>NC_072866.1:16721507-17324809 GCF_028858705.1 Grus americana
CAGCCAAAGCCTCTGATCCTGACCTAACAGAAAAGATGCTAATTAAACGCTGACCTCCCATACTTTCCTTTTCGGTGTACTTAACCTTAAATTCCTTCAGGCACCTCTGGTTCGCTGAAGCTCATCAAATTAATGCTACCTAATGGGAAGCAGTACGGAGTAACAAAGAAGGACTGTCTCCATCTCTGACTCGGTTTCGGCTGCTCCGAACAAAACAAGGGTGATTTTCCCGGGCGATCGGGCGCCGACAGACCCGGCTTGGAGCCAGGGCACCGGGACGCCCGCTGCAATTAGCACTTGGGAGCGAAGGGCCCCGTTTGCCGGGGATGCTGCTGGGTTAAGCCCTGTGAATTTTGTCACCGTGCTGCTAGAGGTGAAGAGTTCGTCGAGGCATTTCACAGCCTCTGTCATAAAATCCCAGTTGCTGCTGGAGCTGGTGGTGCCTGTCTGCCACAGAGCCCCGGGGTGCCCACGGCAGGAGGGAGCAGCAACCTGGAGTCGCCACGGGCCAGGACCGGATCCCAGCGCTGTCCCGGATGGGGGGACGTGCCTCATCCAGCACCTGGCAGTGAAGCTGAAGCCTCGTCCTGTGGGTTTGACCCCCTGCCCTTGCTCTGCTTTCGGTGGGGACAGGGACTCCTGGCTGGTGCCATGTGGGGAGGAGGGCTTGGCTCCCAGGAAACCGCATCAGCTCCCGGCGTTCCTGGTCCTTCTGCTTTATCGCTCTTAGAGCAACAATTTGCTTTTTTTCAGGTTTTCCCAAATGCAAGGATGGCTGGGTGTGAATCCGAGCGCTGCACCCCACATTGCCACTGAGCTGCCTGCGGCTTGGCCACTCTCCCGTAAAGCTGGTCCTCTTCCTTCCAGCCCAGCACGCCTTATTTTTTTCCCTCCGCAGCCCATAACTAGCGCTGAGGAGGGTGGGAGAGCCTGTCGCTGCTCTCAGTGGGTTTGTAGCTGTGGGTGCAGAGCTGCTCCCAGCCACGGCTCCTTCGGAGGGAGCGGGCAGGGGTCCCGAGGCGGGGTGATGGGGTGACAGCCCCGCGGGGCTCGGCACAGCAGGTGCTACCAGCAGTCGGCTCGGCCTCCGCGCCTTGCTGAGGAGTTAAAAAAGGCTCTTTGCATTCGTGGTTTGTCGCACACACACGGGGTGTGTGACAGGAGGGACCTGGGGGTGGCTGGAGGGTGTTTGTGAAACACTCAGAGATCCCCATGTGGAAAGAGCTGATGAAATATGAAATTATTGCCCCGGGGCAGGGAAAGATTCAGCTCCACAAACGCTCCCGCAGCTGCTTTGAATTCACCTCGCCTCTCCGTTTCCCCATGCCCACGCTGCCCTCGCCGCTCCCACGTCCCGTGCTGCTGCCGGCAGGGTTTTGCTCTCCTCGCCCTTGGGGGAAGCCAGTCCCCCCCGGCCCTGTAGCACGACCCTGACCTCTCTGGCTTTGAGCCTGTTACCTGCTTGGATAGCTTCATGGCATCTGATGTGTGCTGTAACCCCCGCTCCCCCCGCCCTGCCCGCCTCCCCGCTCGCTCCGGCAGCAGCACTGACCCCAGGCCAGGATCCCGTGGGGATGTGGGAACCGGCTCTGGGGTCGTTAGTGACTCCCCGAGGCTCAAAACGCAGCAGCTAAGAGAGCGAAGGCTACGCGCCACAAGATTTGGGGGTTACGCGTGCGTTCGTGTTGGGTGGTGTGTTGTGCACGTGTGCTGCATCCTCCCCGCGCGCGCTGGCGGGACCGTGGCACGGAGGAGGTCGGGAAGAAGTGTTAACGTTTACACAGCAGCACTGGCTCCAGAAATGCGTCCTGCCCCCCAAAATGGCCTCTTTTGGGGTAACCCCGCTGTGCCGAGAGGTGGTGAGGGACGAGGAGCAGTGCCGCGGGGCCCCGCTCGTATCTGGCCACGGGAGGCAGATAGGCCGGCACCGCTCCCGGCGGCACGCGCGCCTCACCCGGCTGTTTGTGGGGCCGAAATCCAACGCGTGCGTACGTGGACGGCTGCGTCCGGGCCCAGGATGTGGGGAGGGGGGTTTGCTCGGAGGGAGGAGGTGCGAGTTGGCCTTGCAGGAGGCGAGAGCAGGAGGGCAGCGTGCGGCCATAACAGCCCCTGGCTGTCAGCTCCCGTCCCAGCACGGCAGCTCCGGTGGCGCCTGATGGAGCCCAGAGGAGAGGAGCCCTTATCTCGGTTTCCTGGGCAGCAACGGCAGTGCCTTTATTTTAAGCACCCTCTGCCTAAACCGACGTCAAACGGGCTTGAAACGTCCCTCCTGATTTAGGCAGACGCTAAAACTGAGAAACCCCCGGCCTTTACGAAATGCGTTTTGGCTTTTGCACACTTTTGCACGAGGTGGGTTTCCCACGCGTGTGTGGTGGTCATTTGCCTGGGGGGGAGCGGGGCTGGGCAGCGCCGTCTCTGCTGCCTGCTCGGCTGCCCGGCCGCGCCGCTTGGCCCTCGGCTGCTGGATGTCCTCTGCTCTGCCCCCAGCCATGCCGGAGCCCGTCCACGCCTACTCCTGCCCGCTCTTCTGGACCGAGTACGAAGGCCATTGCTACCGGTACTTCCCCATCAACAAAACCTGGGCTGAAGCTGATCTCTATTGCGCTGAGTTCTCCATTGGCATCAGATCAGCCAAGCTGGCCTCCATCCACAGGTGAGGGGCATGGAAACACGTCATCCCACCCTGGCATGGCCTGGGGAAGAAGGAAAATGGGGACGAAATCCCATTTCCACAGCACAACCTCTGTGCCAGCTGCAGGCTCGTGTCCCAGCCTAAGCATCCCTCTGCGGCAGCGACCGGGTCATGTCTGATACGCTGCGCACACAAAGGCGATGTAAGAAACGCCTTTGCCTGGCCTGGCAGGAAAACTGAGGTAGTATTCCCTCAATTCCCCAAAACTGCATTTTTTACTCTTGGAAAAGGGATAGAAATACAAGATGATTACACAGGCTTTTCCCCCCGCTCCCTCTCCCCCAGCTCTCCCCCACACTGTGCACCCTTTGCACAGCCCCGGGACAGTAATCCCCAGCCATTAGAAGAGGGGGGGCCCGTTTGGCCGTGCCGTGGGGTGAATGCTGAGGGACCTGCCCGACCGTTTGCCCGCCAGCCGCCCCAGCAGCTCCGTCTTGCTCTGTTTTGCCAGCTGGGAAGAAAACGTCTTCGTGTACGACCTGGTGAACAGCCGCGTGCCCGGCATCCCCACTGACATCTGGACGGGGCTCAACGACCTGCGGCAGGTGAGAGTTCCCTCTAATCCTGCGGGAAATGGCTTTGAAAAATTCACTTCCCTGCGTTTTCCCCCTAGGAAGCCACTTGGGTTTTCTTCTTCGCTCCTTAGAGCCCCATTAATCGGGTGGTGGCGTAGGGTCTGTCGTGCGGCATGGGGGGGAAGGTTGTCATTTCATCCCCCCCCCAGTCTGCTTTTAAAAGAAAAGTGTTACTGGAATTAATAGATTAATAATTACTAATTATTCACATCATATTTTATTGATGGATTAATAGAAAGAGTATTGTACTGCTGGTCCAAGAAGAGGAAATAAACTGAAAACATCTCCAATGTCAAAAAATCACCAAGTTTCATTGCTTTCTTGTGATACTCCGCAACTTTTCAAAGCTGACATATTGGAAATATATAGTCTAATACGTAACAAAAATCGAGACCGTCAGGAGAACAGTCCCGTGCCAGCAATTTTTTTGTAGATAGTGGGAAAGGAATGGAAAAGACAAAGGAAAAGGAACGCAGAATTGCGTTGGGTGTGTTAAAAAATATACAGGTTTAATTTCTGGGCTTCCCCTGGTGAGAACACTGCGAACGCTGGGGCTTTCCCAGGTAGGTTTTCAGTTGTAAAACCCAAACGAGCTGTTTGGCCTTTGCTGAGCGGTGACAGTCTGTCCCTGTGTCCCCGGGCTGGGTGGCACCAGGGATGGGGACGGGGACGAGGGCTGCCCGGGAGTGGGACCCCCCCGCCAACGCGGCTCTGCCATCGCGGCCTCTGCCCCGCGCCAGGAGGGTCACTTCGAGTGGACGGACGGCTCCTCCTACGACTACCACTACTGGGACGGCAGTCAGCCCGACGACGGGATCCACTCCATCCCCGAGGAGGAGGACTGCGTGCAGATCTGGTACAGGCACAGCAGCGGTGAGTGCCGGGCCGGGGGCACGGTGCATCTTACCTGCACGTAAACAAATTCAATCCACCGCGCTCGTGCTTTTCTGAAGAGGCTGCTGGCGGGCTGAGGGCTCGCATTTTAATTTTTTATTATTATTTTCTTTATTTCTTTGCAGAGGAAGGATGTGTTTTCTCTTTCACCACGTACACACACATGCTCGCTTTCCCTCCGCTCACAGCCCATCTCTCTCCCCCACAGCAGCGGCAGGAGGCGAGCATCACCCACTTTGAAGAGTTACTGAATTGTGTCAACGGTCAAATTGTCCCATTTCCCGTCCCACACGCAGCCCGTGGAAACACCCCTCGGTTTGCCATCTTTCCCCTCCCTCGCTCAGGCCGGGGGCATCTCGCTGAAGCGGGGAAGACCCTGCCTGTGCAAAAATCCCACCTCACCCCCCCATTGCCAGTGAGACCGTGAAGGCGTACCCAGACCTCGTGGACGTACCTAAACGCCCCGTCCACGCACGACCTGTTGATATTTTGTGGGGTACTGGGATGTGTTTGCAGCTGCCAGGCGTCCCCGCCAGCGTCCCCAGGATGGAGATGGGGATACTGGGAGGGGGCACGGTGGGGAGCAGCCCAGACAGGAGGACATCCGGGGAAAGGCTCCCGCGACGGCAGGAGGTCCTGGTCCTGAGGGTGGTCCATGGTTACCTCCTTCCACGTTTTTTTGGCTAATGCCTTGGTTTTTTTGGGGGGGGTAGCGCTGCGCTCCTGGAACGACAACGCCTGCGGCAGAGCCTTCCCCTTCGTCTGCAAGATCCCCTCGCTGGCCCTGGACTGAGGCTGCCGGCGCTGCCTGCGCCCCCCTCATTTTGGGTCATCTCTCCAGCCGTGCTGGGGAAGAGCACGGGCGGCGAGAGCCGCGGAGCTGCTCGGCATCCCCGGCCAGACCCCGGCTGGAAAATCCCTCCTGCGAGCGCCGCAGGGACGAACCCGGCGCTCACCCTCCCCACGGGCAAACGGTGCCGGGAGCTGTGTCGAACAGCGAAGGAGCCCCCCAAGCCTGAGCCTGGCTTTGGGTTTCGGATCAATTATCGCAGTGTGTTAGAGGAAACCCATGATTTTACCAATACACCAAACTGTTAGCGCCAAAAAATAGCCGTAAGAAATTATTTTGCCCGTTGGTCTGCGAAGAGTGGAGGAAAAGTGTTATTTTCTGATAAGTTATGCAAAATGCCTCTTGTGTGTGTTATTTTTCTCTCCGCTAAAATAAACAGCAAACAGCAGGTGGAGGCTCCTCCGTCTTTCTAGTGCTCAAGTAGCAGCGGCTCCCCGGGGACGTGGGCTCTCGGGCCCAAGGAGCAGGTTTGACCCCAATCTGCTCTGTTTTAAAAGGTGCACTGGGTGGGGGGAGCAGGCACCTGGGAAGGTTTATTTTAGTGACCCTGACTGTTTGTTGGGGTCCCTGGGCAGTGTGTGTGCACACCCTGCCCTTGGCCGGTCCCCGTCAGCCGCACGGCATCACCCATGGGGCGTAAGGGGCCGCTCAGCACCCGCAGCTCCGCAGCATCCCTGCCCGCAGCAGGTGAGCAGGGTTTGGGCCCAGCTGCTCTGGGCTCAGCGGGTTACAAGGGAGGTGGGCGAAGGGCCGATGTGCTCCAGCTGAGGGTTGGCCCACCCTCACAAATCTTTCCTCGGCCCCGCACGGCCCTGTGGCATCCCCGTGGGTTTGCAAGAAGCCCCGTGCAGAGGGGGCTGCGTCCTCCTCCGGCCCCGTGCCCTCCCTTGGGAGCGATGTCCCCCTTTTGTCCCTCTCCAGCAAAGCCCCAGCGTCTCGAGCACCAAAGCAGCCAGGACAGCCCTGGGCTGCCCCATCTCGGCCGCTGCCTGGGAAGATGAGTAAGAGCATCCTCACAAAATTGTCTGCTCTCTCTTGATGTCACCATTTTGGAGACGTAAAATTTCAAGACTAAGACTTTCCAGAGTGGTCACAGTGGATACACTGAGGTAAGTAACTGGTAAGTAACTCCCAGCTCTGCCGGAGCTGTTAACTGCTTCCCTGGGTGTCTGCACAGCTTTCAGCTGAAACGCATTTCCACCCGGAGAGAAACTGCAGAACGGGGTGGGGGTACGGTGGTGGTGTAAGTGGAACATGGGTGTTGGAGCAGGTTTCTAAAATAAGGAAACACTGATAATATAATCTCTCTATATTTAAAATACATATATATTTATTTTAAATGGATTTTTATATATATACAGATGCTTACTCTCCATATTCTTTTTTTTAAGTAAGTTGTGCAACTTTCAGTCCAGGGCAGGAGACAGCACTGAACGTGGTTTCCTGAGGCTTTTCCTTCATTTGAAACCAAGAAATTACACATAGATGATAACAGTATTAAACCACCTGTAAAAACAAAGCGTTCTTGGGTCCAACAAGCTAACAAAATGTCCGTGTGTCAGATCCGGATGTGTGTGGCAGAAAAAGGGCTCGTGCACCCCTTTTGCTGGCTGCCCAGAGGCCACCCATGGCGGGTCCCGTGCCCACCGCCACCACGAGGACAGCAGGGCCGGGGCATCGCAGGACACAGACCCCGGGCTCCGAGCGCCGGGGCCGTACGCCTGGTCCTGTCACCGAGGAGGAGACCAGCCGCAGCGCAGGGGCCCGGGGCCAGCACGCCCCGCAGAACCCCCGCGGCTCGCCCAGCACCCGGGCGGGGAGGTCGGGGTGCTGGAGGGGCGGCCGCCCCGCTGGGTGATGCTGCTGTGTGGTGCTGAGCTCCGGGCCCGGCTCCGGGCCGCCTCTCCTGGGTTTCTTCTCCCTATTCCTGACACGTCCTGGGAATTCCTCACGGCTGGGGCTCAGGACACCTCGAGCCAAAAAACCTCTCTTTTTTCCCTGCAAGTGGCACGAGATGTTTCAAGGAAAGGTTAAACCCTTCCTTTGGGAAAGCGGCTGAGGAATTGGGCCCCACTGTGGCTAAAAATACTGGTAATGGGAAAACCTATGGAAGCTGTCGGCTCCAATTAACATCTTCATTGCCAGGTGAAAAGAACTGAACACGCGTGACCTGAGAGTCAGGACCAAAGTTAACAGGGGCTTTGTTTGGCTTCCTCCCCAGGCTCCAGGGTCCGTCCTTTAAAAATAACCAAACCCACTTCTTCCCTCGCCAGTGTCTTCTGTTTCACAGTAATCAAGCAAAATTCAGAAAAACAACAGGAGTTTTCACCTTCCTGATGAACTCGTCGTGGATCTGTCGAGGTGCGTGCTGGGTGGAAGATGGGACGTGCCCTTTCCCTCGGTACAGAGGGTCCCAGGCGTTAGCCAGCCGGGAGGAGCTGCAGCTCTTTGGGCTGAACTTTTTATTTTATTTTTCTGTACTCCTCACCTCATAACCTTAACTCCTCTGTTATCTTGAATTTCTCCGTCCTGCCCTGCCATATGGCGCAGGCGATGGGAAGCCCGGCAGGACTGTCCCACACCTCTCCTGCACATCGCTTGCCAGCGACGGGTGCCGCAGGCTCCTTTCATGTCTCTGAGGGTTTTTAGGAGCTGAACATCTTCCTTTGTAACACAGGAAAGTTGGGGTGAGTGTGAGCATTGTTTGATGTAGCCCGGGATCGAACAAAAATAATTACCTACTGGTGACAAATGTCTTTGCCCTCCTACATACCCCATTCCTTGGTCTGTAGTGACAATATCGGCCCCGGCCCCAGGCAGAGGGTGGCCCCGGCAGGTGGGAGCGATGGGTCTGCCCGCATCATTTGTCTATTTTTTTTTTTTTTGGCTATTATTATTCTTTATTTCCTGAAATATGCTGCTGGATGTCCAGGGATGGGAGCTGGGAAGACGGGAGCTGCAGTGTGCCAGCCGGCAGCAGCCCGCCCTGGGCACCGGCCCATCATTTTCCTCCCCGGTTTCTAATCTCGGCTGCTTGGACGGCTGGCTGGGCTGGGCTGAGCTGTCCTTTCCTCTATTAATTCGGTAATATTTTTTTCCCCTTGAAAATTACCGGGAGGCTAAGGCCTGCAGAGCTGAACTGTGAGCTTTTTCTTGTGCATCTCCCTTCCCCGCCCTGGTTTCCCTCGGTTTTAATTGCCTGCGTAGCAGAGCAGCTCCTGCCCCGGGGCGAGAACGCTGCAGAGCGGATCCCATAGGGAACAAAACCATCTCAGGGCCAAAAGAAAGGCTTCCGGCCGCTCGGGGAGTAAATTACAGACATTTACTGGCCGTGGCAGTGGGCTCCATCCCCAAACCCTTATGAGAAGTGATGTTACCGATCTGTGCGATGGTGTTAGCATTAAATCCCCCAACCGAGATGTTCCTCCTGTTCTGCGGGAGGGTTTTCCCATCCCACCTCGCACCAGCTGCTCCCTGCCACTGCCAGGGAACGAGCAGGGTGGTGGGAGCCAGCGGGGACCAGCGTGCCGGGAAAGGCATCTCCTGCCGGGCACGGCTGAGCCCGGCCCCCCCGGGCAGAGACGGCCGCCAAGGAAAGGGCCAGAGACGCGATCGAAGGCGGATTTATAAACCAGGCAAGTTGCTGGCGTGTGATGGCACCTTAATTAATTGCAAAAGCTGAGTGATGCTCCAAGCAGGGTCGGTTCCCGGCCGGAGAGGCTCGTTGCTGCCGGGGGTCCATCCAGCCCCGGGCAGGGCTGGCTCAGCGCGGGGGCTGCCTCACGCCAGCACCAGGGTCCGTTTTGCTGTCGATTGCTCCTTATCGGTGCCCCAAAAGTCTCCCTGTCTCTATGCCAAGGATTTCCGGGCTTCCTGCGAAAACCGCCTTGATGGGGAGCGGCGGTCCGTGGGTCAGCAGCCCCGTCCCCGGTTTGGCGCAGGGCTCTGTGGCACAGACACCTAAAAAGGATGGTAACGTTTTTTTATTGACTGCTGTCGCTTCGCGGGGGCTTGGTAACTCGGCCGGAAACTTTCATTCCTGAGCGCAAATTGTCAGACACGCTGCTGCTCAGACGTCAAGCGCAGATCTAACGAGGGAGGAATTCCCGCTGCGGTTTCTGCTCGTGAAACCGGTCAGCCCTGAAGGCCACGGAGCCAAAGCGCAGGTGACACGAGAGAGAAACGAATCCCAGCTGGCACCGGGACCGCGACTCCTCTGGAGCCAGTCGGCGAGGGCGCAGCTTTGCTTGGGCAGGTTTGCCGACGGAGCCGATCTCCTCCGCGATACCTGGCGGCTGTGCCCGGGGCAGGTCCCGGGGGCCGCGCTCCTGCTGCGTGGGAGAAATGTGGTGATATTGGGTAAGCTGCAAAAAAGTCTAGTCCGGCTCTTGGGGTTACCATGGCAACTAGGCATTTGCTCATTTGTGTTTCTTGAAAATTACGCTGGGCTGTTGATTGCACGGTTCGCGAAGCCCTTTTTCAGGGGGTGGTAGATGGTTGCTGTCAGGGCTCTACGGAAGCGACCGGTGCTGATATTAAGCAGATTTTGAACGGAACTTTGCTGGAGCGGGGTGTACGTTGTAACCGCATCCCTCCTGCGGGAACCCGCTAACCTAAGCCCTGGCCTAGGAAGCGTGTGCTCGCTCTGCACACCCCCTCTGACATCCAGCCGTACTCGTGCCGTTGCTTGGGATAACACAAAATCCGAGCGCCTCGCCGTGGGACGCCTTGCCGAGGACGGGACAGGGATCTCTTCTTGTGCCTCCCTAGGACGGAGAGGGCTCTGATAAAACGTCGCCCTTTGGCTGCGCTCGGCAATCTGCTGCGGGGTAGGAAGGCGAGGAGGTTTCATTCGAAGGTAGTTTGAGGAATCGCTGTCTCCCCGTGTGACGGGAGGGCTGCGGTCCCGCTCCCGGGGTAATAGCCACCAGCCTCTGCTCCCAGGGAGCGTGGAGACTTTGAGGTTTGGGAAAATGCCAGCCTAGATGAAATGCAGATGAAATGAAATGCTGATTTTTTGGTATCGCAAAGCCGGCACTTGCTGTGGAGCACTGGGAAAGGGCGGTGCTGCAGGGCTGGCTTGAATTTTCACAGGTGGCTGTAGAAGACGATAGGGAAGCCTTCTTTTTTTTCATCCTGAAGACAAAATTAATTTGATTTGGATGCTGTTTAGACTCAATGGCCATGGGTTCCCAAAAGTCAATTGACCCACAATCCAGCAGCTGTTTAAGAGCTTGGCATTCATTGTCAAGTATTTGTTTAATGGCAAAAATCCACTTGCCACTAATTTCTCTTTTATCTCACTGAGATAATTAAATCAGGTAGCAGGACATCGTGGCGGGTCTGCAGATGGAAGCTGTTTTGTGCAGCTTATCCACATGAGGACATAACACCTTCGTGGGTTCCCAGTCCGCTCATTGGTGCTGGCACCAGTGCCCGTGGGGAGCAGGGGGGCTGGTGGACCTCAGCTCCTCCATCCTCCCACCACCGGCCGTGTGTTGCACTCAGCAGACACTGAACGTGAAAGTCACAGGCAGAGGGAGGGGAAGGGAATGGCAGAAGTGAGGGTTAAAGCAATTAAACGTGGTATTTTGTCAGCGTGGAGGGCAATCACTCGCAGGAACGGGCCGTGGCCTTTATTCATGTCCAAAGCATCACACAAAGTCACGGTCCCAAGTAAAAGCTGAATGTAGATGATGAACGTATTCATCTAACATGGATAGTTACCCTGGATTTAGCTGGGATGTGAAAGCGATTATAATTTGGTAATAGCAATAAGATTAACAGCTCTAATGAAATCTTAAACGCCAGCTTTGTAACCTGCCCCTTTTTCTGCACTGACTCCATCGAGCGACCTGCTGTAGCTGCCTGGGGGGGCTGCGTGTTGCTTTGCACGTGGTCCCGCCGATCCCCCCGCACACCTGCCCGGACAGGGATTTCGGTGTTTTTTATCACCCCGCGCCCCGTAACCACACAGGTAACACAGAGCGGCTCCCGCTTTGGCAGTAACGCAGGCAGGGCACCGGAAATCCTTGCTCAGATCTGACATTTTTGGTGTATTCTGCCCCTACAGTAAAGCCATCCTTCATTGCGCGCTGCCCCGGCCGCCTGGGCTCACCCCCGTTCGCAGGGGATGACCGCGGGGGCGACAGCCATCGGGCTCCCCACGCATCCTGGTGCCGGCGGGTTTGGTCCCTTCGACCCCGGGCGCCCCCAGGACGTGACTTTTGGGGAAGTATTGGCGAGTTGGTGGCGCTGGGTGGAGCGGGGTGAGGCAGCGGTGAAGGATGCGCGCAGATTCTTCCACTGCCGGTGTCAGCGCGCAGCCCCACAAGGCACAAAACGCCTCTCGGGGTGGGGTTTCCAACTTCAACGGGCCAGTGCAGACCCTCACTGCTAACGTTATCCGGCAGCCACAGCCGCCGCGTCCTCTCCCGCATTGCTGTCTCCATTTTTCTGGTTTAAACTGAGCAAACCCGAAAAAAGCTGCTGTTTTGTTCAGACGGCTCAGTGCAGTGAATGACCCATTTTTCTTCTTGGCTGAGTCATGGATCCTCCTCTGAAAGATCTCATTATTAATATGCCATTTGGGGGATACGTCTGAATTTTCCAGCAGTGGCAGCGGCTTTCTGTGCTCACCAAGGGAACGTATGCAATTAATGGCATATGCCAAATGGCTGCACCCTAATGCAACTGATTTAGTAGAGATATATTTTTAAAGGATATATTGCTTTTTTTAATGGGCATTTTTAGATACAATATGCTGAACACTTTTTCCTTATTAGCAATTTGTTGAAATTCTTCTCATAAGCAGGGGAAGGGGATCCCTCCCCAGATGGTACGTCTGGCAAAAGAGAAGCAGAAGAGGACAAGGGGGGGGTGTGTGTGGTATTTTTCATGTGCAGGATGGTCACGGAGTGGGGTTGCAGCTCGAGGAGAGAGCGACCATCACCCCCGCGTCCGGGCTGCCAGGGCAGCACATCCCAAAGCCCTGCTCTTTATCTTTCGCACAGACCTCGTTAAGCTGTTGGAGAAAACGAGCCCTTGTGACAGATGCCCCCCTGCAAGGGGAAACGCAGATTCCTAAGGGAGGAGAAGAAAGTCGAGTTTATTTTTGGAAGAGGCCAGATGCACTGTCTGGGCTGTCTGAGCCCCCTCGGATGGAGGCAGCGTGCGTGGTTTATAACGGCACCCTTCGGTACAAGTCGAAAGAGGTTTTCCCTTACATCTGCGGAGCTCCTGCCTCCAAAACACCACCTGAAGCGTGACCTTCACCACCACCTTCCTAGTCAGGCAGATACGGTAATTCAAGGGTACCAAATGCAAGCTGGAAGAGGATTACGTTCCTCCTATTTGTTGGTTTCCCCTGAGCTGCATTTTCAAAACTTGACTTCTCCGGAGCATCCTGCAAATGCTCCGTCTCCAGGAAGCCTAGTGGAAACATTTAACCATGTATACATACACGTTCATGTGCCGTCATTATATAGACATGTTTAACCACGTCTAAATGCACACATGTGTATGTTTATGTATTGCATTACTATTACATCATAACCATTTTATGTGCACACGCACACATCCTCTGCATGTCCCACATCTCGCTCTCCCTTTCTCCCCCCCCGTGCAGAGTAACCAGCACTAAGGTCTCACCCATGGACGTTTCTTCTGCAGAAGATCCCAGTTACATCATTTTGAAGTTTCAAGAGATATATTTTGTAAGACTTACACTAAAACCTAATTTCAGGCTGATTATACACCACAGGAAGGTGCGGTGCGTGTCGCCTCATTAGCCTGATTAGCTGGCTGCGCTGAAGGACGAGCGCTCTGCTGAGAGCGGCCTGTGGAAGAAAGGCCCGACGGGCAATAAGGGTTTTGGCAGCACCGGGTATATTGACCGGTTTGGGGGTAATTCTGTGTACGGGGGGTGCCGGGGTCAGCCCGGTGCTGGGATCGGCCCCGTGGATCAGCGGCTGTTCGTGCGGCTCAGCTCTGCCGGAGAGTGAGACGGCCCAGCGTAACGGCCCAGCGGTTCCGAGCATTTTCTTCCTTTTGTACAAGGATGAGCTGCTGGTGAGGGACTAGATTTCTGCCTGGAGTAAAGCAAACAGGAGTGCTTTGGCTAGGATGCCCCAGGTGAGAAATTGCAGCCAGAGGTACAAAAAAACCAGGAGCTGCAGGGATGGGGAAAACAAACCTAAAACTAATACCTGATTGGGATCTTTCCAGAGGAGAGAGGTAAGTACACGCAAAATAAGAAGAATCGGTCATTCCGCATGGGGCAACGCCCCAAGTGAAAAATCCCTGTGAGACAGGGAGTACAGGCGAGCAAGCCCAGAAGGATGCCGTACAATTGTCAGCGTGGAACTGGTGACTGAAGAACAAAAGCGGCTTCCCCTGTAGTTCCCTGAATTACCCTTGCAGTGATTTATTTTAGTGAAATGGTTTGTCCCTGCTAGCTGATTTGGGGAACTGGGTTCTCTGCTAATGACAGGTTTTTCATGGAGACAAATTCTGCACTGATTTACTTCGTGCCCTGTCACTGACCTCCCTGGCAATGCCCAGGGTGTAAAACAGCCCAGCTCCCGTACGCCAGACTGAGAAAGATCCCTGCTTTCATCATAAAATCCCTTCTGCGATACTAAATAAGCAGTTTAAAAACAAAGCCTAAAATCACTGTTATTAAGCCATGACTGCCACCGGCCTCTGCCTTTTCTTGAGGGTTATTGATTGCCGCCGTGGGTGACAATTTTTCCTGGTTGGGCTTTCTTTCTCCCCAGGCAGCTGAGTTCCTGGGGAGCCCGTAGTCACCCGTGGTGTCCTCGTGCCCAGGGCATGGTGCTCATCAGCTGGGGTGAAGCGTGGGGTGTCCCGGGGAGGACGTGGTGGCTCCTGCGATGGCTGGTTCGCCCGGTGCCGCTTGCCTCCGCGCAGAGAGCTGCTCTGCAAAGCCCGAAACGCTGCTCGATGCCCGGGGTTGCAGCAACGCTGCTCTGCGACCCGAAGGAGGCCGTTACCATTGCTTATAGACGTCCTGCGGAGATGAGATCTGTCGGTCCTTTTGCCTAGGAGAGCGGCTCAGCTCTCTGCTTCGTTTGGACGGGCATCGGAGGAGCTGTAGGGCGAGCTAAGGACGGGTGCTGAGGTAATGCTCACTCTGCTCCTCGCAGCACATCTGCACATCCACAAACAATATTGCGCTCTTCTTTTCCTGTTACGCTCATTTTGAACGTGTAATTTCCAAACGGCTCTGGGTGTTTGGTTTTTCCATGAACCCGGACAAGGCACCCTCAAGTGCCACCAGAACCCGAGTGAAACGCCCGCCAGAGTAAGCAAATCTAGGAGACATTATGCTCTGCGTTTTGCAAGCGAGACGATAAAGATCCGATCTCCACGGCAGGTCGCTGTAATGTTTGTTGCTGCTCGTCCCCTAGCAATGCTGCTGAGGTCACGCCGGGGCTGCCGGCCAAATTCGGCCTGGGTGGAAGCGCTGGGCTCTCCTTGGCTTTGCAGAGGGTAAAGCAGTGCCTGCTGCGTCCCTGTCACTCCTGCCAGTGCAGGACCAGTGCAGAGACTTTTAAGGAAGCCGAAAATGTCAGTGGGGCTGAGATACTTCACACGCTGCCAAAAGCAGCTTCCAGGTGCCACAGAGGCTGCCCCGCTGCTGGAGATGTCTTTCTTCCCAGGCTGGTGGGTCCTCCACATTGCACCTGGGTTACACCAGGGTTACCCCAAGGTTGCTACGTGGTGACGCTTGCCCAGCTGGCACCGGGATGACCCGGCTGCACGGCCCGAAAGGGGAGCATTGGCTCTGCTCGCCCCGAGGGGGACAGCAGGGATGGTGCACAGACGTGGGTCCCCGGGCAGTGTCCGGCCCCGGGAGCTGCTCAGGCAGCACAGAAAATACCAAGAAAAAGGAGAGGAAAGGATGTGACTGCACGGGAGCTGCGACCCAGGGAGCTCCTCGAGTCTGCGGGAAATCCAGGAGAGGACACTAAACCAAGCATGCTCAGCGTGGTTTCGCTCAGTTTTTATTTACAGTTGGTCCAAATCCCAGATTCCTTGTTTTGTAAAGCCTGGATCTGGGCTTTTAGCACGCCTCGCTCCGGGTACTTGTGCCGGAGAGCAGCAGCTGGAGCGGTAATGCCCTCGCGGAGCAGAGGACGGAAAGTGGTCAGGCTTAGTGAGCAGCTGGCGCATGGCAAGGTTTCCACACCGAGGAAAACATTTGATGCATTTTCTTTAAGCAAAGAGCCCCGAGGAAACGTTTCCTGTTGAAGCTGGCTCCCGCGAGCTGCCGGAGGAGGTGGGTGCCCTGCGGGAAGGTGCTGCCAGCCCGGGGCTCCCCTCCCGTGACAGGCGAGAAGGCTCTGCGTTTCCCCGCAGCGATCCATCCCTCTTAGTTCCTTCTGTTTTTGCAGGGATCACAGCAACCTCAGGTTCTTTGGTTCGCAAAGCCAAAGGAGGGACGGCCGCGATCCCAGGCAGCGGCAACAGCCTGGCAGCATCCCACGGGAACCGAGCGTTGGCAGGGGCCGGTGGGTCACGGCACAGCAGGCTCCTGGGGGTGCACACGAACGCGCTCAGCAAGGTCAGACAAGAAAGAGGTACCTGGTAGGGAAAAAAAAACCCCCAAAGAAGTGGATGGAATCACATGTGGATTTATCATCCTGGGAAAGGCAGAGCTCAAGACTGAACGTTTTCTCTGAGTCTCTCTGCTCGAGCTCTGCCAGCGTGCTTGAAGTAGAAGAGGGTGTGCACCGTGGGCAGCCGGGAGCTGCACCACGCGCGGCGGCGGGGAAGGGTCATCGCAGATGCACGGTTTGGCAAAGGGCGCTACTACTTTCCATTTTTTTCCCCCAGACAGCTCTCAGCAGATGAAGGACAAGCCCTTCCGCTGACACCCAGCAAGCACATGGATGGCCAGCCCAGCATCCGCCCAGCGCTGGCGGGCACGGGCAGGCGTGCGGGAAACGATTGCTGCCGCTTCTTCCTCGCGTGGCACTGCTTGGCAGGGACGAGGCCAGCGCTGGACGCGGGCAGCAGCATCGTCTCTGCCCTGGCCACACACAGCCTGCGCGGCTGCCACTGCAGCTCCGGGGCTGGTAGTTAGCTAGCCAGGGCTGGTAGTTAATTAGCCATGGCTGTTAGTTAGTTAGCCAGGGCTGTTAGTTAGCTAGCCGGGGCTGTTAGTTAGCTAGCCATGGCTGTTAGTTAGTTAGCCAGGGCTGTTAGTTAGCTAGCCATGGCTGTTAGTTAGTTAGCCAGGGCTGTTAGTTAGCTAGCCAGGGCTGTTAGTTAGCTAGCCGGGGCTGTTAGTTAGCTAGCCATGGCTGTTAGTTAATTAGCCAGGGCTGTTAGTTAGCTAGCCAGGGCTGTTAGTTAGCTAGCCGGGGCTGGTAGTTAGCTAGCCATGGCTGGTAGTTAATTAGCCAGGGCTGGTAGTTAGCTAGCCGTGGCCGTTAGTTAGCTAGCCATGGCTGTTAGTTAGCTAGCCAGGGCTGTTAGTTAGCTAGCCAGGGCTGTTAGTTAATTAGCCAGGGCTGTTAGTTAGCTAGCCATGGCTGTTAGTTAGTTAGCCGTGGCTGTTAGTTAGCTAGCCGGGGCTGTTAGTTAGTTAGCCGGGGCTGTTAGTTAGTTAGCCATGGCTGTTAGTTAGCTAGCCGGGGCTGTTAGTTAGCTAGCCATGGCTGGTAGTTAGCTAGCCGTGGATGTTAGTTAGTTAGCCGTGGATGTTAGTTAGCTAGCCGGGGCTGTTAGTTAGCTAGCCATGGCTGTTAGTTAGCTAGCCGGGGCTGGTAGTTAGTTAGCCGTGGCTGGTAGTTAGCTAGCCGGGGCTGTTAGTTAGCTAGCCATGGCTGTTAGTTAGCTAGCCGGGGCTGGTAGTTAGTTAGCCGTGGCTGGTAGTTAGCTAGCCGGGGCTGTTAGTTAGTTAGCCGTGGCTGTTAGTTAGCTAGCCGGGGCTGTTAGTTAGCTAGCCATGGCTGTTAGTTAGCTAGCCGGGGCTGTTAGTTAGCTAGCCGGGGCTGTTAGTTAGCTAGCCATGGCTGTTAGTTAGCTAGCCGGGGCTGTTAGTTAGCTAGCCGTGGCTGGTAGTTAGCTAGCCGGGGCTGGTAGCCTGGCTGCGTGCTGCAGCAGACGACACAGGGCAATGTCCCTCGGACGCGCACGGCGGCTGGGTTAGTGACACACGGCTGCAGGGACACGGGGAGCTCCTGCAGCGCACATCCGTGAGGGAGTGCTGCCACCTTTTGGCTGTGCCATCAGGAGCCCTATGGAGGGAGCGCGAGCCCTGCCCTCTGCTCAGCGCTGCCGGGGGGCACCGTGGGGGCTCCCCACCGCCCCAGCCCAGCCCCCGAGCAAGCGCACTGTGTCGCGGGACACCCGCATCCCTCTCCTCCATCCAAAGTGCTTGGTCAAGTGTCGATTTTTACCCTTTCAACCCAACATAGAGAAAGCTTTTCTGTAAATTCGGGAATTAATTATTGAACGATGGAAAGTCTCGGGCTTATCTATTTGCTTCAGAGGCGCACTGCAGTACCTGGAGCCGTGTCATTAGCACTGTCCTGGGTTTACAAAGGGAGTTTACAATCAGCAAACAAGTGAGCCTTCTACTTTATGCACAGTGTTTACTCTGTGTGTGTTGCCCGGGACTGAATGGTAAATACTACTACTAAGCACAACAGGTTTCAGAAATGCACTTTAGAAAGTAGGATATCTGGTCCCTCTCTGATGAGCACTGTCCAGAGCTAAGCATGACTCCATCCACCCACCCATCCACCCATCCATCCACCCATCCATCCATCCCCACAAAATCCACCAGTGTGATTTCTCTCAAAGGAAATGGTTATGCTTCAACAGCTCCAGGGCACCATCAGCTGCAGAGGTTATTTGTCAGTCTAGCAGCCTTCCTTTCTCACTTGTGTGGGGCCAAACAGCTCATCTGTGCTCCTCTGCCTTTCAAAAGGAAAAGAAAACGGAAATTATTGGAAAGATAGAAGTGAATGCTCATGACTGCCGTGGCTGGACGTAGGAAACGCGACCTGACGGCCCGCTTCCCACATGAGGCTGGAGCTGAGCTGCCTCCCACGCTGCAATGGCATGTTTGGAACCCCAGCGAGGTTGCCTCACGCTGTGCGATCCCTTCCCTTCCCGGGAAGCACCGGCCATTGGCGCTCGGTTCAGCTCCATCGCAGCTGTGGTCCTGCCCGATGGCTTGGCTGCAGCTGCGCGGTGCTGGGCTGAAATACCTCCCCAGGGGCTCACCCTGATTTAAACATCTCGTTTGGGGTGAATGCTTTTGGGAGAACAGCCCTGGGAAAATAGCCCTGAAAAGCTATCATGCGCATTTGCTCTATAGGTCACTCCTATCCTCCCCGTGGCGATAAAGCCAATATTTGAGCAGCCTCGGAAAAAGA
Source organism: Grus americana (assembly GCF_028858705.1). NCBI lineage: Eukaryota > Metazoa > Chordata > Aves > Gruiformes > Gruidae > Grus > Grus americana. The sequence continues at coordinate 16,739,934 of NC_072866.1, forward strand.
AAGAAAAATTGCCTGGGGAGATGAGAGGGTCAAACTGTGCCAGGTATTTTGTTGATGCAGATGCGATCCATTTGAATGTGACATCTCTGGCAGTGACATAAGCTGCTTTCCAAATATAAGGCTGTCAATATATCACTTTTCCAATATAGAAAAATAAATTTCAGTGATGCTGCACTGAAAGAAGGTGGGGGGGAGACAGGACGGGGACCTGCTCTGAGCTAATAGCCCAGCGCTGAGAATATGAATGCCGAACTGGCGCATTTCAGGCTGTTTTTCTTGCCTCTGCCCAAATCAACAGCGGTGAGTCATCACGGGCAGACGGTATCAGCTGCCATGGCGTTCGCTGCGGTTCATAGCGCAGGCTGCCGAAACCCACTGCTTTCCTCCGCTGCTGACAGGAGCGGGACTCCGATCCCAGCCGTCCTCGCCACCAAAAATGATGATCACTCAACCGCAATGTGGTTTCAGGAGTGAGATAGCCTACATTTTATTTTTGGTACCAAAACAAGCGGTCCCCCGCTCCGGCGCTGGGATGGGGAACTGCGAAAGACGGGGCAGAGTCCGTCCCAGCGGGCGCCGGGGAAGAGGAGCCCTGAGACGGGCGGCCCGGTGCTCCTGTCTGGCCAATCCCACAGATGCAGCCCCCGAGGGTCTGGGTGTCGTGATACCGTTGCGATAGTGACACAGGAACACTGCAAGAGGTAGCAAAGCAAAGGTCTGGGTTTAGCCTCCCCCCACCTGCGCTTTGGCCATCCCTGTGCCGCCACGGCTGCTGCCGGAGCATCCCTGTGGATGCGAGCCCGGTGTTCCCCCTTTCCCGCCCCATCTCCCGAGGGTTAAAGCGAAGGGGAGCTGGGTGCCTGCCTGACGCCCCGGGGGCCAGCTGGGCCATGCCGCAGCACCCTTTCGGTCCCTGCAGCTGAGTGCCTGGCTCACGGAGATCAGGATGTTGGGTGGGGAAAGGGGCGTTTGGCACCTCGGTGTCCTGCCCCAGTATGAATTCAAGATACCTCCAGGGCATGTCCCCAAACCCGTGACTGGGGCACCCCCTGTACCCCATGCACCCACCTGTACAGAGCTGCTGCACGGCTGCTGGGGTCCAACTCCTTCCCTGTGCGGAAAGGCAGGGTGGGGATCAGTGTCTGGGGCTCCCCGTGGCCCTGCGGGTAGGAGGCACCGCTCAGCACCTCCCCTGCCAAACCCACCACTGCCCACCCCAGAACCTGCTGGCTGGTGGCCGCGGGAGGGCCAGCGTGCTGCTCGGCAGGGCAGAGCGGGCATCCCGGGGCAGGGCCAGGGCTGCCGTCCCTGTGCAAGCCCTCTCCTCTGGGACCACACGTGCGCATGGCCCCGGACTGGGGAATACCTGGATTTCTCTAGGAAAGCTGCAGGATGTGGATGTCGCTGAGCAGCTTTTGCTGAGTGGCCTGATGTGATTTAAAAGGAACGCCTCAGTACTCGTAGTCATTTTCCAGGATGGACCAGCGCAGCTTAGCAAAAGGTCAGTCCGTGGCCGGAGCCGACCGGCAGTCCCTGCGGGTGCAGGTTCATACCCACAGCACCAGCAAAACCAGCAAATGATGAAGCACGCTGTCAGGACCTGGGAGGATTTAGCTCAGCTGGCTACACGGAGAAGTATTTCAGTAGCTTTTCAAGGTCAGTAGAGATGCCCTTCCGCCTCGGAAGTCCTTGTTGCCACAGCTCCTCTCTGCCTCTTGCTTGGGAATGGAAATGCGGTTGAAGTTGAAGGAGCGGAGCTGAAAGCCGCTGGTTCGGCACAGCCTGGGCTTTGCCCTGCGCAAGCCCCGGCTGCTCCGCTCAGGCTCTGGGGAGACGACAAGCTCCCCCGCTGCCCAGGAGGCTCCCTGCACAGACAGCAATGGGATGGGGAACGTGTGAGCCTGCGTAACTGTCACTGTTAGTGCCATCAGCCCGGGCCGGTCTCCAAAGGCATCGTCCCTTTAACGCCATCTCACAGGTTGATACTAATGAACCAGCCAGGCAGATCAGATTAACGGGATTTCTGCATCCAGAGCTGGTGCTGATGTCCACTGACTGGAAACCACACCAGCGCACAGGCAGTGAAATGGGAAGGTGTTTCCTATTCCCGCACGAGCGTTGCTCGAAGGAGATGGGGATGCATAATAAGAGGAGGCAGAGGAGACATGCAGCAAGGCTGAATTAGCAAGGAGTTTGATATGCTTTTGGTCTGATGGTTACTACAGCCTCAGGAATTTGCTAATTAGCTGTGTGGGACAACTAATTATCTTGTCAGCCAGTAAGTCAAATAGTAATTCAGTTTAAGCACACTTTCCTTTTTTTTTGCTATTTGGAAGCATGTTTGGCACTTTGGTGTGCCCGTGTGCCGTTGCGGTGCTGCACAGGCTGTGGGTCATGAGTCGCCCGGCTCTGCGGGAAGGTGGGTCCCAGCCACCCACGGGCTCGGGGCTGACGCTGCACGCAGCCTCGCTCGCTGCTAGAGCAAAGCGGGATAAAACATTGGGGTTTGGGGTGCGTTTGTTTGTTTGTTTTTGTTTGTTTGGGTTTGTTGTTTGGTTTTTTTGCATCCCACACGACCCCGATTTACACATCAACGATGGGACCAGAGCGAACGGCCGCTTGCTGTATGGGGGCAGTGGTCTGCAAGGGCCAGAGCCAGCCTGAAGATAAAAGCCTGAATGTTTTTTATAAGTAACATGGGTCTGAGCCAGCAGTACAGAAAGCTTTGTCTTAGGCAGGTGGGCTGGTTACCCCAGACCCTAATTTCCCCAGTTGTGTGCGCTTCCCACGTGAGTATCCAAAGCTGTGTGCACTGGATAGGGCAGAAGCTATAGCTGGAAAAGGCACATTTTTCCACCTAGTTGGTAAACATTCTAGTCTGTGGGCTTAACTCTGCTCTGAGTGATGCCAGAGTGAATCTGAAGTTAATTTAATTTATTAGAGTTACCCCAGGTGTAACAAACTGCAGAATTTGTCCTTGTGTCTGACCAGGGATCCACATCCTGGGCAGCAGCCGTCAGGATAAGAGTGATCTCCCCGATCTCCCCTGAGCTAAGGGAGAGGGTGACTTGCATTATTCATGAGCTGAGTCCTAATGAGGCTAATCACCAGCTAATTAAAGTCCTCCTATCAGATACCCTGCATTGCTTTGCCACAGCATACAGCATGGGGAGTTCTTAGCTGAAGAAGCTGAAACAATTTCTTTGGAATACATTCCAAAATTAATTTAATATACGATGTCTGCTGGGACTGGGTGAGTCAGAGGGCTGTGATGGGACTGTGAATGTGCTGCAATTTATTTGTACTGAAGTTTAAGTAAGATTGATGGAGCCATAAACACATTATTGAAGAGACTTCATGGTGGAGCCTGGGGGGGGAAATAAAGCACAGCAACAGGCTCTTGGTTTGTAGCATCCTCCCACCTTGCTGTAAGGATGTGATGGTAGTAGGTCATCTTCACTGGATGGGTTTGGGTCTAGAGAGACCTGTGGGTGGCTGTAGGCTGGGGTGAATGTCTGGGACCTGCGAGAGTTGCCAATGCTCTGCAAGGAGATTTCCCAGAGAAGACTGCAGAGCCGTATCCAGTAGATATTTAAGGTCAATCTGAATTTCCTGGTTTAGATCTGAGGTTTTGTCAGAACTGGTCTTAAGAGGGTTTGCAAACCTGAGGTCTGAGGCCAGCACGGTGGGGGTAAATCAGTGGGGATGTGGAGGTCCCAGCTGATTTGAGCTGCAGCTCCTGAACAGCTGAGATCTTCAGACTTGCCCTTTTTAACTGCAGATTCATGTTCAGTTGCCTCCTAATGCCTTTTATTAGCAGACAGACAGAGCACTGGTCTGAGGAGTGTTCCTTTCCCTTTCACCCACTGAGGACCTGAGCGTGCCCCAGTAGTTGAAGGGTAAAAATATTCTGGTCTAAAGGATGCAGGAAAAAGGCTGGGTCTGGCCAACTCCCTGCTCCCTTGAGCCACTTCTTACAATGCCCCAGGAGCAGAGAGCTCGAATCTCTTCCTGTATTCCTTGAAGCAGTGATAAGAGCAGACCAGAAGAAATCCTTTGGCTGCCTGGGGTGAGTCAGGGCGGTGGCAGGGAAAGGCGGTTTGGAGCAAAAACCAGAAAATCCAGAACTGCTGAAGGTTTTGCTGAGAGCTGCTGGTGCTCAGACAGTTCAGAGATGGCTTCGGATGCCGTAATGCCTCTTGGAAAAGAGCATTCGTGCTCCTGCAGGAGAAACCAAACCGTTGCTGGTTGCCGTGCCGGGGAGAGCCTTTGCAGCAGCAGGCGACCGCCGTTGGGAAGGGAGATGCCCCCAGGGTCTGGGCACCCCTCGCTGAATCTGAGGCCATCCCTCTGCTGCCTTTTTCTCCAGCTGAAGCTGGTCCCCCCCTCGCCCCAGTCCTCCTCAGCAGTGCGGGTGCCTCTGCCTGCGGGGCTCTGCAGCCAACCCCGCCAGGCTGGAAACTGCAGGCTGCCCATCTGCCACAAACGCTTCTGGAAGCAGAGCAAAAGAAACGGGATGGATGGTATAATAAAACTACAAAGGCTTATTGGCTTTGGTTTGCTTTTCAAAGATTAAGAAGCTCTTTCAAGTGTCTTGGGCTTCATTTATCACCTAGATATAGACCGGCACAGGCGAGTACAGTTATGGTGCAAGATATCTCTAAAGGTCTTTCTTTATACTTCACAGCTGCGAGGGCTCAAGCTCTCAGCGTTTTAATGATAATTCAGTCAAAGTAAGCCGTAAAGAGGAGCAGCAATTCTACGTGGAGCTGTGGCAGTCTGCAGCCACAGGCTGGGCACCCGCGGGCCCCGGGCAGCTCTGCGTTCCCAGTGCTTGTCATGCTGTCACGTTGCCGGCACGCTTCGGTGGCAGGGACGGCCCAGGAATGGTAAAGAAAAGCCTGCTGTAAAATGTTCACAGGCATCCTCTTTCGGCCTAACCCTCTCTGTTTGGATTTGTAGAAAGGTTTAGTGGCGGCCGCTGCCTCGAGGTTTGCAATAATGCCACACGTGTGCAGCTGGCTCGTGCAATATTTCTCACTTGGAAATCTTTTTCCAAGTGCACGGAGACCTCAGCTCCAGGGAAAGGGCAAGAAAGACCCAGGAGACACCGGGATTTCCAAACTGGATATTTGTATCGCTCCTGGATAAAAACGGCTGAAGCAGACTCCTCCTGAGTAATTCAGAGCCTCCCTTCGCAACCGGGCGTGTGAGTCATCAATACGTTGACACAGACTCATTTTAGTAAAATCTGGTATTTGTTTCACTAGTAGTGTTGATGTACAAAAGGCATTGAAATTAAGTGCTGCATGTTAAAGATCAATTAGCTTTTACTCCCACTGAAAACGACATTGGTATTTGGAAGACATATGTGCACCCACGTCCCCGCTTACGCTTGCTGGGAAACTTATGGCCCTCTACCCAGCTGCAGAGAGGCCATTTCCTTTGCAATGAACTTGAAACTTTGGTTTCTAGCTCTGCTCTTTCTCCATTTGAGAATGTTTTTGTGTACGGGAAGGAAAGTCCTGGAAAGTGGGAGCAGGTCGGTGCCCGTCAGGAGAGGCTGGAGCTGCCTGCTGTTCTTCAGAAGTCGTTCCCTTCTCCTGGGGCTTATTTTGGGTAACCAAAGGGGCTGATTCACATCGTGGGTGTGGGTGGAAACACATCACCTGCCGTGAGAGCTGCCCCCCAGCCCGGGGTGTCAGCAGCAGCTTAAGGGGAGGGGGGGAAGCACTGAGGTCTGGCATGGAGGTTTGCGAGGCTGGTACCGAGGGCTTTGCGCTGCTCCACCTGAAGAAGAGGTGAGGCAGGAGAAGCCATGGCAAAGGTCCTTGCCTGGGTGAAGCTTGTCCTGGTCCCCGCAGGTGTCCCTGTGCGGGTGGCACGGGGCCCTGCCGATTGCTGGGGTGCTCCTCTGCGCCCGCTGTCCGAACGGGGAGAGGTTTAATGCTGCTCTGTACTCAGGCAGCTTTGCTTCTCTGCTCCTTGTGTTCTTGGGCTGCTGTTTTAAAAGTAAGTGGTATTTTGAGGAGTAAAACCCCTCTCTCAGATGCATTACTTAAAGCAACAGTCATCTTTAAATGTGGGGTGGCACCTGCCCTGACTTTCCTGTTCCTGTGGTTGGTGTTGTGAGGAGGAGGCAGCTGTTGCCCAAGGCCTGTGACTAACGCACCCCTCCCTGCCCACAGCTCTCCCGGGGAGCGGGCACCTCCATCGCACCCCAGCCCTGCTGGAACCCGGGGTGGCTGGCATGGGCCAAAATAACCCTGGGGAAATGGGGTTGGGGGTGTTTTTCAGCCTGATAATCTCCCTGATGTGGTTAAGGGGGCTGGAGAGGAGCTGCTGCTCGTGGAGGAAGGGGGTGCTCAAGAAATTTCTTGCTGCCAAAAGAAATGCCTGAGGGGTGGCTGCTGTGCTGGCCTCAGCCGTCGTGCGAGAACTAGAAAATGAAGGAAACCAGCACAGGAGGGAGCTGGTTCTTGCACTGGATCAGTTCCCCGGTGTGGTTTGCGCTGTGCTCCCCAAAAGAGGTGTAGTGGCCCGATTTGGGCAGGACCGAGCCGGTGGGGAGAGGCTGTGCCTGGGCCGGCCCTGCCCTTGAGAGGAGGGCGACGGGCACAGCACAAGGTGCTCTCCTGCCGCTCTTCGCTCTGCTGGACCCAGAAGTGCTGCCACAGGAAGAATGTGTGCACCTTTTCCTGCGTTTTGGCTTTTCTAATCTTCTGCCCCTGTGTGAAGACAGATGCCAACTGAGCTCGGCACAGATGAGCCACAAAACTGATTTCAAACACCTGGAGCGGTGGACTGGAAAGACAGAGGGACGAGAGGGACGCGCGTGCTCTGCCTCTCCCTCGTACCGAAGCTGTAGATGTTATTTGTCATTTCCCACCATGTGTGTGATTTTGTCAGTTAATCAAATCGCTCCTTTTAACACGGGATTTGCTCAGGGGCTCCTTTCCATTCCTTCCCACATCAGGCGAGGCTCCAGCGCCGGCAGAGCCAGGGAAAGCCGTCCCGATGCCCTGTAGCCTCCCCAAAGGGCGTCTGGCCGGGATGCTGCGGGGGGGCCGTGCCCACCTTCGGGCGCAGGATGGGGCTGGACGCACAGGAGCAGCGTGTCGGGCACCGCCAGCAGCGCTGGTCCCCGGGGAGGCCCGGAGGAACTCGCTGGGTCATCAAAGATGTCTGCGAGCGATGGCAGGGAGGGCAGCAGTAAGAAACTTGACGTCACCCGCTACGGCTGCTCGCTCCATCTCGCCTGCTGGGGACTATTTTTAGCATTATCTCAAAAGTGCCTCCTCGCCGGGGTTTAGTTGCTTAGCAGCCGCCTCACGGCTGGCGTGATTAGGATGGGAGCAGGCGGTTATTAATGCACACGTGCGGAGATTACCTTGCGGTTTCCACCCGGTCGCTACCCGAAAACCCTGGCAGTTCTGGGTTGCGCAGGGCTGGGGACGGGGGTTTTATGCCCACGGGGCTGATCCCCCCTGCGTGCGGCGGTGCCAGCCCCCAGCGGCCTCGGGGGGCTGCCTGCATCCCCTGTCCTGGGCTCGCCCCTCCGGCACGGCCGACCCCTTTCCTCTGGGTTTGCTCTGTGTGGGAACAGGCATCAGAAAAGGGGCTTGCGCTCAAAATATTGCCCTGTGAATCCTGCAGCATGCACAAGATTGTCAGGATGCTTTGTTTATTCTTTGGTGAGCCATTTTACTTTCAGATGATCTGTTTGCTCTGACATATGTAGAATTGCATGTTTCTAAAACTGCCTACCCAGATCGCTGGTGTCTGAGAGTGGAATTATGTTTGTCGTAAAGTCAGTGATACCCTCAGTCATAACAGGGCTCTCAGAAGACAAAGGAAGTTATTTTCTCAAATTGGAAAGTTTCGTACTTAAATTATATCTGCTCAAATTGATTAAATCAGATTGCTGAGCCACAGATAACTCTATAAATATGTTAAGCTGAAGAAAAAAACCTCTTTTATGTCTCCATGCCCTGACAGGCTCCTTCCAAAGCTGGAAAATCCTGAAATGAGTTACTGTAGGTACAAATACAGTACACAAAAAGGACTATTAGGGACTGATTTCCAAAATGGCAGGAGCCCAAGCTGATGCACAGCATGTCCCAGCTGCTGGCACATGGACACCACTGCAGCCTTCCAAAGGTCAGAGCATTGCAGCTCCTCCTAGGAGTTGCTAGAAGAGGTTATTTAGACAGCAAAGTTGTCCTTCAGCCTTTGTCCAGGGATGGTCTTGCTCAGTGGTGGTGCTGGACAGTGTGTCTTGCAGAGGGACAGCCAGCACGGCTCAGCCAAGCGCCTGCCCCAGGGAGCCTCCATAAAGGGACGGGGCAGGTCTTGGAGATCAATCAGGCTGCAAAGACGGGAGCCTTCGTGGAGGGGCAGAAAGGACCGCAGTGTAGCGTCCACCACCTTAGTGCCATTGTTGACTGTGGTGTGGCCCTCAGTGCTCTCTTTTTTGAGCTGTGGTAGAACAAGAACTTCCTCAGCAGGGCCCTAGCTAGGCACAGCACCCCCTCATTAGCACCTTTAATCCTTTCCAAATTCCAGGATGGTGCAAATAATATTCCTCAAGAGTGATCAGAAGCTTGCACACAGACGTGAAGCAAAACTGGAGACTGCACGAAGTGGAAAATGGGGCATAACCTAATAAACCTGAAAAATCAGGCTGAGGCTGTGTGTGCCTCCTGGGGCACATCCTAGTCCTGTCTGGCCAAGACCCTCGGGGACAAGATGTTGCTGCTCTTCCTGCACTCACACCTACTCATCGTGTACGACTGGATGTGTCTGGGAGAGCATCCGAGCTGGAGAGCTGTGACGCAGAGCTGGAGGTCTCCAAGCACGGGCAAAGGGGGCACTGGGAAGGTGAAGGCAGTGGGGGTGCGGGGATGGCTGCTGGGGGGGGAAGGTGCTTGACCTGGGCAGCCGAGGGAGGTAATGGAGGTCTGGGATCTCCTCGATAACCCGCTGCCCGGTTATCAGGGAGGGATGTGTCACTGTGAGGACGGATGCTATTTCAGGAGCGATGCTGTTTGTGAGACAGAAGGTCTCCGTCAGGCACTAGGGCTGGGAGAGGGTTTCTGCTGGTGCCAGGAGTCCTGCAGCATCCCAGCCAGGGCCTCGGATCAGATTCCTGCTCAGGGGAGGTGATCGCTGAACATCGCTCCCTGTTTACGGTTATACTGCTGTGTGTTTTACACCAGGAGCTGCTCCGGAGCGTTCCTGTGTACCTCCTAGGCTGCGGGCAGGGATAAGAGGTGGGAGCACTGGCTCCCTGCGTGCATACCTGTAGTCCTAATGATTTAGCACGAAAGGCAGAAATCAGGTATGAATTCAGCCGCCTTTGCCAGCTCGGTCCACAGATCATGCACATTTAGAAAGCCCTCCTACATCCTTCATGTAGCTGAGAGTTACGGGCCACCACTCTTGATAAACGTCAGCCGGGAATGACGTGGGGTGTGGGAACGGGGCAGCCGGGTGTTTCCTGCAGGTGACGGTGACACCAAAAGCTTTCCTGATGGCCCGTGGTGCTGGCAAGCTGGAACAGAGCTCAAACAGCCTGAGGAAAAGTAGAATGTGGTACTGCACAACAGAGGGGGTGTTTCGGTCTGGTTACTGTTGGTGCCATAGAGTAATCTCTAAAAACTTAGAGATTAAATGGCAATTCCCAAGCTACCGGCAACTCAGCATTTCAGGAAAATCGTTCTCCTAAAGCGTGCCTGAGCGATGGAGCCATTTGTTCTCCCTTTGTCCCCTTTAACTGATGCCCAGTAAAGGAAGCAGAGCTGGTCACTAAGTTGTTTCTCCTGACCAGCCCCTGGAGAGGGGGATCTGCCAGACAACAGCAGCAACGGCCTGGGAGTCCCGGCCAAAGCAGCAAAACGTGGGTGCGTGTTTCTGCCATGGTCCCGAAGAGGCGAAGGGCAGTCGGGTGCCGCTGTGCCAGCGCTCCTCTTGCTCTGCAGCTACAGCCGGCTCGTTTTCGCTGTCTGGCATGTGTCCTGGCTGAATCAACCCAGCGTGCGCCCAATTGTCTGCACAGGCGTGCCCCGAGGTGATGCTGGAAAGGTTATTCCTTGGCTTTTTGCTCCTATTAGTCATGTTAGCGCTTGCGCCTGTATTGATTATTTTCAGACATTATGCAACGCTAAAGCGTGACGTTAAAGCTCCTCCGCCCTTGCGGGGCAGCGTGAGAGCAGATTTGCATGCTTTTCTTCAAACCAGCTAAAACTATAAACCCGTGCATTTGCAAAAACAACCCCTCGCTGGGCCTTTTTATGTTTTTAATGAAACACTTTCTGCATTCAAATTCCAGTTGCCTCTCGCTCTGTGCGACAGCGCCTTCGCTCTGCCACCTGCTGCCAGCTGCTGCGAGCGCTGGCTTCACTGCAGCCAGGTCCAGGCCTTGGGGTCGTTTTTCTTCACTGTAAACTAAATTTGAAATAAGAAATCATATTTAGGTGTTTTAGGGCAGAGCTTTATCCTACTACTTGTTTGCTTAATGCTTTTTACTTTGGCAAGCATGTCAAGAGTGGGAAAGGAAATGAGCGTTAACATTTGTCACACATTTGGTAATATTGCATATAGAAAGGTAAATGCCAAGTGTACATATGCCATTTTATAAATAAGTGCTTCTGGCAAGGAAAGGCGTTTTCTACCCAACTATGTGGCCTTTTGGATGTAAATGTTATGAATGTGTGGTAATATCTGGCCATCTGCTGATGATAGTAAGAATTGCATGGGCATGGCAGAATGGAGCTGGCTGCTGCAGGAGGAGGGACCGCGGGGAGCCCAGCACCCCTTGCGGGTACCTAAATCCAGGTTCGGGATCACCGCCTTGGTCCGTAAGAGTATCTCTGGGTGGCAACTGGCAGATGGCCCTGCTGGCCCGTGGCAAGCTTTCCCCAGGCTGTTGACCACTTGCTGCTTTCAGTGCCTGGAGGTGTTTCCAGAAATGTGTTCGTGTAATCTCTGTAACCCACAGGGTCATGGGCCGCACCCGGGAACAAAACCGGGGCGCGCTCACCGGTGAGGGAGGAGAAGGAGCAGCGCGAGAAGAAAGAAGGGGAGATGAGAAGAAAACCACGAAGTGGAGGAGCTGGGGCAAGCGCGCCGTGCGCTGGGTGACGGCAGGGACGTGAGACCGTGATGGCAGAGGTACAGTTGAACTTCGCCTCGACTCCATTTCAGAACCGAGAGGAGCTGGTTAAAGGTTTCCTCATCGGTTTTGTTCTCCTTTTCCTCTCTGCACCCGTTTGTGCACCAGCCTGGAGCGGCTCTGCAGGGGTGGCACAGGGACGTGGGCGCCCTGACCCTGTCACCCTGGGGAAACCCGGGGCTGGAGCCTTCACAGTCTTTTCCTGCTCTTCCCTCCTCCCACGCACGCATTGCGGGATGTTGGTAGTGTGCTTCACAAAAACAGGTTCTGGAGGGGGGTGGATTTGCAGCCTTGCCCAGCAGAAGGCACTCAGGTGAGCTCTGACAGTACCTCGTGTTTTGTCCTCCCGTCAGGAGAGCCCAGACGTCCTCGTCCCTGCCACCCCAACAAGAGGCACTGAGGCGGCGGAAAAGGAGGACTTGGCTTTTAAACCCACGGAAACATACTGAGTCAGGAGAGGTTTCTAGAAGAGACGGGGAAAATAATAGCGCAGCCATTTCCTTTCGATCTTTCCTAAATGTGTTCTTTAAGTCTCTTTCCACTGAACTATTCCTGCATTTTCTCAGCACAGCCAGCGTTTTGCCCTGCAAGCCCACCCCAGCAGCGACAGGGGCACGTGGCACAGCTGTAGCACCGGCACCCGCCGGGCCCTGAGCCTCTGCTGCGGGTGGTGAGCTGGGGGCAGGCGGCTGTTCCTACACCCAGAGCTAGAATGGGGTCAGGGAGGGTGACAAACACGCGGCAGAGATGCTGAATCGGTGGAGTTCGGTAGGAGCATGGTCCCCGGGCCGGCCGGTGCCCAGAGCCCCTGGCACGAGGAGTGGTGCTTTGGGTGCGCACCGCTGCTGGCCCGGCTTTCCTGGGGGAGGAGGAGGAATTCCCACCCTCTGCCAAAAGTCACCGCCTGAACCGCCCAGACCCTAGTTCAGCCCTGGGGTCATTCCACTGCTGCAACAAATTTGTGCCAGGTAGGGGACTCTGTTGATTGCGTCTGTAAAAAATATGGGGGTTTTGGTTGTTTTTTTTTTTCCTTTCAGCTATCATCAGTTTGAAAACCGCTTCTATATTTGACAGGCAGCGTATTGACTTGCTTCTGCTCGTTTGCTTTCAGTTTTTCATTTCACATTTCTCAACGTCTTGCCAGAAGCTATTCAAGTTTGTGCTCTTCCTGTGCCAGGGCACATCCCCAAACCTGAAACTGCCCGGTTTGGGCAGAGATGGCTGCTCCGAGGCTTACGGCTTGGCTTTTTATAAAGATCCAAACAATTTGCAAAATTTGGATCTAGCTGCTGTTCCAAATGACTGCAGCCAAGGCTGTGTGATGTTCTGAGCCCCCTCTAGTATTAGGGGGTTCGAGTACAGCGTTGTACCCCTTTTGCCGTGACACTTCAGGGTGCTTTTTTGGCCTAAAGATAAACCTGTCATACACCGAAGGAATTGGTGGAGATGTCATGCAGAAGAGCGAGGGACTCGTGTTAGAGATGCAGGGACGTACCTGTGCTATTGACCAGAGCTGCGGGGGCAAACTCCCTGTTAGGGGACAGCCTGACTTCCAGGGCTGGGACGTTCCTTTGGCCAAAAATCTGTGCGATTCCTTCGCCCTGCTAAGTGAAATGCTTTGCTCGCTCTCTCTCACCACGGTCCTTAATCGTAAGTGAAAGTCTTCCCACACGTGGCTGAGATCTCTCTGTGGCCAAAGAGCATTTGTAGCAATTGTATTCCAATTTTCTCTCTCGTTTGATAATTTAATAATAGCCTGAGTAGCATTTAATGCTACTGCTCTACTTGCCACATCTGGCACAGAATGAATATCGATCCCTCACAAAGCTGGACGTTGGGATATTCATGAAAACTTTCTTTTGTGCTGAGTTCATTGTTGATTTTTTTTTTTTTTTACTGTGCCCCTTTCATATCTTCTGTTTCAATTAAAGAAAAACCCCTCTGAAAAGGAAAGGGAGCAGGCAAGGCAGTTTCTGTGCACTCACGTTGATGTTCCTGCCCTACACCCCTTTGGTCCTGTTTGCCTGTAGCTCAACTGACGTCAAGCTGACACGCAACCGCGTTGCTGCAGCAGGATGGGCTCTATTGATCTTTGCGTACAGAGTCCCCTCACTTCAAGGAGAACATCTGACCTCTGAAGGGCCGGACCAACCCTGTACCTGGAACGGGAAGGTGTCCTCGCTGGGCTGGCTGCCGAGCCGTGTCTCAGGCTCCTGCTCCCCGCTCCGGCGGTGGCTGCGCTGCAGCGACAGCGCGAGGAGCCGCGAGGTTAAACTGGAGCGGACGCGGAGGCGTTTCTTGCCACAAGACAAATGGTGTTAGTCACACAACGTGAACAAGGTCTGTCCCGGGGCTTATGAAGGCTGTCAGCTTTGCACACGTGGATAAAAGGCATTCAGGAAATCTCCCTTGTTTTTTCGACGCATTGTCTTTTCTGGGACTTGCCCTTTTGCCGGGTTTGTGCTCTCAACGCTGAACGCGTTTTGAAGCTCTCTTCCAGTGCCGTGTATTCAATTGGCTTCGCAGGCAGGCACCTCGCGTGATACAGTCTGTCTCATTGGCAGCCCGTGAAATATTTTGCCGTTGTTCTTCTTCATTTGGCACACGAGCGTCTGCACACAGTGTCCAGAATAGCCAGGTCCAAGTCACTGATGACATCACGGGCTCTGGAAGAAAAACTTCCTCGGGGAGCCGGGGCTGTACGTGCAGCTTTGAGCTAACTACAAGATAGATCTTTTTTTTTTTTCTTTTTTTGGTGTGTAGACAATGCAAAATATGCTCAGAAAGATAAAAGGGAATAATAACGTTGACTTCTAGCAGAGGATGTGCTGGATGAGCCCACAGTCGATGTGATTGTATTTTACACTGAACCAGCGATTACACCTGCAGGATGAGCCCCGGCCCTCGGGGAATTCGTCCTCGTGCCTCGGTGGCCCTTTCCCTCTTACAGGGGCAAGCTGTGGTCCAGAACGACCTGCCAGGATTGAGCAGCGGCTGACCTGAAGGTCGGTGGTGCTCCTCAGCAAGCCTCCTGTCCTGGGAACCCGTCACTCCCAGACTGCAGCCTGCCGGGCTCCAGGTTCTGACCACGGTTTCCCTTTTTCTTCTTTTTCTTTATTTTTTTTTTTAAGCGGCCTGCTGGTAGCAAACGGTAAAAGCCCTCTTTGCTGACACTGCTGCAGGAAGATTCATAGATTCCTCCTGGTTTCTAGGAAATATTGAAAACTCCAAGGCAGGGGAGGAGGGAGGAGGAGGAACACGGCAGGAGCTATTCAACTGTCCTGGGAGATTTGCATCCTTCAGCTAATAACTGAAGGGCAATGGAATTAATTTTAAATCGCCTAAACAATCAAAGAGCAGTTACTCCCTTTAATTACAAGCAAGATAGGGGAAACGATAGGATTTAATTTCAATAAAATCTCAAACAACTCAGCTACGATTTTATTTATCACAAAAGTGCCAGACCTTTCTGCTTTGCAGTACTCTGCGTGCCTGAAAAGGCCGTGCTTTACTTATCATCACTGACACGATAAACCATCGTGTATGGTTTGGACTTTGCTTAACGCTCGGCACCTGACTGAGGAATAAACCAGGGCCCTACACTTTGGTTTTCAATCGTAACCCCAAGTCTGCACGGCAGCATCTGCCCTCGGTGCCAAAGTGCACGGGGAGAACCCAGCACCGGGTGGAACGATGCCCTGTTTGTGTGGGTAGTACTTATTAATTACATTTTTTAGACACACACCCCACCAGGTAACGTAGCTCCTTTCCAGAGCACACAGCTAACTCCATCTGTCCTGGAGGGGCTGAGGGCTCAGCTGGGGGGGTGAGGGCGGCCTTCGGGTGCGCTGGGGCTGGGAAACCTTACCGAAATCTGGGTGAACAGAAAGAAATGAGAGCAAAAGGAACAGCCGGATTCGTTGGCTGCCGGAGCGCTGCAGGCGAGCGGCACAGCTGTAGAACAGTTTTGGCTTGCTTCTTCCTGCTTTTTTGCTTTTGTAGTTGCAGTTTATTATTTTTTTTTTTTTTGCTAGTATTTTTAGCATTATTCCAGTGTGGTAGCGTTTAACCTCGCTGCTGTAATAACTGCTGCAGAAATTGTCATGAGGGAATTCATTCTGTCTTTGTGAATACGTTTGTACAGCATGAAGTAAAGAAGGCCTGAGGCGAGCTATCGAACAACAAGGGAAAGACAAAATATTGACTCGCCAATTCAGTAAGCATCATCTGCCCAGCGTGCTCAACGAGGCGGGGGTCCTGTAGAAAAATCTCCCTTGATCAGGCTATTAAGGAATATCTCATCGAGCAAAGAAACAGGAGGACTGGAGACAGCTGCACGGCCTACAGTACGCCCGATAATTTTTGAATACTTGACTTCGCAGCATGTGAACGTATAAAACTCGTACATAATTCATACAGGTAGGCAAAGGACCTGATATACCCAGACATGTATTTCCAACTCATGTAAATCAGCGATAGTTTCATTCCTGGTGCTCGTGGTTCCGTTTATTTCTGTCTCGGAGCTCGTTGCTTTTATTTAGCGTAGCCCCCTCTGACGTCCTGAGTCACTTTGGAAGAGGAGGACGTGAGGATCCAGTTCTGGCTTCTCCAGGCAGCTCTCAGTCCCATGCCTCGTCGTTGTCAAGGAGACATATCTCTGGCATATATCTTCTCTGTGGTTTCTCTTCTTAGTATGCTTTCCCATTGCCATGGAGACTATCAGAAACTCATTTAGCAACTCCCAGTGCCCCACGAGGAATGCGTATTTCATAACTCGCTGCTCAGAACGAGGAGTGCCGTTTCATTTTTGGGCTCTCACCTGCACTTCCGAACCGACCCAGCGCAGCTCTGAGAGCAGGGCTACAAAAAGGTGGCTTCCCCGGGGACGCTCGTGAAGCTGAGGCACGCTTTGCACGTGGGGAGGTAGCCAAAGGCTTGCCCTGGCTTCTTGGCATGGCTCTCCGAGTCCCAAACCCTCTTATTCTCCAGGTCTTCAGCTTGCCTCCTGCTTTCTCATGGCATTGCTATCTCCAGTAGAGAGACCGTTTCAGCTCAGGGAGTGTTTGCATGGTGTAGGTGAACTGTAGCTTTGGAGACCTTAAGGATTTCCTAATAATTTATTTTGGGGAGACATACTTACAGGAAAAGCTATTAAGAGACAAGTCTCCAACTAGTGAGAGGGACTGGCTTGCTGGGCAAGAGCAGAATAAGCTTATACGCTCAAGGATTGGGGCAGAGAATGCAGGTGTGGTGGTCTTTCATGGATATTACATGAAGCAAGCCAGATGAAACCAAGGAAAAAGCCCAACTATAATGGTGCAAAAGAGAGAGAAACAGAACCGCTCTGTTGGCCACCATTGCAGGGCAGGAGAGAGGGAACCACACAGCGGAGGTAGCGGCGTGGAGGTACGCAGTGAGAGGGACGGTCTGCGGCTTTGGGCAGCTCCCAAGACCGTCAGCGTCCTGACACTGCAGGTGTCGGTCAAGCGGCGGCACCTTGACTCGAGCGAGCGGTGGGGCGGTGGCGTCGGAGCAGCAGCATGCCAGCGCTAGAAGTGGCACCAGCAGGCTGGAGGAACCGCACCGCGTGCTGGCGCTGCGTGCTCAAACCGCTCTGGCCAGTACAGATGCGTAGGCTTCACTGAGAAAATCAAGACCTAAGAGAAGTTATCATTTGGAGTTTACACCGGGTGGTACGCAGGAAAGCGGTCACTGCCGGGCTGAAGAGCCGGCAAGCAGTGGGTCTGAGCGCCCCAGAGAACCTTCCTGCCGAGACAGGAGGGAGGCTCATCCTTGCAACCCGGTCCAGCAGGCACTCAGTACCATGGGAAACCCCTTTCAAAGTGGATGCATGTAAGCGGGCAAAAATTAGAAATACATAGGGCAGCCTATTAAAATTCCACAGTCGGGGTGGGAGTTACAGCCCCTCTCGTGAGCTCAGCGGTTCATGCTGCGGGCAGCTGGGGCTGCAGGTCCCTGCCCCCTGCCCTGCCTCCCCGCCGCAGCGCGCGGGCTGGCGTATGAGCGTAGCCCTCAATTCCAGTTCGCTTTCGTATGTCGGTCTATGCCCTGCGGTAACTCAGGAACAGAGACGCTGTCGTTCGGCTGCTGGGGCCAGAAGGCCATCGGAGGGCTCGGGGATGGGGCCAGTAACTCCAGTACCCTCCGTGGGTAAATCAGAGCCCACCCGTACCCAGGAATCTGCAAGTAGCCAGAGAGTCTCCAAATCACCACCTCAGTGCGACACAGAGCCATAAATATTCAGCAGGTACGAGGAACAGCTGAACCCCGCTAAAAGAATTTAAATATATAAATAAAATTAAATAATGAATCAATTCGGGCATTTTGCAAAAATGTATGTCAAATTTACATATTTTACTAAGGCGTGTCGTTTGTAATGAAGTAGGGTTTGGGGAACCAAAAGGAATCACATGTACCCTGTCACTTATGCAAATCATTCTCTATTCACTGATTTAAAAAATGTGAAGCTGCTTTAAGATGCTGACGTGCATCTCCCCGACGTGTACTGGGCTGTGTTTATGTAGCCTGGGCTGCAGCAGCGTGGTTCAGCACAGCACCGAGCTGTGCCGGTATAGGAGCCATACCCTAACATACCCAGCACGCTGCAGCCGACACGCTCGCAGGCAGCGGAGGACGAGAAAAGGAGGGAAACGCATTCAAATCTACCTCGAACAATTGATTTCAGCGTGTCTTAGAAGCGATGGGTTGCTTTGTAATTTGCTTCAGTTTCATTTTTAATCTTATGAAGTTCCAAATTTAAAGGATATATTTCATTCAAACTTAGACGTTCTTTTTTTCAACTTGGATTCCAGATTTAAAGGAATTCAATTGTGCTGATCCGCCAGCATCTCTAGAAAGGTATCGGTATGTATACGTACCCCGGACGCAGAAATGCATTTCAGAGGGTTACCAAACAGCGATCACCTGTGCAGGTTCGCACCGCCGCATTTCTCAGCGTCACTTTTTTGTCTCGTCACGGGTTTTCTTCTCCAGCTTGTTCTTCAGCTGTGTGTCGGGGAAAGCGTACAGCCGGGATTTATGGATTGGCGAGCACGTCATTATGGGGTCGGTGGACTGGGTCTGCACGCTTGGAGCTGAATTCCATTTATCCGGAGAGTAGGTGTTTAACTAATGGGCACATCGGACATGCGATAAATGCAGGGCAGCTTCTAGTGTCAGTGTTTTACAAAAACGTCTGAATGGATGAGCTGGGAGAGCAAAGCATTGCCTGTTTTTACATTCAGTGAACAGAAATAATAAGAAAAAGCACCATGATGAAGCACTATCCTTGTGCATTACCGATTACTTCAAGGTTAATTTTATTCCTTCTCAGCGATCGCCGTATCTACAAGACTGAGGAACGATGAGTTCGGGGAACCGAGAGAATTAAGTAATTACAAACCGTAGGCTGAAAACAATCTAATTAATATCTCACATAAGAATTTGAGGGAACTTATGTGAAAGATGACAATAAATTTATGTCACTTATCGATTCCTTTCTAGCTGAATGACAGGCTGCTCATGTTTGCTCAAAGGCCTTTGGGTTAAAGGGCTGTAACGCTGCTGCACGAGCTGTGGTCCGGGGAGGGCTGTGCTACAAGGAACCCGCAAAGCATAAGCTACGGTCTAGAAAAACAGTGAAGGAGAAGAAGAGGAGAGAGATGCGCTCTGTTTAAGGGCGCATTCTGCCTCAAATGATGGGGCTCCCACTGACTCGAGGCTCTCGGACTCTTCTATAGCAGAATCATTAGGCTTAATGTTATGTTGAGCTCTGAGATCCCAACTAGATCAAGGTCTTACTGTGTTAAACATAAGAAAGGTGTTAATTTCTGCCTAGAAAGCTTTAAAATATACAGAGTTTTATAGAATAATGTGTTTTTACAGGAGAAATCACAAACGATGGGGACTGAGGAGTTATATGCAAATCACCCAAAAAAAAGGTAAAAGAACATGTCAATACTGCATGATGGGATCTGCTGTCTGTCTTCTGTTTATCTCTGATAAGTCCTTGGAGTTTACTCTGTAAACACACAAAAACTGAATTAAGAGAACTTTACGAAGGCTGCAAAACTTGCAAATTGGGAAAAAGTCAGAATTCAGGCTGACTGGGAGTAATGTCTGCTTTTTATGCACAAGAACACCTACTATTTTTTCATCCTGGCCTGGGGCTGAGTCCAAGCTGCGTTCTGGAGGAAGCTGTGGTTCCTAAGGCAGTTGTTACAGAAGCTGAAAATTGTAGTGATTTAGGTAGGGCGCTACAGGAAGATGATGTGGTGGTTACAATGCACGTATGTTATTTGGGAAATCAGATTCTCTTTTACATAACGCTAGACAGCTCTCCCACACCGAGCTTTTCAAAGGCTCAAATTACCACCAGGTCTTTGCACTGAACGTCTCTGGCGGTAGAAGACAATTTACTCCCACTTGATTCAGCCTGAATCGCATTGTGTCATTATCCAGACATGGACACAGCCTCCGTCGCAAGAATAACATGCAGTACCAACTACGCAGGTGAGATTTCAATCAAGAACTGCCTGGGGCCTCAGTCTCCCCTGCGGAGACTTCGAACCCTCCTGGGTTTGCTCTCGATAGTGCCAGGTGACAGCGGCCACAGGGATGCCCGTCCTCGGCAGCGCCAAGCACAAGAGCCACGGTCGAGCCGGAGCAGAGCAAGGTCTGAATTTACACCAGCTTCACCCGCACGCCGCGAGTCAAGGAGTCCAGCTCCATTCCTTTCCTGATGATGAGTGTTTTAGCGGTTTTCCACCCCGGTAGCATGTTATCATGCAAACATCCAGAGGCGTGAAAGACTTTGTCTTTTTTGGTGGTTTCTCACGGAAGCAGAGGTTACCTGGTGCCTGGGCCAGCTGGTGGGACGTGGGTCCCCTGTTAGGAACTTCTGGTCCCGTTGCCAGCTCCGTGTCGCACACCTCCCGTTGTGAGTTTCCACAAAAACACCCTTCGGAAGGGCTGCGAGAAAACCCCAGCGGGACTGGAGAAATGTGTGCAGAATTGACAGATAATCTGCTTGTACTTCAGGTATAAATCAGTCCCCTGGAAGACCGCCCGGGTCAGAGCCGTGAACTCTGGTGGGTAAGGACCTGCTCTTCATTCTCCCGGAGTCCGGCACCACGGCTCCTCCCTTTCGTGCTCTGATACTGGTTTTTTTCTCGTAAGGGTTGGTTTTCGAGCTGTCACTCGAAGTACAACCTAAGTGACATCTCTAGTGATATCATCAAACTCTTTTCCAGAGGCTTCCAGGAAAGACGGAGAGATAAGGACTTGGTAATGTTGAGTCTTGGAATACATTAAAAAACAGGAAGGAAAATAAGCCAAGAAAAAGCAGTTAAAATTAGAGAAAATTGAAGGATAAATACCTTGGGGGAGTTTACTGCATGTTTCACTTCTAATTGTACTGCACCACTTAGACCAATTTTTCTTTTAATTTTCATAGCACTCCACTATCAGCAATAAGCACCAAACTGAGCTAAATTAACAAGTTGGATTCATTACACCATCCAAACAAATTTCCCTGGGCTTATTATGCCTTAAGGGCTTGCTACTTTCCTGGCAGCCTCTTTCAAATTACCCCTCCAACAATCACGACATAAACTCGGGTCTGTAGAGCATGAAAATTTATGTGAGAGCGCAGTTATTTTAACAGATGGAAATTCTCAGATTCACCGGAAAGGTGAAGCATCAAGTACACTATTAATTTTTCAAAAGGACTTCGCAGTATAATAGTCTTGTGCTATTGGCATCCACGATAAGAGATAACTGCTTCTTGCTCCAACTTTGCCTTTTTCTGCAGTGCAGTACAGCGCGCGCCAGCTCCGTTCCAGCATTGTGCAGCATTTCATAATACGCAATTACTCCTAAGTCCTGATTCAGCTTTTCGCTCTTGCAGGATGCAGTGTTTCTCATTAAGCTTCTGCCCAGGCTCTCCAGAAATCATGCAAGCAGCACAAATCTCCCAACAGCTGCCAGTCAAAACAGCCGACTCCTGCAGCAACGCGAGCTAATCTGCAGCCACGCCGTTTGGTTTGCAGGTAGCAGAGCATCTCGGGCTGGCCCTCGGGTACGGCACTGTTTCGTTGAACAGAAGAGAGGGAACTGCTCCTTGTGGCACACGTTTTACTCGGCATGAGTAAAAGCATACTTGATTCTCGGCCAGCGCTGCCCACCAATCCACCCACAAAGCGTTTGATTTTCAGAGATGTTGAGAAATTTCTGTAACCGAGTCGCTATGACGCTGTCAGTTTAACGAGGTAACACGCTGCTCGCAGACTATGACTTTCCTCTCAGGCGTTCTGTGTGATTTCCAAAACTCGTACAGGATTGCTGCAGTTCCTGCCCTCCTGGAGACCAGCACGGAAACTACTGCGTTGGGCTATCTCCCCGTTTGTATGCTGGCTAAATTTAACGGGTGTAATGGGGCCGATCGTATCGGCAAAGAAAATTACCATTGTACCATTTTTCCTTGGACATGTCGAGACCTAAATACCGCCAGAGCAGCAGCTGGTTTAGGCTACGTGTCTGTCAGGTCACAGTCACACCGAAAGCTACTTGTTCAGGAACCGATCCCTTCAAAGGAAGCGCTCAGTCTATATATTATATATGACTGTTGCTGGTAGTATGTACATGATGCCTAGGACATTTAAGGAAGCATATAGTTAATGAATAGAAAAGCATGTTGTTAATAAACAGAAAATGAAGAAACAGCTTATACCCACTACCAAGGACTTCTGCAGTCTATGATGTGATAAATCTATAATAAACATCTGTGACAGGAACTCAAATATTTACTCATATACTGTATACAGAAGTACAAACGCTACCTTACCTAGGAGATGTAAAATGCCTTAAAGACGTAATAGCTTTAAAGAAATTCAGAAGAGCAAAAATGCAAGTTCTAACAAAGGTAACGTATTGTATTTGTTGCAATGAGGTAGAGGAATGCTGTTCAGCAGAAGTTATCCTCTAAAAGACCTTGAGGAAATGGAGCAGATGGTTCCATGTGCTATCCCACTTAAATGTAATGTGGTTTTATAAGTACTCCGAAAAAGCAAAATAGTATTTTCCTTAGTGTTTTCAGTAAATAAAAGAAGGTAAAAGATGATTGTCGATAGCACTCAAATCACAGTGCACTTATTATGGAATTTTAAAATGTAAGATTGACTTTTTTTGCATTAAAAAGATTTTCAACACAAAACTCTAGGATGGCTCAGTATGCCTTGCTATTAATTAGGACTATTTGTACGTTGATGCACCCCAAAGAACAAGGGAAAATTCCAGTTTGGGATGAAACGGGGAAGGCCCCAGTGCGGACTGCACCATTTATCACGACAGACAGCATCTCTGCTCGGCAGTAGACTCTCCATCGACCGTCACACCTGCCGACATTTTTAATGAAGGAAGCAGTAGGAGTCCTGGGGGACCTGCTGTGCCCGCGCTGGCGGGCTGTGCCTGCGCCACAAGCACAATATGTTCTGGGCACCCTGCGCTCTCCACGCCTGCCCAGATCGGCCGGACATCACGTGTGCCTTGACTCGGCGAGGTCCAGAAAACAGCGCGCGGGGCCGTTCGGCCGAGAGGCTGGTAGGTTACTGATAAAAGCAGGATTCTGCCATCAAAGCAGTAGAATTGGCAGGTATAGGGAATAACTATTCTAGGAATCCTTTATAATTTTTAAGAGGCATCCATCTGCAGTACAGAGGCTACGGGATCTTGGCGGCTGGTACTTCTCTGCTCCAGTTAAATACTGTTTTGCTCCTTGGCTCCTGTCCTATTTCCAGAGGAGGAAATAGCATCTCTCTCCCTCCCGTGGCTGCTGATTGTTTTTCTCTCAATCTGTAGCTTTGTTATGGACCAGAGGGAGCCCAGGGCCAAAAGTGACTTGGACTCTTCAGCACACGCTGCTTTTTCTAGACATACTGCTTAGTAAGGAAAGAAACTAGCAAGGGGTAAAAGATGCAATACGGTGCTCCCCGCCCCATTTTGGCACATGAAATATATACACTCTGCGCTTGATTCCAACTAAAAATAACACTCGAATTAATCCAGCTTTCTTTTATGTATTAAATAGAGAAGTCATTGATATGAATTATAAAGCATAATATCAAGAAATGTGGTTCACAGTGTCTGTCACCCCAGAGTTCTGCGTGAAGATGGATGTGGACAGTTTGATGGAGCATATGCCTGGGAGCGAGATGGGAGACACATCTCTGCCAGTGTCACTGACTCATTCTGAGATTTAAGACAGGTCTTTTGAGTCCGTATATTTCTATTTTGAGGGGGCCCAGATTTAGACACCTTATTTATTTATTTTTTAACATGACTCAAGAATCTACAGCTCCAACTGACGTCAGCACTGGCCTCTAAGTGTCCAAAACCGAAGTCCTAAACTTGAGGACAGAAAATTAGAAGGCAGTTTTGAAAACTCTGGCCTCAGCTTCCCTGGGCTTCTTCGCTCCTAGAGGCGTGTCTGAATGGCCTTACCCATCTTTGCAAAGCAGCTGATTGAAATCTGCAACTGCAAAAGTGCTGTACAAATAATTATTGCTCTATCTCACTAATCACGATGACCATTTTAACTATTACCTGTAATACCATTCAGATTTCACAATATAATCATCCTCGTAGACACAGATCAAGTATGTCTTTTTATTTGGCAAGTATATAACACGTTACAGTTTTAAGGCTGTGCGCAACAGCGGTTTAGAAAGCTAAAGGTCGCTGATCCATTTTACAAGTGGAGACAACTGCGCTCAGAAGAGGGACCTGCATTAGACCACACAGACTGCAGCAAATTCACCACTAGAATACAGGATTTCTGACACAAAACTTACTGTAACAAACACTAAATCAGTGGATCTTAAACTCTTGCTATGCGCAGGCAGTTGTTGGTGATAGCGTGCCAGCTTTCGGTCTCGCCTCCCCTTGCTAAATTAATTTGAAAGGTAGTGAAAAATACGTTCCCAGTATTACTTTGCCCCTCCAGTGATTCATGTCGTTACCACTGGGATCCTGCTCAATCATGAAATAAAAAGAAAAATCACCTGCTGCATCACCAGGGGCAGAGGATCTGTTACACTTTGTTGGAAAGGGTGAGCAAATTTGCAGCAGGTGTTGTTGCTATACTTATAAAAACCTAATTTTGCCACGTATTGTGTAATTCTGGATGTCCATCTCAATTCTAAAGAAGGGAAAAAACGATCTATCGTAGCTCATGGAATCGATTGTTTTTGCAAAACTGATTCACTTAGGATACACAAGCGTATGTCAGCTGAAACGCAGTCAGATGGGCACTGGGTCGTATCGCATCCAATCATGTGGCAATGAAGCCTTGTGATATCATTTTTTATCTTTTTTTTTTTTTTTGTCCTGAAATTGACTTTGCAATCTGTACGTCTTGCACATGTTGCTTACGGACTGTAAGCCACCAGGACCGTAGCAGGAGGATGATGGCTGCCCAGCAGAATCCATGGGAGCAGCAGTATGCCATCTGTCTTAGCTAAGTCACCAACAGAACTGTGGCGTATTAGGCATGGGGGAATTTTAAAAGTCTCCTCAGGTCTTTCAGTGGTCTCAAATCTAGATACAGTTTGATCTACCCAGGTCTCTTTGCCAAGTATCTAAACTGTTAGAATTTTTCATAACTAAGGAAATATTCTGCAGCCAGGAACCGGGTTTATCACATCAGCTAATGTAAGTTTCCAGGTCTTGCAGGAGAAATAAAAAAAGTCTGAGGCAGTCTTCACATCTTCTTTGGGAAATGTACTCAGAACATCCACCAAATTGAGGGGACTTTTCCTCTCCTCTCAGACTTGCCTGCCTTCCTGCTCAGAGACAGGCTTTCCCTGCAACTGGCACCAAACGCCCTTCCAGCAAACGTGGCCGCTGCTTTACAAGGAAAAGCCATCCGGGCTTAAGACACTATTTCGCTAGCCTGCTTTTGAGGTGCATTTTAGCAGCTCTGAGGAAGGAGAAACCTTAGGGGTTTAGTGTGGGATTAGTCCACTTTTTGCTGACCACTGCCGAACATCAGACTTCTCCCCAGCAGTCCCCCACGGGTGACGTGTCCTCATGAGGAG
This sequence comes from Grus americana, assembly GCF_028858705.1. Taxonomy (NCBI): domain Eukaryota; kingdom Metazoa; phylum Chordata; class Aves; order Gruiformes; family Gruidae; genus Grus; species Grus americana. The sequence continues at coordinate 16,765,221 of NC_072866.1, forward strand.
AACCTTGGGGATGAGGATCTGATCTATTCCAAGGGAGGCAGCTCCCCGCAGAGACCCCAGCAAGGCTTGGGGCAGCACGGAGCCCTGCAGCGGGAAGGGGGGAGGCTGTCCGCATCCCCTTAGCGGAGGGAGATGGGAGCAAGGGCAGGGCTCCTCCAGCTCTGCTCGGGGCCTGGGAGCCCCTGCTCCTCCCAGGACCCAGGGCCTGGCACCCTCGGGCTCCCCTCAGCGCTGGGGGACTGGTCGCCCCCGCGTACCCTCGCGTCCCAGGGACCTTGGTCCCCTCGGGGTGCAGGGCCGCCAGGTCCCCTCAGGGCCCGGGATCCCCCAGCTCCCTTCACGCTGCTCAGGCTGGGCTCCCCCGGCTGCCCCCATGCCCAGGGGCCCCGGGCTCCCCTCGCAGCCGAGCGGCGGGACCCTGGCGGCTGTCACCGACGCTGACGGCCCCGGGCCTCAGGCTCCCCTCAGGCCCCGGCAGGATGGGATCCCCCCGCTCCTCTCACGCCCAGGGGCGGGGCGGCGGCGATGGCCGCCCGCTCCTCCACGCCCACTCGCGGGGCAGACCGCCGCCCCAGGCCTCACGGGGGGACACCCCCCACCCACCCCCCGCAGGTGGGGAAGCCCGGCCGCGGCAGCCGGAGGCGGAGCGCCCCCGCCCTCCCAGCGTGCCCCGCGGAGGGGGCGGGCGGCCCATGTCCGCCATCCCGGCATGCCGCGCGGCCGGGCAGCAGCCGGAGCAGTCGCGGCGGCCGCGTCCCCTCCCTCCGGTGTGAGACAGCAGCCGCCCGCCGAGCGCGAGTGAGGAGCCGCCGCCCGCGCCTCTTCTCCCACCCCCCCGCTTCCTGCTCCTCCGCCCCTGTCCCGCGCCGCTGCCCGGCCGGCCATGCCGTCTCGGGCAAGGTAATGAGCCGCAGAGCCCCGGGGTCTCGGCTGAGCGGCACCGGCAGCAGGCAGCACTACCACCCGCGGGGCTGGAATGACTGGCAACCCAGGTGGGCAGGGCTGGGGCAGGGGGCGCGGCCTGGCCGCCCGCGGGGCTCGGGGGCCGGGGCAGCGGGGCGCTGAGGCTGGCGGCTCGGCCCGGCCCCGCCGCCGGGCCTGGGGGAGCTGGGGTGGTGGGGGGGGAGCGGGGCGGCGCGGGCCGCGGCGGCTCGGAGCGGCGGCGGAGCCACTTCCTGGCTGTTGGGCCTAGGGGCGGGCGGGAGGCAGCCGCCGGGCCTAGCGCGGGGCGGGTGGCGGCGGGCCGGCCGCCGGGCCTAGGCGGCGGGGAAGGTGCCGGCCGCGGCCGTGCCCTGGCGGGAGCCGGGCAGGGGCGCGCAGGGGATTTCCGGATCCGTGCCTGCCGGCGGCTGGAGCCGGGACGGGGGACAGGTCTGTCACCGCGCGGGGCTCGGGGGGACCCGGGTCTGGGCTCTGAGCCGGCGGGTGAGAGCGCTCCTTCCTCCCCCCGCCCGCCTCTCCGGGTGTCCCCTGCTCCTCTCGGGGTTGCCGGTGGGGTGTCTGGCCGCTACCCGGTGCGTGGCCGCAGGCCGCGGCGTCCCGCGCCTGGCCCGGGGGGACCCTCCACAGGGGAGCTGCAGCCGTGGGGTGCCTGCACTGGGTGGGCTTGGTTCCTGCGTCCCTTCAGGCTGGTTTTCAGGTGATAATCGGGGAAGAACAGAGGCCGCAGGTGTGCTTGTGGGCTTCTGAGGGTTAACAAATACTACAGGGTTATTATTATTATTGTTGGGTTTTTATCTGGGGAAAGTAGTTGAGCTGTAAGTGGGCTGGGGTGAGAGCTTATGCAGTGCGTTGGGTTTTGAGGTGTGTTTCTACCTGGTACTCTGCTACTTAGTGAAATTCAAAGTTTGCTGACTTCTTCAGTCAAGCATAGAGAGTGTATTTCAGGTCTTGATTACTTCTGATATGTCTGATGCCAATGTATTTGCTGTACTGCTCAGCTTTGCTATTTTAAGAGTCAAAATTGTCATGTAGAACTTGTAAATAAATTTAGTGTTTGTTTCTTAATTATTTTTTTTACTGTGGAAGACTTGGGGCTTTTTTAGTGTTTTTGAAAGTTTAACATAGTGTGGGATCCTACTTCTAAACTTTCCAGCAAAGAACAGAGTGGCACGTGCTTGGGAATGTATTTACAGATGACAGTCCCAGTCGCATGCGATTTGGACTAGGAAAATTGGGTGGATGTGAAGGTAGATCTTACGAAACGCAGATGTAACTGTGGATTTACTGTGAAGGAGGCTTTCCTTTTGCTTCAACAGCTAGCAGTGCAGCCTCCGGGGCTAATGCTAGAGGCTATTCAGTTCTTAGTGTGTGTGGCATGGTTATTTAAGTTCTAGTTCCTTCTGTATTAACTTCTTGGTCAACTAACTTACTATTTTTTCCCCACTTAAAAACTTGCAAACCTCATTGGTGATGTCGTCTTATAGCATCTAGATTTTCCTGGCTGGGGGATTAAGAAGTCTGGTCTCTCTTACTCCTTAACTATTACCTTGCTTCAGATTTCTGGGCGGTAGCCTGGAATTGTGGACCCTAACTCTTCACCTTCCCACCTGGAAGAAATTGGATGTATATCTTGTGTCTTTGCAGTGCGTGGCTTCTATAAATGCTTTCTGGTTGGATATATTAATTTGTCACAAGCTCTATCTTTTAGCCTAAAAAAATATGTCTTACAGGGGCAAGGAAGCTGCCTTTTCCCAGTGTAGCATTGTCTGCAATAGGTTCAGTTGTGTTGGGTTGAAAGGAAGAGTGTAGCTGCAGAAATGCTTTGCCTGGTGCGAAGGCTGGTTTAAGAAGTTAGACCGTTCCCTCTGTGTCTGGCTGGTGCGTTCCCCACGCTGTAGTTTGGTGCCTCCTTGGCTCTCAAGTAGAGCTGCTGTAAACGGGGCTGCTAAAATAGTTATCCCCAAAGCCACAGCAGAAATAAAAATCTGACGGCACTACAGCAAGTGTGGCAGGCTAGGGGAGCTTCATAGCATGGGTAGGGCCTAGTTCTGTTTCCATCACACAGTGTGATTAGAGCTCCTGCTTAGAAATAGGTAACACCTCTTCACCAATCCTGTCACTTGTAAGAATCTGACTTTATCCTTTCCTTTAAATATTTTTTTTTTAATCTGATGAGAGAGCTCAGGAATCAGAAATATTCAGGCAGTCCCAAACACAGAGCACACTTTTCTCTATATGTGATGCTCAAGGTTTTTTTAAATCTCAAAGGTAGCTTTGGCGATATGGAACCAGTGAGTCTACAGTAAGAGCTTAAAGAATGAAGCAGAGATTAAATTGGTCTTTGTTGTTTTGGCATTAACTAATTTGTAAAAGTGATTCACGTGCATGGTTGAAAGGAGATCTGTTATATAAAACTCCAATGAGTGTTTCTTTTTTGTTGATTGCTATTTGCTCTTGGAGAAACCCTGCAACACAAAGTATACCTACATATTAATTCCTTCCTCTTTCTTTTCTGTTGACTGTTAGTTTTGTTTAGCGTAAGTGGTGTTGCTGGCAAATGCTTTCTTGCAGGGCCTGGAAGAGGGAGTGCACATGGCCGAAGTAATGAAAACACCAGTAACACTAGTTGCTTCAAGTTCCTAAGGGGGAAAAAAAGGAGCTGCTAATGCACGGATGTATTATCAGATGGATTGTGTTTTCAAACGCGAACTTTTGCCTGTGTAAAAATTACTAGATTGATGCTCGTTACTAGGTCCAGATTCCTCTCAATTTTTAGTAATGTTAATCAGCATTGTGACTTGGGGTGAAAACAGTGTGAAACTGAAAGCTGAAGCTTACATCCTTCTCTAAGGGAGTGTAGTTTTTAATTAGAATTTGCTTTTTTTTTTGTTTCTGCATGAATGCAGTCACATCTGTCAGATGCACGTGGACTGGTTTTCCTACAGTGTGTTTATTGACAGAGCTGTGTATTACAGAGGAAGAAGTTGTCCTGATATATATGGGCATGTTAGTGTGTGCACTAAGGTGTACCAGGCTCTAAATTAATAGCAACACAAAACTTTAGATAAATGTTGCGTGTATGTGACAGAGAATAGTGAGGTTTTTTTGAGAAGGCTTGGTAAGATCTTGTACCCCCTTCTTCTAATCTTTATAGCTTTCTAGACCTTTACTTCTTTTTTCTTTCCCTTCTGTTTGACATATCTCACCGTGTTTTCCCTGATACGACTTCTGTGGGGAAAAAATAAAATCATGTCAGCGCGCAGGTCTTGCGTGTGAGCAGTGTTAATTCGATAGAGTACTAAAGGCTAATTATATACTGAAACAAGCAATACTTGCCTTTGATAGGAAGTACTCTGAATGGCAAAGCAAGTTTCATGTGCTTATGGTGGTACTAGGCAGGAATGTGAGACCAGGGTAGCAAGTGCAGGGTGTACTTTCTTATTCTTAGGCAAAAGTGGGAAAAGGACTATAAGATTTTAATTAACAGGACCTCTCTGTCTCTCCTATCATTAGTGTAGGTTAGCAGGGAGTATATAGAAAAGTGAAAAAGAAGATCTTTCACATCTGAGAAAAGTTCCACAAGTACTGAAATTTGTTCTTGAAAATGAAGCGTGTTCTTCTCGTGCAATGTAAGTCAGTTACGAATTACTAACTTTTGTTAGCACTGTGCCTGCCAAGCCAAGTTACCACCTAGGTCCCCGTGGGTCTAGACGCGATGAGACAAGACAGTAAAATATAACTCTCCTTCCAGGTAGCTTATAACAGGAGAGCAGTATTGGCTAATGCTTAATAATTGAGCGCAAGTACCCTGTGCTTAATTAAAGACAGAATGGGAGGTATTGGCAGGGAGCGCAGAAACTCATCAGAGCAAATGGGCTGAGAAAGTGGTGGTTAGAGCAGTGCTTTTAGAGGCATGTCTTTTACGAAAGGCAAGTACTAGTTGTTGTGGGTATTATCTGTTCATAATGCTGGATTAACACGTTGAGTGACAAGCAGGGTGATAGTAGTGGGTGCTGTGTATTAGGAAGGTTGAGACAGACTCTGTTTCATCTCTGTTTGCATGTACAACAAGGCACACAGGAAACGCGTGTTAGAAATAGGCTGAAGTCTTAGTTTGGACAGGTAACTGAGAGACCTGAAAGCTGGCAACATAGAGGTGTTTGAGGATGTCGCTGAAATTACCTGAGAAAGGATGTAGAGTCATGTAGGATGAAAGTTGGTAAGGTTTCTCCAGCTCTTCAGGGATAGTTGAGAGAGAGGAGAGTGCAAAGAGTGAGATAGATATGTACCTGTGGGGGAGAGAGGAAAATAGTCTGCAATGTTGACGGCAGCTTAGGGTACGTGATGCAGTACCAGTTGTGAAGAGGTCAGTGGAAATCTTGGGAACAGACATGGTGAACTGCGTGTGGGAGATGCTGAATGGGAACGGGTTCGGTTCTGAACTGGCAACAAGTAATTCTTGATTTCCTTTCACATCTGAGTGCAGTGAATATGTTGATAAGGTTGGGAAAAGATCAAAGAGCTTTTTTGGTAAAATGGGGGAGCCTAAGCTTGTAATGTGAAAGCCTTTGTTTTTAATGTGAAGACAGAGGAGAACGAGATGTGAGAAAGATGAAAGAAGATGCAAGTGTGTCAGTGGGAAGCAAAAGGAACTTGGAGAGCAGACACTATGGCTATTCTTGTATGGAAGACTGGGTCGGACCAGTGATTGAGCTAGCATAATATCGTTTATCAGAAGATGCCTATGGAAAAATAAGAACAGGATGCATATGTGCGATACGTTTCCCTGACATTCCCTCTTAATGCCCATCACAGGACAGAAGGAAATCAGTCAGCTACTGATGGAGAATCAAGAGGTGATTTGAAAAGCTACTGTGACTGCAGGTAGTTGTCCAGCAGTGGAGATGGCAGAATTGCAGTAGGAAAATAGTGAATTAGTTACTTCACTAGTAGAAAACAGCCACTTACACTCTCATCGTGTTCTCTCTACACAGGAACGAAAACAAAAGTAGGCTTTGGGCTGGGCTCAGCCAGGCTTGGGCTTGGCAAGCTGGACCAAGTGACGATAAGAGAGCATGGCAAAAGAAGGCTGTCATGGTGGGAAGCTGTTAATTTGAGTGGATACAGTGACTCTAAGCTTTAAATGTTTTATTGATAAAGGTTTGAAGTAATGAAGAATTCATCTGCATTATAGCAAATAAACTTGGCAAATAGAGCAAGTAAGCAAGTAAAATTAACTGACTTGAACAGTAAGACCCTCATACAGTAGAGTTGTCTCAGAATAAATCCTCCATGTAGATCCTGTACTTGGAAGTAAAATCAAATAGAATAATTAAGTGATTTTTGTCTCAAAATAATGTCTATATGGCAGAGTTGTTCTGAAAGAGCTACAGATAATGAATAGTATACACCAGATTGCTTGTTACAAGTTTCTTGGACAAAAATTCATAAGGCTTCCATAGAACTAAAGAAACATGATATATTTTAGATTGATCTATTTTTCTTTTTTTTAGATAAAGATTTTTTTTTTAAAGCCAGTTGTTCTCAGCCATGCTTTCTTCAGTCATACAAATTGACTAGTCAAATCATGCTGATACTTTTGATGGAATGAGATATGCACTTATTTTTGGAAAAGTCTTAACTTTCCTTTTGTATGTCCCTGGGAAAAAAATTAAGTAGGGTTTTTTTTTTTAGGGAGAACTGTGGCCATTTCTGCTTACTCAGGTGGGTGAACAATTTTTTCTGATGGATAAAGGCAGGTTAAAAATCATCCTTCAGAAAACTGAATGCAATCTCTTCTGTGTAAATGATATTGCTAAAACAGTGTATGCAGGACACTGGTGCCGGTGGTAATCGGGCAGTCTTCCACCCAGAACCAGGCACAGATGAGAACAGACACGTGAGCTCCTGAAGTACTCTGCGTAGTCTCCATCAATGAGCTTTTCAGGTGGAAATAAAACAGAGTAGCGGCTCACAAAGCGGCAAATACGCTTTTGAAGCGACAGCATAAGGTAATCACAGTCACGTTCATCTTTGCCATTTCCCATTCCAACTGTGTCTAACATCACATTTGTATTTGTACTTCTGCTTATCTGTTGCAAACATTGTACGTTGTGATTTTATTAGTATACAATGTTTGTTCAGGTCTGTGACAATGTCAATGTATGTAACTGCTAAATTTGTTGATACATAGACTTGTTTTGAAAGATGAGGCTAAGCGTTAGGTCTGTCATGTAACCTACCATCTGCTTGGCACAATGTAGTTGAAGTGGACAAGTGCCCTCCTGAAGCGTGGGCATGAGTTGAGGTGGCCGGGAGTACAGTTCTTCCCATCACCTGGTGGCATGGCTGCGGTGTGCCTTGAAGGGCTGGAGGGGGGCAGAAAAAGTAATTATTTGTCGGAGTTTGGCAAGTACCTGTCCACGGCGTGGCTGCGCTTCGAGTTCTAAGTGGTTCTCTTTCACAATCATGAATGTGTTACTAGCATCAAAAATGGCATTTGGAAATTAAATGTCTCTTCCAGTGTGCGCAGACCATGTTTCACTGTGAGTTTGCACAGCAATGTCCTGTGTCACCCAGGTGTCTGGGCTCCTCGGTAAGGGAGCGCAGGTGACAGGTACGGGGGTTGTGTCCCCAGGTCTCAATGAGCCCATGCCACAGACTCCCAGAGTGCTGATGCAGGAGCCTGTGGTGCAGTTCTCAAATTCGCTTCCCTCCTGAGAAGTGATGTGTGTCACTGGACAGCTAGACATGCACGGGCCCGTGAGATGATGGCTCTGCTTCTGGTGTGCTACTGTCAGTTCAGAACCCTCCTTCAAAGCAGCACAGACCATAGCAGCCAGTTGGGTCACAGAACCTAGTTCTTTGAAAACAGGAGCTTTCTATGAAGTGTTTTTTTCTGTGTCTCATAAAGAAAGGGCAGAAACTGCTGGATATCTAATCTACATATTTATTGTACTGGGAGCAATGTTTTCAGTGGGAGCTATTGTCTCTTAAATTGATACACAGGAGAGGAATTACATATTTTTAATTGTGCCCACCTTTTAGTTGGGTGATAAAGTGTGGACAGGTTAGCTTGCAGAAAGCTGTTCCCAAAGACAGAACGAAGCGACTGTGTGGTTCTTCCCAGGGAAACAATAGGCTTATGTATTGTACCACAATGGAAAATTTTACAAAACGTTCAAAGACTGTGCTGCGGGAAGGGAGGTTGGCTGAGAACACATGTAGTCCTTCAGTTGATTGGGATACGCAGAACAATCTTCAAAATTGTACATTTAATCAGCTTGCCTTCAGACTTAAGTATTTCAGACTTAATGCTTGACAATTGGAGATGATACAAACTACAGCACATGCCTTAAAAAAAGCAATGCTGTTTGGGGAGGGACATTATTAAGAACCCGTCAGTACTTAAATTTACCAATTGAAAATTTGTCAGTCTGTTTCATTGAGGGGCTAAAATAATTTGAATCCTCTGTAATAAACTCTGCTGTTCCTCAAAGTGAGCTGGAAGTCTCCTCAGGTTTTAGGGCAGGGAGAAAACCTGGGGACTCTGTAGCCAGCTGGCTTCACTTACACATGGTGTAGGCACGCTTAAAGTTCATACCATTTGAAGGTACAGCACAGAACTTCGTTGCTGTTCAGCATAACTAGATGAATGATGAAGGTCCAACTGTATAAGTATTCCTGCAGTCCTGGTTGACTGTCATGAGCAAAGGCTTCTACTAAGGCTTTGCCTCTTGGTAGCATAGCCTATTTTATACAATAGTCCAAGCGAGTGCTCGGCAAAGCAGTAGGTGTGATGCCACAGTGAATACACAATTTCCTTCGTTTGAACCCTGTTCCAAACTGATAGTATGTGGTCTTTTAATATTCTCGAGAGATCAAAATATGGGGGAGCGGGTGTCTTTAATTCCAGTTGTTGCAAATATCAACCCTCATGGTATTACTCTTCCAGGACGAGATGTATTTGACAGTCGCAAGCCTTCTGGCCAGCTTAAGTAACAACTGCTTCTCACAAATTTTAGCTGTGTTTTTCCCTTTTCGTCTTGAGATGTATTTATCTCCTCTTCTCTGAATTTGTCTACCAGTTCTAATCACAATGTTCTCTTGAAAAGTAAAAATGAAAGATTTTTTCCCAAGAATATGTGGTGTTTGTCCTTACACAAACTGTGGTTAATTTACAGGCGTGAAAAGGAATGATCTGTCCTGCTTTTTATTAAATAATCAAGTGAACTATCCAAAGCTTAAAATAAAAATAGTAGATCTTTAGGGTTTCTTATGAAAAGTCCTCTGTAAATAATTTGAATAAGGTGATTCCAAATATACTTGAGTTGAACAAAATTCTGCTGATTTTTGTTTTGGATGGATATTGTTTTACTGGTTTTAATGTAAAGCCTTCAGTATTGCTTGTAAGAATGCATTTGAAGTGATTGGTTGATTTTAGGTGGTGAAGTCTAATGCACACAAGTTTACTATATTAAAGTTACTGTAAATATGTATAAATGATATCACTTAGTATGTCCAGTGAGAAGAGTTGGTTTCATAATTTTCACCTTTTTCCTTAAAAGTTTATTCTGGGCTGTAAATCAGTTTTCAGACATGAGAGTGGTTTAAACTTAATGCAGACTTCTTAACTCGCTTTTTATCTGCAAACATTTACTCTAAATGATAATAACTCTTAATTTACATTCCAGATTTTTCCACAGTGCATTTGCTTGTTTTGCAATTTTTGCTTTGCAAAAACTTCCTATGTGATCCCTATATTGATTATCAGCCATATGCTAGTAACACCTCTGTCTAATAAGTGGTTTGACGTTGCTCAGTAAGGCCCGTGGCATATAATGTAAAAGTTCACGTGTGGGTTAGTAATGACTTTCACAAACGGTAGAGACAGTATTGCCAAGCTGTGGTATAGACCTATAACTAGTTGTAGTTTATTTTTCACTTCTGAGAAGTAATTTTTCCTTATATAGGTATACATCCGAAAAGACACTTGAGAATGTCCTGAGAAAAGGCACTGGCACACTAGAATGCGTTTCCTTTGCATGTTGCTGTAATAATTAGTCAACTCTAATCCCAATGTGAATTTGAGGTCACTTTTTAAGACGCAGGTTAGATGTACAACTTTTTTTGACACAGGAAAATACATTTGGGATTGTCAATTAAATATGTTGCATTTATAAGTGAATGTGAATCCCGCTCCTGTTATACCCCTACATAAAAAAATATTTTTCTCTTTATAGAACTGACAGTGCATCAGCTGACCAGGACAATTTAAAATACTCTTCATCCAGAGATCGGGGCAGTTCTGCCTCCTATGGATTACAACCCTCAAATTCAGCTGTGGTGTCTCGACAAAGACACGATGATATCAGAGTCCACACTGACATACAGAATGAAGAAAAAGGTATACAGATTGCTCTTTCATGTGTAAATTGTGAGGGGACATTCAGAGAAAGGGAGCAAACTTGAAATGGTAGATATTTTTTTAATTTTGTTTTTTTAAAGGCAGTGAACTGTTATAACTCATTGCCACAGTATCACTGTGTTGAGAGATTTATCAGGAATCAAAGAAATGTTGTGGTTGATATGAATAGTGAGAAAAATATGCGGTTGCCTTAGGAGAAGAATGTAAGAGAAGACTCAATGTGTTAACAGAATAAGCACTTTTTCCTAAAGAATAGTATTCTGGATGTGTCTGGTCTGCAAGTTGTAATTTCTTCCTGAATACTGTCTGGTGCTTCCGGTATTGAAAATGGACTGCCTGATTAAATGGGCTACTAATCTGATATCTTACCTATTGCAGCTTTACTGCAGCAAACTGGAATCTTTCTTTGGGAATCAAATCTGTATTTTGTCATTAATGGGAATTTCTACTTCTATGTGCTTCGATCAGACTTCATATAAATCACACGGTGTATGGTTCATACAATTTTTTCCTGGGTTTTTTGCGTGTGGGTTTTTGTTTTTTAGAATGGAAATATGTTCTCTAGAAAATAATTAAAAATTCAGAATCATACAGATTTTTTTCATAAAGATGAAAAAGATATTTTGGTTTTTTTTTAATTGCCTAATACAGGTATTGAATAGGAGGATTTTTTACTTGCAGAGTCACTATTTGACTATACAAGTCTTCTTCAGGCAGGCCAGACTCAAAAAAATCTCACAGGAATATTAGTGTGGGAGTTTTTGTTCAGGATCCTAAAAAACATTCACACTCCCCCTACTTCTCTGCCCTGTAACTATCTGTGAAGATTTGCTACATCTTAGGGGAAGTTACAGCTGGGTGCGCTTGTGCAAATTTATTTTTTAAAAAGTGGGAGGCAGGAGCATGGTATTTGTTTATCTGCATACCTTGAGAACCGTAAGATTTGGTTAACTTTAATAGGGAAACTGCTTAGAAAGTGAGTCTATCTGTCAGTGTTTCACACAGACTGGCATGGTAGATTATTCTTATACTTTGAAGTGTGCTAGTATTTAAAGAATGTACTGGCAGTGTAGTGAAATAGTAAGTTTTGGATAAATTCAGCATTGTAGTTGAAGTTGCTGGGAAAGTGCCATTTGAAAAGAAAAATGCACCTATCTCTGCCTCAAGTGCTGTGTCTTACAGGGCATGTCTCTGCTAGCTCAGCGCTGTAACTATCCTACCGTGTTCAGGAGTGACTTGAAAAGAGACAAGGAGGATATTCTGTACTGTAAAACCAAATTCCAAGTATCTCTAGTTCATTTTTATTTTTGGAGACATTTGTAAGCTTACAGATGCAGAGTAGTTTCTTTGTTTACTAAGATATTTCAATTAATCTGTTGGAGTCTACCAGCGTGGAATATTCATTATAAGAACTGCTTCCACCCCCCTCATCTCTTTCACACATGCACACACGCACCAGGGGATAACTGAAGAGAGTCATAATGCAGTATTTACAACCTTATTGCTGAAAAACCTGATTTCCCTGCTGTTTTTTAATTACTGTAAATGACAGTTTGTTTCATATTGTTACCAAAGTTGTACCATCTGTGTGTCAAGTGGGAGAATATAGATTTGTGTTTAATTCATTTAAGATAATGTCAAATATGCTGTGGCAACTACTGCATGTCTTTGCAGACAACCAAAAAAGCTGGGATATTTTGCATGCTGGAGGGAAAGTATGCAATAACGTTAAGAACTCCAGTAGTATATGGTAGTATGTCTGTTCTTGGTAGTTGATGTTTGTGGTCTGAATGCATGATTATCTGACTTCTTCAGTTAAACTGAATTCTTTGTTGCTTTGAATTTTAGTGATACACTTCTGTTTAGTCATTAATATAATTATTACTCTTGGAAGTAATTTCCTTCATGTGACAGTGTTGGTTTGCTATGACAAAATAATGTTAAGGTGGCATACATGCTAGTTTGTGTTTAAAAATTGAGTTTAATGTTGTAAATCCAAATATACACAAATTATGTTTACTGTAATTGTAATTAACTAATTACAGCTGAGACTTTGCACAGGATTTTCTGTAATGGCAGGGTAGTCCCGTGCATATAGAAATACACAGACTTCTACCGGTAGTTCACAGCTGCTTTTTATCAAAAGCTTTGCCTTCAAGATGACATTCTTCACATCTACTAAGGTCCAGATTCACCTTGAACTTATTTTTTTACTCATCCTGTAGTCTCGGTAGGCTGCCTCTTGTCACGGAGAGCCACGTCTCCCTTTCCCCAGGCTTTCTTTTATACACTGATGCAGGTGGAATTGTGGAAATACCTTTTCTGCAAGAAGTCTTGCATATCTTTTGTTCTTCTGGGTTTAATTTTATTAGTTGATTCTTCCCCGTCTTGGGCAGGGAAGGTGCTTTAGAAAGCTGCCCGCCCAGCTGCCTCAAAAGTGAGCTCTGATACGCTGAGTGAAGTATTGGGCAGGCGCAGGGGCAGTTTCACTTCTTCACGGTATGGAGAGGAAGAACCTGCCCCTGAAAGTGGTGTGGCAGACTGGAAAAATCTTTGGTTTCAACATTCGAGTGTGCAAATTCTTGTGCATCTAGGAGTAAAAATAATCAAATTACTCAAACCTGCACTCTTATTTCTGTTGCATGTTGTTACCAAAGATGTACCGTGTGTATCTCAAGTGGGAGGATGTAGGATTGAGTTTAATTTAAAATAATGTCAGTATTAGTGTGTGAAAATATTGACTGTTGTATGTTTAGGGAGAGTTGTTCAATCTGTATATATAAATGATCTGTGGCTTTTAAAAGCTTTCTCTATTTTTTTGGCCGTTTTACTGAGCCTGTGTGGTGGATTTATAACTAAAACAGAGTGGAAGTTGGATGTGTGTAATCAAGGAGCAAGTAAGGGAATCTATCTAGCCATGTGTACTAGCAGTTTGACAGGAAGGGCCTGGCAAAATACGGGGTCAAAAGTAATAGTAGGAAAATCCCAAATGCAACAAAATCGATGTTAAACTTGATTGTAGTAGAGACTTTTTCATATGCTTCAAAAAGGCTGATTAGATTCTGAATATGTGACCTGGAAACTTACAGGGCATAACAGAGCACTTTTGCATGTGAAAGTGAAAAAGGAAGCTAAAGAAGGTGGTAGAGGATAGGGCTGCTAATTTCCATATGAATTGAGTAACTCATAACATACTACCCTACTAAAATATATGGTCTGATAGCCTGTTTTAATCTCATGTTGATTTTTCCACAGGTGGCTACAGTGTCAATGGAGGATCTGGGGAAAATACTTATGGTCGGAAGTCGTTGGGGCAAGAGCTGAGAGTTAACAATGTGACCAATCCTGATTTTACCAGTGTTCCGCATGGGAATCGTGCTTTAGCCACAAAAGACATGAGGAAATCACAGGGTAAGGATACCACGGATTTCCAGTAAAAGAGGGTATCTTTTGGCAACCTCTCTTGTGTTCAGATATGAAAATAATTTCCCTACAATTAGGTGATCTATATATCTATATGGATTTTTTTTTGTAATATATGATCAGATGGTGTTGATGGAAACTCATCTTGTATTTACTGTTCCCTTCCTCCGTAGGTTAGGCAGATCTCTCGACTATATGGCTTATGCTATCGATCTTTTCAGTTTCCTTTCAATAGCTTCTGAACCCTTATTCATGTTAGCCAAATTTAGCAAAGAGATCAAGGGCTCCAAGAAGGAGAATTTGCTCTTAGATTTGTTGAAAAGTGATGCCTGAGTAAAAAGCTGTTAATTAACGAGTCCCTAGTGTGGGAAAACCTGCAACGGTGCGCTGAACTGACCTGCAGGTTGGCTAGTCAGCCCATCGCACCAGGTGGTTAGTCAGTAGATGTGTGCTCCTGAACCAGCCACAACTCATGCTCCCTCTGGCTCGGCTGAGGATTAGAGGCCAGGGAGGAACCGGAGGCATCATAAGAATGTGAGCAAGGTCTTGGGAGATGCAGCGAGAGGAAATCTGGAGTTGCACAAGGGTGCAAGAATGCCGGGCCTGCGTTTTTGAGAAAGGAGGCTTCACTTTTCCCATTATTTGGCTGTAAATCATAGTGGGTTTTTTTGAAAAAGGAAGTTACTCCAAGGACTTTTGAATGAAAATAGAAACTCTGTTTGACTAAGCACTGTCATTTATTGCATCACTTATACTAAGTGGTAGTTGAGCCGCTGACAGAAACTGTGACTGCTTTATGCCAGGCATATTCTAAACATACGAGGACACGGTGTTTCTCCTCGAGGATTTATATTTCAGAGGAGACAAAAAGTGAAAGAAGAGCGTTCAGTGTGCTTTGTGGGAGGAAGAACTAAGGTGCAAGTGGTGACATGACTGTTGTAAAAGCCTGATCTTTGGAATGGGTTAAACTCAGACTTTATAATCCCATTCTAGTGTCTTGATACAAAAAATATTCAGTTCTTTTAGTGTCTTAAATTATGTCTATGTAGAGGAAGTAGTGAATTGGCTATTGGAGAGCTCTGTGTAAATGGTACTTCTGGTAGTGTGCTTGTGCATGAATTTCCTATTAGTTAATACTGGCAGAAATGTTAGGAATTACAATTTCAGATAACTGAAGTTGCTGCCTGTGACTTGTACACTTCTGTATGTATTCTGTCCTCTAGATGTCAGATCTCAAGAGTTTCTCCTTTTTAACTGGGCTGTCTTTGTGATTGTTGTAGGTTTCAGCAAGTTATTTTGATTTTTCATACAGTCTTCAAAATACAGTGTGATTATGTTGCAACAGGATCTTATTTTAAAAATTCTTTTATATTTTCTTGTTTCTTAGTGTCTGCATTAAGCAATTTTTAAAATAAGTGTTTTCTGTGAATTAGCATGTGGCTGAGACCTCGTTGATTTTTTACAAAGTGGAAGTCATACTAGTGTCCATTAACTAATGCTTTGATTAGTATAGTTTCAGTCATGCTCTTTGGTTTATTCTTTATTTTATTTTTAGGTTATGATTATGGCTCCACAGACAGCTAATGCTTACTCTCTTGGGGAGTAATGCCAATGTTCATCAGATATTAACTGAATAAAAACAGAGCTGCTTTTAGTAGAGAGTTTTGAACAGTACATCTTGTTCTAGCAGCAGTTAAAATCTGTGTCTCATACCAGTAACCTTGGTGGTGGTAGTTTTATTTATACAGTTCTAGTTTTAGGATTTTTTTTGTCTGTAGAACAGCACAACCATATTTCAAAATAAGTTACAGTTTTCCACCAAGAGATTACAAACGAGAAGATAAATGCAGAGAAGACAACACTAAAAAGTTGCAGGTTGTGGATTTTATAATTCAAGGCTTATACTTACTGTTGACTTTTCACCTAACACTGAATAGTCAACCAACATTTTTAGGGACCTTGCAAAGATCTAGAATATACTTATAAAAAGTTATTTAGTAAAAATAATTTTCAGTGTTTTCCAAACCACTGTAACCTGGTTTGACCTTAAGAGCAGTATTAAGTGGCAGAGATCAGTGCAAACCGGGAGTAACAGAAGTGATTGGTACTGTGTGTTCCTGGTCCAGGTTAGGGTTGGTAGAGTGCAGCTGTAGGCATATTGTAGAACAGACTTTTCTCTTTCTCTTGAGACATATCCGTTGTCTTGGAAAGGACTGTATTATGGGGTGGCCAATGCATTGAATTATTCAAGGACAGATTTAAATTGCTGTTTTGAGAGGCTTCATATGTAGACAGTGTAATAGTGAAACAAGTGTGTGCAGATTTGGTTCAGTTTAAGCTTTCAAGATACATTACTGAATGTAGGACATGGTACATTCCTAGCAGAAGAGTTTTCATGTGGAATTATTCATCAATAGCAGTTGCACTTATTTTGTGTACCGTAGTATGTGTTAATTTCCATTGTAACCAAGCTTTAAAAGAACTTGTTTGCATATGTTTTGTTTCCAAACTATTGCATTTGAACTTTGGGGGGAAAAAAAAAAATCTTTTCCTTGGTCTGGCAACCTGGAAAAAAACTGCCCAGGTTTTAAAGAAAATGGTAGATGTAGTACACCCCCGGGCAGGCTGCGGTTTTCCTTGTAGCTCAAGTCTGGGCAGAAATATAAGGAGATC
Source organism: Grus americana (assembly GCF_028858705.1). Lineage (NCBI taxonomy): Eukaryota > Metazoa > Chordata > Aves > Gruiformes > Gruidae > Grus > Grus americana. The sequence goes on from NC_072866.1 coordinate 16,781,686, forward strand.
TTCAGCAAGTGATCATCTAGTAGGGATTGCAGTTCTTAGTCTGGCACCATCACTCAGGAAGACCTCAGATGCTGCTTCAGAAGGTGTCTTTGCTGATCATAATTCCTTGTATGCTTCTCACCAGACATGTGGCTTTTTGTCCACCATGGAAGACTGTGATTTCCAGATAAAGCAAGGGAAAAGAATCTTAATTCTTCCTAAATGGATATGTATGCCTTAGTCTTCTGTAAAATCAGTAACATCTTAAAAGAGCTCTTCATACCTGTCAGATAACATTTCAACATGTCTTGTGTAGTTGTGCTAGCTAGGAACAAAACGTAGGTTTGATCCTTCAGACTCTCATTGCTATTTTAATGTTTGCTAAGCCTGCCTAATCCTTCAGAATGTCAGGTGTCTTCAAAATTAATTGCTTAAACTGATGCCTGGCAAGAAACAGATTATCCAAGCTTATTTTATTCATATTCTCTTTTAAAATTCAAAAAAAAGACATGAAAATAAGGTTGAGAATGTTCTTCATGACTATAATACAGAAGACATGACCTACTGTAGATGATGTCATGACCTATAAGAGTTAGTGGCCTGTGGGTGGGTTCATAGGATTCCATAATACACAAGGACACAAAGGTTTTTGTTTCTTAAATTTCTTTATTACAAGTTGCTACAAATTACCACTAATAAAGCAAGTATATACTTATAAGTAATTAATTATACGCACACCTATATATATTATTCAAAGTGTTACCGGTTCAGCACTCGCTAGAGTTCTCCTAAGAGTGGGACCAACTAATGACGAAGTCTCACTTCAAAGATGATCTGTGTCACAGAGCCTGGAGTTGGTCAGGCATCCCCAGCGAGGGACCAGGAGATCTTGCGTAGTGAAGTCTTTGTAGGGCGACCTCTCAGAGAGAAGCTCCATTTTGGGTGGAATGTGAGTTATTTTTATATTGTTAACGATGTAAGGAGACATAGGGCACGACCACCTGGAGCCACCAGTAGCTTTGACTACCTACTGCTTTTTACCTGGAACAGCCAAGAGACGATGCTGTTTTCTGTTTTCTCAGACCAATGTTTGCTTTCCTGGTCTGTTTTTCCAGCTGGAGCAGCCAATAGCTGTTGCCGATTCCTGCTTTCCCAGGGTGTTTCTCACCTTTCCAAACAATAAGTTTGTTGTTGCAGTTTCTTGGTTTTGCATTTATAAGGGTGTCTCGGGAGTTGGAACTGGATGATCTTTGAGATCTTGAGGCTACCCAAACCATTCTATGATGTCTCAGGTTCTATAGGTATCTGGGTTCTCAGGGTAGCAGTTCCCAGGCTGGCAGACATCATCTGTCAGTGTTTTACCATCATAACCAGGTTGCCTTTATGGCTGCTCCCATTGGATGACGGGTGCGTAACATAGCAGAGAAAAAAGCTGTCTGTAGTTGTCTTGGGTGCTCTTGTGAGAGTCATGGTGACTAAGAAGACCTCATCGTGTTCCATGCATCCTCTAATTTTAATCACCATGAAACATCCAATGTTAAACTTTTGAAAACAAACTTTGTTCCTTTTTGCAAATGAGGGAAATCAATTGTTTGTATGAATTCATTGTAATTGGTACCTCAATCAGGGAAACTGAGTTTGTGACCTTCCCTGGTGTCAACTTAAAGGAGACGTTTTCTTAGGAAGATGTTAATTCTCCTGTGTTATGACCCACTTAGCCTCAATAGCCTCTGCACCTGTATACTTGTGTTCCTCAGTAGAGGAAGAGTAGATCTACTTCCTTTTCAAAGCAGAACCCTGCTAGCTAGCAGAGGATGACTCAGAATCTTTCTTGTGCCAAAATGATAGAGAAAACCTTGCTTCTTGGTAGTTGCTTGAACTTAAATCTGGTTCTTTGCTTCAAGAACCAGCTTGGTTTTTTCCGCAAGGTTTTCTTTAAATATTATTTGTTGACTTATTTTTGTTTATATAGTCAGTCAGAAGTTTGATTTAACCTTACCACACACCCCCCTCTTTCTTTTTAAGTTCCATTTATGTAGCAGGGAACTAAATCCAGGTTTTTGTATAGAAGTAAAACATTTCTGCTTAGTTCTGAATGAGTTCTACCCAGGTACTGGGCTGTCCACTGGAAGAAATGAAAAATTTTGGTAGCTAAATTAGATTTTACATTTAATTTTCCTCATATTAGCTTTAAAACAAACCAGGATTTATTTTTTACTTTTTTCTCAAATTACTATTATGACTTGAGTCCACAAATAGATATTTCAGACTACAGATTGATGAAATGCTGTAGAAAAAGGAAAACATTGCCTTTTGTTTTTCAGAGCGATCGTTGTCTTATTCTGACGAGTCTCGACTGTCAAATCTTCTTCGGAGGATTACTCGGGAAGACGACAGAGACCGAAGACTGGCTACTGTAAAGCAATTGAAAGAATTCATTCAGCAACCAGAAAACAAACTGGTTAGTAATTTCTACTTTTCCATAGCGCTGGAATATTTCTTGTTTTATAAAACTCTTTTTAAAAATCTGAGTATTGGGATATGTCTGCAAGGAATATCTGTATACAAGGAATTTCCTTCCCCAACAAAGGAAAGTGTATTCCTGGATTGCCTGTCCTTTTCTGGCATTCAGGAAATTTTTTATTGCTTGATTACTCATGACGTGTTGCCTTAAAGCAAAGTACCTATTGCATGAGCTGTAGCAATAAATATGGCATGCATGTGGGTTTTGTGACTGGTCTTAGCAATATCCTCTGGATCCTTCAGCAAGAAAATACAGGAAAAAGGAAGTAAGATGTGGTGTTGCTTTTTCAAGAACTGTTTCTGTATTTTAAAAAGATGCAGATATTTATACAGTCTTGTGAATAGCTCATCTTAGAGTTACTTGACTTTCTGGCTAAACACCTTTGTACGTGGATTCCCTTTTATGGGAAGAGAACAAAATGAGTCTTTGTTTTCATTACATCTTTGGGGTTTTTAATGGATGGTTGAACTCTCTCATATCCTCAAGTATTTCTTAAGGATTTGGGGGGGAGTATCCCACTGTGGGTATACGTTTTTAATGTTACTTATTTTGAAGCGAAGTATTAAGAGTATTTTGTCTGAGGCATCTCGCCTACTGTTTTGGAGAGCTTAGGGGTTCTCCAGGTACTGAAAAAGCAGAAGTGATGCTTTCACACCCTGCCACTCACTCACAGGCAGTGCTGTGATACTCCAGTGGTGGGTTATGTGACTATCCATATTTATAAGAAGTTGACTCATTCATTATATATTATATATATTAATTGTGCCCTTTTCCAAAAGGCGTGACACTTAAACGTTGAGACTTCCCTATTCTGTGCACCTAGGTATAAGCAGACCATGTGCAAGCCTAGCTGCTACTTGAGCTTTCCTCTGAAGCAAAATCCTTGTTAATAGAAAGGTTTAGGGAGTAAATGCTTTCCACAGTTAGTCCCTGGTTGGTTGTTTTTAATTACTTCTGTTACTCTCAAGGCATTTTTCCCCAGGGTGGTTTTTTTTTTGTAACTGCATTTTATTTGGGTTTATTGGTATCTCAGAACATGTTGGAATTGCCATTCTAATATCTAACTCAGTGGTGACAAACCTTGTACTTGTTAGTAGTCAGAATGTTAAAAGTTTGTCACTGAGAAACTTTTCTTTAAACTTCTCCCAGCTCACTAATGAGAACAAGATCAGATGTCAAGTGAGATTCATGATGTCAAGCCTAAAACTTTGTAACCGACGGTGTTTAACCTAGCAGTCAGTAGCTCCTGCTGTTGTTGACACGATTAAGTGTGGTTTGACAGAGTTCTTTTCTTTCTCAGGGTTGAAATGTGTGTTCAACAAAGTAAAGCAGTGAAAGTCACTAGGCAGTGGCATTGTCATGTAATGGCATTGTGCTCCAGCTTCTAAATTGTATAGGTGCCTTCTCCTGTCTCTTTTCTAGCCTCTTGCGGATACCAGACACGCTTTTAAAATGTCCTGTGAGTTCTGAGGGGCCAAGCATGTGGACCTTTTCCCCCCAGACAGTGATGTTGCTCAAAACTTCACAACAAAAACTAGATAACATCCACTGAGTTAGATTAATATCTTTCTGCAGAAAGATAACTGGTCAAGAAAACTTCTTGTTAATATCATATATAGTTGCAGCTAATGTATTATTTTGCAACTTAGCTCACTAATGTGGGTTTTTTTCAGTACATGTGGGGGAAAACAAGTATTTCTGGTTATGTTTACTGAGAAGCACTGGTTCATCGATCATAGTACTGTTTCCCAAAATAGTACTCTGTTTCTGTGATTGCCTAAGGAGAAATTTTTATCCTTCAGATTATATTATCTGATCAATTAAATATTCTGCTGATGCAATTGATCATTAGTATAGGAGACTAGGTCTTGAGTAGACGCTACTGATCAGCTGTATGGTGACTCTTACACTTGTGATGTAATGTTATCAGCAAGAACTAAACTTAGAATGAACCTTGATAGCAGGCTGCCAATGTATTTTCATGGCTACTGTAAATAAATATGGAATATAACATGTAGGATAATATTGCAGTATTGCTTAATATAGTTTGTGCTGGTCTGCAGTGGCCATGGAAAGCGTAATAGCATTCTATTAACAAACAGAATTGGCAATGGTGTTCTTAATGTGGGGGTAAACAGGACCTGGTTTGCAGAAGTTATTGTGCTGTTTTTATGCTTATGCCTTTTATGTATCTTATAGGTACTAGTTAAACAACTGGATAATATCCTGACTGCCATTCATGATGTACTTAATGAAAGGTAAGCTGGAAAAACTAAGCAGTTTGAAGGCTTTAAAGAGGAAAAATAATGACAGCATGAGGTTTGGATTTCAGTATAGAAATGGACTGGAGAGCGGAAGGATTGAAATAAATTCATGCACTAATTCTGGATGGGTGTGACGTTGCAGTAACAGGATGGAACTGGGGGAGAGTTAAGGCTTAGGCACGTCACCGATACTGTTACTGTCTAGAGTACGCTTCACACGGAGAGAATTTGATGGCCAGATGTGGCTTTTATGTTGTAGGTAATACAAAGTCATCTCAGCTATGTTTAATCACCTGGGTGTAGTAGTGTGCTGCTGTGGCTGTCTAGCTTGCAAATTGAACTTAATTTTTTTTTACAACCTGATCTAATTCGTTTACATGCAACTAAGAGCATATGTAGAGGGAGCTCAGGTGTGTGTGGACTTTTTGGTGGTTAGTTCTGTGTCATTACCCAAAGTCAGCTCTATGTTAAGAATTTTCTTCCTTGGATTGTGTTGTAAGTAGAATGGCCTATTTATTGCATACTTTTATTTAAGTTGATTTATTCCATAGAAGTAATATTTCATAGAATTTTTCAGATTATTAATTTTTAATTTAGCTTCGTTAATGCTGCTGCTGCTAAGTAGGAGAGAAGCAGCTCCAGTCATACATATATATTTCTGCTTTAGTAAATATTTTAGTTTGTTCATGGTTTCTTCTGTTCTGCTCTCATGTCTGGAGATTCCACATTTCTATTTTTTCTCCCCCAAAATGCAGTAGCAAATTGCTTCAAGAACTGAGACAGGAAGGAGCTTGCTGTCTTGGCCTTCTTTGTGCTTCTCTGAGCTACGAGGCTGAGAAGATCTTTAAATGGATTTTTAGCAAATTCAGCTCATCAACAAAAGATGAAGTTAAACTTCTTTATTTGTGTGCAACCTACAAAGCACTAGAGACTGTAGGAGAAAAGAAAGCCTTTTCATCTTTAATGCAGGTAGGACTACAATTTAAAACAGGATTATTAATGATTTTTCCAGTGCAATGCTTGAATCGACTTTTTAAACTGGAATGAAAATAAGGAATGTTATGTTGACATAATAAGTAAATATAATTACAACTGGGAGGGAACTTTCTGACTGAATGGGATTCTTTGATTCTGATTATGTTAGAAAGGAATGTCAGGTCTTTGTAGGATGATACATATTTTGATGCGACTTTTTAGTATATATTGCAGATCCAAGAAGAATAATCTTGTTGAGACAAAAAAGAGAACTCAGGGGGAATGGTACACAGAATCCAACCTGTTGATTGCTTTGTGCTACCTCCTGTTGACAATTTCTAACTTGACTTGTAGTTAGATCTGAGACAGAGTAAGGTGTGTGCAGACAAATCTGATCCCCTGGTTCAATACAGTTTTAGGGTCTGTTATTTTGGGTGTAGAACGACTATGTCTGGGTCTGTGCTTCCATTTATTATTTACTTTACAGAGCCAAAAAGCTTCAGCAGGAGAAGCAGGAACTTAGAATAACTGGTTGTTCTGTCGCTAAAGAATTAAAGATGACAGTGTCCTTGAACCTGGGTCTGCCATATTTCAAGAAAATGCCCGCTTGAAATGATTATTTTCATGCAGTATATGTGATGCTTTTTGCACTTTTCCTTCCTGCAGAAAGAGTATTGAGATGTTTCTGATGTGTGAGTCAAAGTAGCTTGCTAAAAAGTGCTCAACATTGAATAAAACTGTGTATGTCTAATATCGTAACTTTTTCACGTGTTGTTTTAATGAAATGAAAAGTCTAGTGGTTTTGCTTTGCTTTTTAGCTTGTAATGACCAGCCTGCAGTCCATTCTAGAAAATGTGGATACACCAGAGTTACTGTGCAAATGTGTCAAGTGCATCCTTCTGGTGTCCCGATGCTACCCACACATTTTCAGCACCAATTTTAGGGTAAGCTTGCTTGGTCCTCTGTATTTCCTTTCTTGCATAGAAGTGTTGGTGGAGCAAACTGGGTAATTAACCTTTTTTCAAAATTGCTTTCCAGGACACAGTGGACATACTGGTTGGGTGGCATATAGATCACACTCAGAAACCTTCATTGACGCAGCAGGTGTCTGGTAAGCTCGTCCAAAGAGTCACTACTGGGGTCCACCCTGGCCTCCAGATGATGTGGGTTTCCTTACGCAAGTCTGGTCCCACTGACGTGAAGTTGAGATTATGCCAAAATGAGTTTCTGGCTAAATAACAAGAGACTTTATTCTGAATTTTTTAGTAAACTTGCATTTTTCATTTTATGTTATGTCTGGAAAAAGGGGATTCTTTATTCAGGCTACATTTAAATATCAATTGTTTTGTGTAACTTATTAAAAAGTTTATAGAGCTTAAGATATTTTCTGTGAAAGAATATATTTTCTCCTATGTACTTCTAGAAAATCTTTGTGGTAAAGGCACAGTACTGGCATTTAAGAAATTGGGAAACATCTTCCTATAGCTATAGCAGTTGTCTTGGAGTTGTTCCCAGCAAGTCTGTTACGTTTCCTGTGTCATAGTCCTAGATTCTGTCCTTAATGTTTAACTGCTGTGGGCGGGACTGAACCTTAAAATGAATTTGTCAAAGGCGCAAAAGAGGGACATACAATTTATACTTATTTTAAAAACAACTTTGTTAAAATTTTCATGGAGATATGACCTTCTCTTGCCTTAGCAACTTTCACCTTGGCAATATGCAACTAAAGTTTAATTTTCCTATGTTACCTCGTTCCTGTGTTTTAATTAGCCTGGTATTCTTATACAGGATGGCTGCAGAGCTTGGAGCCCTTTTGGGTGGCTGATCTTACTTTTTCTACCACGCTCTTGGGTCAGTTTTTAGAAGATATGGAAGCTTATGCTGAGGTAAACAAGACTTTATGGTATATACCAGAGTTAACTGTGCTGGATTTCTTAATAAATCCACAGCTGTGATTCTTATGGATGCATTATATTTGTAGAAAATGAAATGATAGGGTTTTCCTGGGGAAAAGAGGTTCAAATTACGGAGTGTACTTAAGGCATGTACAATGACAATTCTGCACGAATCCTCGTGACCTACTTCAGTATCGTAGCTGGGCTTTCAGCCCTTCTCATTGAGAATATCATGTTATAATAAAAACAATTAGCCAAACAAGAATGCCTTCATTGTTAAAAAACTGCAGTGAAGACCTTTCACTGTCTTTCCTTGGTATTTTCTCTAATCGTCCATCTCCAGAGTTTTTCAGAAGTTACTTTTTGCAGGGGGAGAGGGATTCTTAGTGCTTCCCTAGATTAATGGTAAATCTGTCCTTTTTTTTTTTTATAAAGGAATGGATTATATTGTGCAGGAAATCATGCAGCAGGAACTGATAGGAAATGAAATCATACTAATTTAACATACTTTGTTTTTACTTTATAACCTTAGTTAACAGGGTGTAGAGTTTATCTGAAGCTGTCATTAAAGGAAGAGTTTTGGGTTGGGGGGGTGTTGTTGTTTTTTTCTTAAGGTATATGTGCTCATATGCTTATAACTAGATCATGCTATATTATATATGTTAACATGCAGATCCTGTAGGTGAAATTGTACTTCCAGTATAATCTGGTTCACTCAAAGCAGAATAAATAATTTGATTTTCTTAGTGTACTTCCATGTACACCAAAGCTTCTGATGGTAAAGCTTGAAGAGTTAGGATCCACAGTGTCCCGCCAGCAGAAACCTGCGCTGCTGTGGCTGGAGGCACACGGTTGCAAGTGATTAGTCAGTGCAGCAAGTTGCTGCTTATCAGCTTGTGTGTCGAACTGGACACTGTGCGTATTCTTAGTCACGGAAGAGTTTTAAGATAACACGCGTTAATTTAAATCGTGGAGGAGGTGGTTCCAGCTAGTGTGTGTGTTTATCTCGGTGGGGCAGACCAAGGCTATATCTATACTAATGAGATCAGCACTTCTGGGAATGTTCCCGCGTCCTGATGCCAGCTGGCATGGAGTAGCCTGCTAGTAAACTCAAGGTAGCTGCGTGTAAACAGTGTGATGGGAATGGCCACTCAAACATCCCGACGCCAGTTTATGGCCGGGAATTGTTTTGGAGAGCAGTAAAAGTGTGCAGACAACTGTTGTAACAGTGCAGCGATGAGGGTGATTGTGTTCCAGGGGCCAGGAACATCATAAGCCTGTTTTAATTTGCAAGATACAGTCTGAGTACTCTGTTTCAGTGGCTAAACTAACGAGCAGCAGCTCATTACTGCTCTGTGACTTGCTCATCATCATTGTGTGCCTGTGTCCCGTCTTTGTATGTATGTGAAGTTGGAGATATTGGATAAATATACCTGTAATTGGACAGTATCTATAATATGTCTGGTAAACAGGTGGATTAAGTATTTTCAGTCTCCTGTTTTGATCTTGTCTGCATGTATTATAACTGTTAATGACATGTACTGATAGATGAAACTTCTGCGCTGTAGGACCTCAGCCACGTGGCTTCTGGGGAATCAGTAGATGAAGATATTCCTCCTCCTTCAGTATCACTACCTAAACTGGCTGCACTTCTTCGGGTTTTCAGTACTGTGGTGAGGAGTATTGGGGAACGCTTCAGCCCAATTAGAGGACCACCAATTACAGAAGCATATGTAACTGATGTAAGAATTCAAGTTTTTCTTTTTGTTCTTTGTTGCTGATGTTATGATGCTATTCACTGTTGGGTTTATTTAGGTTTTGTGAATTTTACATGAATATGTGTATGCTCAGCTTAGAGCAAATGTATTTTCTTGAAGAAAAGTGCTACAAGAATTTTATTAAATATTAAGGTACAGATTGTGATAATGACATATAGGAGTTGTATGTAGCAGAAACTAACTCTTTTAGGCATTTTAACTTCATGCAGCTAGGTTTATGCTTGTGTTGTCTGTCTCTGTAACCATAATGTTACTATTTATTCAGATTGCGATGATGCTATAAAAACAATTCAAATTATGAGTTCAATTTTATAAAATGTAGAGTTTTTATCCATGCTAAAATTATATCTATCAAATCTGATAGCAAAGTCCTCTTGTTCTAAAGTATGGTATCGGATGGTGTAAACTCAGAATAAATATTATATAATACGCTAAGTAGCTGCTATACTTCTGTAACAGGAACTGTAGAGGATGTGAATGATAAATAAATAAAAAAGATAAAAAAAAATACCTGCAGTCACAATCTTGTTACTGCATGAGCTGCACAACTGGAATTTATTCCTCTGTGGAGTTCTGTGAGGGACAAAACTTCTCAGATAAATAGTGTATGGATTTCCTAATTAAAGCCAAGACAGTTATGTCACTCGTGTCTTTAATCTACGGAGGATTCTTGTGACAAAAGCTCAAGAAAAGAAAAGTAGTCTGTGTTTTATGAGAGGAGTTCTGTTGACATCAGTTGGAACTGAGCAGAATTCTGAATAATGAGTTTAAGTTTTCTAGGTCTTTAACTGAGTTGGAAACCAGGCAATTGAAAGTTTGTGTTTTTCTTATACTTCTGAAGTGTAATGCCGTGGTGTGCAATATTCAGAATATGCTACTGACAGAATTTACCAAGCTGCAGGGTAGGTGATGGAACAGGATATCAAATAGATGTGAATATAATTAAATAGCATGCAGGTCTTGTCTCCTCTTTTTTAATGGAGTTTAATTTAGGTATGTTTTTAATTTTCCAGGTTCTGTACAGAGTAATGAGATGTGTGACTGCAGCAAACCAAGTATTCTTTTCTGAAGCCGTACTTACAGCTGCCAACGAGTGTGTCGGTGTTTTACTTGGCAGCCTAGATCCAAGTATGACCATACACTGTGACATGGTCATCACCTATGGATTAGATCAAATGGAAAATTGTCAGACTTGTGGCACTGATTATATCATTTCAGTCCTGAATCTGTTGACACTGGTTTGTACATATTTTTATTACTGTGGTTTTCCCATTGCTTGGAAAATAATATTTTCCAAGCAACCTTGCTTTTTTGTGTGTGTAATAGATAATATTTAAAACTCTTTGTGATCACAAGCAAGAAATTCCTCTTCTAAATGCTTGTATTCTTTTCTGTAAAGCTTATGCTGCTAGCTTGTTTATGCATTTGGCTTGTTTAGTTTTAGCCTGAGTGTTTGAGTCTGTTTTGTGGGGTTTTTTTCTCCCTGGCTTCACTGTTGGACAGTGCCATTCGGTGCTGTTAAAGCCTGAAAATAACTAATTCTCTGAATGTGAATTTGGGAGGCAAATACAAAATACTTGCATTTCTGGGAAGCTGTTTTTTTTCTAAATATAGCGTATACAAGCTAGAAAAACAGTATTTTAATTAATCTTTAATAAAAAATTAGGTAAAGATATCTATCTTTTTGTTTTTATCCCCAGATTGTTGAACAAATAAATACAAAACTGCCATCGTCATTTGTAGAGAAATTATTTATACCAGAGTCTAAACTACTTGTTCTTCGTTATCATAAGGAGAAAGAGGTAAGAGTGGGTGACTTCTACAGGTATATTACAACAGCCTTCATGCATTTCTTAAAATATATTTGTTAAGCTGTAAAACTTTGTTCATCTTAAATATTTTTGTATATATCTATGAAACTTCTGAAAAGGAGGATGTAGCTAGTTCTTGATTTTGGCATTTAGATTTGGTAAGGAATTGGCAAGTTGGCCATCATATCAGATAGAGAAGTCCTTAGTTGATGTGGCTTTCGTACTCGATGTGTTACGTGGATGATCCAGAAAGTAAGTAATAGATTCTGTAAGTAAGTAGTACTTAATTACAGAAAACTGAAGGTAGGTATCTGAATAGTCTAGTCTGATACATAGATAAAGAAGCATAACTTTAAATTCTACGTTGTTGATTAATATATTTTATGATTTTGTGCTAATCAAATGTTACTGTAATTATATTCTCAAGGTTGTTGCAGCAGCCCATGCTGTATACCAAGCCGTATTGAGCCTGAAGAACATTCCTGTTTTGGAGACAGCTTACAGGTTGATTCTAGGAGAAATGACCTGTGCTCTAAATAGTCTTCTCTATAGTTTACATCTTCCTGAGGCCTGTTCTGAAATCCAGCATGACTCTTTCAAGAAGCATATATTAAATGTGGATAATGCAAAGTTTGTTGTTATATTTGACGTCAGTGCTCTAAGTACTATTGGGAATGCTAAAAACTCATTAATTGGGGTGAGTAAAAACTCTACAGATAAAGTTTGTGCAATAAGTGTAAAACCAGATTTTTTTCACTTAAAATATACCATAATGTATTTCAGCAGTAGTGCACATATGTATAATTAAAATTCTCATCTTTGTTTCCTAACTTATAGAAAATCTTCCAGTGTTAAAACTTAGGGGAAACAGAATGGATGGATTCTATCTTGAGTTGGTGCATAATGAAAAGCAGCTTCTAGGGGAGAGTGTCTTATCAGGGTTATTTATGGATTGATTTGAAGACCGTCATAGTAATTCTTTTGGAAAATCAGGACAGATAAAAGCAGCTTCAGTGTGTCCTCTGGTAGTATACCAACCATGTGAAAACACTTGTTCCAGATCTTTCAAAATAAAAGCATAAACTGCTTTTAAGAGGTTGTTTAAAAAGGGGAAAGAAAGGAGTTACAATGAGGGTCAGAAAACTAATAGAGTTAAATTATTTTGCTTGGGAAGAAGCAAAACACAGTAATTAATGGTATGGAAACTACACTTAAAAATAGATCCTGTTTATTATCTGTCTTTGATTATGTCAACTTGTTTTATAGATGTGGGCCCTTTCGCCAACTGTGTTTGCACTACTGAGTAAAAATCTGATGATTGTTCATGGTGACATAGCAGTTCATTTTCCTGCTGTCCAGTATGCTGTACTCTATACGTTATATTCGCACTGTTCCAGGTACAAAGATTAATAACTCCTCAGTATTTTAAGAGCAGTAGGACGGACTGGTCTGAATAGAATATATTGTTGGAGGGTTGAATTTAAATAGACTGTTATGATTAAGCTTTTGCCCAAACTTCCCTAATCAGTTTTTACTTTCGCTAATTGCAGGAGGTCTGTATTTCAGCCAAGAAAGCATATCCTGGCTTAAAATTTGGCATTTTATTCAAAGGCAGATTAGAAGTCTTGTGTTTGAATAGACATAACAGGGAGAACTCTACTGAAAGTAAATAAGGAAAGATTATTTACTATTTTGCTTACTGTGAGATCTAGGAGAGGCAATGAAATGTAAACAACAGATTTAAACACATTGTGGACCTTATTACTACAAAATGTTGTCAAAGTAAGGGAATACACTAGTCTAACTGTTACTCTGTACGTTTCTTGGTATTGGTTTGATACCAGGCACAGTTGAAACCAGGTTGCTGGGCTGCATGGGCTGACATAAAATTGTAGCTTTGTTCTCTTAGGCCAGGGATCAAAATACTGGGTTTGGCATGATGTGGTTGCTGTGCCGTCTATGTTAACTGCTGCTGCTGGGGTTTTGGGGGGTGGTGCTTTGTTTTTGGGGGGTTGTTATTGTTTTTCCCCCTTTGTGTATGCTTATATAAGGAAATGTCCCTAATCTTGAGGTGATTTTGTTTTGTGTTTTTCCTTGCCTTTCCAGGCATGACCATTTCATATCCAGTAGCCTCAGTTCTTCTTCTCCCTCTCTCTTTGATGGAGCAGTTATAAGTACTGTAACCACAGCAACAAAAAAACATTTCTCGATCATACTGAACCTTTTGGGGCTACTGCTTAAGAAGGATAACCTTACTCAAGATACCAGGTAACTAACATTTTCTTATTAATCAGATTTCTCCCCCCGCCCCCCAGTAGAATGCCTTAATTCAGAAACCAGGATAACTTTCATCTATAAAACTTGGGGTAAATTTAACCAGTCAAGTATTGGGGTTTGGTTTGGGTTTTTTTGAAGCATTAGTAATAAAATACCTGTGGAAAAAGTAGCTGCTCATTTTTATGCATGAAAACTAGAAAAGTTGAAACCATCAAGATCTGTACAGTGAAAGCAGAGCTACCAAGCATCACTGAAAAACGGTTTTGCTCACTGAAAGTTCCCTTTTGTAAAAGTTACAGGGCTGTATTATCAAACGGCTGTGAAAGCTAGGGACATTTTTAATGTTATGAAATCTTTTGTTTAAAAAACATGAGTTATGATATAATACTCATGAAGTAGTTTAAGAAATATTGAAAGGTATCTTTCTGTAACTGTGTAGAGTGACTAATACTTTTGCTTTTTGAAGGAAACTGCTTATGACATGGGCTTTGGAAGTGGCTGTTCTGATGAAAAAATCAGAAACATATGCACCATTATTTTCTCTCCCATCTTTCCATAAGTTTTGTAAAGGACTTTTGGCAAACAGTAAGATACTGCATATTTTTACTTATTAACTGTCTTTTACGTGGCATAATTAAGTACATAAGTGACCTTGTCATACACCACTGACAGCTGTAACTCTACTTGTTGTTTCATTTACTTTTAGGGATATTTCCGGTTTGTATTGCGCAAAAACTTACGCTGTCCTTCTATAATTTTTCTCAAATGACTCCCTCTTACTTATGCAAACAGTTATTTTACTGAAGTAATAATTTGTGATTGCGAAATTGTTCTACCAAAAAAGTCAGTGATGTGCCGGATCTTACTTGTAAGATTGCATTTTATTTTATCAAAAGCAGTGGAACCATTCCATAATGTGATGTCATGTTTTGGATTTCAAAATAACCTGGAAATAGAAATATGGGAACAAATGCTTTTAGTAGGATAATACTAGTAAAAGCAGTAACTTCCCAAGGCCAGGAGTTACTAACTTTACCTTTAGTTTTTTTCTTATTGAAATATATTGTATACAATGCCAATGTATGTAGACCATAGAAGGATTAATCCATTGGCTGTCAGAAAAGGCCCATAAGTAGCATGTAGCACAGTGACTTTTTGTGACTAAGCATTTACTTGTTAGCGTAAAGCCAGACAATTAAATCAAAAGAGAAGTATTGCTTAAATCCTGTCTCTCCTTCTACCAGCTATGCTGTAAAAATGTCTTTAGATGTTCTACCGCAGCCAGAATAATGTATAAGTTATCTAATTCTAGCAAGAATAACTTTTTTTTTCTTTCAACTCCTTAATTTAGCCCTTCTGGAAGATGTGAACATTTGCCTTCAAGCATGTAGTAGCCTCCATGCCTTGTCTTCCTCCCTCCCAGATGACCTTTTACAAAGGTACTTGCACAGAACTCTGTATATTGTTTGAATTACACTGTTAATGGAGAAGTTATCACCTCTTTTTCCTTTCTGATGATGCAGGTGTGTTGATGTGTGTCGTGTTCAACTCGTACATAGCGGAGCTCGCGTAAGACAAACTTTTGGAAAACTTCTGAAGTCAATTCCTTTAGATGTCGTATTGAGGTAAGTTGTTTGGATTAACTTCAACACACAACAGTTCAGTATCTTCAATTTGTCTGAAAAATAATGCCAACTGAATGTCATCGTACTGTCTTAATTTAAAACCAAAAATCATGAAGTGTCTTGCTATCTCTTCTGCTTTGTTACAGGTTTAAGAACAGTAGGTAGTACACAAAGTAATTAACAAATTTGATAAACTGTGCAGCATTTCTTGCAGCAAATATGAATACTTGTAAGGTCCATGTTATGCAGCGCTTCAGCAGTGTTATGTACTGCGATTTGTCTCAAAGACCTGAACTCTTGAAGCACTTTGTCTTGATACCAAAGTGTAACCTTATTTCCAGTCATTGCGCGTGTGCGCGTGTGTGTGTAACTTCTTTACATCACTTTTTATTCAAGTACGTTATAGCATGGGTTGTTGTTTGTTCCCCCCCCCCCCTTTCTTCCTTCAGTAACCGTACCCACACAGAAATACAAGAGATTTCTTTGGCTATAAGAAGTCATATGAGCAAAGCTCCAAGTAATACATTCCACCCGCAGGATTTCTCTGATGTCATTAGTTTTATTTTGTATGGAAACTCTCACCGAACTGGGTAAGAACCTTCTTTTAAAGCTGAAATTCATGGATGTTGAATTTATAGCAAATGATTCCCAGCTATATATAGTTTAAAATTTGTAATTATCTTTACAAATTACATTACCTTCAATAATATTTTTTTTACGCTTCTCTAAGTATTTCTAAATATCTTCAAATACACACCTTTTTGTGTATTTGTGTACATTGCTGCTTGGGAATAGTCCTATGAGAGAGTTATTTGAGAGCAATAGGGAGCTGAAGTGTGTGCAGTATAAAAGTGTTACCACAAGGACTTGTGTTAACGTACTGATGTTTTCTTTCAGGAAGGATAATTGGTTAGAAAGATTATTCTATAGCTGTCAGAGACTAGATAAGAGAGATCAACCAACCATCCCTCGGAATCTGTTGAAGACTGATGCTGTTCTTTGGCAATGGGCTGTTTGGGAAGCAGCTCAGTTTACTGTTCTTTCGAAGTTACGAACTCCTCTGGGTAGAGCCCAAGATACATTTCAGACAATTGAAGGTAATGTAAAAAGTACTGTGTGTTTTCATGGGATTTTTTTTGTAAGATTGTGCAGCTAAGAACTTCATGTCCAAGGCAAGAAGCACAATGGCTGTATTTTTCAGTGATTATAGATTTTAGCATGTTTGTCTGACGCATCAAGAAATGCCATGGCAGAAGAGCAGTTGCATAATTATTATTAACTTTTGAGAGATTTTACTTTAGCATTGCTATCCCTTGGCACATTTAGATAAAATACTGTCTGGTAACTCTTTTTCTGTGTTTTGGTAATGTGTAGGTATTATTAGGAGTCTTGCAGCCCATACGTTAAACCCTGACCAAGACGTTAGCCAGTGGACTACTGCAGACAATGACGAAGGACACAGCAGCAACCAGCTTAGGCTTGTTCTCCTTCTACAGTATCTGGAGAACTTGGAAAAATTGATGTACAATGCTTATGAAGGATGTGCCAATGCCCTCACCTCTCCACCCAAGGTTTGTCTGTCTTACAGTGCTGCTGTTACTTGAAACAGTCTATTGAACAAACAGTGTTTTCAGGGTTGTTAGGTCTTAACCATGGAACTTCGCAAGAACTTCTCAAACACAGTTTGAGACTCTTAATTCATCTGACTCTGACTTTGGCTTATTCTTGGAGAACATGTGAAAACAGGATTTAGTTCTGGAGTACCAGCTTGTACAGTGGTTCAGATCAAGCAAGTCTGTAGTACCTCTCATTTGTAGCAGTCACTTATTTGTCAGCATAAGTAACACAATTATTTGAGGCTTTAAATTGCTTTTTGAGGAATATAATAACTATTTATAAACAACATATCCTTTTGCGTAGTTCTAACTGCAAACCATTCTTCACTCTTGAAATACGCTGTTTAATTGCCAGACTTTGACGTGACAGTAATATATCATTTATAGTCAGTTCATTTCAAGATTTTTAACTTGCCAGTATGCCTGGCCAGTTGCATGCTATGTGTGATTTCAGACCATCTGCATTAACAGAATTAAAGATGCAGAATTTTACCTATTTCTTCATCTCTCAATTGAAAACTCAACTGTAGAAAATAAACTTGTCCTGACTTCGATTGTTATAAATTTTAAGTACTTAATGTAACTATTTTGATTCATACAGAAGAACGGTATTGTAAAACTTATCTTTTCTGTCTTTAAAGGTTATCAGGACATTCTTTTATACTAATCGTCAGACGTGCCAAGATTGGCTAACGCGGATTAGGCTTTCCATCATGAGAGTTGGATTGCTGGCTGGCCAGCCTGCTGTGACAGTCAGGCATGGTTTTGATTTACTCACAGAAATGAAAACTAATAATAGTATCTCTCAGGTACTCGCTTTTCAAACTCTGTAGACTATTGCAAAAACATTCCCATGATATTCTAAAAGAACTAAGCTAAGGCAATTGGTAGTTATTAAACCAACTGTTCGGTAAAAGATTGTGTTTTTTAAAGCCACATTTTAAACTCGTACCTCTGTATTGACAGAATTCTGTGGTGAAGAGTTACCGTAGGTTGGAGATTAGGAGGTACTGCACACATATGGTCAAGTACTGTACATTAATGAATGCTGTAGTTAGTTCACAGTTCGAGCAATTTCTTTTTAAGCAGAAGGTTCTGCTTAGATACTCATTACTTCCTGCTTCTTTGTGAATTCTCATACTCATATAGGTATAGACCATCACGTAGCGATGGCTAACTATTGACGTTCAGGCTGTGGATTCACAGCATATACTCCTCCCTTAGCTCCCCTACTTTCTAAAAGCAGTGTAACGGATGGATATGCAGAGCACTTCGCTTGTAGAAGCACATAATGAAATACTGCTTTACCATTTCCAAGTATTTAACCATGTGTAACCATTGCTCTGCTTTTAGATGAGATTTGTTAAATAAAGCTTTTGCTTCGGTTTTAGGGAAATGAATTGGAAGTGACAATTATGATGCTGGTAGAAGCGTTATGTGAGCTTCACTGCCCTGAAGCTATTCAGGGTATCGCTGTCTGGTCCTCTGCTGTAGTTGGGAAGAGTCTTGCCTGGATCAATTCTGTAGCCCAACAAGCAGAAGGGCGGTAAGTTTTCTCAGATAACTGGATGTTACAAACTTGCACATTTTTTCCTTCTTATGCATAGTTCTGCTTCTGTTAAACTGTGGCGTGAATCAGGGCTACTGATCTAATTTCTGTGTCAATTAAAGTCATTGTGTCTTTCGGAGATACCTAATGCATCCAGCATTTTTAGATACTTTAAGTCTTAGTTTTAACTAAATTACCAGGATTTTAATGCAAATGGTGTTTCTAAGCTGTTTTTTTCCTTAGTTTTTAATACACAGCAATACTGTTTTCATATTGTATTTAATTTTCCATTGCAAAATATTATTGATGTAAATATTTTCTGATGAAGTTTCTGACCAGCGCCGTGATCTGATTACCTGCCACAGTTTGCCAAGAGAGGGACTCCGAGGGAGATGCTTTGCAGTTTTAGTTCAGCTTTGAAAAAGTGGCTTCTACGTCTATTGAAGTAGAATCTTTGGCTGCAGATACAAATAAGTGGGTCAATGTTCCAGATAGGGTATGCCTTCATTTTCATCTCCCTAAAGGAATGCATCCTTTCTTCTCTGTGAAATGACAAAGGGACACCTTTCATTATTTACCTGCCATGTAAAAAAAATCCCCAAACACAACAAAAAAAATGAGGTTTTATAGTTATAACTATCTCTTTCCCATTTTTGTAAGATTCCGTAAAATAATGTGCAGCTTTGTAATGTGTGAGAAGTTTCTCAGAAATGTCAAGTTGAAGGAGTAAATTGTTGCCCTAGACCCAGTTTTACAATCCTCTATTAAATGACCTGTAGTTAATCAGTATTCAGCTTTACTCATTCAGGTAAAAAGTGTGACAATCAAATATAAAACTCAACTTCAATCTGTACTTGGTTTGAAGTTGGCATTAAAACCTGAATGGAAAAGCTTTTATACTATGCTATATCCTGGAAATTCAGCTGGTAAACTTGTATTCTATGTTAATCTCTTTCTTTTGCTGAAGGTGACACGTGAGCTTTTTGAATATTGTGGTAAAGAAATGTTTAAAATACAATCTATTTACTGAAAAAGTGGTACTATAAAATGCTGACTAAAATATTAAACCATTTAAGGTTTGAAAAAGCAACTGCAGAATACCAGGAGCACCTGTGCTCCATGATGGGAGTGGATTGCTGCATAACAGGCTTTGACAAAACCGTTCTCAAGTTGGCCAATTCAAGCAGTGTGAATAACGCCAGCCCGAAGCATTCCTTGAATGGTCAGTATTCCTTGGTTTTCTTTAAGGGAAATGCAAGTTTGTAACTGTGTGTACATAAAATTAGAATGTTCAATGGTACAGCTGTGGTAATGACAGCGTCTAAGTCTTAAAGCTGAAAACCTGTTTCTGTCTGCAGTTAAACTGAACTGCTTAATGCTGTTGAAACCAGTATTATGGGTAGATAGGAGGGTTTGCGCTACTGAGGTCTAGCTGAATGAAACTAAAAAGAATAGGTAAAATATTTTGTAATTTACTAATTCTAAATTATTTTAGATAATTATAACTTAAGGCTTAGTATTTGACATAATTTTATCATAAATGCACCAGTTGCTCTGAGTTTTTTAGCTCCTCAGACTTTGTTACTGTATTCCCTTTCATCTTTGAAAAGGGACCTTCTTTCTTCCTAATTTAGTTCTTCTGTTTTCCTGTTTTGATGCTTCTTTACAGATATGGACTAAATTTTTCCAAAACCTCCTTTGAAAAAGTTCTATTTTAAAAAAAGTATAAGTAGAAGAATAATACTGTAAATGTTGTGTAACTACTTGATCTTTTAAAATTAAGTGGGGTTTTTTTTGACAAAAGACATAGAAATTACATTTGAGTAATAGAATTGCTATTTAAAAATATTTAAGCATAAATTTGTATTTAAGTATATATACTATTTTTTCATTTCCCAGGAGAAACTAGAAAAACTGTTCTGACTAAGCCAAGTGACTCTTCACCTGAAGTTATAAACTACTTGGGTAACAAAGCATGCGAATGTTACATTTCCATTGCTGACTGGTCTGCTGTTCAGGAGTGGCAAAATATGGTCCATGACCTGAAGAAAAGCAACAGTAATACCTCAATCAATCTGAAAGCAGATTTTAACTACATAAAGTAAGGATATAATTCATTTATTTGACAGTACCTCAGAGGTCAGTGTCATAGAACTGAAATATTACAGTTTTTATGGATTTTGAAAACTGAATGTCATTGAGAGGGGCGTGATGAGGAGGAGGTAGGTAGTGTTCTTGGGAGGGGGAAAACTTGGCCATGATATTTACTAGCCATGCAGATGAGTAAAAAGGTAACATCATTCTAAACAGTTACTGTGGCTTTCTGACTGCTGAGGTTTCTTAGTATTCAAGAAAAACATCTTTTGAAAGTGAAAGATATGAAATTTATTCTTCTCCTGTTGGCAGAAGATGCATCCTTTTGCACAACTTCATAGTAAAAGATAAAATGCCTGTCAGTGGTACAGTTCTTAAAATATTTTAATTCATTAGTGTAAAATATATTAAAAAAAAATATTCTTTTTTCTTTTTTAATAGAATTTAGAATTGCAGTGTGTGCATTTATTTCCTAACCCTTGATATGTCTGGTTCACGAACACATATTTGTGACATTGAAAGAGTCCTTCAAGGTTTAAGGGTCCTTTCTGTCTCATTTGACAACTTGATTACTTTCCATCCCTCTACTACTGTGGTAAACATTGTAAAATCCTTCTGGCTGAATGTTCTTGACTTGAAAATAAAAGCATAGAAGGAAGCTTTGAAATAAAATCTTGCAGGTCTGAAAAGGCGACTACTTCTGTCAGAAAGGGCCGATCCTTTTTCTTACTGCGGGAACTCAGCGTTGTGCAGTTACTCCATTAGGAGAGTGGGTGCTTGTCATGGATGTGGAGACCTCCTTTCTGCACCTTCACGGTTTTGTAAACTAAACCCACGGTCCTTCTGATAAACACTGCAAGTGCTTGCTGTGCTGCTGCAGAGGTCTGGTCACTTTGGCTGCTTTGAGTTAGTTTTCATCCAGATAGTTACTGGAAGTAAGATATTATATCATCAGAAAAATCCTGTAAAGACCTCCTGAGGATGCACTTTGACTCTTCTGCTCCTGAGCAGGCTGAGAAGAGACTCTCCGTAGTAATGAGGATCCAAATAAATCAGCAGAAAGGGGAGTTCTGACATGCAGAATGCTTTCTTTTTCTTTTCTAATGCAGATACTTAGATAAATCCTTCTTCAGTGAATAGTGACAAGAATATCGAACCTTTAAGTCAAGAACCTTAAGCATTCTGAGCCATCAAGCCTCTTAACCTTTCGGTGCCTTTTTCTGTGTAGTTCTGTAAACATCTGTAACACCCAATTTATTTCCTAATGTAGAACAATGGAGGAAAAAAAAGTTAGATTTGCTGCTTCAGGCTGTTAAGCAATATAAATATGATACTCTGTGACCTGCACAATATTCCAGTATTTCTGGAATTTTGATTTCATGTAAACTGAGGAGTTGAAACCATGGCCTCATGAAATTCTGCCCCAAAACTTACTTTTCTGTGCAGGGGTGTGTGTGTGAGAAGTTTTGGGGTTTTCTTTGTTTGTTTTTAAACTGTTCCAAAGTCAACCTTTTTCGTCCTGACCATGGTAGAAGAGTATTATATGTAGTGTGATGATAATATGAAAAGCTTTGCAGCTGCAGAGGTGTTGTTTCCTTGCACTTTGATGTTGAATTTATGCACTTGGTGCAGTACTATTGCCTTTTATTGATCTATGTGAAAATTGGGAGTTTTGCTTAGAATTAATCATAAGTGCTCTGTAGGATTTTGAGTTAGGCTTGATTCTTTCTTTTTTGCTGTATAAGATAATTAGCAACTGGAATGAAATAAGAAATGTGAAAATAAAACTATAAACATTGAATTGCAGATCTTTGAGCAGCTTTGAGTCTGGACAACTTACTGAATGCACTGAACAACTAGAATTACTGCCAGGAGAAAATATCAACCTGCTTGCAGGGGGATTCAAAGAAAAAATAGGTATAAATGCATATGTTAACATTATTTCAAATGCAAAAGTAAATAATTCTTCATGTATCTGTCTCAACAAATGACCGACTGAAACTTCTGAATGCAGTTTGCATTCAGTGAACTGACCGTAACCTTTATGAACCAAGCTTCAAAATGATTGCAGTGGTCATTCTGAACATTGATACAAGTGTGTTTTCTGGCGTTAATGTGTTTGTTTATAAGTAATCTATCATCAATTTCTAATATGAATACATACCTACATATATATTTTTAAAAGGTTTTTTTCCAAACTTCCTTGCTCTGAAAAATGCTTTCTCAGACGGTGATACTTGATAAAATTTGGCAGTTCTAGTTGGTTTCAATTGTTTAATCTCCATGTAGACATGAAGAAGCTCCTTCCTAATATGCTAAGTCCTGATCCAAGAGAACTTCAAAAAGCAGTCGAAGTACAGCTTTTGAGAAGTTCAGTGTGTCTGGCAACAGCTGTAAACCACATAGAACAGGAGCAAAAGTGGCAGTCAATATCTGAGTAAGTTGAAAAATGATGTGGATGAATGTGATGCGCTGTGAAAACCTGTTTGTTAAATGTGACTTTGTGAAAAGCACACTCGGCTTTGTACTTCGGCATCTGTGGTAGTTTGCTACCAGTTTAGCTGTGGTGAGTTATAAGCTTACTGAGGAAAATAGGATGACATTTAACGTGGAGATTATGTAGCTCTTCAAGTTGATAAAGCACTGCTTCTTGTCAGCTTAATAATAAAGTGTCATAGTGTAACTTGTGCCTGATATTGCAAGATTTTCTCATCATCTCTTTGAAGATGTTGAATTTGCTTTCTCAGTAATTTTGGTCACTGTTTACTCTTAAAGTCTAGCTAACGAAAGTGCCTGTTCTGATTCTTTTATTTCAGAAATGTTATTAAGTACTTAAAGCAAACATCACGAATCGCTATTGGACCGTTAAGGCTTTCCACACTCACTGTGTCTCAGTCTTTACCGGTGCTGAGCACTCTGCAGCTGTATTGTTCTTCTGCTTTGGAAAACACTGTATCCAACAGGCTGACGTCAGAGGTGTGTCTGTGTGTTTAAAACCAAAATTGGAGTAATGTCTTTCTCCATGTCATGACATGCGGTATTGAATATCGAACATATGTTAATTATCTTGACAGTTGTTAATCATACTGCAAAAAAAAAACCACCCTTATTTAGTTTTCTAATGTGCCTTGACCCAAGTTTTTTTAAATCTCCATCTCAGTTGGACTTTCTCTAGTTATAAATAGACCATCTCTTTCAATTACACTTAGAGTATTTGTAAAGCTTTATGGGTAGTTGCTTTTAAGCTAAGTGTTGGTATTTCTTCTCTAAATACATTGTAACACTTATTCCTACAACACACACACATAATTTACTTTAAAATATATATCAAAACCAATTGCTTCAGCAATTCAAAACTCAATGTCAAACTTCAACCAGCATGAGTAATCTAGTTCTAATTTCTGATCGCGTTGTTCAGAAAACAGTTCTGCTTGATTTTGAGCTATTCCTAGTGTTATCCTCTCAGTCAAGCATGTCTTTCTAGGGTCACATAAAACATATTTGTGTTTTATTGGTTAAGGATAGAGTGACTACTAATACAAATAAGAATGGTTACTCTGCACTAAAATGGTTTTTGGTTTTAATAAATGAAAAGACATTTTAGTAAAGATATCTCTCATGACAACTATGCAACTTCTGTGCCTCTTTCAGGACTGTCTTATACCTCTCTTCAATGATGCTTTGAGGTCATGCAAACAGCATGATGTAAGGCCGTGGATGCATGCACTGAGGTACACAGTGTACCAGAATCAATTGATGGAGAAACTTAAAGGTATATAAGCTCTCATTTTAGAGTTAGGAAAGGTAAATGCAGAATTCGAACTTAAAGCTGCAGCTGTGTCTTTTTCTATTATTTAGATGGATTACTTTTCACAAGCCATTTTGGTTATTTAGGTGTCTTGCTTTACAACTAGGGGTCTCAATTACTACTGTAATGTAGACAGTGTTAAAAAAGAAAAAGACTTTATTCTGAAACACTTAGCAGTTCTGTACTCTTCTAATCACACTTGCTCATTTCTTCATACTTCAAATGCTTTCACTTTTGAACACTTCAACGCTATCAGTAATGGGTCTTAAAACAGTCATGAAAACCATTTAAATGTGCAGCATGATACAAGGCAATGGGAGAAAAAGAAGTTGTATCAGAGGACGAGTAGATTTCTTAGTTAAGAAGAATGCTTATAGTGGAAAAAATCGGTTTTTTGCCCAGCAGATAATCTATGGATAATTTTTTGTTTGCTTCAGAAGGGGTATATAAATATTCTAGGCAGAAGTGAAGTCATCTAATTAGGAAATATGAAAGAGCTGAGCAATTTTTTGCTGATGGCCATGTACAGAGTACATTGGGCAGAAATTACGTGTATAACCCATGTGCAATTCTTGTTTGTTTAATAATTTTGTTTACAATGTCTTCCTTTCTTCTTCAGAACCAACAGTCCCAATTAAAAGCCATCTAATGGAGCTGGGCTTAACAGCAGCGAAATTTGCACGGAAGCGAGGAAATATCGCCCTAGCTACACGGCTGCTTGCCCAGTGCAGCGAAGTTCAGCTAGGAAAAACCACCACTGCACAAGACTTAGTCCAGCACTTTAAAAAACTGTCTGCGCCGGGTCAGATAGATGAAAAATGGGGTCCTGAACTTGATATCGAGAAAACAAAATTGTTATACACAGCAGGTGAATATTTGCTAATTACGTTGCAGATACTTGAGCTTCTGGTCCTTATAACCAGGCTAATTCCCCTGATCTTGAAGAAATCTTAATAGGCTAGTATCATTAGAAACTGATGTCATCCTATTAACTGTTGTCTCAGTCTGGAAGTGTTTTCACAAGTCTCTTATTTGTCATTTTTAATTTGAAAAGAGAATTTTCATTGTAAAAAATATACTGTTACAAGTTGTATCTGAATATGCTGAATTTCAGAAGAAGTGTTTTGAATGAAGTTAACACTCTGCTGAAGATATGCTTTTCATGACACGCAGGTCAGTCAACACATGCCATGGAAATGCTGAGTTCTTGTGCCATATCCTTTTGCAAATCTGCCAAAGCTGAATATGCAGTTGCTAAATCTATTCTTACTCTGGCTAAATGGATTCAAGCAGAATGGAAAGAGATTTCAGGACAGTTGAAACAAGTATATAGAGCTCGACAGCAGCAGAATCACACTGGTCTGTCCACCTTGTCTAAAAACATATATAACTTGATTGATCTCCCAGCTGTTAATACACTAGAAGAAGAATATCCTAGGATTGAAAGTGAATCTACAGGTAGATTTGTTCTTCTTATTTTTTGTTATGTTAGTTACTGATGATTCCACTAAGGCATAGCACCAGTTATATTTATAAAGTGCTCCATCACTCATGTACTTGTTTTCCTAATACACGTATAAACAGTGTGGGCTTTGTGCAATAGGTAACTATACACAGTTAAAAATACAAACACCTTAATATTGATATTTTGTATTTCTTTTGCATTTTTCTCATTCAAGTGATGGTGGCCTGAAGAAAAAACTGGAATGTGTTTATTTTGTGAGGAGGATATAAAATTTTGTCACGTTTTTGTCTGCTTTCAGCTCCTGTATTTGCTAAAGTTTGAATGAAATCTTTCAGATTAAGCATCGACAGGATTTATATTTTGAAGACTCTGCTAAATGTGAAAAGCAGTTACCTTAGGTTTTCTGCTGACCTTTAATCTATACTTAATTTGAACACTTATGTTGTTGCCACAAAAAGTGCTCTAACTCCCAATTTTCAGCAGACTTTTCAAAGGTCAAGATAAAGTTCTTTGCCTAAACATGGATTTCATAAATAACTTAGTTTCTTTCCTGCAGAGTCGGAATTATTTTAGGGCTGTTAATGGATGTTAAGCAGTAAGTGCTTTCTGACTCTCTGAAGCATCTTGCTCTTTTGGAGATCATGGGTTTCTTGCTGCAGTTCCATCTCACTGTGGAAGAGAAAGCAATTGTAGAGCATAGGCAGTGGTTGTTAGCAAATGAAAAACTGGTCTTTTGTTTTGCAGCCAGTGTCAGAACTGAAAAATAATAGTATTGTGGAAAATTTTACACTTTTGGGTACTAACTTAACTGAAAAAAATATTATGTGATTACAATGCTTTGGTGTTATTTTCTATGTTAAGGAAATTAGAAGTAGGTTTTACATCATAACATATGTTGGTCTATATCTCCATCACAGTAAATATTGGAGTTGGAGAACCTGACTTCATCCTGGGACAGCTGTATCACTTGTCTTCAGTACAGGCACCTGAAGTGGCCAAGTCTTGGGCAGCCCTGGCTAGCTGGGCTTATAGATGGGGCCGGAAAGTAGTTGATAATGCCAGGTAAATTCATCCTAATGTTTAAATTTATACGGCACAATTAATTTTCTTAAGGTAACCCCTAGCTTTGTGTTTATGATTACTGTTCTTCGTGGTCTGAAGTCGCATGTGAGCAGAGAATTGAATATTCTCTTGATTACTTGCCCTCTGTAAAAAGAAGCGGCTTTAGTTCTGAATTAAGGATGAAGATTTCTTCCTTCAAGAAGTTTTATATATACGGTCTTAATGGGTTCAGTAGCTCTGCGAATACTAATATATTGGGGATCAATAATTCACTGAATGTTACAGTCAGGGAGAAGGTGTTCGTCTGCTGCCCCGGGAGAAATCTGAGGTTCAGAACTTGCTTCCAGACAACATTGCAGAGGAGGATAAAGAGAAAATCTATGGCATTCTTGGGCAGGCAGTGTGTCGTCCGGCTGGGATTCAAGTAAGTGTAAATTCACTTGCTTAAACATGTTCAACTTCAGTGTGAACCTTATTTTTCCTCTACTTGTGATTCATATGAACTCTTGTAAATGTTTTAAAGTTAAAATTCAGACAATACGAGAGTTCTCTAAGACCATCTCTTAGCTAAGTGGTAACACATCTGTTCTATGGACTACAGTAACGTGATCAAGTAATGCAGTTGCATGAGTTGCCTAGACAAAACCTGGATTAGGAACTAATTGCTTGTAGAAGTGGTCAGTGGCCTTAATCAAATCTGTTTTCTCTTTATTTGCATTTAGGATGAAGATATGACTCTACAAATCACTGAAAATGAAGACAATGAAGAAGATGATATGGTGGATGTTATATGGCGTCAATTATTAACAAGTTGTCCCTGGCTTTCAGATCTTGATGAAAATGCAACAGAAGGGTTAATTAAAGTGTGGAGGAAAGTGGTAGACAGAATCTTCAGTCTCTATAAACTCTCCTGCAGTGCATACTTTACTTTCCTCAAACTCAATGCTGGGCAGGTTAGTGTTTGTGCTGATGAGGAAATGCAGTTACAAACTTTTCTAAATGATGATGTGAACTATATGTACTTAGCTTAGAGGAGTACTTCTGTCTTTCAAGGTTCCACTTGATGAAGATGATCCCAGGCTGCACTTGAGAAATACTTCTGAGCAAAGCACTGATGATGTTATTGTGATGGCAACACTAAGGCTGTTACGATTGCTTGTGAAACATGCTGGAGAACTTAGGCAGTACCTCGAGCATGGGCTAGAAACTACACCTACTGCTCCTTGGAGAGGTAAGTATGTGTTACCTGGTTGTTAAAATTAATTTTGCTGCATTTTCTCTAAATAAAAGCAGAAAGGTATTTATTGCGTTTTCATAAATTTTTTATTTAAGCATGATGGGATGAGAGCCTGTCTTTTACTAAATAATTTCATTAAAGGCGTTCAAATCTGCCATGCATTCTGAGCTTAGAGTAGGTAAGTAGTGCCTTAAGACATAAAAGATGTAGTTTGTCAAGTATTATGTTACATTACATTACTACCTTAAAAAAAAAAAAAAAAGAGGTGTCTTTTTTTTTTTTTTTCCTAGCAGTAGGAAAGTAGCAGAGTGCAGTTCAGAGAAAGAAGGGTGGCTAAAGCCAGCTGTCTCAGAAGTAGTTGTCACTGCACTAGTGGTTCTGGTTACTCAGGGACTTTCCCACAAAAGGTTATTGAGTTAAAGTGTGGAAAGCAGCAGCAGAGGCAGCCAACTATTGCAAAATTGTTCGTTCTTTTGAAACCTTGTGTTATGCTAACTTCAAGAACTATTAATGTGACTCTCCGTACTTTTGAAAAATGTGGAAATCAATGTGGAAAACTCAATTCCTAGTGCTTGACTAAAGGATTTATATATTGCATCTGATGTTCTCTATATGTGAATAGTGGAAGAAAATAAGCTATTGCCTGTCCTGTAAAAGACTGTCTTTTAAAAGAAGTTT
This sequence comes from Grus americana, assembly GCF_028858705.1. NCBI lineage: Eukaryota > Metazoa > Chordata > Aves > Gruiformes > Gruidae > Grus > Grus americana. The sequence goes on from NC_072866.1 coordinate 16,810,323, forward strand.
TAATCAGGAAACTAGACATTTACATTATCCCGATGCAAAACCAGTGTGCTTTTAAAAATAAAATTCTGCATCATTTGAAGTGAAATTAAGTGAATCAGCACATTTTCTTGTCCTGTTTATGAAGGTATTATACCTCAGCTTTTCTCCCGCCTGAATCACCCAGAAGTGTATGTTCGTCAGAGTATTTGCAACTTACTGTGTCGAGTGGCTCAAGATTCTCCTCATCTGATACTATATCCTGCAATAGTGGGCACCATTTCACTGAGCAGTGAATCCCAGACGTCAGGTATGGAGGAAAAATAAATGTTCAAATACGCTTTAGCTAATATATTTTTATATGCTGCATAAAATGATGGGGGGGGTTCAGTAACTCTGATACTTTCTATCTTAAGAATATTTTTATTATGGGACCTCACTGATACCTTTTATTTGATTTACCAGTTTAGCAAATAAGGTAGTTTTTTCAAAGTTATCATCGTATACTTTGCCAGTACTTAATGTAATATGGGGACCGGATGCTAAATGAAGTATTGAGTGAGGGATCTTTTAAGGCCAGAACAGTGTAGCTAATATTTTAACTTCTGTTTTTAATTTAGGAAACAAGCTGCCTTCTGCCATCCCTACTTTGCTAGGTAATATTCAAGGAGAAGAACTGTTGGGTGGTGAATGTGATGGAGGGAGCCCCCCAGCTTCTCAAGAAAGTAGTAAAGATGACACAAAAGTTGGATTAAATGAAGATCAAGCGATGATGCAAGATTGTTACAGCAAAATTGTGGAGAAACTCTCTGCTGCAAATCCAACGATGGTATTGCAGGTAATTAATCCAAACGTATGCTACTCGTTCTCTTATTTGAACCACAAAAATATGTAATTTGTATGTCTTGTGAGTAGACCTGCTGAAAGTTTGGTGCATCTTTGCTGTTAGGCTGTCATCTTTCTTCAAGTTGTTCACCTACAAAAGTCTGAATACTAGCCCTCTTAAAAGTAAGTGAATCTTAATTTATTTTATACAGGTCCAGATGCTAGTGGCTGAGCTGCGCAGGGTTACAGTTCTTTGGGATGAACTTTGGTTGGGAGTTTTACTGCAGCAGCACATGTACGTCCTCAGAAGGATTCAACAACTGGAAGATGAAGTCAAGAGGGTCCAAAACAACAACACTTTACGGAAGTATGTCTTTTTTGAATAATTCAAGTGATTATCGTAACAAATGTTTGTTCTTGGGGAAGCATACAGTCAAACCAATCAACAGTGTTGTTGCTCCTGAATTCATACTGCCCTAGCTGCTGCTTTGTAAGCCAGTGACCTTATTTCAAGAACATATTGATGCTACAGCTAGTACTCTAATCAAATGAGAAACAACAACAGTCTACCTGTGAATCCGTGTTGGGATTTCCTTACTAATAATGTGTTAGGACACAGTGCATATTAAATTGTGGGTTATGAGGTTCTATAGTTCTTCTTTTCCAAGGTCTGTCTTGCAAGTTGGCGGACAAGGACAAGCATGTTGAAGAGTGTGTTAATCTATTTGGAGTTTACTGTAAATCCAGATATTTGGAGTAAACAGAACGTCTTAATCTGCTTTGGGTTTCAGTGTTCAGCAAGTCTTTTTTTTCTCTTCTCCCTCACCTGGGTTCTCCTGTGAATGGATTTGTGGAAGAGGAAAGCCATTCACTGGGCACCTGGCTAAGCTTCAGAATGCCTCTTGAATTCTATAGTCAGGGCTGACATGGAATGGGAGAACAGCATGATCCGAATCTCTCCTTTCCCCTTCTTTATAGTGTGGTACATCCTCAAGAAGTAGTAGTAAAGAGCTCCTTATTAAAGGAAATGAGTTGTTTAGAGTGGTTTGAGCTCTGAGCTTCTCCTTGGTGTTTCCAGTAGTGAAGAACTCAGTTCAAATGTCTCAGTTTAAAAAAAAAAAAAAGCATGGTTCAGAGGAACATGCATTCAATGTGGAATGAAATACACTTCCTTTTAATACGGTCATTCTTGAAGACCTCATTTTAGAGACGTAACAAATTTCATGAGTTCCTAGATGTCTCATTTTCAGTCTTAATGCTCTGCTTATGAAGTAACTTGGTTTTATGGAGTTAAGAGGAAATTTTGTTTTGTTTTTTTTTAATAGAGAGGAGAAAATAGCAATCATGCGTGAAAAGCATACAGCTCTAATGAAGCCCATTGTATTTGCTTTGGAACATGTACGGAGCATCACTGCAGCTCCCGCAGAAACTCCTCATGAGAAATGGTTTCAGGATAACTACGGAGATGCAATTGAAAACGCGCTAGAGAAACTTAAGAATCCTTTGAATCCTGCTAAACCTGGAAGCAGCTGGCTCCCATTTAAAGAGGTATTAATGCACAGACTAAGCGTACAATGTGGGACATTTGACACTCTTGCTGCACCGTGTGCTTGCTCCTTTCCTTAGTGTTCTCTGGCTATTCTCTTGCCATATCAAAATTGCAGCCTGAAACTTTGTCTTCTCTGCAATCACCACAATTTTTGCCTCTGTAACAAGTCCTACTCGCTGTCTGCGTTACTGCATTTCTACCCAATTAAATTATTTTTTCAAATCTTGTATCTTCTGCTGTCTGGGATGCTGTCAGTTTTGGGAGCAGAGGGCTTTATTTTTTTAAATACTGTCTTATCTGAAACTGTATGCTATTTGAGTTTAGTGGATTTAAATTTTAACAAGCTGGTCCTCTGGTTATGTAAGCATAGTCCTCGGGCTGTGCAGCAACCTTCAAATGATCAGCCCTTCCCAAAGATACTTTGTTTTTCAATTATAGAATCTTGTCTTTGTTTTTTATGGGTCTGAGGGGAAACAAAATATGTATTCACTTGGATATCCAGAGCCAACGTGGTGGTTTTTAAAAGTTTTGCAAGACAGAACCTAGGTTTTACACATAAATAGACTTTTTTTTTTATTCCCCTTCTGCTTTGCAGAACGAGCAAGCATGCAGATATGTAAACAGGAGGTTGCTGAACTCTGCCTTTGACCACAGCTCAAATATTTATAAATGCAGGAGCAAATCTCTTGAGGAATCTGATTTGTTGTGACTTTGGTGCTTATCACCAGGCAGGGTATATTTACTGCATAAAGGATGTTTCTTAGTTTTTATCATCTTCATCTTAAGCTGTAAATGAATTAGTAGGGTGGCAAGGATGAAAGGCGGTTTAAGAAAAATGTCCACGCTTTCTGGAAGATGACTGCCATTAAGTCCGTTTTGGTGGTGATGTGTTTGGTTTGGGATTTTTTTAATAGCTGTTAAGGTGAACTCAACCTAAACAAAAATATTTCTTTGGAATAGGTTATGCTAAGTTTGCAGCAGCGAGCACAGAAACGGGCTAGTTATCTTTTGCGACTTGAAGAAATCAGTCCTTGGCTGGCTGCCATGATGAACACTGAAATAGCACTCCCTGGAGAAGTGTCTACCAGAGACACGGTCACAATTCATAGCGTGGGCAGCACCATCACAATCCTGCCTACCAAAACCAAACCTAAAAAGCTGCTTTTCCTGGGTTCAGATGGGAAGAACTATCCCTACCTGTTCAAAGGTAAGAAATTGACGTTTTCTTACACAAGTTACAGTTTCTTGTTATAAATTAGACTACATTAAAGTTCGGAAGATGCATGGTTGCAACTTTTGTTTTATCTGCCTGCATGATATGGAGAAAGAGTTGTTGGAGCATAGTCTGAAATGAATTAGGATTTCAAAAAAATGCTAATTTTTGGGCTTTAAGAGAACTAAATTTTAAACAAAATAAATTTCTCGCAGGTTTGGAAGACTTGCATCTAGATGAAAGAATCATGCAGTTCTTATCAATTGTGAACACAATGTTTGCTACCATTAACCGTCAAGAGACACCAAGGTTCCACGCAAGGCACTACTCCGTGACACCTCTGGGAACAAGATCAGGCTTGATCCAGTGGGTGGATGGAGCTACACCTTTGTTTGGTCTCTACAAGCGGTGGCAACAGCGAGAGGCTGCTTTACAAGCACAAAAGGTTACAACTGGGTTTTATGCCAGCTTGGATCAATTCAGAAGGGAAATGTTTATTCTGATTTGCTTTGCAATTTCAATAACATAGTCTTAAAAGGGTTGTGTTTTGTTCATAATAATGCAGAATGGTTCTGTGTATTCATATCCCTTGAGATTTCAGATGTCAATGAAACTGCCTATATGTATTTATATTGTACGTACCATAAATATACTGTTCTGGCATGATGATTCAAGGAGAACTGTTTTTGAACAGAGTCAACCTTGGTTAAAATTATTTTAGTTCAACATCTCATTCTCTCATTCTCCTTTCATTTTAAATACAGTTTTTACAATTACGGTTTTGAAATTTACCTTGGTAAGGGTAGAGTTAGGCCAAAACGATGTGTTTTCAGTTTATTTAGGCTTTTTTAACTATTGAGCTTAGAAAGGATTCTCTGAGCTGTAAAAGCCATCCTCAGTAGAGGAGTTGATTTCATATTTCATTCCCACAGAAACTGAATTTGGCATACTTTTCTGTGGTCATGACTTGCAATATGTAACCTACCACTTTCACCTCCCCTAGGCTCAGGACTCTTACCAGACTCCTCAGAATCCTGGAATAGTGCCTAGACCCAGTGAACTTTACTACAGTAAAATTGGACCCGCTTTAAAGGCAGTCGGGCTTAGTCTTGATGTGTCACGTCGTGACTGGCCCTTGAATGTCATGAGGGCTGTTCTAGAGGAACTGATGGAAGCAACTCCCCCGAATCTCCTAGCTAAGGAGCTCTGGTCGTCATGTACGACACCGGATGAATGGTGGAGAGTTACACAGGTGAGTTACAACCAATATATTTTCTCTTTGAAAGGCTGTGTTTTTAGTGGGATGAAGGGCAACAAATGCCTGGGATGTGTTCAAGCAATGATACTCATGAGTTAGGTGAGCTAGCGCTGCTGAAGTGTTGTGTAAGAGGAAATGTTGGCAATTGTACCTGCTGGAATAAAAAATGGGTATACACCTGGTAGCTCTATGTCAGCATACTAGAATTGTCAGCCTAAGACATGCAAACTCTTGTAAGATATCATCAGACAACAAATAGAAAACAGCTTGGAATAAGTTGCCTTTGATTTGTCTTGCACTTAAAATAATGTTTTAAGATGGTAGTCAGTCTGATGTGTTGGCAGAGAATTCCCACAAATAATTTTTTCCTGAAACTCTCTTTAAAGTCGTATGCAAGATCCACTGCAGTTATGTCCATGGTTGGATACATCATTGGTCTTGGAGACAGACATCTGGATAATGTTCTTATAGATATGACTACAGGAGAAGTTGTCCACATAGATTATAATGTTTGCTTTGAAAAAGGTAATTTAAAAAATGCTATATATTATTCAAATACAAGGTTTCCCTTCTTGGTAATTAAAAGAAACAACTTACATTTTTATCTTAAAGGGAAAAGCCTTAGGGTACCAGAGAAGGTTCCGTTCCGGATGACGCACAATATTGAAACAGCTCTTGGAGTGACAGGAGTAGAAGGGGTTTTCAGGCTCTCTTGTGAACAGGTAAATCCGGAAACTTGCAGACAACTGAGGGCTGTCACTTGCAAATACTATCTTAGAACTTTTACACTAAATGTTCTGCTGTTGATTTATAAAGCCTTCACCTTTTCTGCGGTGATTTTACTTGGACTTATTTTCGATACATCCTATAGTAGGTATTTAAGAAATAGGAGGATGTCAGATAAATACATATGCAAGTAGTGGTACAACTACAGTTCAGGGGGAAGGGGGGCTTGTAGCTCTAGATGTAAAATGTTATGGTTTTCCTGAAGCTTTTTTTATGAAGTTTTGCTTACCCTCTTTTCTTCAGGACTCATCCTTTATAAACATGACAGATATGCTTTTAAAAAGAAAAATGCTCTGAACGAAGGAGAGTTTTCCTCCTTGAGTGTCTGTTGCTAGAGTATAGAGTTTGTGTGGAAGGCTAGAGTGCAATCTTCAGTTTTGGTGACGTTACTGCAGGCTAGCTGTGTTTGTACGTGCTGTGGTGGTGTTCTGTATTTGTAGTAGTTGGCAAAAGTTACAGTTTTCTATCCCTACTCAAGTACAATATTTTGCGTTTTAAATCCCACTGTTCTACAAGGATAATGCAAGATCAGAATGAGTCTGTTTCTAAAATCTGATGCAGGTCCTTCATATTATGCGGCGTGGGAGAGAGACTTTGCTTACGTTGCTTGAAGCTTTTGTTTATGATCCTTTGGTGGACTGGACAGCAGGAGGCGAAGCAGGATTTGCTGGAGCTGTCTATGGTGGTGGTGGCCAGCAGGCTGAAAACAAACAAAGCAAAAGAGAAATGGAAAGAGATATTACACGTAGTCTCTTTTCTTCAAGAGTGGCTGAGATAAAGGTGAGTTCGCTACAATAGTTTTCTGTTTTATAACCCAAGTAGGCCCTAGGCTTTCACTTCATTTATTTGCATTTTGGGAGGGTGGCAATTTATTATAAATAGTTCACACATTTTATTGAGCTAAATTGAGTTTGTGTTGAAGGAAGTGCTTGTATGGAACTGCAGGGATTTAGTTTTAATTTTCTGTGTGCTTAATTCTAAAACGTGTTTTAATGTTTTGCCTGAATCTGGGCTAGAGGACTAAAAATAGCAGTTTAGAGAGCAGTCTAAATAAAGAATGTCTGTTAAGCTATAGCACTTGTAGCGCTGGAGGTAGTCCTAGATTAACAACGTCAGTGGAGGGTTACATGCTGCTGTATATTACTTCCTTTTACCTGATTGAATTAAGTCCAGTTCTGTAACATCTGTGTCTTGGTTACAGGTTAACTGGTTTAAGAACAGAGATGAAATGCTTGCTGTGCTGCCAAAATTGGACAGCAGCTTAGACGAGTATCTGAACCTGCAAGAGCAGTTGACAGATGTAGAAAAGCTGCAAGGAAAACTACTAGAAGAGATGGAATTTCTGGAAGGTGCAGAAGGAGTGGATCATCCCTCCCACACGCTTCAGCACAGGTACAGAGGAGCCAGGAATTCTGTCAGGAATCTCCCAGACAGATACAGTGGGTGGTTTAGTAATGTACTTATGAGTGGAATGTTAAAAATGTGTATTTGAGATGAATAGCTGGGTAAAAGTTACTCTTACAGTAAGCAAGTCACTCCTTGTACAGAAGAATTATTGAAACCATTTTCCTTCTAAATCTCATTTATGTCCTATGCCTCATACTCCTCCTACTCCGTCAATATAACCTGTGCTATTCCATGTTACACACTTGATGCACAAGGCAAGAGACAGGATGTGCTGAATGTGATGTCCCATCCAACTAATCCATATAATGTAGCTATTGATAAATAGCACAAAAATATTTTCATCTAAGTTTCTAATTCTTTAACTTATTCTTCAGGATTATTTGAAATTGATCAAGGATTTTAGAACTGCATCAATATATACATGCATTCATTATTTTGTAGGAAAACAGAATTAATTATTAACGCAACCTTGTTAAAGTTTTATGTAATTGGTGAGAATATGATAATTTTCTAGCCAACAAGGTAGTTGTTCAGTATGGTTTTGTATATAATATCGTTAAGTATTTTTTTTCTTGTAGTACTTATTTGATTCTGTGGCTTCAATAATTCAGGTATTCCGAGCACACACAACTGCAGTCTCAACAAAGAGCTGTCCAGGAAGCAATCCAGGTGAAGCTGAATGAGTTTGAGCAGTGGATAACACACTACCAAACTGCTTTCAGTAATTTAGAGGCAACACAGCTTGCAAGTCTTCTTCAAGAAATTAGCACACAAATGGACCTAGGTATAAATAGTATTTGTGGTTTTGGGTTTTTTAATGGTTTGAAAGTAACTAGGATTTAATATCAGGAGGCATTATGAGTATCCTCTAACTTAAAGGCAAAGCCCTGTATAATAAATAAATGAAAAGAAAGGGAGTTCTTCAAAGGGTGATTTAGAGCACTTCAAGGCTTCTGTTCCAAGCTGCCTGAGGGAACTTCTCTGTCTTAGCTTGGCTGTGTGCGAGGCGTGCCTGGAGAAGAGAAGGCTGCGGGGAGACCTTAGAGCCCCTTCCAGTCCCTGCAGGGGCTCCAGGAAAGCTGGAGAGGGGCTGGTGCCAAGGGCAGGGAGTGACAGGCCAAGGGGAATGGCCTGAAGCTGAAGGAGGGGAGATGGAGATGGGATGTGAGGCAGAAATCCTTCCCTGTGAGGGTGCTGAGGCCCTGGCACAGGGTGCCCAGAGAAGCTGTGGCTGCCCCTGGCTCCCTGGCAGTGTTCAAGGCCAGGTTGGATGGGGCTTTGGGCACCCTGGGCTAGTGGAGGGTGTCCCTGCCCATGGCAGGGGTGGGACTGGGTGGGCTGGGAGGTCCCTTCCCACCCAAACCCGTCTGGGATTCTGTGATTATTCTCTTACTACGTGCTCAAAATTCTCTATGTGACTTCTCAATGCCTCCTTTATCGCAGGTAGAAGAACGTTTTTGAAAAGAATGTTAATGCTCAGTACTTGTATGCTATAAAATGTGTATGTTTCAGAGATCAGTAAAGCTTAATTTCTAATCATCTTTCTTAAAAGGCCCTCCAAGTTATGTACCAGCGACAGCGTTTCTGCAAAATGCAGGCCAGGCACACCTCATCAGTCAGTGTGAGCAACTGGAAGGAGAAGTCGGTGCTCTCCTCCAGCAGAGGAGATCTGTTTTACGTGGTTGTCTTGAACAATTGCACAACTATGCCACAGTAGCTCTTCAGTATCCAAAAGCCGTGTTTCAGAAGCACCGAATAGAGCAATGGAAAACTTGGATGGAAGAACTCATCTGTAACATGACAATAGAGCGTTGTCAGGATATCTTTAGGAAGTAAGTTGACAGAATAATGGATTGTTTGAAGAACTTAATTTTCAAACTACTTCAGGATTTTAATTTTCCAATTAAAATAAATACTTTTGCAAGGACCAATCTAATTATAAAGCAAGATGAGATTAAGTTGTAATTCCAGAAGTTTGGAGGAAAAATATGAAACACTGTTTTAAAAATACTGTTCCAGAGTTTAATCTGTGTGCTGCAAAAAGAAACCCAAGTAACATTGCCCTGCCAGGAACAAATGAAGAACCATGTCTGTGGCTTTAGGGTAGTGATATTTAGGGGTTTTAGAAACTTCTAGTATTTAAAAATCACTTAGGTCCACTAAGGATTTTTTTTATTAAAGCAGATTTTCAAACATTTTTTTTTCTGTTTTCCTCTAAAGTCAGGCCATTTCAGGATTACTGCTGCTTGGCTTACAGGATCTAGATTATATTCAAGCATTTACACTGAAACCTGTTTCCTTCTTATTTCTTAGCTTCTGTTCATCTTTTGCATCAAGGACTCCTGATTGTCTTCTGTCCTTGCAAATAGTTGTAAAATATGGTGCATTCTAGGACTTTATAAAAGCGTCATTAGAGTAGCCATCAACTGCTGGGGTATTTCAGAGTTGATTTGGAGTAGGTAATGTGGGAACTGTTGATGTGGAGTATTTTTCCTACCCACAGAGCAGAATGCAATTTGCTAGAGCTTGAGAAGGGAGAATTTTGTCACTGTGCTTTTGCTTTCCAGGTATGAAATGCAGTATGCTCCTCAACCACCTCCAAGTATGTGTCAGTTCATAACTGCTACAGAGATGACTCTACAGCGCTATGCAGCAGATATAAATAACAGACTTATCAGGCAGGTGGAGCGTTTGAAACAGGAGGCAGTCACTGTACCTGTTTGTGAAGAGCAGCTGAAAGAAATTGAACGTTGCATAAAAGTTTTCCTCCATGAAAATGGAGAGGAGGGCTCCCTGAGCTTAGCAAGCGTTATCATCTCTGCTCTTTGTACGCTGACAAGGTGAGTTGCCTCCTGTGACACTTTTTTGTATGTATTCATGGTTGAGACCGCATAAAAGGAATATTCAAGTGACATAATTATATGGAGAATGCGATAGCAGGCAGGTTGCCTAATGAAGTGTCATAATTTGTCTAGGCGAAATCTGATGATGGAGGGTGCCGCGTCTAGTGCTGGAGAGCAACTGGTTGATTTGACTTCAAGAGATGGAGCCTGGTTCTTGGAGGAGCTGTGCAGCATGAGCGGGAATGTTACCTGCCTTGTGCAGCTGCTGAAGCAGTGCCATCTTGTACCCCAGGACTTAGATATTCCAAACCCAATCGAAGCATCAGAAGCTGTTCACTTGGCTAATGGAGTATATATCTCACTACAGGTGATACTTACTTTTATGTTACTTTTTCTTTCCTCATCCCCAACCTAAGGCTTCAACTAAGCCAGTCTTAACAGCTTCTTCCTTAAACAGTTAAATGTTTGCTTATGATGCTGCTGAGCCTGTTGGTTTTTTTCTTGGTTGGACCTTAGTCTTGGTTGCTGTATTTGCCTGAGCTGAACAGGCATTTCCTACTTACATTCACCTGAAACAAGTAGTTGGAAACAAATTCTGAAAACCTGTTTTACAGGCCCCTATCTCCAAGATTGAGAAGGAGAAAAACACGCTTATAATTCTGTGTTAGAAATGTTTTCACTTTAATAAAACAAACAAAAAACCTTTAGCGGCAGCTTGAGCAAAATACCTGCTGAAGACATCGGTGGTTTATAAACTGTGGCTGGTGTGAACATCTTTTGAAGGCTTTTGGTTCCCCTGCATTGTATTGGAAAAATATTTTCCTACCAACCTGTGCAAGCGCATTGAGATTTTCATCTCTTTCTTTGCTCTTCGAAGTATTAACGTTTCTGAAATTTTTCAGAAACAGGCATGCAATTTAATTGCATTGCAGCGGAGATCTTTCACCCACATGTTGTTGTCCTACCTGTGAGCTCTTAGGTAAGAGGTGTAGCTCACTGAGCAGCCCAGATAACCAGTCTTTTTGGTGTGTCTTGTCTTGCTCTGGAGACAGAGCGCATTGGTTGGTTCTTCCCGTAGCTGCCTTTAGCCCTCTGATACATTCCCTTGGGGAAAATTGCTTTGTGTCACTTCAGGTACTGTTTTTCTTACCTGCATTGATTTCTGTGGCATGAGTTGGACTCTAGCAAAATAATCACTATCTGGCAAGTTTTTGATTCTTCTCCCTTACCTACTCCAATCAGTTTTGCATATCATAAATTCAGTGAATAATTTAACTCAGTCATTTATAGTTACGTAATAGAAAAGAAAAGCTACATAATTTGACGGAATTGATTTGCAAAGTGTATTCTCTGTACCACTAATCCTCTGCTGAGGACTGCTGTCAGGTCTTGCTGCTGATGCTGTTGAGGTAGCTGTTGCTACATTGTGCAAATGTCAACCCTTTAGGTTTGTACAGGGTTTAATGTATTCCTAATTTTTTTTAAATAAAAAAAGTAGTAGATTTTGAGCCTTGGCTCACCACCATCATGTTATCTTTTAGGTAATGTCTACTGCAGGGTGGTGTAACACTGAAACAAGAAAAATATTGCATGTGATACTTTTTGAGAGGGGAAAATTTCTTATGTTTTTATATTTACTTCCCAACAGGAATTGAACTCAAACTTCCGACAGATCATTTTTCCTGAAGCGCTGAGGTGCTTAATGAAAGGAGAGTACACTTTAGAAAGCATGCTCCATGAGTTAGATAACCTTATCGAACAAACGACTGATGGGGTCCCTTTGCAAACCCTGGTCGAATCTCTTCAGGCCTACTTAAGAAATGCTGCTATGGGACTAGAGGAAGAAACACATACTCATTACATTGATGTCGCAAGGTAAATCATTTTTTTAGTTCAGGTGTGAGAGAATGAAGACTGTGGAGCATTAGTTTGTGTAAATGTTGTTATTTGTTTGACGTACAGGCTTTTCTTGCCCAAGAATACCCTTAAGCAGAGCGCGGTGTCTAAAGCGTGCTTGTGTCCTCTCTGTGTATTTGTGTGTTTATCCGCATGCGTACATAGAAGTAGAGAGCTATGGCAATTTACACTTACATCTGCTTCAAGCTGACTTTTGGTAGTCAACTTTTTCCAGAATACATAGTTGTGATTTTGTGTTTGAAGTTAAAGGATACTAAAACTAGGGACTGGTTGATAGTTTGCAGGAGGAACCTGTGAAAGGGAGAGCTTGTAACCATGGCACTCCTCTCCTCAGGAGGTTTGATGAGCAGCTTTTGCATAGTAAATCAGTGACTTGATTAAAAAACCCAACACACAAACAAACAAAACCCCACCCAAACAAAAAGATTGTGTGTCTTGCGACGTGGGACAGCGCCTTTCTGGGGACGTGCTGGGTAGACAGCCGAGCCATTCAAAAAGCTTCTTGCCAGGTAGAAGTGATCTTGCTGCTGCCTTTGAGCCAGTTATGGTGGCTCCATCAGTGGTACAGTGACAGCTGCTATACCACTTGAAAACAATTTACTTTTTATCTCTTAGGTTAATTTTCTTCTTGGTTTGCCCATTGGCAAACTTGCTCAGCCTGTTAGTTGAGGGTCAAAAGCCCTATAAGGGAGGGAGAGGATGAGACCACCCTTTCAGGAGTGGCAAGCTGCTAAACCATCTCAGCCATAACCTTCACCTTTTTACCCCATACTCCAGTTAATTCTAAATGTGTCCATTATAAAACCAGTGCTGGGTTTTCAAGGAAGGAAAGGGGCTATTTACATCACTTCTTCCCATACTCATAGGAAGTACAGTTTGTATCCTCTGCCTGTATTTTAAGTTAGCTTTGTACCTGGTCCTTTAACACAATCCCATTTTCTGTGGCATCCTTGGCTGTTCTCATGGGACCAGCATTGGGATTCAGGTGGTAAGCGGGGCAGGGAGCAGGACGAGCCTGCAAAAATGTCACCTTGGTCAGGTGCAACTTAACTCCAGTCTGCTCTAGCTGTGGGATCAGTCAGTTTAAGAAAATCCTGTTTATTTCTTGTAGACTAAGCAAAAACGTGTAAACCTTCTTTTTTTATTATTTTTAAGAGTACTTCACGCTCAGTATGGTGAGCTGATTCAGCCAAGAAATGGTTCAGTTGATGAAACTCCCAAAATGTCAGCTGGTCAGATGCTTTTGGTAGCCTTTGATGGGATGTTTGCTCAAGTGGAAACTGCATTTGGTTTATTGATTGAAAAGGTATGGATTTGTTCTTTTCAGAGTAGTCTGAGTCAGGAATATGAAAGCTTTATAAAAACAAAACTAATTTATTTCCTTTATGTTGCTCAGCTAAACAAGATGGAAATACCTGTTGCTTGGCGTAAGATTGACATAATTAGGGAAGCCCGCAGCACGCAAGTTAACTTCTTTGACGATGATAATAATCGGCAAGTTTTAGAGGAAATTTTCTTTCTGAAGAGACTGCAAACAATTAAAGAATTTTTCAGGCTCTGTGGTACCTTTTCTAAAACATTGTCAGGTAAATAAACATTATCAAATACCCAGTATCGCTTTGTCCGCTTCTCATCCTGTGTCCTTTTGAAAAGAATGTAAAATGATTTTACCATAACTTACCTTTCATATGTGGCAAGTGTGCAGAAACTAAAAATCAATTCCTGGAATCTTGCTGTGTTTCTAAGTCAGATAATATTTTTTGAGATGCATTAAATGTTTTGTTTATGACAAAAATACTGTTTCTTTCCCTTGAAAGGCATCAGTTCCCTCGAAGACCAGAATGCAGTAAATGGACCTGTTCAGATAGTCAATGTGAAAGCGCTTTACAGAAACTCTTGCTTTAGTGAAGACCAAATGGCCAAACCAATCAAGGCTTTTACAGCTGACTTCGTGAGACAGCTTTTAATTGGCCTTCCAAATCAAGCTTTGGGACTGACTTTGTGCAGTTTCATCAGCGCTTTGGGCGTTGATATCATTGCTCAGGTAGAGGCGAAAGACTTTGGAGCAGAAAGCAAAGTTTCTGTGGATGACCTGTGCAAGAAAGCTGTGGAGCACAATATCCAAATTGGCAAGTTCTCACAGTTGGTCATGAACAGGGCAACAGTGTTGGCCAGCTCATATGATACAGCGTGGAAGAAGCACGATCTAGTGCGCAGGCTGGAAACCAGTATTTCATCTTGCAAGACCAGTCTTCAGAGAGTACAGTTGCATATTGCCATGTTCCAGGTATGTTAATACACTCCAAATTGTGTCTCTGGAAAGTGAGCTTTAGTTACTGTGTCTGAACACCACAAGACCTTTATATTTTGCTGGATGAGCTTTATAGTATTTTAACTGACTTGATAAAGTATTTTGGGTTTAAATTATTCTGTAAATGCATAAGGAAAAAAAGTGTTAGAGCTAGCTGCTTTTGAAGACTAGCTGTTTTATAAGATGCAAATGTAGCAATGTGTAAATTCTTTTTTGAGTCAATACAAGTAATTATTTTTCAGTAACCATTAAGTCATTTGTTAGAAAAGAAGTCATTTGCTGGCTTTTTTACTAGCAATGTTGTCCCATTCTCCCCCTTCTTTCAGAAAGACTGACTTAAAGGGAGGAGATTGCTTAAAACAGAGGGTTTAAAGCATTGCTGAATGTCATCTTGTGCCTTTCCTTCAAAGTTTTAATGCATTAACTGTCTCCTTGCTCCGCTGTTTGCCTCCTGAAAAAAAATATAAATAGCAGCAGTATCAATCCTGAAAACGTTCTTCTGTGGCTTTAGGTAAACGTGTACCTTGAACTGTGCGTGGGTGTCCAGTTGTGTTGTAGTATCACTGATCTCCATTTCGTAGTCATCTGCAGGTTAAGGGCAAAGGCTTTCTCCATGTCAGTTAATAAACCATTTCGTGGGCTGGTAAGCAAAACTGTCTTTAATGCGTCGCAAGCGAATTGTGCCCTGACTTACGAAGCGTACCGGAGTACAAGAGTTGCTGTTTGTGAAGCAAAGTGTTTTGTGCTGAGCAATACTGATAATCAAGTGTTCCCTTTATTTTTCTTAAAGTGGCAGCATGAAGATCTCCTCATCAGTCGCCCACAAACCATTTCTGTTACTCCTCCACCTCGTTCTGCAATTTTAGCCAGCATGAAAAAGAAACTTCACACGCTCAGTCAGATTGAAGCTTCGATTGCAACAGTGCAGGTACTGCTATTTTTGGGAGGTTTCTTCAGCAGCACCTTGGAATGTGACTCAAACACAAGCTGCAGAATTACCTGCCACCTCTGTTATCTTCTCTCTCTTGCTATCAAACTACAAATTTAGTGGTATTTTCCTTGATCTCTTTCAGTCTGTCCTATATATATATCATGATATTGTTTGATTTTTGCTGTCTCATACAAAATATTCTCTCTGGAATATCAGTAAATCTGTTTCATGAGCGAAAATAGGAATATGTGAAAGTACCTTTCCTTCTGAAGGCTGATCATGTTCCTTTTCTTTAAGTTTGTCAGACTTAAATCATCCTTACTATCATTTTACTAGCAAAGTGTCAGAAGCTTCCTTTGTAGATCTAGGCAGATCAGTTACTCTGCGTGCTAAGGTTTCTGTGTACTGTGGCTTGGCTCAGCTTTTCAGACTTGTGGGTATTGCTAATATGGAATGTTTAATTGTTTAAAATAAATACTGCTTAGCTTCTCAAATTTTAACTTCCTTTTTAGTTGTGAAGGTATGTTTGCAATAATTTTTTGAAGATTATTTGTAAAATAATTCAGGACTCCTATGATTTTATATGATTTTATATGATTTTTAGTCTAGAAATGTGATTACTTCTAACTGGCTTTTGCAATTATTTTTTTTCTGGTGGGTTAAAATCTAGACAGATGACTGTATTTCCATCACAAATCCAGTTGTGATGTGTGCTGAAAATAAACCTCTAAACAGCACAAGCTAGCTCTTGTCAGTTATGAATATCACATCCTTTTTATACCTATGGGTATAAGAATGTCTGCATGTGTTACGTATATAACTTTATTAAAGTTAGGCATAATATATATCACTATACTTTATATCTGTGGGGTTTTTTCTTTCTTCCCCAATGCAGGAGAAACTGGCGGCACTTGAAGCAAGTATTGAGCAGCGTTTAAAATGGGCAGGAGGTGCTAATCCTGCGCTGGCACCGGTCTTGCAAGATTTTGATGCCACTATTGCTGAAAGAAGAAACCTTGTACTGAAAGAAAGTCAAAGGGCAAGTCAGGTACGTAAGTACAGGACCGTTGACTTGGTGTGTTCGCTCTTTATTTCGTACCTGGGATTTGTGTAGAAGATATTTTTCCTCCTCAGCATCTAATGAGCAAACATAGATAACTAAATACTTCCAGGAATCCCACTTTAAAAGCGATATGAATAATCCCTAGGAGAATTGCTGCAGGGTTGGATGGTCCTGAAGCGATACCGCTAATGTAACGGAGCAGTTTTACTGCTGTATTTAAAATTCTCCCTTCTGAGGACACGGAACAAATGCAGTTTGTATAACAGACAGTTTAATTGGAATAATTTTTCTTACTCTTGCTTTGATTTTTCAGGTCACTTTCCTCTGCAGTAATATCATTCATTTTGAGAGTTTGCGTACTAGAACAGCGGAAGCCTTAAATCTTGATGCTGCGTTATTTGAACTTCTCAAACGCTGTCAGCAAATGTGCTCGTTTGCATCGCAGTTCAACAGTTCCGTCTCTGAACTGGAGCTTCGCCTGCTTCAGAGAGTGGTAAGTAAAGGTGAAGGCAAAATAGGTGACACTACAGAATTGCTGTAATCGTGAGTCCTCACTTTTGTCTTTCATTCTAAATTAATGTTACGTGTACCTTGTAATGGGCCGTGGACTACAGGGTTCATTCCATCAGCTGCTGAGCACTTGGCGGTAGCACCTGCACAGTAATTGAATTTTACCTCTGGATACAGATAGAGCGGTGTTCCTTTATTTCAGGGCACTGGCCTCGAACATCCGATCGGCAGCTCGGAGTGGCTTCACTCGGCGCACAAGCAGCTGACCCAGGAAATATCTACCCAGAGAACAGTACAAACGGAGAGAGAACAACAAATAGAAACAGTCTGTGAAACAATTCAGAATCTGGTGGATAGTATTAAAACTGTGCTCACGGGTCATAACAGGCAACTTGGAGATGTCAAACATCTGCTGAAAGCTATGGCAAAGGTATGCCTGAAACTTTATTGCTCCAAACCATGCCAGCGGTTTATAGTTGTAACTACGTGTGCTTTTTAGAGGATCTAGAAACAGGAAAATGTGTTTGTGCGTATGGCGTTAAAGGCCTGGATTCTTAGAGATGAAATGACTATATAAAGCTTTATTTCTAGAGTTAGGCTACTCAGGCTTTGGTTGAATTAAACCTTTTTTCTCATTGGGCAGTTGAAAGATTTTATTTGTGTTTACAAAGCCTGTTGGCTTTTAATCAGTAAAACATTTGATCTTTTCCAAATTTATTTTCTTGAAATGTAACTACTGAAAATTATGGTTATTTGTAGTCAAATGACAAACTGAGGCGCTGAAAAGGCAAAGAAATGCTCAACTTTATTCTCTCAGCCAAAATATATCAAACAGTTAACCTTTTTGCACATCTCTGTTACAGGATGAAGAAGCGGCTTTGGCAGATGGCGAAGATGTTCCCTATGAGAATAGTGTTAGGCAGTTCTTGGGCGAATATAAATCGTGGCAAGATAATATTCAGACGGTTTTGTTTACATTAGTTCAGGTTATGGGTCAGGTCCGCAGTCAGGAACATGTTGAAATGCTGCAGGAAATAACTCCCACCTTGAAAGAACTAAAAACACAGAGCCAAAGGTAAGGAGGTCACTTCTCTCAGGTGAAGGCGTTCTGCTTGTCTCCTTGTTTCTAGCAGGAACAGACTGTTTCCTTTTGAGTTTTCAGTAAGTTAAGTAGCTGCATGAATATTTATCAACTCCGTTATGTTTCCTAGTGTCTACAATAATCTAGTGGGTTTTGCATCACCCTTAGTCACGGATACATCAAATGAATGCTCAAGCCCAACATCAGCTGCTACATATCAGCCAACCTTTGCTGCAGGTAATACTTGAAAAAGCACAAACGTTAAAACATCAGGAATTGATATTAGAGAGGGGATCATAATTTTAATTAAATTTTGAAATACAAACAATCTCTATCAGATTATAAAAGCCCATAAAATTCAAGCCATTCTGCATACAATACCAAATGACCACTTGATCATGGCCTTCAAGATCTGGATTCACTCCAGCGTATATTCAGCATATATCAACTGAACTGTGATCTCCGAAGTTAGTATTAAAATGTAGGGTGACTTTGGAATTAATCCTGAAATCCTACAAATGCATTCATGTTCACAAAATTGTTATTGCTTTACAGTTAAAAACAGGAATAAAGTTTCTCATGAGCATGGATTTCTTTTTAAAGGATTATTCTACTCTCAGTATTTGGACTCAGCACAGGTTCCTGATTTCTATCAAGGACAAGAATTGCATTTCATAACTGCCATACGAAATGACAGAATTGGAGGTTAAAAGCCCATAAAAACTTGCTTACTGTAAATAAATGTTTTGCAAGGGAACAAAACCTCCTGTTTATGAAGTGAAAGAAATTAGAAAACTGGAAGATTGCAGAGAGAACAACTGGGGCAGAGTTTAAAATACCAGTTTAAAATGCATTTGTACTGACCTACTGATAGCTGCATTTGATATGCATTTAATTGTGCTTTTTCTTGCATCTGTAATATATTATTTTGAATACTTTAAGCGCTTTTAAACTTTCTTTACAGCTGTACGTAGCAATACAGGGCAGAAAACTCAGCCAGAGGTGATGTCGCAGAATGCAAGAAAGCTAATTCAGAAAAACCTTGCCACGTCAGCAGACACTCCTCCAAGCACAGTCCCAGGAACTGGCAAAAGTGTTGCCTGTAGTCCCAAAAAGACAGCCAGGGACCCTAAAACAGGAAAAGGTAAATACAGGGCTTAACATACCACCCCCCCACCCCCCAAACAGCCAAAACCCCCACCACTAACAACAACAAAAGAACCCCAAAACACCTCAGTGGGCTTCTGTGTGGGAATGTAAAACTGAATTAATTTTATTTTGTACCTTTAGCCGTGCAGGAAAGAAATTCATATGCAGTTAGCGTGTGGAAGCGGGTCAAAGCCAAGTTAGAGGGCCGAGATGTGGATCCTAACAGGAGAATGTCTGTTGCTGAACAGGTGAGTTGAAAACAGTAAAGTTCCAGTACCAGTCCTTGCTCTAAACACTTGGTAGTAAGCCTGTGTGTATGTGTGCTGAAAGACTGCAGTCCTAGTGTGAGGGGGTCCCTTTTGAGCTGTGTGATTTATATTCCAACGCAAATCAAGGTATGCTGCTGCCTCGTATTGCTGCATTTCTTTTTTTATCAAATGCTTTTGTTTCCTATATCATAGATTTATACCAACTCATGAATTGGGTAAAATTGCCTTTTGTAAGTCAGCAAGCTAACATTTGTTACCCAGGGAGAAGATGGGATCTGTACATGTGTCTAAACAGAACTTGTCTGGTTACCAGCACAACACAGCCATGCCCCTGTCTCTGGGAGAGGAGTCAGGGGACCCAGATGTCCACGTAAATTCACAGAATCCCAGATGGGTTTGGGTGGGCAGGGACCTCCCAGCCCACCCAGTGCCACCCCTGCCATGGGCAGGGACACCCTCCACCAGCCCAGGTTGCCCAAAGCCCCATCCAACCTGGCCTTGAACACTGCCAGGGAGCCAGGGGCAGCCACAGCTTCTCTGGGCACCCTGTGCCAGGGCCTCAGCACCCTCACAGGGAAGAATTTCTTCCTCATATCTAATCTAAATCTCCCCTTCAGCTTAAGTGGAGAATGTTGTGACTATTTTCAAGATATGGGATACGAATGAAATGATGTATGATCTTTTTGCCCCTCCAGTACAAATTCCTATTAATTACATGAACTACACAGTTATGTGAGATTAAGTTTACAGTTACTATGGATGTTTTCACTGAAACTTTGTATTTGCAGGTGACATCAACAGTAAATGTTAAGATCACTTAAACACTAAAAAAAAAAGTGGCTTATTTTAATTACTTGTTTGGCCTTTTTAATAGGTTGACTTTGTGATTAAGGAAGCAACTAATCTAGATAACTTGGCTCAGCTGTATGAAGGTTGGACTGCCTGGGTATGAGTAGGGAGAGCGCAGATCAGTCTGGTTCAGCGAGGTCAGACATCCACCAGAATCAACTCGGCCTCAGGCATCCATAGCCGCACCACAGTCGGTGGTGATGCATACTGGGGCTTAATCTGAGGAAACCTAGGAAATCTCGGTGCACTGGGAAGTGAATCCTGCAGGATAGCTGCACTCAGGGATACGCTAAACACAATGGTCTGCAACCCCTACGGTCAAGGGTGAAAGCTCACCGCTTGAACAACACGGTTTGTCTTTCTGCTACGGAAGAACTGCAAACGTGTCTGGGGGTTAGCTGCAGAAAGAAATCGGGATGCTACAAACCGCAGAGCGATTTGGAACTCAATTCCACCTGACCCTGTGAACAATTCAGGAAACACCGAACCCTGTTCAAAGAAAAACAGAAAAAATGGGGCCATGAAGAAATCACAGCAAGGGAAGATTTGATGCATTCAGATTCTTGTTACTCTCGTTGCGTGGCAACAGTGCTGGTTGAGTCGACCAGTTAGTACGGAAAAAGGCTACAAAATGTAAACTTCAGAAATGGACTGAAAGCAAAGAGCTGTACATCAGATATACGCTGCATTGGAAGAACTTCTGAGATAGAAGAAAAAGCCTTTGTTCTCTTCTCCCTTTCCTCTTTCCTGTCTCTCCTCCCTCCCAGCCTCTCCTTGCATACACCCCTCTTGGCTTATTCTTGTAGGTTAGGCGTACTTCCAATATACTTTTTATTTCGATCCTTCTACTTCGCAGTTTAGTCAAATTAACAACTTACATTTTGTTTGGTAAACAAAGTTTCCAAAAGCACTGAAGATATAGAACATCAATGATTACTTATGAGTTGGATGGTCAAATGCAAAATGTAATTTTGGTTATTTTAAAGTCATTTCTGTGATTCTATTATGTACAGTTTCTCAAAATAGTCACTGTGCATCTAAAAGTAATGAATCCTACAGGCATTTGATTTAATGTGCACTTCCCTCTGCTTGCAGTGTACACTTTTTTGTAATTCAAATTGTCCCTCCAATCTCATTCTACTGTGATTGCTGTAGTTTCTTTTGTACGACGTAGCTAATCCAATGTAATCTTTACCTTTTTAAAAACCAGGATAGAGTATCTAGTAGAGTTTTACATTGTTGATGACAGATGAACAATAAAGTGATGTTCTGGTGGAGGTAGAGTGATACGCTTTTTACTTCACTTTCCTAATACTTTTAGTTTACACTTGTAAATTACAGTGCTTCAGTTCACAGGGGTATACATATAATCCAAGAAATGAAGGACTCTCCAATTTTTGCTCAACTAGATCTGTAACGATTTCTGCAAAGTAACTTTCCTTTGCCATATTACTTCTAGAGATGGTTGTTCAATGATGCATCCATAGGGAATCTTCCTCCAAGGCTCTTGGTTTTGTAATCAGTTCTGCACTCGGAGTGTGATTACGGTCAGAAAAGTCTCTAAAAATGGCATCTTCTTACTTATGTCGATGTCCTGCTTGTCTGTCGGTTGCCTAAAAGACTTCTCGCTCCCTCGTTGAAGCGGGACACCTTTAGGAAGAGGCAGCTTCCTTTTCTTAGAGCAAACCAGCCTAGCACAGTTCAGTCATGGCTACGGAGTCTTACAGGAGCTGGTAGCTAAAGCAGAAACACAGCACACCAGCGATCAACCCAAATAAACTTGCGTAGCTCTGTATGAAAGGTTTCTCTTTTGTAAACTTGCTGAATTCGGTACGCACAGTTGCTGAAAAACGATAGACATGGGAAGATCCTTTATGCCATTTTAGTCACTTTTCAGAGGCAAAACATGCTTTAAATTACAGCATTTTTTCAATCGAAATTTAAGTATTAAAGGATTTGAGCCAAGCTCACTACTGGCATAAAATCCATGTAACGGAATGGATTCGCAGCAGTTCATCCGAGTAGAAAGCTTGGCTGGTAATTTTCAGATAACATCAATTAACACCAGGCATAAGTAATAGAGGAACTTGTATTATTTCCAGTATTTGCACTATGCTGACTGCTCTGCCTCCTCAGTAGGTCTTAGAATTCGCTTCCTCCTCTGTTGCCAATTTTTCATGGACATGCACTTTGATGTGTGAGAATTCTCAAACGACACACGGCCTTTTTTGTGTTCCGATTGCCCGCTTAGGGAAGCGGCAGGCTTTAGAGCCGAGGATACCTGTGCAAACGCATTCCACTGCCGCTGCTTCCCGAGCCCTCTGCCGCACCACGCGTTGTGAGAAAAAAGGTGAAGAACGTTCGTGTGCAGAACGAGACACTTGACACTGTCAGTCCTTTTCATTTTTCTCCAGTTAAAAATAACCTTGCGAACAATCTGTTTGGAGACCATAGTAACAAGAGTGTATTATACATGCTGTTTGGTTTCTTGGAAGCTGGGGGGAAGGGAGGGGTAATGCGCTCACCTGTGGCTCATGTATTATACCTCTGCTATCCAGAAATGAAACACTTGTGTGGAGATGGGTTCTTACTGCGTAATTTAATAAAGTTTTAAAAAATAAAATTAAAATGCATTCATAATTTCCTTGTATGCAAAGCTGCTTGTGGTTGTGAAAATTACGGGAGAATACAGTGCCTACTACAGACACATACCAAACAAATCCTGACTTAGAGCAGGATTCTAGAGACTTAAATTTGCGTAACTAATGTTGAGGAGACAGCTCAGGTGCTTTGGAGTTAGTGGGATTGTCGGCTTTTGCGTGCTGACGCATTTTTCTTGGTGAACATTGCCAGCGTGGCAGACTGGCACAGTCTTGGTTAAACCTCAGATGCAGATCATGTGCGTGCCTCTTGCATAGTAAATCAGACTGCACCAGTCACGATATCTTGTAAAAGGTAATGGTGCCTTAGGATGTTTGGGTGGAATAACAGCAGTATCAATATAACTGAAATTGAAATTATAACGTGTACAGTTAATTTTTTTAGTACTTTGCAGACACTCGATCTGTCTTTCCTTTGCAACAACTAGTTTTGCCTTTAGTGATTAGTGTATTTAAGTGGCGATATATTTTGTCTGTAGTTTTTCAAGTATCTGTAGAAGACTCAGGTCTCCCATATTAATCGGACGTTCCCAGGAGGGGAGTGTGTGTGTGTGTGGTTTTCCAAGGAAAACTGAATGAGGTTTGTATAAAAGCAGTGATGCTAATGCGAGGTCACCTTGCGCAGGGATTGGGGGGGTTTCACCGCACAAACTCTGTGGTGGGAACTGCAGCAGCCATGAACCCCGTCGTGCTGTCCCCCCTCTGATAAACTGAGCAACTAAAATTTATCCTTACTGCTTTGTGTACCTGAATGCGAAGCACCATATAAAAACTACGCCTTCAGAAATACTGGAGAGGTTAAAGCTCCGTTTTTCGAAACGCTGTAGTCCTTAAGGTTAATTTGCTTTCAATTACTCATCAGGGTGTTCTGTGCCCAGACTTTTGGCCATCCTGCTTTAGTACACTCAAATACTTCAAAGGTTTCTTTGCTTTTTTCCCTTTTTTTTTTTTTTTGCAGGTTTTTCTAAAATTAGCATACACCCTCCTTTGTGCATTAAAGGATTATACTGGAAAAACGTTTGACACCTGCCATCCATCTGTTCCTTTCTAACACTGTACCAAATTAACACATGCATATATTTTTTCTTTAGTGGAAAATAGTTATTCATGAGTATACTGTTACTGGTTTAAAGAATTTCATAAAAAATACCAATGCTACATAAAGCTACTCTTGTATGTACTTAAATACACAGCTGATTACAGCAATTTTGCCACCCATCAGACTAATTTTTTATTAATAGCATAAGAAAAAAGTTTGAGATGCATTTATTATATTAGGTATGATGAATGGGTGGAGGCATAACATGTAAATTTTGTCTCTGTCTGGTCTAAGTGCAGAGAGCAATTAAACCGCTCCTTTTAAAGGTGCTTTGAAGTTAGCTTGGGCATTTAATTGTCTGTGCATCTGCTAAGAGAGAATCTCTGTGTAGGAAGAAGCATCACATTGCAGCATGAGCTGTGTCATACATCGAAGTGTACAGAAAACAACTGGCTTTCTGTAACTCGGGTAATGTATGGGAGGTGATGAATAGGTTTTCCACACTCTGAGCTACTGCTCTCTCCATTCTCTGCCTTCTACATTAGGACTCTGATTTTAACAACTAAATTTATAAGCACGCACAGGTGTATGTATGCACGCGCATCAGTTTTTCACGTTATGTCATGCTTCAAAAGGCCAGGCCACACAGGGAGGGGGTGTCAAGCAGTGTGGCAGGGCCCCGCGGTGCCATGGCCCACCTCTTCCGGCGCATCCTGCAAGGCTTGCTTTTCCCTCTGCCCCTCCCGGGGTACGAGGGACACCGCACCTCCGTGGGCAGGAGAAAAGCTGTGCGACAGTAGACTGACGTGGGAGCTGGCGTTTGGAAGACTGGCTGGAAGATAATGAATCCCAGGGTTGTTGGAGGTGATGGAAGTACCTGCTTCTGATCCGTAAGTGATCGTGGTTTTGTGGTGAGAATCATACAAACAGATGAAACCAGGAGCTGGTGATGGAATTGAATAGCCAGAGGTGGCTTCTGCAGGATACCACAAGTACTCCCAGGAACAGCACTGCGACACGCTGCCGCGTGCGTCCGTGCTTCCTCAAAAGGTCGATCAGAATTACTGCTGGCATCGCTTCCGTATGAAATTAGCTTTTGTTTGAGCTTTGCTGTGGTAAAATTACAGATTTTGAGGGTGGACTCCATCATTAAGTACAAAATAGTACACACAGATACTTGTAACTTTTAGCAATGTGTAAATGAATTCAAAAGTTGTGCAGTAAAGTATCTATTCGTTACATACAATCCTGAATGAGTGTGAAAAGCACCCTGTAAAAGATCAAACAATTCAGTACAGACATGGTTTTGCTTTTACGATGTCCTCCTTAGTCCTTCTCTTTTTCCTCTCCATCAAGCTGGCTTGGAAAAGTATTGCAGTTTTGGTGCCAGAAATTATAAGATGTTTTCTTTGCCAACATTTTGGAACTGCATTACATCCTAGGGATTGCGATTAAGCTCACTAACGATGACTAAAACATTTAGGAAGTTGAGGCAGAAAAAACATTTCTATCCTAGTGCTTTTCTCCTGTGTCTATTCCCATGCTGCTACAGCTTCCAAAAAAAAGTAAAGCGAGTTGTTGGACAGACAGTAATTATCACCACAAGGTCGGGCAGCAGTGGCGTTCAGAGCTGGGAACCTGCCTGTGAAGTCAAGCTGTTCCATGGGTTTCCTATGCGGTAATCCCGAAACCTCGTACCCGTGGATTCTGGTGTCAGCAGCCGACACACCGGCTGCTTCACGTCCGTCACCTGCAATAAATAAATACCTGTGCTGGAAAAACAGCAAAACCTTAAGTCAAATCAACTGTGTTGGTGAGTGCCTGCCGTGCCACGGTGTTTCAGCAATAACGGGCTACTTATTACCCTTGACACGTTCTCCATCAACGGCTCCGTCTAGTTCGTAGGACACGCACGTGGACGGTCCATGTGAAGAAAAGGTAACGTGGTTTTAGACAGCACATCATCTTTTATTTGATTGCCCCCTAAAAAATCACACGTTCGGGTTATACGGGTCAGGCTTTTTAAAATATCAGTATTATCCTTGGCAGCCCTGGTGGGGAGGTGACCGTGTGTGGCCGGGCTGCTGCCTCGCCCCCTCAGCCGCGGCGGCCCGCCGGTGGGCTTCTCACGGCCCGGCAGGCAACGGCCTGCGCGGCGCCTGCCCCAACGCTCGGCCCGGGCACGCCCCACCGGCACACCGACCGGCACACCCACTGGGCCGCCCGAGGCCACCTCGGCCGAGCCAGCCGCCCCCGGCCGGGCAGAGCCGCCCCCCGCCAGCGCCGGCCCCGGGGACGCCTCAGCCGCGCCCGCCGCCCGCTCCGCTCGCAGTCGCATTGCGACGGACGGAGGGGGAGGAGGCGCGCAGGCCCACGCTGATTGGGCGGCTGTTTCTATTCGAATCCCACCAACCAACCGGCTGTTGATGGGACGCGGCAGGAGCTCCAGGATTGGTCCGCGCTGAGTTTCGAGAAGGCCAATCAGAGTGTCGAGAAGGGCCGCGGAGGCTATAAAAGGCGGCGGCGCCGTGTGGGAGGGTGCGGCTGGCGGCGGTGTGAGTGCCGCGCAAGATGGCGGAGGGCGGCGACAACAACAGCGTCTACCAGCTGGTGAGGGCGGGCGGCGCCGGGGCGAGTCGGCCCTTCTGGGGCTGGTGTCGGCCGGCCGGGCAGCGGGGAGGTGCTGTGCCTCCCGCTGGCTGCGGAGGGGCTGGAGGCCGCTCGGCCCTGCGGGCGCGGGGGGAGGCGGGGAAGCTAGGCCTATCCGCGGTGGCGGCTAACCGGAGCGGCCTCGGCCCTCGGCTGGTGAAGCGCGGAGGAACTGCCGCTCCCTGCGCTCGCTTTGGCTTCGGAAAGGTTCCCGTGCGGGGATCGGCTTGTGCCTTGGGGCCTGGCGGGGCTCTGGGTGCCGTCCCTGGGGCGGGCACGGCAGTGGCTCTGGTGCTCGCAGGCCGGAGCGCATCGTAACATCTGGCGTTACCCGCTGTGCAGGGCTTACGTTTAGTGCTTGTGTTTCACCGTCCTCCGGCTCTGTTACCGACTGCTTCAACGGCGCAGGAGAGCGGCAGGAGCTGGATGATTAGCTTAACTTAAATACGTCAAGGGTGGGCTTGAATACTTAAAAAAATCAAATAAATACAAGGATATGTATGTTTATCTTCGTAATGGTAAACGGCTGCCATGGGAAAATCACCGTAAAAGCACGTGAAGGTGTTGAGGGAGGGAAGGTTTTGAGTGCATTAGTGATCGGGGCTGTTTCTCGCCCTAGGAAGCCGCGCAGCGGGGAGACACGGGGAAACGCAGTAGCGCAGGGATGGAAGGGAGGGTCGGATTCCTGCGGGAAAAGTGCGCGGAACTATATTGCCAAAAATACGTGCCATGCTGGGGAGGGATACCCCTTTCAAAGCACAAGTTCATAATTATGGAAAAACACTATTGATGGGTGGGCTCTGGAATGAAGATGGTGTTTGCAAAAGCTGACTTTTCTCTACCTGGCCCAGTGGGAAAACAACTTGGAATAGTTGTCTTCCGGTCTGACAGAGGCAGGCTGCCATTAATAACCCTGTTATATTCCAGGCTGTTTCCCATTAAATTTTCTCTTGGTTGTGATGTTAAATGCAGACAGCCAGAGGTAATAAAGCAAAACAGTTTGTCATAAAATGTCTTCTGGAGCAATGCAGTGGTTTTTTTTTCTCCTCCATGTCACAGCTTGTTTTTGTAATGTAAAATAGATATGATAACTGGAAGGCATCCAGGAGCATGTCAGGTAGTTTTCTACTTTATTTTTTTGTCCTGAACTGTAGTTTTCAAATAGTTTCCAATGGTATCACACAATAAAACTATGCTTTACCATGGTAGCTGCACTCAGCTGTCCTTGTTATTCTGGTAGTGTCAGGCTTCTGGCTTGTGGTAAGCGTAGCAGACAGTGGAGAACGAAACCTGCTCTGCTATCTCTGCACAGCACATGTGCAGGTCTTGATGGCTTTTCACATCTTATTACGTGGGCAGAGATCGGTTCTGTTCATGGTTACCTGAGTTTTGTAATCTCTGAGATCCCTTGTCCTGCTGAGGGGAAACTGTTAAGCTATGTTAAATGTGGAGCACCTCGGGTGAACTGCTTAACAGCTGATGCCAGAGCAGACAGAGCCTCCTTGCAGAAGATGTGTAGGGAGGAATGTAGGAATAACATAGGAAGAGGAGTTTAAAGGCTGCCTGATCACTGTCTTGAGCAACCTGTGGAAAAACTGTCTTTGCAGTCCAAATGTGGCCACTTGGGTTATTTTCCTTTACTGTGGATTCGGAGTTTTTGTCCATCTTCCACATAATAAAAAATTGGTGTTGGGCAGCAACTAAAAGCTTCAGTTTAATGTGGTAGTGTTGTCTTTGAAAATACATATATTTTAAATAGTTCTCATGTTGCAATTTTCCAGATATCAACACTAAAAACTTGAGAGGTTTTAGCTAGACCTTAAAACTTGACTTTCTAGTAACCTGGGGGGAGGGAGTACCGTAAATGGGAGATTGGGGGGAAAACTCCTTGGCAAAATCTGGGAGGAGGTATCATTTGGTCTAATAACATATGCCGCTACGTTGTTAGGATCCTGACTATTTTAAGGTAATATCACTGCTACAATGTCATATCTTAGTACAAAACTTACAACATTATTTGTAATTTAATTACTCAGAAAGGTTTGTGACTGAGGTCTTTAATTACGACACTTTTTTTAGCTACTTTAAGTGTGGGAATTAATTTGATGCTCTGGTCAGTAATAAGAGTTTTCTTCTCTCTTTGTGTAGGCTGCAGAAACTGCTAGCTTGGAAGAGCAGCTGCAAGGATGGGGAGAAGTGATTTTGATGACGGATAAAGTTCTTCGCTGGGAGAGAGCCTGGTTTCCTCTGGCGCTGATGAGTGTTGTTTCCTTTTCTTTTCTGTAAGTAGCTTGCGGAGGGAGCCTAGAACATCATTGCACTTTCCTGGCTGGTAGCAAACCTATTAAGTAAATTAGCAAGACATCTTTAACAATCCAATAGGAAGGCTCTTACTCCAGGTTTTGTTTCTGAATGTGTGTGAATTTTGTTGAAAAGTATTGAGAACAGGAAGTAACATGAGCCACATCCTGCTTGGAGGGAGGCAGTGCTTTCTGCAAAAGCTGTTTGCCAGCAGTGATTGCTGTGGCTTTTTTACTATGCTCAGCTGCATATTCTTCATTGGTGTGTTCATATTCTGCCCCCATCCTTTGTATCCTGCTCCTTAGGCAGATCTGGTCATCTCCTTTGGCTTTTTTCCCTAAACCAGCAGTGATACCATTATGGAAACTTTGTTTCCATAGGGCAAACTTTCCTATTCTGCGTCTTTGGTGTGGTGTTTAGGATAAGTTCAATTGTTTTTGTACAACTTGTTTTTTTACACTCTCTGTCCTTTTGTTGGGAAATACTAGTTGTCCAGCATAGCAGAAGTGTTGGCATAACTCACTTGGCATAAGTGGCTAAATTTGCAAAAACTGTAGACCACAAGCAATGAACTTTCACCTAGATACGAAGTAAAAGAAGGCCTCAGAGCTGGTTTAAGCTGGAAGATAAGGAGGCTACAGCAGTCAGCAGAGGTGGCAGCTTTAGAGATAAGAAGCGGTCTGCCTAGAAATGAAGAAAAGACCCCATGAAGAATGTGAAGACCCCAACCCTAATGCTACTATTGGTCTGAATTGCCGTGTGAGGGGAAGGGAACTTAGATTGTAAGGGTGTAATTGCCCAGGAATTTTTGTTCAGGGTCCCTCTGTGGAGGCACCTGGCTCAAGCTGTTACAACTGCTGTACCAGCCAAGTAAATTATCTCATGGGATTTAGAGCCTGAAACTGCTGTGGGAAAACCAGGGTGAAGAAACTTCCTTAGCACTTTGAGAAGGGAGGAAAAGGAAAGATTGCAGGTAACTTTCAGTCAATGGGATGAATGTTGTTTGTCTCTGGATTGGAGATACAGAACAGGCTTGCTGAGGCTCTTGTATGTGTTTTTATGTAACAAGGTAGTAGTCAAGATGATCCTGACCTACCTTGTACAGAGAAGTGTCCACACCAGCTGTGGAGTTTGCCAGTTGCATGTCTCTTTGGAGTAAGAAGAGGGGAGTTAAAAAAAAAAAAGATGAACCAGGTGAGGCAGGGATAATCTGTCTTCTGGCTAATATAAATTTTGTGGTCTTCAAGGGAGGTGAGGAGGATGGAAATCAAATGAAACTGAAAAGTAACTTCTTTTAAAAGAAGTAATTTAATGAACTTCAGGGTATTCTGTTATAAATTCTGTGATGATAGCAGGAAAGATCTTGTGTTGAATAATACTTTGAGGAAACAGAACTAGTTCAGATTCTAAATTGGTACTTCATCAAAAATGAACTTGAACATTCAGTGCAGTAGCCCTGTGCCAGATGCATGGAAAGACTGGCCTTGCGATGGACTGTGTTATTTCTCTCCTTCAATATTCAGGAAGTTCTGTTAAGTGCAAATAAGTAGCACAGGGCACAGCTGAGCGTTAACAGACACTTAGAGGAGCTAGTTCCTGTCCAGTACCCATACCCGCACTTGTGCAGTGGCACACTTAGTATGTAAAAGCACAACATGGCTCCTTGTCCAGAACAGGTTTGGCTAGCTCTGACAGGTGAGACACAGCAAGTGACAACCCGTAGTAGTAGATCTGAGTTCTGTGACTGACTTCAGAAACAATAGGATTTGAGCTTTCACTCTGCTTGGTTATTTCATATGTTCACTTGCTCATCCTCATCCCCTGGTCAGTGTTAAGAGAGCAATAATGATGAATTTTTACTTCTGCTGAACTTCATGCTCTGCTTACTGTACTGTAGCATTTCCTTATCTAGGACATTAAGGAAATTGTATTTTATTTTTATCTGTACTTCTTTGTAATAGTGTTGAAGTACTTAAACTCTTTTTCTTAGTAATAGGAGCAAATTTGAGGGTTTTCTTGAGGTTGAGGAAGAGGGTAGGCCTACTCTTTGAAGTCCTGAGCTAATCTGAAGAGGCGACTAAACATGTCTAGTATTTAGCAGAAGTATTTGTTTAGTATTTAGCAGTCTGAGCATCCAGAAATCACTTCTATTATCTTCTTTCTGCAGGATGATCTACTACTTGGACCCATCAGTTCTTTCAGGCGTCTCCTGTTTTGTTATGTTCCTCTGTTTGGCTGATTATCTTGTTCCTGCTCTTGCGCCAAGAATCTTTGGCTCTAATAAATGGTGAGGAAAACTTCAATTCCAGCACTTTAAGTGTAAATAAATTCAAAACTCTATCAAAATGGATATCTGACTTAAATATCAAACAATTACTATATAAGGTCATTGTTGTAAGAAATCAGCAAGCTCTATGATAAATGAGGTGAGGACACTAGCAAGATGTCCTTCACTATTCTTTTTATGAAAGGTTGTTACTACAACGTACCTTTATTGTTCCTTCTAGCAAAATAAGTTTTTTGAAAGAGTAAGCATGTTCTTTGTTCTCCATTAAGGGTGCTAGTTAGTTCTGCTAAACTAGTTTTTAGTGATTAATGGATAATAGACACTGAGAACTAAAATTATGAAGAAGGGTATTGCATTATATGTTTGGGAAGAGTGGCAGTAGTAAATACAATGAAGGAAAAGAGTAATGCACAGAGCATGAATGTGATTGTAAGTGATTGAAACAGATTTGAAGATGGGTAAGGCTTATATATAAAACAGGAAACTGGAGAAGAACCTTATTTGAAAAAAAAATTTGAATTAAAAATAAATTCTAGTGTATTGGCTTTAAGTTGACTAGTAGATAAAAGTTCTTGTCTAATAATGAACCAACATAAAAGCCAAAGTAATACATGCCAGTAATACACACCCAACACCAGAGTGTATCACACTGGTGTCAGATTAAAATCCACGGTCTCCTGGTTTGAATGTGGTTGTTCTCTGGGGGTCAGTTTAAGAGAGTCGGTGTACAGGAAAATTACATGGGGGATTGCATTACAATGCTCAGTCAAGGTAAGGGTGAAACTAAGGGAAGCAAGTGCCAGGATAAATACTGGGTAAATTTTTACTGCTGGAAGAATACTACGGGAGATATTTTTAAATTTCAGATGAAGTCTTGAATTCTTATTTCTGGCTTTTTTTCTTTAATAAAAGGACTACAGAACAGCAGCAAAGATTTCATGAGATTTGCAGCAATCTGGTAAAATCTCGTCGCCGACTTGTTGGCTGGTGGAAGCGTCTCTTCACACTGAAGGAAGAGAAGCCTAAAATGGTATTGATATCCAGGAGTTCATCTCTGTTGTCTTAAGATTTTTCTTTGTCTTGTTTTGTATTCAGTAGTTTAGCAAGGCACATGTCTGAATAAGCTGGTATTTCAAACGAAGAACCAGCAGATCTGACTTACTGCCAGGCACGCATTTTATTCAAACTGTGAGTGGCAAGATATGTGACTTTAAACTTTCATTGCCGTGCAGTTGGGAGCATATCCTTGATATGAAGATAAAGCTAAACTGGGTTTCTTTAGATAGGTCAGTTTTTGGAAACACTGTGTTTCCAGTGTACGCAAACTGTCCAAAAACCTGGATCTTAGTAATGTGTCAGCTTAGGGATGTGAATGACTGAGTCTGCTGTCCCAAAACCAGCTTTGAGTACTGTGTGAGGCTGAAGTTGTGTCTGTGGGGGTATCTGGACAAGAAAGATGTAAAACCGATGGTCTGAAAATAAATGAAAACAGACAGTTGTAGACTCCATAATCTCAATTTTAACAAGCCTGTGCACAGTGCACAGGTATTGCATGTGGAAGAGCCAGCAAACTTCAAGTTAGGTTTAAATGTTGAAGTGTTGCTGGATACTGAAGGGAAGGGGGAGAATTCCCAACAGATCTGTGATAACTGTTCCCTTTTTATTTTTCAGTACTTCATGACCATGCTTTTTTCTCTTGCTGTGGTTGCCTGGATCGGACAGCAGGTTCACAATCTCTTTCTGACCTATCTTATTGGTGAGTGCACAGCATGCAGAACTGGTCACTTTTTGTTAGCTGCCTAAAATGGTATGAGCCTGGTAGGAGTGAGTTTTAATTACTTGAGTGTGGTGATTGTGGTTTTTGTGGGGGTTTTTGAGGGGTTTTTGTGTGGTTTTTTTTGTCACAGGGCTTTATTTGTCTGTTTTTGAGCAGTTAATGGGGTTTAAGGGAAGCAAGGGATTGCAAAGTGCCAGAACCTTGTTAAAAGAGTATTAAGTAATTCCCTTTTTTCTCCTCTCTAGTAAGTTTCTTGTTGCTGTTTCCTGGACTGAACCAGCATGGGATCATTACAAAGTATGTTGGAATGGCAAAAAGGGAGATAAACAAACTTCTCAAGCACAAGGAAAAGAAAAATGAATGAAGACTTAACTGCTGTTCACTCCTGTAAAAGGTTTCTGTGGGAACAGTTTTGAGAATTAATGTATAATTAAGATAATAGAAGTTGTATTGCTCACTGGCTTTTTTTTTTTATTGGCTCCCTGATGAAGTGAAAATGTCACTCTAGCAACTGCTGTGGGCTTGTCTCTCTTGCTGTGCTGACTAGGGTTCTGCAGCCTGCGGTGATCTTACGTGAGAGATCCTGACTATTGATGTACGGAGCTTCAGTGTCTTCACCAAATTAAGAGGCCCTGTGAATAAATACCCCGACTTCAGAAACTGCAGAATTGTAGTGTGTGATAGCATTTCTGTGACTGTTAGGTTCACTGATCGTTAATTTCTAGCTACAGCAAGTCTGAAAAGCAGTTCTGGAAGCCTAAGCTTCTGGGAGGCTTGTTACTACTGATCCTTGTGGCAGGAGGACAATTAGCTGAATAGAATGATCATAGCTGAGGGTGCAACCCAAAATCGCTGCAGAAGGTGATCCTAATGTCTCAATCTGTTTCCTTTTTTTGGCTGCATAGACCAGATTATCTGTTGAATAGAGATCTGGATTATATAAATTGGTAGTTTAGTTATTTAGCTGTAGCGTAAACTTCAACTCATTGCACTGAGACTGTAGAAAATGAGTTAAGGTTGGTGCTACCTTAACAGCTGATTGTTCTAAAAACTGCTGTTGTCACGGAGCCACGTAGCATGTTTGGTTTTATGAATGTTGTCTGTACAAAATCACCTTGAATATGTTAGGTTTGTCTCTGTAAATAAGCCTGTCTGATGTTTGTGCTTTTCTATGACCTCTCCCTCCTTTTTTTAAAATTGAACTTTTTTCTTTAAAAAGCTAAAACCTGTGTTAATGCATTTTAAAAATTTACTGTTTTAAAATGAACTCTTCAGTGTTTATTGTAACTGTTGAATAGGTAAATACAGACTAAAGAGAAACTTCAAGTCTTGCTCTTTGTGAACACACAGAAAATTGTGTAAATGCATCTCTCAGTCAAGAAGGGGAGCTGGGAATGGCATTCAGTGCAGTGTCCTAGCAGAAAAACCCCTTTTGTTTGAAATAGCACTGCTTTTCCAGCCATGGGAGTTCACCGACAGCTCCTGCTCCAGAGGGGAAGGGCCGCAGTGTGAGCTGGGGTTGGTTAGCACTGGTAACAGTGACTGGGTCAGTACAACAGCTAACAGTCCTGAGCAGCGGGGAGATCCTGCGCTGCAATCCGGGTGTTTAGAAGATGCTCGGCTTAGGTGGCCATGGAAGAAATGCTGATATAAAAGGCCAGTGGTGCACCGCAGTGTCTCAGCACTCTGCCCCCAGGTCAGGGCACGTCACAGCGCTGAGCCGTGTTCCTGGTTTAAGTTAAAACTGGGTAGGAACGACCCATCTGCTGGGCACAGCCTTGTTCCCCTCAGACCTCCGCCTTCCTCCTGTGGCTGCGCCGCCCTCCGTCGTAGCCGCGGCCGTTACATCTCCTCTAGGGGCCTCGCTCCTGTGAAAATACTAACAAAATAATTAAAGGCGGGAGGGCAAGCGAGCGCCGAAGCGCAGGACTGCGGTGGTGGTACCGTCCGGGTCCCTTCTGGCGGGGTGGGTTCGTCCCCCCGTCACCGCGCCGTGCGGCTGTTGTGGCCTTTCGCTTACCGCCGCGCCGCGTTCTGGTCGCTATAGCAACGCGCGGCCGCCGTCGCTCCGGAAGTGCGAGCCGCGGCTCTCGGCCAATGGGAGTGAGCGGGCTTGGCGCGCGGCGCCTCCCGACTGGGACGTCAATTCTCGCGAGATTGCGCGGGGCGTCGCGTGCCACCCCGCGCCCATGGCCCTCCCATAATCCCGCGCGGGCGCCCGGCCTCTTCCTTTTCCGCCATCTTGCTGCACCGGTGAGTGGGGGGTGCCGCTGGGTCCCGGCCGCCATCCGCTGCCTCCCGGCCCCATCCGCACCTCGCAGCCGCCTCCGCCCGCCTCGTTGGGGCCGTCAGGCCGCGCTCGACCGGTCCGGCCCGTTTTGAGCCGCCGGCGTCTCTCCTAGCGCGCTCTGGAGCCTCCGGAGCGGAGGGTGGGGGGGGAAGCACCCTCCTGCCCGCCGCTCCGCAGAGATGCGGGGCGGGGGCCTGGCGCGGCAGCCGGGCCCGGGCCGGTGCTGTGGGAGGCTGGGCTGGGCAGGGCGCGGGGGAGCCGGGCCGCGGAGTCTGTGGACTTGAGCGGGCGAGGATCGTGCGGCGAGGCCTGGGAGGAGGTAGCGGAGGGCTCGGGGAGCGGGCGGCGGGCTGGGCCCCGGGGGCGGCCCCGGCTGCACTCGCCCCGTGGGCAGAGGTTAGCCGGGCCTGCTCGTCTGGGGGGGGGGTCCTGGTTTAGTGGCAAACGCCCTCCTGTGCCGCAGGGGCTGGCCAGCTCGGGAGCGGCCCAGTGGCCCAAGTCGGGGTCCTTCCTGGGTAGTTGTGGCAGGGCGCTGGCTGTGTCAGTGGGGCGGGGTACCGGGTCACGTCGTGCCGTGGGTACTCGGGGGCTCTTCTCTTCGTCACGGGATTGCAACAGTCGATGCCCGGTTTCCTTTGCAGAGTGGTGCGTTGCATTTGCATCCTGCAAATATTTTGTGGCGAATCAGCAAGCTGAGCAGCAGCTATTACCTTTATTATCATGTATGACCTAGTTTTTGTCCAGGGCTAATACTGTATAATTGGGTTTTAAACTTCAAAACGAATCACCTGGGAAAGGTGTCATACTGAGGAAGCGTTGTCTAGATGGTGGGTTTTAAATCCTTGTGTGTATGTGTTGATAAAGCCAAGGTTAAATGAGCACATCGGGTTTCCTAACTTGTCGCGGTAGTTGTGAATCCTCTCGGGCACACCCAAGATGTGCCTTGATCTGCTTTTTAGCCTAAGAATGCTCTTTAACGTTCAGTGCAGCTTGCTGTGAGTCTGAGACTTTTTAGGTCTAAAACTAGCCTTAAGAAAGCTGGAGTACTTAACTACCTCTCCTCTTCCCTGCAGGCACCATGGTGCGCATGAATGTTCTAGCCGATGCTCTCAAAAGCATCAACAATGCAGAGAAACGTGGGAAACGCCAAGTTCTCATTAGGCCGTGCTCCAAAGTAATCGTCCGGTTTTTAACTGTGATGATGAAGCATGGTAAGTAGAGCGCACAGCGCTGACTTGTTTCTCATTCCTGGTTTCTCTGGTTGCCATTGCATTAAGGTGCTTTTTGACTAAAAGTAACTCAAGATGCTTTGAGCTGGTTGTGTACAACATAGCTAATTGAGTTGTGTTATTAATGTAGCTAAGTATTCGGTATTTGATCTGTTTGCTAATCTTTTGTAGGTTACATTGGTGAATTTGAGATAATTGATGATCACAGAGCCGGGAAGATTGTTGTCAATCTCACAGGCAGGCTCAACAAGGTAGGATTTCTCTTCCTCAATTCAGTTCTCTAGGAAGGTGTTTAAATGAGACTTTTGTTTTAAAATGTTTGTCTGCTCCAGTTGTGAAAGAATTACCTGTAAAGAAGGTGGTATTTACTGAACCCATGTAAATGAGAGTAATATGGGTACTATCAGGGGTTATCAAGTGCTTGTTAATTTTTCCTAGATTCATAATGGTATGGTTGACTAATTACATGTCTTTTAAACCGAATATATAAGACACATTTTCAGGGCAGTCTGCTTGCAAGTGCTGTGTGTTTCTTTCCCTATAAATGCTTTCCAGCTACCAAGTGATTTCTCAGTTTCTTTGATGTTTAAGCTATCTAGAAGACTTGACTTAAGAGATAGGAGCTGAGTTGCTTTCTGTTTGATGTTTAATACCTGTAAATGTGGAGAAGACAGACAAGCCTTTCTCCTGCTGATAGATGGGCTTTGCTTGCAGTTGAGGGAAAGTTGAATGTTATGTTAATTAGTGCTTTCTAAGTTCCTGGGGTATGTGAAGTATTCACGTGTGTTTTGGAAATTTTTTTTAATGCTTTTGTCTCAAAATATGGAGCTGTCTAGTTCTGTGATGACTTGCTGTGTGCATCGTTGTTTCCAGTTAAGCTGTTCAAGTGAGAGGTGGCTCTGTGATAAAGAAATACAGAAGTTACTTGGTCAAATTATGTTGGGGGCTGTCTCTACAATGGACAAATATTGCAGCTGAAAATTGCATGAGTATAGTAGGCAGAGAACTCTTGACACCACTCAAATCACTAGTGTTTTGGGTCTGTAATAAAAATAGTGTACGTCAGGCTCGAGTATCATGTTCTTGACCTCTTCCAGGATGGTTTTGTAACAGATCCTATGGGGTGCAGCTGGATATAGCGTTTCTCTCAATAGCTGCAATAAGGGAACAGTTGTTTGGTTCAGCAAAGCATCCATCAGTGCAGGAAGTGTACTTGCTCTTGGATATTTATTAAGATAACTGGAGCCAGTGAGGTAACTGGAGGTGGTAGTAGTGATCATGGTCAGTGAGTAATACGATTAACTTGAAAACTTCGATAATGTTTATGCAAGTTAATTTCTCCCTGTTTACAATCTACAGCCATTTTTTGCTAACTATGTATGGTGATTAGAAGTAGAATATCCCTGAGTAATCTCAGGTTTTTTGATGATGTAGGATGCTTAGTAATCTCTGGTGATTTATAGTACGCTTTTGTTAGTTTAGCTTCTGCAGCAGCGTAAGTCGCTATTTAGGCGAGGAGGAGGAGGCAAGGCTAAGGAAATAATGGCTAATAGCTGTGTGAGAGCCCCAACTCACCGGAGAGGAAGTGCTGTTTCATGCTATGGGTAATGGAGCCTGCCCCTTGGTACTCTAATCTTTAACAATTGCAATTCAAATATTTTTGGCAGCAAGATTGCTTCATTCATTGAGTTGGGATGACAAATGTACAGATCCCGTTTATGAAGTTCTTTGGTTTGTAATGGAATTCTGTTTTACAGTGTGGTGTGATCAGTCCCAGATTTGATGTTCAGCTGAAGGATTTGGAAAAGTGGCAGAACAACCTACTGCCTTCACGTCAGTTTGGGTAAGGACGGAGAAGAGTTAAATCCGCGTCGTATGTAAAAATGTGGGGGTTCTATTATGTTTTCATGCTGCCTGAGTTACGCTCGCCTGACACCTTTCCTCTGATCAATCTGGAGGTAGATGCCAGTCTAAAAATCCATCTTCTATATAAATGCTCTTTTTAACCACTTTGGAAGAGGCAGTGCTAAGCAAGGACCTATTTTTGCTTGGCTCTGGTAAATCCTGGTTTCACCATTTCCTCAGTTTACTGTGAAAATAGGAGTTTTCTCTTACTTGGTTTGATTTTATTAATGGCCATTTATAGATGGGGGAGGAGGAGTCATGACAGTTACCAGGTCACTGGCAGTAGCTTGTACTGCTTTAAATTAAACTTCCTGACTGTGTGTAAATTGGTTAGATATTCAATGATGAGAGACTCAGAGCCTCTCAAACCTGTACAGCACAGAAAATCTTAGTTATGCAGTATGTTGCTGCTTCCCAAAATTCACCAAGTCAAGAGTGATAAACCTCAGCGCAGCAGGATGACAGGGCTAGAAGAGCCTTCAGGGGCTCGGCCAGTCTCTCCCCTCAGAGGCAGGATTAACAGTGCCTTGTCACCTGTGTTCTTAGAGCTCCAGTGATGAGCTGCATGCCGTAGCTGTACTTACCTACTCACTAGTGTGTGTTGTCATACCGAGACTTTTAGGAGTATTTATGGAGATGAGAGGTTCTCAGATGGGGAGCTGTGTGGATGAAGCTGCTGATAATCCAAGTGTTGGCATTAGCAATGAGTAAGGCTGCGTCAGCTGTCAGCCCAGATCCAGACACTGATCTGCATCAGTGCTCGGTGCTCAGAACTGAGACAAAGCGCTCGGAGCTGAGGGGTGTCTGGCACCCTGGCAACTCTACCTGCTCTGGGGAAAAATGTCTGCTTAAAATAGAAGTAGGCTTTATCTAGAAACTAGAGGTGCTCCTGCTACAACAGCTGAACTGACTTTACAGTGGGAATGAGCAAGAAAACTTCTTGCTGAGACTGAGGCAAATATTTGGAGAACAGAAGCCTGTAAGTGTCCTCTGTGTGCTGCAGAGTTGTGCTTGGGAGAGGAGTTTCTCTTTTATTGCCTGATAACCCGATCTGAGCTCCGTTAGGCCCGTTCTTACAGCAACAGACCTTGCCGTCGTCGTACAGAAATGAAGTTAGTGCTGTTGACTGCGCGAGCATAGAATGAAACGATAAACTGGACATGTATTTGTTCTTTCTTAACAGGTACATTGTACTGACGACCTCAGCTGGCATCATGGACCATGAGGAGGCTAGGCGAAAACACACAGGAGGCAAAATCCTGGGATTCTTTTTCTAAAACTTGTAAAAAAAGAGGATACTAATAAATTGTTCAAATGGACTCTGGTGTTCCCAGTCAGTATTTTAATGACTTCTAACACTACCTGTGATAGTGCTTGTAACAGACAGCACTTCAGTAGTGCTCCAGTTCCATCTTTGCTGCAAATGACGTTTGGGTTCCATGCCATCCCTGGTCACGACTTTTATTTCTGTTAATAATACACCATACTTTCGGTAATTCCCCCTTGAGTGGCAGTTACAGGTCACTACAGCATAGCCTCAGCAGGGAGCTCTATGGTTAAGCAACGTAGTCGGCTGTCATGTGGTGGGGTCGCTGCTTGGTTATTGGATACGTGTGTCTGCTTAGTTACAGGGATGTGACCACTCACCTTCTAGGTGAATAATAGAAGATGACCTCTGAAACAGCAGGTTTGCGCAGGGTAGTTGCTGTGCAGCTGCTTCAGGTGTTACCATGAAGTTGTAACTGTTAGGGATTTCTTTAAGTAACTTTTTTTGAGCAAGGAGATGGGAAATCTGAACCTACAGCTAGTGAATGTTTAGTATTGAATGAGTTGTTGGTCTTTGTTTCAGGCGTCTGATGCATGACAGCATCACGTGTTTGATACAGAAAAATCAACGTGTTTCTTCGGAGCAGTGCACAGAGCAGATGAGTCCAGCTGAAGAGCCACGTGCGGATGGTAGAGAACAGGAAGGTAGTGTCTGGGCTGACTGCATTGTCCTCCAACAGCCGTTGGGAATGCCATGCTTCAGTTCGCTTCGTTGGAGCCTTCGTTAGGAAGGAGCCTATTGAAACGTAGCAAGCCTGTTTCAACTCACTTTAAAACACTTGAATTTGTGGTTCTTGATACAGATGGTTGGAGACAGTTGTCCTTGGTGATCTGTCCTGGTGGTTGACGCGTACAGTCGCTTGAGCTTGAAGTGGTGTGCCTTGAAGGCGATGCTGCATCGCAAAGCTGCTCAGGGAGCCTTGGGGTGAAGTGATGGGCTTCAGGCGCAAAGTCTTTCTGGTTGGTAACTGCGTAACCTATTTGACCTCAGTCTGTTGCTTTTTTGGGAGAAAAGGAGACCTTGCTGCTCAGCAAACGGATCTTAACTCTTTGTAGGCAGGTGATGATGTGGATCTCTGAGGAGCGAGGTGGTGGCAGTGAAGTGAGAAGGAATGCTTTCGGGAAGTGTCCTGGTGGTGTGCGCTAGCATCCCTGAACAGGCTCGGAGCTTGGCTGGGGAGAGCAGGGGAAGGGTACGAAGGGCTGGGTTACCTGCGTTACCTCGGTCACAGGCAGGTTGCGGACACAAAGTCTGGATTGCAGATGGCATCAGAGCATTCCAAGGTGATCAGTGCGGTTCTCAGTCTGATGCGAGGCAGAAATCTGCTTAGCCCAAGATAAGATCTGTATGCTGAATTACAAAGTAGTTACAAAGTCAGAGGTCTGTCTTGACCCTGTTTTTATTGTCGGATCAAGCTATTTTGTAACAGTGGGTTTTTTCTATCCGTAATGGCAATAATTCTGCAGCACTAAGCACTGACTCCACCCGAGCTGTTGTGTTCCTTGCTCAGAGTAACCCTGAAGATCCTGTCACGGTTCTGCTGTTCTTTTTTATACAATGATGTGATTTGTATCAGTCAGAACAGAACACACAGTTCTGATACCTGACAGGAGAAGGTCTGTGGCGCTTTAAGGCTTCCTGTGGATGAATTTACTATGGCCTCAAGTTCCCTGATGGTTTGACATTTGTGTTTTAAAACTGTTTTGTACAGGATGTGCACATCACTCTTCTGAACCAGTTTACCTGTGTGTGACCTTTGCTCTTACAGAGACTTCTAAAGTAAGAGAATTTCTGATGCTCTCAGTTGAGAACAGACTGTTAATTTATTTCACAAGCCAGCCTGACAACT
The DNA here is from genome assembly GCF_028858705.1 of Grus americana. Classification (NCBI taxonomy): domain Eukaryota; kingdom Metazoa; phylum Chordata; class Aves; order Gruiformes; family Gruidae; genus Grus; species Grus americana. The sequence goes on from NC_072866.1 coordinate 16,851,573, forward strand.
TCTGTAGAATTACTAGATGGAAATCAGACCTCCAGTGTAAAAAGACTGACTGGGAGGGAAGCGCGCAGCAGCAGCTGCACCTTTTCTAGTGTATAACAAATGTACTCCACGCTGGCTTGCCACACGTGGAAGCTGCTGTGGCTGCTCTAAGTTCCTACGGTGATTTCTGAGCTGAGGCCGTATGCCTTGGGAAAGCGGTGTTTGTAGGTAAAAGTTAACTATCCTTCAGGGTAATAAAAGGATTAACAGGCAGCGGTGAGAGGGGAAAGGCCCGGTACAGGTTGCAGCTGGCAGCCACAGGAAAGGTGTTAGTTTAGAGAAGGTGTTTGGTGCCTGTGGAGCAGAGGGGGATGTTAACAACGGGATTGTCCCCCGTGGGACAGAGGCAGTTGACCTTCCCGTGGGGATAGCTGGGAGGGTGGGTGATGCCTGAGGAAAGCGCCGGTGCTGCAAACCTGTCGATGACCAGCCTCCACGCCTGGTGCTGTCCTGGGTACGCTGCGGTCTGGCACTGGATGAGTCTGGAAGTGGTTGTCTCCCGTACCCTCTCCAGATGTAGAGAGAGGTTCTGGCCTTTTGCTGGAGGCCTGCTGCTCCTTGCTAAGCACCTGGGGCCGTGTGAGTGTGGCCATTTTTCCCCGGAGCAGCTCGTCGTCCTGCGGTACGGCAGGTGTGTGGTGGTGCTGCGCTGCCGACTGTCCCTCTGGCCTGCCCGGCTGCTCACAGGGAGGTAAGCACCAGTGGTCCTGGTCACGGGTGGTAAAATGGGGTCAGGTCTTACTTCCAGTTGTGAAGTTACTAAGTCGGAAGTAGTCGGGAGAGGGTGACCCACCTGTGGGGTGCAGCCTGGTCTCACTTCTGCCCTCAGCTCCACGATCAGTGTTTCCAGATGTCGATTGCCTTTGCTTCTTACACTGCTGTTTAATAACAGGATAAAAGATGTTTAAGCTGCCTGCTGTGCGTGAAGAGAAAAACCTGTTTATTGTTGGAGTGGGAAGTTGTCAACAGATGGCGGCATCTGACTTTGAATCGCTGGAGAGGGAGGGCGAGCTGTGTGAGAGGAGTCCCAAGAGGGCTTTGGCCTTGCTGCTGTCTGTCTGTTCCTTCTGCAGAGCTAAATGTCCTGACTTCTCTACTCTGGCCCACAAAGATAATTTTTTTCTGTCTTTGATGCAGTAGAGCCTGATTTAAGATAATATGGGAAGTAAGAATAAGTATGGATCTTCAAAACACGGCAACAGGGTAAAAAGCCTGGTGCGTGAGAGCAGCCTCGCTGCAAATGCACTTTCTCCTCCTTCTCCTTTTGTTTGTGTTCTGCCACAGGTAATTAATTCAGTCAGCTCCGGTCCCCAGAATGGAGCGTGTGTTTTGTTTCTCAAACTCATGTGCTGATTACTTGCACCAGAGATGCAAGTAGTAATTAACCCTTGATCTGCAATGTCTGAACTGTTATTTTCACTTACTGGAGTCTCGGCGAAAGCCAGTGATGGCAGACGAGGATGTGTGCGCGGTACAGCTGAAAGCAGGGAGAGAAAATGGGTGGAAGCGGTGAGTGAGGCTGTAGGGCTTGTCCCAGCCGAGTTGGCACCGAGTAGTTATTTCACAGCGGTGAAGGAATGAGAAGTTGCTCGTGGCTGGCGTGGGGTTCCTGACTGCGGGGTGCAGGAATGGGGAGCACGGTGATGGGCTCGTCAGGCTGTGCCGGTGAGGCTGGTGGTAGAGGACAGGAGGCACCACTTACTGTTGAAGGATCTGGGAGTGCCAAAGCTGTTATTTTGGGGGTTTTGATGAAAATTACATGCACTCAAATGACAAGATTTTTTTGTGTTTTGTCTAATGCTATTTAGCTAATTTAGATTTAAGACAAGACTATCTACTGTTCAGTGTCTTACTGCCAATTAATGCAAATGTCAGGCACTCAGTAAATAATCTGGATGGATTTAACTGCGGTTTACTCCCGAGGACTATTCCAGTAGAGCCAAGGAGTTTCAGAACCTGCTGGCCTCTGTATCTGCTCGTGCCTCTGATGCTTTCTCTGCTCAAGTGCTGCCATTTTACTTATGCAGTTCTATTTTAAAAGAGAATCATCTATTTTTCTCTCACTTCTGCTGCTGTTCACCATCTCCTTGCTCTGGTACATTGCATTTTGATTGCCAGCTCATGACCTGGATTAATTTGGTTTTGTTTACAAAGAGACAAATGCTGACATAGCAGGTGACAAGAATAACCGGGTAAACTTTATTGCTTGACACGCAAAAGTGCATTTTCTGCTGCGGAAAAAAAATAAATTCCATTGACCTTCTCCTCAGACGAAGTGAATGAGGATGTCTGAAGGCATAAAACTTTCCACTTAGTCTAAAGTTGATCCAGTCTGGGCGGTTATGTGAGAATAATCTCATAAAAGCAGTAGAAAAAGAGGAGAATGTGTACAAATAAATATTGTGGTTCTGGTGAAGGTAATGAGAGTTTTGACCTTTGGTAGGTCCACTCTTGGTGTAATCAGGCTGTCCTGTATCTGCCATGACCTGGTGGTTACCCATTGTTTCGAGAGCTGTCCTGGCATTCTTGATCCAGCTGCACTGGGTTCAGCAGCCACCAAGTGATTCCTACTCAGTGTGTGGCTGCTAACTAGAACCTATACGTATATATATATTTATAGAGGGAGCATGAATTAAAATTGTACTGCTGGGGTGCAGTGACATGGAGGGCACGCGCATGGCTTTGCAGGGGGTGTGGGCGCAGCCAAGCAGAGGTGGCAGCCGCCGGGAACGTCCCTGTCTCCAGAGGGGTTCCAACTTCCCCAGGACAGGCTGTACCCACAGGATCTGTTCTCACGCAGTACCCAGAATGAAAGGATGGGCAGGCATTCGATTTGGAACTAAATTACAGCCTGGTAAAATGTGCTACTTGTGATACGACAGTATTTTAGTCGCACTCGGTCTGTGTAACAGGCTGATGCTTTAGCGTGCCGGCTCTCCTCGGTGTGCTGGTTTTCCTTACGCAGAGGAGTGGATGTCCTTAATCAGTCAGGTTCACTGGTTGAAGATGGGGGAAGGAAAACTGCAGGCCAAAAAAATGCATGCAAAGTAAAAGTGGGGAAAATACTCCTCCTATCACTAAGACAGTTGTTCTAAAATCTGAGTTGGAAGTAAGTCCAGAAGAGAGACGCAGTTATCTTCTCTCACCATTGCATAACAGGGGCCCTAGACCTCATTTCCGTGGAATTTCACCCCGTGTAGTTCTGTCTGAGGGAGCACACGTGAACAGGAAGGTATGTCAGTGGTGAAGCAGCCTTTACAAGCCGAGCAAAGCTACGGCCGTTGCTCCCGGCAAGCATCAAGCAAGTTAAAACCCCTTTTGCAAAATCTCTGATGTGCCGGTGACAGGTCTCAGTCTAACAAGGCAGTCAAATTCACTGCTGGTTTCTTTGATAGACTAAATGTAGCTGACTCTACTACAACCGTGTTACGTGTCCTACAGCCCTCTTTCCTCTCCTTTGTATGCCGGTTGTGGCACTCAGCTGTTCAAGCAAAACCTCTGGGGCAGTGTATTTTGTTCTTGGGCTGGCGACAGGGCAATAGTCATCGCGCAGTTGTAGTCGATCCAAGTTTTAGTGTCATGCAACAGCATAATGCAGCAGGATGCTTGAGATCAGCAGCTGAAAACACCCAGCAACCACCACTTACACTTTTTATAGTGGTGTAAAACATTGTTAAAGTGGATACCAAATGGTCTGTAAAAGCAAATGGGTCAGGTGCATATTTTAACAAAATGGGTAGCTTGTTCTCCTGTTCCTGGGCTGTAATTTTTCTAATCATCTCGGGACGCCCCATCTCATCAGTCCTGTGACTGAGATGAGAATAGTGATGCCGTTGGTGCAGTCGTGCTGGTGGGATGGACGTGGGCCTTTGCTTTGGCGTTAAAAGGGCAGGATTCAAGTTCTAAGTCTAGCTTAGTTATGTTTTATTGAGGGTCATATCTGCTGGCGCTGTGCTTAATCATCGTGTTTGCACTCCTGTTGTATCTGCTGCGTTTGGACAGGGTGCCCTAGCAGGGTATGTGACCTACCCAAAACTTTCTGTCTGCCAAGGCGGTGCTTTTCCCCACGGTTGGGTTAGTGTCGTGTGGGGGCAAACCATGGAAACGGAGGGTGTTTCTGGTACTCTGTCATCTATTGCTATTCCCTCTTGGGCCTTCATCGTTTATAACCAGGAGTTGATTTGTTTCAAGTCTCAATTCATTTTAGTGTTCCCACTCTGTAATCCCATCATTCTACAGAAAACTGTTTCTCCGGAAGCTTGCAATCCCCTGCCTGTGATCTCTAGATGTCTCTCTTGCCCTAATATAAGAAAATATGAAAAAGGCAGGAGTAGCAAAACACTTGGTATGTGATCTTGGATAGAAACATGTATGTGCAACACCCTTGGTCTTCACCTCCCCGGCTAGATTGGGGTGGGATTTGCCCTTTCTACTGTGGGGAAACAGCATGAAATAACCATTCTTGTTGTCTTCCACTGATGCAAGTAAATTGTGCTTTTGGCTGGACCAGGCTGTAAGCAGGAAGGAGCGAGGATTGTATCTGGGAGCAGGAGGAGAAAAGCAGGTGACAAGTGAGGTCAAAAGAAAAGCTGCTGCTGAAACCAGTTCGGGGTGCTTTCCCAGTCTCGCTAGCTCTGCGGATGGAGCCTAACTGGTGTTTGGTCCACTGTTTTGTGCAGTATAAGTTTGTTTTAAAAAGCAAAGTCCAGGAACATCAATGAGAACTTTAGGTTTTTAGTATCTTTACAAATCAGGCCTTTAACCATAAGAATGAAAAAAGTCATGGGGAAAATGAAAGGATTTTTCCCCCCCCTTTTTTCCCTACACCTCTGCAATTCACATGGATGCTTGTCTCCTCGCTTGCAATAACATGCCCGGCTGTATTCTTGCATAACAGGATCCTCGACATACAACCCACAAGTTTGCGTGGGCTGGTAATTAGCGCTGGCCCTCGTTCAGTCCTGGGGATTCCTTCCTCAGGGCAGCACCATTAGCCCCTCCGTTAAGCACCTGCGCGCCTCAGATCTGAAACCATTGCTACCTCGCTTGGGCAGGCTGCGGGTCTGGGGGCCGACGGCACGTGTCGCTTGGGTTTGTGCCGAGACCTGGGTTTGCTGGTGTGGGCGGGCAGGCGGATCTGTCCCTCTTGGGCAGAAATCAAAGCTTTGCTTGTTTTCCACGACCGGAGGGGGGTTTCTGACTCGGTTCTATTTTCAGTTTAATGTGAAATGTAATTATAGTCCAGCCCAGGTAGCGGGAGTTTCTGAGTTTGGTGTGACACCTTGCTTACTGTGTTTGTGAAGCATCGTCAGGCGCAAGATGAGATGCGCGTGGTAGGACCACTAAATTCATCTGCTGCCTGCCAGGCAGACGTTTGCTCTGGGAAGGAAGCAAAAATCAGGAGACTATTTTTAGCTCTGAAATACTTTTTTTCAATGACATTCAGTCCTCGCCAGCCCTTGATGAGCAGAGAAATAATCCCTCCAGGGAGCAACTGAAGGTGCCTGGATCTGTGTGCAGCTGCCGGCAGCTCCCGGCGTGGCTGTGGGAGCACCGGGGCAGCTCCTGGCGCAGCGGCTGCCCGCAGACTTCACCTGATGGCAGGCACCGGGCGAGAGCAAAACGCACGTGGGGACTCGGAGCTGGAGTCGGCAGCACAGGAAAGTATCGGAGCTTGAGGAAAAATGACTCTGAGCCCGTTTTCCTGATAGAGACCCAGTCCTGCGGTGCAGGGCGTGGGGCCGTGAGCCCGTGGCAGGTCAGCAGTCAGCCCGTTCCGTGCCCGGGTGGGAGAACCCACCTTGCAAATTGGCAAAATGCGAACCCGGCACTGGGAGGTGGCAGCTCCAGCAATAGAAAGATGCAGTGATAGCAGATAACACTCCCTGATAGCTGAAATAAAAAGAATTAAATGGTACAAAAGTGTGCTTTAATTGCTAACTCTCTCCTGTCTGCTTAAATCACTAGAAATAAAGGTCTCCTCTTTAGTGATGAGCAGTTCCAGGCAGAGCAGACGTGATGGGGGAAACATGTTTGGAATAAATACTGATGTGAATGACACTTATTGGCTACAGTGTGGCATATTTATTTCTCTGTAGTTAGCATAATAGCACAGCTTGAAATGAGAAGGGTTCTTTACTTGTGTCTGTGTGTGCATGCATAAAAATAACAATGGATTGTTATGGGCAGAATGCAGATGATTTTCCTGTCTCTGCAATTAGCACCGGTGTTTGGATGGCATCACTTCTTGTGGGAGGTGAGCGAGTGGCCTAAGCATGGCTGTGCTTTGAGAAAACCTTCCCTTCCTCGTGTCAAACAGGAGACGAGTGAGACAACAGCGCAAGAGGCCGGCTCTTTTCCCCGTCTGTGCCGGAGAGCTGCCTGCCCACGGCAACTCTGCTCCGCTTTTGGGTGTCGCAGAACTCCTACGAGGGCGAGACGCCCCTCGCCGCCCCCCTGGGACTCCTGGCAGCCTGGCTGCAGCCAACAGGCTTAACTTGAGCTGTGGCTGGAGCGTGAGCGGAGTGGAAACTTCCTGACTATCTCACAGGAATTAATCGCAGACATGTGGGTGGCCGGGTGAAAGCTTTATTGTCTTCTGAGGAGCTGGGCGCTCCAAGCGGAGATCGGTGATGGAGATAAGGTTGGCTGCTTGAAGGCGCCGGTTACCTGCCTTCCTGCTGATGGGAACCTGCTCATCTTATTCTTGTCCTGCTTTCCTGGGCTTGTGTGCCGGGTGCTTTCAGGTGCCCCATCCCCGGCACGCTCAGCCGGGAGCGGTGTCGGGGGCTCTGCAGGGAGGTGCTGGCGGCTGCCGGCAGGGTCTGCTGCCCTGCCTCTTCTGACTTCCTGGGCTCTGGGCAGATCCCTTAGAGAGCCAAGCCCTGCAGTAAGTTTGAAAGGGTTGATCAGTTCAGCGAGGGCTTCCCACTATGGTTGCTGTGCCTTCCCCAGGTTTCGGGAGCGAGGGAGAGTTTTGCTGGGGGTCTATGTGCTGGGCAGACGGTGGCTGCGGGCAGCATGGGGCGAAGGGCCCCCTTGCAACAGCTTCAGCCAAATCTCTTAGCACTCGAGTATTCAGCAGGCATCGTCTTCAAGTTGCTGCTTTGCAACAGCAGTAACATTTCTCATCTTTTCTGCATACGTTTTAACATAAGAATGTGTGGAAATGGACAATCTTGGACCCTTACCATCCTGTTTAAACGTTGAGTGAAACTGGCTGGTGGATTGCAGAGCTGCTCAGGGAAGGGAAGACAACAGGGTGGGCGGACGAAGGGACTGTCTGAGCTCTGTTTCCTTAAGGAAAATCCTTAGGCATTTCAAAAGAGAGGAGCCAAGAGCTGCTCAGGTTGTCTGTGAATGCCGAGTACTGTCTCAGGAGCCGTCTTGGAAGCCTTTTTGTTGAGAGGAATAATTATACTGTGGCAGAAGTATTTCATTGCCAGGTATTTGCCTGCCTTATTTGTACTGTATTCTTCCACTGCTGAAATGTAAGATGAAAAACCATAAGACATATGCCTGGGAGTAACAAACTTTCCATTCTTTCCAAGTTTGCTTGATTGAGTGCTTAGTTTAGAAATACCATAAAAGGGCCAGGCCATAGCTTGAAGTATCTCATTACTAGGTGTCAGGCTGCTTATAACTTTCACTCAGGGATTGTTAAGGGGTTTTTTTCCTGTTGGTCTTCTAATGAAAATGCCAAAGGGGAGAAAACTATTATAAAAAATAAAAAATGCTGCTTTGATTGAAAATAAAAATGCTGAGCCAGCAGTGGCTTTCAGTAGCGCTTGCTCTATGTATTGCCCTGGCTGTTTGTTAGTTCACAAGCCTACGGGATGTCGTACGGTGTGAGGGTCCTGTACGGGCACGGACCTGCTGGTTTTCGGCATGCTGGCGGGGCTGCGGAGCCGAGCGATGAGCGGGTGGTTTATGTTGATGGAGGGACCCGACAAGTAGGCAGGGAGGAAAACCCACAGATGCTGAGGTTACAGCACTGACTTAGCTGCAGTCGGACAAGCGTCCACCACAGCGCGCAGGGAGCATGGCCGGCTGACGGGACAAGGACCTTGTTGGACCTTTTGTAGCTGCTGGTGGTCTGTGACAACGTGAGGATGCTGTTTTAATGCTCTTGCCTTCCCTTACAGGGTCATCTGCTCCTCTAGCTTTGGGCGCTAGCACAGTATGTGATATGAGAGAGCTTAAGGCATTGCCAGGCCCTGTGTAACAGGGCCGTAGGACCAGCGAGGCTGTTGGGGCCCTGTGAAACATGGCTGAAGAAGCAGCTGAGAACTGGTGGTCCGAAGCATGAGCAGGCAGCAACGGCGCTGGGAAGGAAACGTGGGGAAGGCTAATGCAGAGTGCTTCCGGAGAGGCTGGGCAGAGCACATCTCTTCTCGCTGAAAGGAGGGAAAAGGCGCTTCTCTGGAGACCTCGATCATGACTGGAGATTCACGTGCCATCTTCAGAAGCCTCCTGTCATGGAGAAGATGATGCTCTAGAAGGATGATCTTGGCCAGCCCCAGCCTGTACCAACTTTGGGTGGCATCAGGATCCATCTGCAGTCCCGGACTTCAGCAGTGCTCCCCTGCTGCCTCGGCATCTCCCAGTGCCGGCAGCAGACATGATGGTTTGAGGATCTCCATGTTACGCTGGAGAACGTGCTGTCAGGGATGGAGGCATCACCAGAACCCGAATGCGCTGGCTGCTTGGAAGCCTGTGATCCTGTTGCTGCCTCTGGGTGAACAGGAGGGTCTCTGCTGCCCCGAGCATGCAGGCAGAGGTGTGCAGATCCACCACGGTACCGCTGCCCCAGGGCAGCCTGCGTTTGTGGGAGGTTTTTGTGGTCCTCCCCTAGGTTCAACTGATTGCTTCTTCGGGCCTCCCAGAGGCTGCACTCCCTCCTTACAGCAATGCTGGCACTTTCCACAGCAGGGAAAGGGAAACTTGGAGACGTGGCAACCAATTTGCAAATAATAAAACACTTAAAGCTATATGAAAAGCATCTTGCATGGAAAATCAGACAGGGCAGGAAAAACAGCACTTACCATCAACATAATGCAGCTGAAATCTCTTTCTTAGAGATAATCATCTCTGACTCCGGCAGTAAAAATAAAGGACAAAAGCTGGAAGAAGCCAGAAAGCATGGTCGTGGGAGTGAATCTTGGTGAAACGAAAATTAAAAACACAATGAAAGGCATAGAATTGCCTTAAGTAAAAACAGAGCCGTCTGCCTAGAACAACAACTGAGATTACATGGGAAGCACATGGGGGTGTGGGGAACGGGCTGAGCGAGCATGGGGCTGCAGCGGGGCTGGGGCTGTGCCAGCACTCAGCCATGAAGGATGCAGGGGAAAGAGCCCCTGTCTAGAGCTGAGCAGGAGCCAGATTTCAGGTGTCCCTCGCAGCCTAGGAGACATGCAGGTCCTTGCTTTCAGCACCTGATCTGAAGGATAAAGTAATTTATGGCCTCTCTGGGAGATAATGGCCGATCCTGGCCGGTGCCTGCTCCTGCCTGGTGAAGCTCATCCCGAACTGCTGACCTTTAATGGACAGCGTGTGCTGAACTGGCCTTCCTCCGTGGATCTCGCTGAAGCTCACATTTAAAGGTCTGTGCTCAGTCCTCATCCGAAGCTCAAACAACAGAAGGGAAGGTTTCCACTGGCGCAGATCCTGACCCTGCCAGGCTGCGGTGCGAGGCAGCGCTGCCAGCTGAGCCGAACTGGGAGCAGCCCGTGGAGTTCCTGTTGTCCCTGCTATTAGGCAGCATGATCTCGTGCAAATCAGAGCCACAAAACTGGGCTCTAAATGTTGTTTCCCACTTCAGCTTTTAAACAGTCATTTGGAGACCTTAATTTAAAAATAGGTATCTGTTTTTAAGCACTACAGGAGGTGCGCAGCCTTTTATCAAAAGACGCCAACGTATGGTGCGAATACCTACGCCTCGTGACTATTTTCAGGCTGACCTTGATGGATTTGTTACGCTAAGCGTCGTAAAAATCAACCTGCCTGATCAAACTACCTGCTGTCCCCTGCAACGCCGAGCAGCAGCCGGGCCCCTTGCTCCCGTGGGCAGCGGCACACAGAGCCTGCCCCGGCTCTCCTGCTCTGCCCCGGCTGCTGCCTTCCAGAGCTGCCTCGGTATTTTTAGATGCCGAGGAGAAGTGTCTCCTAACTATATGCTAATCACATTTTCGAAGCTTCAGCTGATGTTGAAATGATTCAACTGTTGCCTGAATTCTCACATGCTTTTGTTTGTTGCCTTTTGTGTGCTGCGTGTAGCTTTTCATATGACTGGGCCTATTTTCTACCAAAATCACGGTTTTGGGAGCTGCCGTACAACAAAGGACGTTTTTATCCTTTTTGAAGATCTTTTGAGTTATCCTTGGCCCCAGCTATCTGAAATACAGACTCATGCACATATATTCTCTCTGCAGGCAAAGAACGGAGGCAGGAATAGACTTTACGGCTGTGGTTCTAAAATTTTATTAGTCAAAGGGCTGCCTGACCTTCAGGGAGAAAAAAAATATCTGGGAACCATTGTATCTGATGCTGCCACCCTGGTGTTCATTTATGGCCAAATAACTTCTTTATAGGATTTTTTTTTATTAGTTTTGCTTGCCCTTTTGTTTACTCGCTTGCCTGGGTGGGAATGTGCTCCGTAACCGTCTCTGTCTCTCCGTAGGTCACTGCCCCGTGTCTCTCTCAGCACCCTCAGCCCCCGCTGAACGTGGGTCCGCAGCCCTCGTGTCTGCTGAGCTGAGGAAAGCAGTCGCTTTTCTGCAGATGCTGTGGTGAAATTAGTTCTTTTCTTAGTCAAAAGATTCCGCGTGCCCAGCCCAGCCCGTTGTCTGATCCTGAAGAAGCGTTCTTTGTGGGATTTTTCTGTGGGTTCAGCCCCTCACAGAATACCCTCACCACCTCCTCCTGCGAACGAGGAACACGACAAGCAACTGCCCGGCTCCCGGCCCACCCAGCCCTTTACAAGGCAGATGGCTGCCGCCTGTGCCAGGTCCCGGTGCACAGGGCCTCGCCCGGAGATGGGCTGCTCTGGGGAGGATGCTGTGGGGATCCCGCAGGGCTGCCGGCGGCCATGGCCCCCCTTCCCCCCGGGCCGGGACCATCACACGTGGCTGCTGGGGAAGGCTGACATGGAGGGCGGCTGCTGGGGGTTCCAGCTGTCCCGAGCGCCTGGTGCTCTGCAGGCACTGAGTCTCCTCTTGCTTTTCAGCCGCCTTCTCCAAACCAGTGGCCTCTCGGGCCCTCGTGTGTCCCTTCTGCCCAGCCACGGGGGCTGGCCTGGCCCAAACCCACGGGTCCTGAGTGGGAGCGGCAAGGCCGGCGTCCCCGGAGGGTGGCCAGCGGCTCCGGTCTGTGCCCCAGCAAGCGCCCTGCCTCGGGGTGAGACTTTGAAAGAAACTGCGAAACTACCTGCTCCAGGTGACCCTGCTCTATCAGGGGGGTTGGACTAGAAGATCTCCAGAGGTCCCTTCCAGCCCCCACCGTTCTGGGATTCTGTGTTTCTGTGTGTAATTTTGTGTAATTCAAACACCAGAGGGAGCGACTTGTGCTGGTGGAAGATTTTTTCCGTGCCCCCTCTCTTCCCTGTGCTGCTTTTCTTCCCCTCCTCCTCTTTAGTCCCCGTTTTTCTGGGATTTGACTTTTTATCCTGATCTTCAAGGGCCAACACAAAACGCTTCCACAGCTCAGGAAGCTGCCTGGATTTGCATTTAACGTATTTAAATATTTAACATATTTAGGGCTGAATTAGCAAAGGGAGACAAAATTGGGAACAGACCGAAGAATAAGTGCGTGTGTGTGTGTATGAAGGAATAAAGGCGATGCTTGCAGATACACGGGGAAAATAAGACATGGGAAAGAAGAGAGAGAGAGCCCGGTCCCTCTTTGTTGTCGTATCAAGCACACTGTTACTAATGGTGATAATTTTTCCCCCCCCATCAGTACCATAATAGAAGAATAAAACTAATTGTCATCTGCCACCCACTGTTTGTAAAGCAGCTTCTCTTAAATGGTTTTTACGTATTGAGTTCAGCTGTCAAAAGGAGCTGCTTTTTTCATGGTCTGCAAAATGCATTTCAGTATGAACACAGCTCGATGCAAAGGTCACCCCATCAAAAATGTTTTCTCTCAGTAGTGAGTATAATGGCAAAAAAGGCATTTTGCAGTCTATTCTCACCATTTTACTTGATGTTTCTTAAATGGTAGACAGCTGGAGATTAAATTCCCTTTGATGGGCAGAATTTGAGGGAGAATGTTTTGTAGTGTACGTTGGGTTTCCCCCTCCTCTCTTCCATGCTGCGGTATGGGCTCCTTAATAGCTACTTATGACAGGTAGTATGAGCCATAAAAAGAGCGGGAGACAGAAGAAAATTGCCTATTGTTTTTCAGATTGGCTATTGTTCCTTAGGATATTAGTAAGTGTTCCTGTGTGTGCTAGTGTTTTAATGGTAATTTGATTCCTGGATACTTAAATTACTCTCCCTGTCAGTGTTTCCATTTACCTGATGCATTCCAAATGTGAAAAGACTTCGGGAGCCAGCCTACAGAGCGAGGGAGACGACGGCTACCGTAAATACTGCTACGGACAGAAAGCGGAGGTCACGCAGCAGCGAGAAGGAGGGTTCCTGCTAACGCTTCCAAGGGGTAAGGCAGTCTGAAGTTACGGTTACAGGTGTGCTCATGCAGGGGTGCCTGCTCCGTCCCTGTGCTCCCAGACCTGCTTGGAATGTGAGCTGGTGGGGAAAAAAGGAGTCTGTCTTCTGCTGGCCAACTGAAAGTGAGTGTCACATCTTTAGGGGTATAACTTGCACGTTTCGCCCACGGTTTTACAACAACTTTCCTATGTTTTGTAATTGTGGAGGGGAAATTTCAAGAAGGCTTTATGCGCCCTGAGAGGAAATGGGTTTCTGCTGTTGTGCTGCCTGGATTAACCCGTGGTGACCCTTGCCCAAAGGACTGCGTGCAGGCAATGAAAACAGTGGCTCTGCGTCAGCCACTACCGAACACACGCCAAGTGATGTTCCAGCAATGGCAAGGGGAAGCTCAGGGTAGCTGAGAATCTAACCCCAGCTGTCCTCTCTCCCCTAGGAGGAGGAGCCTGTCTTTTAAAGACACGCTTTTCTTATAATTTCATCTGTAGTTTGATTGTGTGCATTGATTTAGGCTTCACTCTGCTTATGTGCACAGAAAAAAAAAGCAAGCGCAAATGGTGCTAAGCCTTGAGATTTAAGACCTGCCGTTAAAGGCAGTCCTCAGGAGAAGTTCACATGGTAACGGTGACTGGTGATCAAGTTGCCCTGGAAGATTCAGTGGTGGTGGTAGGTCACCCTCAGCAGAGGAGAGGTTGTACCGCCTTGAGGATGGGTGAGTGGTGTCAATCTGCAGGGAGACCCAGGGCTTGCCTCAGTGAAAGTAATGGTGTGTCACAGCAGTGCGCTTGTATGGAGGCACGGGCAGACTGTCTCCTTGGCTTTGTGTGAAAGCAGTCAGGGCCAGTTTGGAGATCTTGAACATCAGCCTTCAGCTGGGGCCCTGGGTGCAGAGTGACCCTGGAGTGTCAGAACCACTGAGCCTGTTGCTGTTTGATCTGTTGGTGAGCAGTGGTAATGGATGGAAATTTCTGTTGGACCAGCTTCTGAGGCTGCAAGGGGCGGCTGGGGGAATGTCGACCACACCTCACCTGCAGGGAGGTACCAGCCAGTAAGCCCCGAACATCTTCTCTGGTGGTAGGAGTGTTGCTTTTTTTCAGCCACCCATCAGAACACAAAAATTCCAAGTCTCTCCAGGCCTTACTCTTCTCTTAAATGTTAGATTTCCCTTTCTGAAAGGGCAACTGTACCACATGCAAAAGATTCTAGTTCCAAGTGTGCTCTGAATGCAGCAGAACCTGCTTTGTTCTGCTGTGCTAGCTAAAACGTGTTGACAGCGACGGGTGTCGAAGCCCCGGGCTGAATTTACTGGCCTGGAATTAGGCAGAGGATGTTTTGCAAGGGTGTTCCAGCCCGGGAAAACCACACGGTCTGGTCTCTTCTTGCTTCTGCGCTGCTGTACAGCCCAGAGAGCTCCTTTGTTTTAAGTTGTGTTGTTCATGGCTGAGTTTCGTGGGTGAAGGAGTCCGTCCTTTGTCTCTGGGCCCCTCCGTGGGTGACGGTGCCACGAGGGGGCAGTGGCCACCAAATAATGTCCAGCCAGAAGCACAGGGTCCAGGCAGTGCATGTGTCCAGCTCTTTGCTCTCTGGTGCAAGGGTGGGAGCACAATCCAGCCCCTAAATGCCAGCCAAAGCACTGCTCTAGCTTACACTTGCCCTTTGACTTTCAAGTAGACCCATTCCCATTTCTCCATTCCCATGTTGTGTGAGCCCCTCAGTGAAGTCAGGGTGAGAGATGACTGTATTCCTGATGAACTGTGCATTGCTTTACTGTGTGCACACTTCCAGAGACTTACTGCCTGTGGAGGGCTCGCTCCTGTTCAGGCTGCACCTTCCCCGCAGGATTATCTTGCACGTTTCATGTAATGGTGGGTCTGTCTTCTTTCCTAGATATTCAATTTTTGACTGACGCTTTGCTTTTCTATGCCTGGGCTCCCTGGGTTGGACAGCAGGAATTGCAGCCTGAATAAAAGCTAGATCACTCGAGTGACGATGGCTCCACTGCCTTCGCACAGGTCTCTGTGTCCAAAGGGGCAGAGAAGTTTTCCTGCAGTTTGTTGGGACAGACTTTTAGAGATGGGCAGTAAACCAAGGGATATATCTGTTAACATTGGTGCTGCACGTCTACAGGAATTTGCAACACCAGAAAAAGCCCAGAAGTGCTGGTAGACCTTTGTGAGGTGCCAGAATTGCCTCGCTAATCCTGGGCCTGGAGGAGCTGGCCCATGCCCCAACCTTGCTGCTGTAAAGGAAAGGCCATTTAGACCCTGGTGGGCTCTGTAGGCTTGGCCAGTTCAAGAACCGAACCAGAGGCAGACAGACAGACATGTCTTTATCATGCAGCTGATGGCTTTTTGCTGTCTTTGGTGTAAACAGCGTAAAGCAAGAACCATGAATACATGGTAGACATGTGAAATGTCTGATAAATGGGAACAAACGTTCATGGGTGGCTCTAAGGAGAATGGCTACGAAAGACAGGATGGCTTCTGCATCCTGCAGTCAAGCTACTGAATGATCTGAGGGCAGGCCAGGAGGGTGGAAAGAAGGCAGGAATCACCTCTATTCTGTTTTTCTGCTGATAAATCAAGCACGACAGCACAAAACTTAATAAAGCACTGTGACATTTTAGGTAGAACATTGTACATGGGTGAAATGTGCTGCCTACTCATGATGGAAAGCCTCACTTCCCAACGCGGGACTCCACTGCTGTCACGTCACTGGGGCTGTGGATACCATGTGCCATAGATTTCTGTAGGCAAAATGTTAAAACCTCCCGTCTCAAGTTCTTCTCTGTAAAATGGATTTTGCTTCACCCAGCAGGGGTGATGTGAGGATATGTTTGTTGATATTCTTGGGGTCGTCATCTATTTTTGGGAGAGTGTTGTGAAAAGCTTGAATGGTAAATTCTTTCTGTCAAAGCATACCCATAATTAAACCGGTCTGTTTATTCATGAGTTCAGGCAGGCTTATTGTTTTTTCTAACCTTGATCTAACAAATTGTGCAATGTGGTCTGCCACACATCTGCTGCTCCATGCATGCTGGGAAGGGTGGACACCTGGTGTCAGTGGAGGGAGAGTAGTGGAGTGGAAACGGTGGCCTCACTGGGAATTTCCTTTGAAGATAAAAACCCTGCATGGCTATTTGTGAACCGTTTCTTTTGAAGCAGCAGCATGTGTAGGTTTGTCGTCAAGCAGGAGATGTTATAAAAGCAAATAACTGCAAGTTGTCCGAGTGCTTAACGAAGATCCATTGAGTTGTGACAGGTGAACTCATCTGGCAGCAGCGCTGGCTGCATCGCTGTGTCGCACGCTGGTGATTGCTCTTGAGAGACACTTTTGTACAGTGTACCTGCTGCACGTGTTGCTCCTCCTCGGTGTAAGACACAGGCTGTTTCCGTCATGTTGTCTTGTGGGTCAGATAGGAAAATTACACATGTAGTCACGTGTGGGGACCACAAGTGGTTCTGCTCTCCTGAAGACGGGGGAAGAAAGGGGAATGTCCCCTTGCAGACAGAGTTTGGTAGGAAGGGGCAGCGACCTGCTGGAGAGGGGTGGATGCCTGAGCGCTTCATCTGCCAGCGTGGACACTTGAGTCTTTGCAATACATAAATCAAGGAAAATGTGTGTGCTTTTCTCATTGTGTCAAAGCCAGAAAGCCCTGACCCAGCTGGAGGAAAATAACAATTGGAACAGAGATCTCATCAAGCAAGATGTTCCAGCTCGTTAGAAAACAACCTACTGTATGCTTGAAAGGCGCCTGCAATGCATAAAAAGAAATGGCTTGCTCTTGTACTGGAAAATCTGAAGTAGAATAGGCAGATATGACCTCATCTCTTCATGCTGGAAAATTACTGCCACTTGATGTTCTTGCCATCTTAAAGTAGGTACTGGGGAGTCAGTGATTTGGGAGCAAGCGTAAATGTGGCTCAGTTGCTTATCAAGTTGGAGCAAAGTCTCTTGGTTGGAGGTATATACAATGAATGGAAAAGCAAATGAACAAGCAATATTGTCTGGCTTTTTAACTGGCCTCTTCCAGGGGCCTGGAAGGCTTGGAGGGAGGAATTCAAAGTGAACTGTGTTGCCCGACCCTTGCATTGAAGGCAACTATGGTCTTGTTATTCACAGTACAGACTTCTGGTCTGGTGCCCCACCAGTTCATTTGGGAAGCGTGGTCCCAGTGATAGACACTGCCACAGTGTTTAGGAAAATGAGCTGGTTCCACGACGCAGGCACAGCGTACTGTCTGGGGATGACCTGAGCGGGCTAGCAATAGATGGCACAGATGGCTGGATCAGGCTGTTCTCTCCTCATACCAGTTCAGAGTACTGGGCTTGTGCTGTGATTGCAGAGCTGGGGGACCCTGTCAGGCAGATGTGGAGGTGAGGTCTGCTCACAGGCTGCATGCTTCTGGGAGTGGAGATCACCTCTCTGTGGTGGGCTGCCATGTCAGAGGTCTTGTGGCTAGGATATGGGCTTTGGGAGACGACTCTCTTATGAGCAAAAGACAATTCGACCCAGCATCTCTGGTACTGCAGCCATTGCCAGAGAGCGCACGCATAGAGAGAGAAGTTCCTCTGGTGGCAGTGGCTGGAGGGAGCTGCAATCTGTGTGACTAATTATCGTGTGTTTCACTCATGAGTGTTGAATATACCTTTTTCTTCAGCAAATTCCATAGTTCTGAAAAAATAAACAGAGTCTGTTTCTGAATATAAGAGCTCAGGAGCTCTGAGCCTGGCGTGGTCTGGAGGTCCTCAGGTTCCCGTAGGCTCTGCCAGGGGAGCGAGAGCCAAGCCCTGGCTGGGGAAGGAGCTCCTTGGCTTCAGGCTCTAGTTTCACAGCAGGACACACGTAAGCCAAAGGCCCTTAGCCTTGAGGCAGGCCGTGTGGGACGGGACCACTGCAGTATGTCTGTTTGGCACGTTTGGATGGGTAGGGATAGACAAAGCACATTAAAGTATATCACCCAGCAGAGACATACTTCCTGGTGGGGAAGTCTGCCACTTCCCCAGGGAAGCTATTCCAATGGCTTTAATTACTCTCTGTGCTGGGAAACAAGCTTTTATTTGAAAGCTGAATTTGTTTGACTTCAGTTTCTGCCCATTGGGTCCTATTTTGATGAGGTTTACTCTTGGCTAGCTCTTCCATGTGCAAGTACCTGTGAGTATCAATCGAGTTTATCCCTTTGTTTTATTCAGATGCATTAAATTCCTTACGCCAGTCTTTTCAGGAATTGTTCTCCAGGCCCTGGTTTTCTTTCAGCTTTCATTTAAACACATTTCTGTGTCTTCCCATTCTCTGAAAGATGACTTTTTGGCCTGGACACGGTTCTCCTAGGGACTTCTCAAGCCTACATACAAAGTTAAGATTGCTCTCATGCTGCCTGGCTCTTCAGTCATGCAAGAATGGCATCAGCACTGCAGAGATTATTACTTTCTTCTCTGCATCCTTATTTTCTGTCTTGTAAACACAAAGTTGCCTTTTTGGTTCCCAAATCGACAGCCATGCATTGTATCCTGCAGCAGTAATCCAGCAAAGCCCGTGCTCACCTCGCAGCAGGTCTGGTTGGGAGCTGGGGCTACCTGAGACTCGTGGGTATTGGCACAGCCTGCCCCGTTGCTGTTTGCTACCAGGGCCGTTGTCTGCGTGTTATTAGCACTCATGGAAATGGGAGAGTTCTCCCTCTCGCCTCCATTTCACAACAATTTGCTTTGGAACTTAATTGATGTTTGTCAACATCAGAAAATTTCCAGCTAGAAAATGTCTTCAGGCTTGGCTAGGTTTCAGCCGAGTGGGGAAACAGGAGCTGCTCTCACTCCTTTTGTTGGGGCGTTGCTGTCTATCAAGGAAAAGGTGGGGAAGGGAATGTGGAGGGGAACCCGGGTCTGATACCCACCGTGAAGGCATTAGGGCACCACTGAGATGGTTTGTTTCATGAGCTTTTATAGGCAGTTGCAGAGAGGAGCTACTGAAAGTGATTCAAAGCAACCATCTGCTGTGGGCAGGCTGTGCTGCTGTCCAGAAGAGCCATCTCTGTTTATGATGAATATTTTCCTTCACTACAAACTCCCTCTTATTTGGCCACTTACCACAAGAATTGGTTAACCCCTTGAAAACTCTCAGAAAGTGGGTAATGTCGCAGGGAGTCCATGTTTAATTAAAGGTTAAATTAATGTGTCTGCCCTGCTGTGCAGTGTGACCCACCTAAGCAAAATCTGGGAGACCCACTTTGGGGATCAGGATAGTAAATGTCTGACAGTAGTGAAACAGAGCTGGAATGGATATCAGGTCTTGTTCTTCCCACCTGTCCTACGTCTCTGCCGTCTGCAGTGTGTGAACCTCACTAAAGCTGCTGGGATTTCACTGCAGTGCTTGGGCATGTGCTTAGTTTCTAATTTCTCAGATTTAGGAGGGACTGAAATATTTTGGTGAATGGAGAGCTTTTGTCAGGAAAAAAACCCAAACAGTATGGAAATCTGAACCAAAAGGCAGGGTATCATTTTTTGTTGGTTTTTTACAGAGTTTATGTTTTTCTGTTTAAAGGCATATATTTCTCCTTGACACCCTGCTTGAGGACAAATAAGGTGATTGCTCCTCGTGGCTGTTTCCACATTCGAGTCTGCGGCTATAATGGCAGTTAGATTAAAAAAAAAAATTAAAAAAAAGGCAGACGGTTGGGCAGAGATGGGGTGTTAAACGTTGCGGAGAGCATGGAAACCCTGTGTCAGCCCAGAGCTTGTAAAGGGAAAACCATCACTTGGCAGAGACAGCTTAATAGGCTTGTAAAATCTGGCACCATCAAAACCACGATTTGGGTTTTATCAAAGCATGGCAGGGGAGCCTTGAGAAATGACAGCTGTATTATCTGTCTTCAGATCATTCTGAGAGCAACATCAGGAGCAGGCTGGAAACAGTTCAGAAAATAATTTCATATTGAGGGTTTGCTGGGGGCAGAGATGTATAGGGAAAATTGAAATGAAAGAATTAATAACGGTATTGATAACCTTCCTACAGCAGCTATCAGGCATGACATGAAAATGACTTGAAAGTTGTCATCTACTGTGTATTTTATTCCCGTCAGGAAGGTTTGAGGGATGAGAGGAGAATCCAAACAAGGCAATTAGAAGACTGGAGCACGTTGGGGAAAGGTGGTGCGTAGAACCTTTCAATGCAATTTTCCCTGCCAGACACAAGGGCTGGGCCAAATTCTGATATAGTGAAGGAAATACCGAAGCCAGCAGATTTCTGGAGTGACGCCAGCGATTGCAGCATCAGCTGGTGTGCACAGCGCGGTCTATGCAAGGTGCTGATGGTTGCAGCAAAAGAGACCGTGCAGCTCTTCTTAGAAGCGTATCCTAGAGGCAGAAGACTCTAGCTAGGGTTTCTCACCACCAAAACCTGTGAGTCTTTGAGTATGATTCAAATTCACTGCAGTCATCGCCAGGATTTCCAGTACTTTTTCTGGGCTGTGGACCAATCCGGCTTAGTCCAGCCCAGTTAGTGTGGGTGTAGGGGATGGTAAAACGTCCCACTTTTTTTCTATCAGTGTGTGTTGACTCCGAGCCATTTGTACTCGTTTCTTTTTCTCCAGGATGACTTGACTCACAGCTTGGAGTTCACTGAACTTGTCTCAGGCTTTGGGGCTCTGGGCCCAAACTGGAACTATCCATAGCTACTGGAAAAGGGAGCCCAGCACGTAGGTTAAACCACTTATAAATGATGGCATGGCTGAGGCAGCCAAGCTCTATTTCTGAAAGTGACTTAGTCACTTGAGGAATGAAACTGCACTGAAAACGTTCCCCTTCCTGAGGTCCAAATGCTTTTCAGACATTACCTAAGCCATCAGGCTGTGATGGGACAGACAACCGGGATCCCACTTGCCAGTTGCAGGTCATTAATGTGCAGAGGAGAAGGGACTCGATTTCCAGACTTTCCCAGAGACAGCAAGTTTCTGTTGCAGTTTATGTTCAAACTTAGCCTGCGAATCATCCAGAATCGACATTGGGTTTTGACCTATATTTAGCTGTATTTTTGCCACATAGCTGGCCAAACCTGCAGTGTTTCCAAGGTAAAAGGGAAGAAGCGAAGCCTGCGGTCTCCATTTTCTGAATTAGCAATTGTGTGTCTGAGACCTTCACAAAACCGATCGGAGAAAAGAGTGAAGAAGAGAAACTGCTTGCATGAATGCAGTTGCAGTATCTGTTTATGTACAGAGGAGAAAAACGATATGAGATGAGCAAGTTAGTCGCTTTAGCAGGAAGTCAGTCATTACCTTCTCTCTTGCTCTCAGAGCAGTCTCTCTGAAGTTAATTGGCGACTCCTTCGTAATGGAGATAGACGTAAATAAAGAGGTTTATGCTTGCAGATGGCGCGCAGGCACTGAAAAGCAGGTACTGCCTTTGCTGGAGGAGACAGGCTGAGGTCCGCCAAGCAGCTGGAAGTTGCTGGGGAAGCAGGGAAGCGGTTTGACAGCTGGAGGGAGGTTGGCAGCCTGGGTGCAGCTCGGTCCCGTGCTGCAGTGGTGAGAGGACCGTATGCTGTTCAGTCCCAAGCCGTGGTCCACACCAGGAGGCCTCCGATGTGCTGGTGGTGGGAGCTGTCATGCACGCAGACTGAAGCCAAAGGATATTTGTGCTGCTAGGGTCGCTAGTGAGGTGGGAATGTGCCATTTCTGTAAGCTTGGCAGAGGAGGAGAAAATGCCTTTTCAAAGGGAAAAGGTCAGTGTATTCACTGGCCACGGCGCTCGGTGGGTCTGCTTGCCAAAATAACCTATGTGCACCCAAAGTCCGAAAAGACCTCTGTGGCACCGAGTCTGTCATTGTAGGTCCTTTCTCCCTTTGAACACTTGCTTTCCTTCTGCAATATGTAGTTGGCTGGGAGTTAATCAAAGGTAGCTTCAAAAGATCAAAGTCAGATCCAGTCTTTATAGCATTCATGCCTCTGCCATTCAGTTTATGCAGATATTAATGAGGTGTGTTTTATATGGCCTGACATTCGTGTCTTCTGTTTACTCTAACGAGATCGTTCTGCTGTCCCTCTTGTTTTAATAAGCAACAGAGTCTCCAAGATCATGTTCTACAAAGATGTTTTTCCACTTTAGGATTATCAGGAGAAAAACTGGGAATGGTAATTTTAACAGGCATAAAACATCAGGATCTTGCGTCTGATGCCTTCAAAGCAGTGCATTCTCCTCTGCTTTGCCTACTTTGTATTATCACAGCTTTTGGGCTAACACACACATTTCTTGCCCTTTTATCTCTCTAATTGTTTTCACAAGTTCATTAATGATTTTGCAAAAGCTGTAGTGAAACTAAATGACATGCTCATAAACCTTTAAAGGAGAATATACCCGGCTGGTGATGGGAAAAGTCTCATTAGTCTTTTCAAATCGCTCCCAGCAGGTTTTTCTGCAGATTCAAACTTGTTAGGCGCATAAATATGCTTCTCTAATTCAATCAGCTGTGCTGATTGTGTGGCAACTGAAGTTTGCTCTGCTTTTAAGTAGCAACTAAAATCACCTTCCTAAAACAGAAGTTCTGAGAGCCAGAACCGGGCTGAATTCTGAGGTTTTAGGGTTTGTTTTTTTCCAATCTGTGGAATTTCTTGGGCTACAGATGTCACCTATGCTTTATTTGCAAGAAAATCCTGTGGTAGCTCTTTGGAAAATCACTGGGTTTCTCTCTGAGCTGGGAACAGTGAGGTGATGATGATATAGTGGCTGCAATATATGTTCAGGCCAAGGCTTAAGGTGGTGTGGGAGTTCTGCTGGGACGAGGACTAAATTCTGTGGGATGATTCACAAAGTGATAAGCGAGCTCCTTTGTGGTCTCTGCACACGTGTGCAGGGCAGAGAGAAGAGCTGGGTACGAATGAAGGCAGCTGCAGCATCTGCAGGAAAATGTGCAGCATGTCCCGTGCGAGATGGTCCAAACCTCGGTGAGCCATGCCAGGGTCATGCCTGGTCCCAGCGAGGAGGTTAAAGAAATCAGCCTTTCTCAGTGATGTTCTCCAACAGTGCTTTGGGCAGGAGGCAGCGGTGGAGGGAGAGCCTGATAGCACGGCCTTTCAGCGCAGCAGGACGTGGGGGCACGCGCGGAGGGCTGGCCTGGGCCAGGAGGAGGAGAAGGGCTGGAGGCTGAGCGGGGCGGGCGTCCAGGTGCGGAGGAGCCCAGGGGAACCGAGACCAGAAGGCTCACCGCTGCTGCAACGCGCAGGGGACATCCCGAACTGCTGGAGCAGCACGTTTCCACCCTCCCTCATCTCAGGGCTGTTCTTTCTATGCTGAGATAAAGAATGAAAATGATTTTCCCAGGCTTGAGAGTGCTCTTCCTTTGAGCTCATCTAGATGAGGGTATTTCTACCACACAAGCCTTAATTGAAGTATTTGATTTCACTTTTGTATGTGGAGTTAATTTATGTGACACAATTAAAATACATTTTATTTGTACAATAGGAACTTAGAACTGGAGTAGGTGATTAAAACAACTGAACAGCCTCTTCTGAAATTTTAACTTCGCTAAGAGCATAATGATCTTTTGACATGATATTCTAGTTGAGCGGTTTTGAAAGTAAGTTAAATATAAGGATGCATTTCAGATAACTACTTTACCATGCAAGCTGTATTTTATGCCTGACACTAGAGATCTTGAAAGAGTTTTAATTGGACTAGGCAGGGGTTACTAATATATGTTTTGGGCCTTATTGCTCAAAGTTGCCTGAGTGAAGTTGAACTGTCTGGTAGTGTTACTGCAAAGGGGCGAAAAACCCCTTCTGGCCGTGTTCGTTGTGTTACGTTGTCACCTCTCCACGTAAAGCTGCTCGGCACCAAACTGGCATTCTGACATTACGGAGTGAGTAGCCCTCGGTGACACCGAGGAAAACCAAACCCCTTTCCCCAAGGAAGGAAAATAAGCACATCCAGACTCAAAACTAGACACCAAACTGCATGGCGTCGGGTTTGCGTCAGTACCAGTGACCAACAACGCGCTCTGCGAGCGTATAGCAGAGACCTGAGAGACCCCTTTTATGTAGCAGTGAGCACAACTCCTAGGTACGTGTCTTGTACAGGCCTTTCTTGGAAAGGGGAATCAGCTCTAACTCTGGTTTTAAGGTCTTGCTTTGCCTGAGACTTTGCTGAAGCTGTAAATGGCTATTTTTGGTTGTTACAAGTGACAGCTGTCGTAACCTGCACTTTCGCGCAGCGCTGCGTGGATCACAGCAAAGTGCAGCCGTCAGCCCTGGCTAGCCCAGAAAACAAGGCGCGCATCTGCTGACATTTAACCTCAACTCTGCTGAAAAGAGCAAAGCCCTTCCCGGGGTTGATTGCTCAGCTGAAATGCCTTGGGCCGGATGCTGTACGTGTAGGACTCTCCCGAGCACGGCAGGCGCTTGCCAAGGGTGCCCGTAGACAGCCTGCACCCCGAACCGCAGGCTCTGCATCTTCTGCAGGCCGGCGGGAGCAGACAGCTGGGCAGGCTGTGTCCTGAGCGGAGCTGGGGACCCCTCTGCTCCCCAGGGCCACCTGTGCCGCCTGCACCGCCCGGGCTGCTCCCCGCCGCTGCCCCGAGAGGGGCCGATAACTGCGGCTGCGCTCAGGCTTGCGCATCCCCCCGCTAGTTTTGCTAGCTGGACGCTCTCCGACCGCTATACGGTTTCTCTGGGAGCAGAGGTTGAGAGCTCAGTATTTTGCAGAAAGGGAGGTCACAGGGAAGCGTTGGTTTCTGCAGGTCTCCCAAACTGGATTTTGTTGGGGACCATCTGAAACTGCAGAAACAGGATTCTAAGTTTCCATTTTAAAATATGTTTGGCTAATCTGCTTGAGTCTGCAATAAAGCGTTCAGGATAAACTCCTCAAGGTTGGTTGTTGTTGCTGTTTGTTGGTGGAAATGTTGAAATCTTGACCTGACTTCTTGGGATGAACTGGGGAAGGACAAATATCTTTTTTTTTTTTTTTTTTTCTCCCTTAAGGGAAAAAAAATATTTTCCACACAAATCTTTTGAGCCCTCATTATCTGAAAGTCACAATTTCCAGTCACTCATTTGGCTATTTTAGTCACTTTTTTAGTTGCCTATCTTTGATTTATTGTTCTCAGTTTCTATAACAGAGCAAATTTCTCCTTTCCGACAGCATAGTTGTGCTGCTGTGTTACTGTGTGCAGTGTTCTGACATCTTTGCGTAAGAGGTACAGTTCAGTGGAAAGTCCTTCCGTTACAAATGACAAAATAATTTCCAATTAATTATTGGATGAATTCCCCCTTTGTTCTGTCTGAAAATGGCTGTGAACAGATTGCTAAATTCTCAAACGATTCATTAAAACAAATTGTTTGTGAGTTTCTTCCTTAAATAATTCCTGGTCTGACCAGAACAAACAGTTCTCAATGTGTGTGTGGAATTCATAATTTCTTAGTTTCTTGAGTGGAGAGAGGTTCCCCACTCAATGTGACCAGCAGGTAGCACAAGATGTGACTCAAAACTCGCTTTTGATCTGTGCTTTAATACTGAGATGTTGGGCTGAGACCTGAGTTTTCATTGTCTTGAGGGACTGAGCCCAAAGAATAGATGGGGGGGGGTTAAACCTCACTTTCAGGCGGATATTTGCCAAGGGGAGGTGTCTGTGCAAGAAGAGGCTGTGTACTGGGATTAGCCCCTGTAAATAGAGAATTTTAGAATTTCCAGATATTGTAAGTGGGAGGAAAAAAAAAATGGACAATTCTTTGGTGGAGGAGGGAGAGGGGAGCAAATGGCACGTGCTGTGTGGCCGGGATCTGAGGTATAAGGCAGCCCAAAGACGAGGAGTTGGACACAAGGACGGGAAGCCAGCACAGACCGGCCACGTCGCTTGTGTCTGGTAGTGCTGGTAGAGGTTGTGCGGGGGAGCGCTTGATGGCCAAATCATCACCCAGCCTGTCCAGCTAGGGAATATTACAGGAGCTGAAAAATGAATGAGGACATAACAGAAAATGTCACCGACTGTGCCAGCAACTGAAAAGGGCTGAACTCAGCGGTGTGACACTGGCAGCCCTTTCCATCACTGCTGCAGCCACCACTCCTCCGTGCTCCTTGCAGGCAGCTGTCAGATAATCTCGATCTGCATTCCTCTGCTCTTGGTATTTGGAAACAGTGCAGGATGCAGAAAAAGAGATGCCAGTTTTTGCTTCTGAAAGCAAGCATTCTGTTGCTCTCTGCCTGTGGTGGTTTTGTTGCCTGACTTAGTATAAAAGCTAGCTGGAGCATTTTCTCCGCTGTACTCTTAAATCGTATTTTTGCATCATTCTTCCTCTCGTTACAAAGAATTGCACGTGGCCCCGCTACAGTCTGCCTGTGCTGGCTCGCAGTTGGCTGTTAACGCAAAAGCGAGCACCAGCTAATGAAGACGGAAGTGTTGGCGTTCAGTATTGCTGATTTCCTGGTGTCTGGTCTCAATATCTTTGCCCCCCCATTAAAACCAACCAGGTAGCATATGCCACAGTGTTCACTTTGTCAAAATGTTGGCTGTCCTTCTAGATTAGTGCAGCGCCCAGACCAACTGCACTGGCAATGGCAAGCAGTTCATTCTGCCTCTGTTAATTAAAATAAGCTAAGAGTGTCTCATGTTATCATGGCTTTTAAAAGCATGTGAGTATACTTGTGTCTATCAGCCTGTCCCCATGGCTGATCTTTGTTGACTGATTCGCGTTGTGTCTGTGTAACGGTTGCTAAATCTGGAGTGAAACAGGAACAATTAGTGAAACCCAGAAGATTTCTTGCTTCTCGGCTGTCTTTGGCTCAGTGGCAGCTTATATCTCTACCATCTCTCTTGCGAAGCATTAAAATTAAAGAATTGTCCCTTGCTGCTTGGGTGGTGGAGTGAAAACTGCTGAAGCAGGAGTCAGTAGATGGCACTGTTAGACCCTGCTGGGGAGGTTTCAGGCAGGTGAGCAGTGCAGGTACAGCTCTGAAAGGTGTTTTGGTGTTTGGACTTGGCTTCTCTCCTGAGCAAATTTGTTGTAAGTGGCAGGTGGAGCTTTTGTCCCCTTAATCTCTGCTGCCAGGGTCCGGCGGTCAGGTTGGGGGAATGCGTCACGAGTGTTTTGGCAGGGGTTCCTGCTGGAAGGGTCCAGCCTCTGAAGGTGTTTTCCCACCTCTGCTCGGGGACCAGGTCAGACAAGGCAGTTGGCGTTAGCTCCACAGACATCTTCCTCCGTGCACGGTAACCGATGAAAGTGCCCAGCTAGGCTTTGCGAGGACAGGGGATGACGTTTCAGTTTTGATGTCTGTGAAGGTCACCGGCACGTTTCTAAGGGGCAGGGAGTGCCGTGGCTGCTGGGGGAACCGGCACGGAGGCAGCGTGCTGTGGAGATCAGCACCGTGCTTCTCTGTGCCTGCCTGGCTCGTTCTGTGTGGCAGTAACTCTCTAATACTTCAAAACTGCAATGTGGCCTTACAAAGAATAGCCAGTTCTGCACTGCTGATGAGATAGCCTCATTTCCTAAGGGAGGATTCCTAGAAAACTAACTAGCATTGCTGTAAAATGGGGATTCGTGGTTTAATAGTTATCATGGGAGCAGCTCCAGGAGTCCCTCTGCTGCGCAGTCACCATCCTGCACGGGGTTCTGTTCGAGCAATGCCTTTCTTCCAGCTTCTGGAGCAGGCACCAAGCTTGGCATCATGTTCATCTGTCCGTGCACCGTAACATTGTCAGCGACATTCAGTACTTCCGGGATTTTTGACTGCTGACTTTCAGTGACATTTGGAGCAATCTCCATGGCCGATGCGAGATACTCCTCTGTGCTAAAGAATATAAAAGAGACTGTTGCATTTAATGTATTGGGGTACATGAGACACAGCAGCAGTTTGTGTGATTTATTGGGAAGACAACAATGTGCCATAGCATGTCCTGTAAATACAAGCACAAACAAAACATGCTGCCTCCAGCTGTAAATTTCCTTTAGTGCTGAAGTGTCTAAATTAATAAATGCAGCGATAATGGATTAATTCAAACAATACGTTCCATCACAAGCTACTTGGTCATGAAGATGGGGGCACACTCGGCTGCCCTGATGAGGATATAGGAGTTGAGATGATGGTGACGCAGGACAGAACAACGTGTCACGTCATGGCCTGATGCCCTTGAGTCTGCAGGAGGTGGTTAGTCCTGAGGAGACTGGAGAAAGGGGCTGCCTCGATATCTGTGCTGTAGACCACCCTCTCTGAACCACTTCTGCGTCTTACAGGGAAGACTAACTTGCATCTGTCACTGGCTACCACCCCTTGACCTCACTTCTTTAATGCGTATCAGGCAGAAGACAAGTGGTTCCTAGGTTGTAGTGTCTGAATCCCTCTCATATTGGATTCTTATTTACTTTTGCTCTCTCCTTTATATCTGGAGGGTGGGAACCGGGAGAATTGCTCTCAGTTTCTTTGGACAGATTCCCCAAAAGGAAAAAACAAATAAGTAAATACATACATTTTTAAAAACGGTATTAATTTTTACTTGCGATGAGGCTGACAGAGGAGAGAAGCTGGCTGGTGGGAAGCAGTGTGGCGTGTCTGTTATCACATCTCGTACAAAGTTTGATGTAGCCAGCTGGCAAATACCAGCGACTCTCCTGAGCTCATAGCTCACCCTGTTTGTGTTGACATTTCTGGCAAGGAAAGGTAAAGAGTTATCCCAGCTGCAATAACCTGTGAGGTCTCGCTTTGCGTTTCTCTTAATTTGCCTGAAATTAAAGTCTCACTCAGCAGGAGCGATTCACATGCCAGCGTTTCCCGTCGTTACGACCGGCTGGGGTCCTGCGGGAGGAGGATGCTGTAGCACCTGTAGTGATCCACTCCCAGCTCCGTAACTGCACACCAGTGACCTCGCAACTCACACCTTCCTTTCCTCGCTCTTAAAACCTGACAGCGTTTTAACCCGGCCCCCTCCCAGTGCAGCACGGAGCTGGCGTGAGGGGCCGCGGCCCCCAAAAGAGCAGCAGGCTGAGCCCTGCCATGCTGCTGGAGAGGCAGGTGTGGGGATGCTCGAGGAGCTCCTGAAGAAAAGCCTCTAAATGAGTAGCTGGACCATGTGTCCTTGTGCGGGGACTTGCTGGTTTAGCAGGGAGGGCTCAGTGCTCCCGTGACTAAGTCACCCCTCTCACACTGTTCACAGCATGCCGTGCTGACGCTGTTTGCAATTTGGAGTCAATTGGGATTGATTTTTATTACGAGTTTGATATTAGCTGCTAGATAACATAGAGAAGCTTTACCTGAATTCCTGGCCAAGCACGTGAGATGTTGCTGATGGGCAAAGGCTGTGTAAAAACACCCTTAACTCTAAAGCAGCAGCTGATGCTGACAGTGGATTTCCTTTGAACTACCCGAGTCCATTTCAGCTCCGGATGCCCTTGCACAGAGCCCTTGACTTTATCATTAACACTGAAGGCTTTGGGCCTGATTCTCTTCTCCTGCCAGACTTACCCTGAGGTGACATTGGAATGATTTTTCCTCTCGATTCTTATATATCAGAGCAAGACAAAAATCTGATTTCCAACATGAACCAAGAAAAAAACCCCAAACCAAAAAACTACAAAGAAACAACCCCCCACCCCAAAAGAAGAAGCAGCTACCCAAAACTGACAGGCCTTTTGCAATACAGTGAAATAAAAGGCACACTTGATGCAAAATTAGTTGGAGTTGTTGGGAAACTTTACTTTCATTACAATGGTCTTTGGACCTAGGGTACAATGGCATGGCATTTTGTCTTAGCACATGAAGCCTCATTAAAAATACTGAGTGGCTGTGGGATATTGGACTGGTATTTTAAATAATGATAAAAGAACCAGTGCTGAAGTCTGAAGAACATTTTATTTCTTGAAATAGATGCCAGAAAAACATCTGCTATTTTAGTAATCTAAATTTTGCTGAACATATTTCTGATTAAATACTTTGTCCTTTGAACTGCTGCTGTAGTTTAGGTGGAATACGTCAAGTAGTTCTGTCATTATCTGATGTTCTTTAATAGACTTAACTGGAATCTTATTTATGGATCAGATCTATGGGCCAAATAGCAGTAAGAAATCCTTTTTCTTTCTGATAAGATGATGTATGTACCCTGAGAAAAGCGGTGGTGGCATGCTCTGCCAGGTCACATTCTCCTCTTGCTAGGGATCTCTGTGATGTATGTAGACAGAAAATAAATACAAGGGAAGGTTTGCTTATGGCATTTCCCTCTTTTTTAATTATAATACAATTCGGTGAACACAGGTTACACTTTTGGAAGGGAGACTAATACAGTGCCGCAGATGACTTCTAAGAGGACATGATAGATTGTGTGCTCAGAAGAATCCTTTCTCTTCTCCCAAGCCCAGACTTTCTCAGTTGAGAAAATATATTTACATATATATAAAGTGCCTCATGTCAACCAAAAAATGCAGGCCAGCCAGGGACTAGAAGGGAAGGCAAAGACAGCAAGGGCATGACTGAGATTGGCAATCACCGGCAGGCTCCAGGTTGTCTCTTGCTGTCCCACCACTGCTTGGTGGAGTTCATCAGTCTTTCCATGAACTAGATTCTGTCTCCCAGTAAGTTTTTCTTGTAAACTCTCCTATCTTAATCATTATCCTTCTTGTTACTCCAAAGAGAATGCTGAGAGCCCTAGCAGGGATGTCTGATGTCTTCAACTTCCTTTTAAAAATACTTCTCAGTCTCTGCCCAGGTTCTGAAAGCCCCTAACATCTCTTACGGAGAGGTAGAAGCAGCATATTTAACCTTCAATTCTCTTCCATTTCCCCCACCCCAAGAAAGGAAAGGGTACCTGTTCTTCCTATGGTGCTGAACATGTTGTAGAGGTTGTTGGACAGTAAACTTGCTCTCACACACATGCTCTAGTAAGCCATGATAGCACTAGTTAAAAAGTCAACAAGAAGAAAATGCTTAAAAGGTGGTGATAAAACTATGACTGAACCAGAGCTGATGTTTGAAATGCTGCAGCAAAACCGCCAAGGTTCTGGGGAGGAAAATTCCTTCTTAACTCTTTGGCCTTTTTAGCCTTCTCTACAAGCAGATGTTTGGGGATGGCAAGTCTTCCTGAAAACTTATTGATAGGACCAGCTAAATAAATGCATATACTTTAAATGTCACTTTGTGCCTTTCTCCTTCTCCCCTACTGAAATAGTTCTTGTTGATTTTCCTCCTGTTAACCAAGTTTTTCAGGAGATGAGATTCAACATGGTAGTTAATTGCCAAATTTATTAAATGTTAAGGCACTAGTTATTGAAAAAGAAGTCCTCCAGACAACTATTAAGGTCTGGAGAGGGTATTTTCTCATTGCGTAGGAAGTAAACTTCAATTTGAATCAATATTTAGTGTTCAGTGGCAGAGTCCCAGTAGATATGTGAGTTATTGATAAGTGGGTTAAGATGTCTTTGTTTAATGTATCTTGTTATTTATTTCTCTGAGTCCCCCCAAAACAGTAAATTGTCAGACTTGGTTTAAATGTTAGTTGTACTGTTGTTAAATCTATTGTATCAGGTTGTATGGCTCCTAAAACATACTCGAAAGCCTTCACGCCTTCATGTGGTGCTGCTTGAAGTCTTTGTCAAAACCAACATTTTCTGATTTGGCGTTGGCATTATATTTGTAAAAGGGAAGAAACATCTCTTAGTGCTGATTGCGTGGGAAGCTGTGATGTTGAAGTGATGGACTGGCAACCCAGATTTCTCGGAGGCAGAAAAAGTCTACATTGAGAAAAACCAAATGCTGTTCTCCTTACAGTTGTAAGCAGGTTTGGGACATGCCAGAACACAGAGGTGAGGGCACATAATGAGAATATGCATCTCCAGCTCTTTTCAGGTGTCAACTGATGTTTAGGACAGGCACTGACTGGGTATGGTCCAAAGCCTGCTGTGGTTGGCTGTGGCCTGGGACCGTGATGAGTAATGGAGGAAGAGGAGGAAGAGGAAGCAGATTCTGTGTTTGCCTAATCCTCTCCCAGGTGGTGGAGCTGGGCTGGCAGGGAGCGTGGTCTGAAGACTTCATCTGGGAGCACTTTTCCATTCTTGGCTCTTGACTCCTGACCCAACCAGCCTGTGGCTAACCAGCTATGGTGAGAAAGTCCACAGGTGACACCATGGCGATTAAGACCTCTGAAGTAACCCTTCCTTCAAATAGTGCAAGTAGGAGACACCAGCAAGACCTTCACTCTCCGTGGGTGGACCTGTGTGGTCCTACTTCCTTGAGCGAGGCTCTGTGTAAGTCATATTGCAGCTGATTTTCCTTGGAGTAGATCAATTCTGGTCGCTACCCTGTGTGTGATGGTGCTTTGGGTTGTAAATTGGCTTAAATGTTCCCTGTCCCCACGCGCTCTCTTAAAAAGCTAATTTCAGTCAGCACCTGCTGGCAGTCCCCTGTCCACAGATGAGTTGGTGTTATTACTTGTTGTTACCGTACTGATTGCTTGCCAGGGGAATGACCATCACATCAAGGTTTCTGCTGAGTGCAGGAAGTTTGCTGCTCCTGCTGTTTCAACCCCAAAATCTTACTTTAAAAAAAGGGCAGACCTTTTCTTTTGTCATCAACCCAGCTGCACCGTCAACTCCACTCATGAAGGCACTCTGAATAATTGCTTTCTGCCTGGTGCAAAACCAAAGGCCAAGGACAGTGTCATCGACACCGGTAGATAATTTGGCTCAAAATCCTTAGCGAGGCAGCGACCTTGAATAACCGAGAGACCAGAAGATGAGGGCCACCAGCTCTGCAGTCCCTATGATCTTGTCAGCACTTGTAAGGTACTGGGGGGCAGGTCCTGACTGAATCTGTGCACACTCACTCCTGTGCAAGAGCTGATGAGGGACAGATCCACGGGTGAGTGAGTCATTGACGGACCGTGCAGAGAGTTGTGCTTAATCACTGCTGGACAAATGCCTTGTGAAGCCTTCTTTCTCTTTGGCTTGATAAGCAAACAAAAGTACTTTCTCATCCTTAAGAGCTGACAATTTGCCTTCACAGAGAGGAGAGGAAATTAAAAAATTAAAGGAAACCCAAACAATTTGACTCTCTTGCCAGCATCCTATGTTTCCTTAGGCTTTGCTCCAGTGCTTGCCTTGTCTGTACTGTTAATAACACTGTGTTTTCCCCTGGAAGTTAGCTACTTTTATATTCTTGCCTCTCTTTAAAAATGTGACCTTTAGCTTTTGAGCTTTCATAATTGCTGTTAATCTATTCAATAAGGAACAATAATTGAAAGGGCAAAATTTATAATCTGGTCTGTCTGACTTCAGTCTTTGACCCCAGTATTTTCTCTGCCAGAAATCTCTCCCATCCCTTGGGAACGCTAACCCCTGCCTGGAGGGCGGCTGCTGGGAGCACACGGCTCCTCCTGTGTGCGTCCACTGCAGCCTCGTGTAGAGGCAAACAGGCTCCTCTTGTTTCTAACCGGGCCTTCGTGTCCTGCCCTTCCCACTGCCTTTTTGACCTGCTATTTGTAATCAGTAGCCACAGTCATCCTCCCGCCCGAGAGGCCCCTCGGTGTCAGGCGTTCCCTGGAGCCGTGCCTGGGGCGTAGCCTCATTATTCAAAACCTCCGACTCTGTCAATGCAAGACGATAGTCCTGTGATCAAAGCGATAGTCCTGTGATCAAAGCGGGCCCTAAACTGCTTTGTACTTGCTTGTATGCCTTGCAATTTCAGAGTGAACATACTTTTAAACTCCAGATATTTGAGTGATGGGAAGTTGGGTTTTCAACCCCTTTCAAGTAATTTCACCCTGCCACCGTACTTCTCCCGAGTGGGATCCAGACCAGTCTCTGTCCATCGAGTGTCCCCCTTCAGAAACACCTCCAATTATAAAATGGTACGAAGCGAACAAATATTGAAGAGAAAGCTGGAGGCCAGGAGAAAATTCCTTTCCTCTCATCTCAGCCATGCATACCACAAAAAGCATCTTTCCAGCACCGAATACTTGAATAATTCTCCTCTTTAATGCCTGAAAGCTCTGCTCACCTCCGCCTTGCTGGCTGACTGAACTCACGCTGCCTGCGTCTCCTTCCAGGATGACAGCCAGGAAATTATTACAGTGCAATTTAAAGACCATAAAATACAGGACGAGCAGATGGCAGGTCACGTCTCCTTCCCATGAATAGCCTATGTCACCGTGGCACTGCTTCAGCGCATGCTGAGCTGCACTCGCAAAGTCCAAACAAGAGGCATGACCAGTGGAGAAGATGCCTGTCAAGGCAACATCCCAGCAGCGCAGACCTTACGACTGTGACAAAGAATTTGGGCATTGGCAAGAAGCTTTAGTGACAATGAGCTTTAAATACCTGCTGCTAAGATAATCACAATAATCTGTCTGCCAGCTTTTTCCTAATGTGCATTTTCTAATTCATTGTGGGAGGCAAAATCCTTTGACTGGTAGAATGAAGACGTGGCACTGTGACTATAATTTACATTGTTAAACAACTGGAAGGAGCAGCTATCAAAAGCTGGAAATCCTACCCAAAGCAGAATAGCTGCCTTCACAGATTAATTTTTTAAAAAAAGATGAGAAATTAGTGTTTTCATAGAAAGGAATTCCTGATGCAAGGGATCCTCAGTTCTGTGAAAGGGATTAAAAAAGCGAATGTCCCAGTTGCAGGATTTGCTGCGGTTCTGTTCTTTTTTGATCTTTTTGAGTCTACCCTTGGAGGAGGGGATCTTCCCCTCCACCTCTCACTCACTGTGCTTTGTTGGGGCAAGATGCTGGAATAGCCATTATGGTCATTCCTCTCATCCCAAAGAGGATGTTTCTGAGCAAATTAATTTCTCTTCTATCTAATTGGGAAACTCAAACAAAGCTCTGTCATGGATTGGCCCTTGGTGCAGCAGTCAAGACGATCCCCCTTATCCTCTCAGCATTAATTACAAGCCACCTCTGCTCCTATGAGCAGCACTTCACCAAAGAAGGCTGTGTGTTACCTACAATCAGCAACACCGTGGGTATATCTGATGCACAGGGACACACCATGGTGTAAAAATTGTCATCGTCTCTTCACTACTAGTGGTACTAGAACCACAGAAGGATCTGGGATTCAGAAGTTTTTTGGTAGAATGGAGTTAGTAGTTTGATAGGAAAGTATCTTCTCAAAAAAAGGAAAGCACTACATCTAAATGAGCCACTGAGCTCCAACGGCAGGGCCAGCAGGTAAGTGATGTGTACTGAGAGAAGCACAGCTATCCAGAGCTCATTCCTTACACAGCTTATTGTCAGTTAACGAAGATGATTGTTTCTCCTCCTTTCCGCCCCCCCGCGAGGTGAGGGAGAGTGGCGGGAAGCGAGGAGACACGCATCAACCTGCTGCCCAGGTGGCAGCTCAGAACCTTGGTCCACCAGCACCGCCTGGCTTGCATGAGACCTTCGCACGCAGACTTGGATCGTGCATGAAAAACACCTTCTCTTTGTTCCCCTTCAGGCGAAATCTGCTGCAACGTCACCCTGTTCCCCCGTGCGTACGTCCGTAGCCTGCAGAGGCTGTATTTGGCACCGCTGTTGGCAAACCCCTCCGAGAGGCAGACGTTCATGGAGCCGGGACTGGCAGCTCCCTGCTCACCTCTGGAAACGGCCCTTTCAAGGACACTTTCAAGGCAGGTTTGCAGAGGCTTGCGTTGCTGCTCGCTGTTCATGCTGAGGAATAAATTGGATTTGACTATCTGCAGCTCCTTTTGGCACCTTTCACTAGTGCAGAAATTCCCATTGTGACCTGTGAAAAAATAGCCACCAAAAATCCTTCATTTTCTAAGAAATATTCCTGGGCAAAATGTCACCTTTCATATAGGTCAGCTGAACGTAGCCAATTGTACCATTTATTCAACAGGGAGCACTGTAGTTTGCACTTTGCATTTCTAAGAATCGAATTTGCTAAGTGGAGCACTTCCCACTGACAGAGCCGGAGTTGCGCTG
The DNA here is from genome assembly GCF_028858705.1 of Grus americana. Taxonomy (NCBI): domain Eukaryota; kingdom Metazoa; phylum Chordata; class Aves; order Gruiformes; family Gruidae; genus Grus; species Grus americana. The sequence goes on from NC_072866.1 coordinate 16,887,170, forward strand.
GGTTTTTTTTTTGCTGCTGGAAGCCATTTTTACGTGTATCATAGAGCTTCTTAGCCCTGTTGCATCTGGCTTAGTGTTTCTCAAGGGACGGAGGAAGGATTGCTAATAGCTTTCCAACCCACTTTAGTCTCTCTCTTCATAATGCAAACTCTCAGCAAAACAGGCTTGAGCAAGGTCTTTGTCCTGGATGACTTTTTGCTAAATAAGTTAGCAATGCTCTAGTTAGCAAAATCTCTTATCCCCTGTGGATGTGTTCAAACTTACTGGTACACTGCAGCGGGCTGGGACAAAGGTAAAGTGAGAAATGCTAAGAGAGGAGTTGTGTCACGTTTAAACCTTAATGCAGCCAACACCCAACATGTGTACTCAGACGTTCCAGGGAGATAAAGAAATACTTTGACCCGAATCAGAAAAATCTGTCATTTTCCCACAGAGAATCTGAAACTGGTCCATTTTTTCTCTCTCTCACAGATGAACAGACAGAATAAGCTGTCCCCCTTCAGAGGATGAGTTGACTTTGCTTCTTAGGAAGAACATTTGTTTCTTCTGCATGAAATTTATTAAGAAGTGTGTTTTCCACAGCAATCTTAGTTCCTAAAAATATGTATCCGAGGGTTTGTTAGATTTTTTTTTTATGACTTCTGTGCAAGTTGTATGCTGTAGGGTCATGCAAAGGGGAGCAGATACATGTATAAACTTACTGCAAATTCTTCCAGACCAGACTTTCTTTTTTTTTTTTTTTGGTAATGCTTTTTCTTATTCCCATCATACAGTGAAATGAATCTTTAGATGACAGATACTGGACTCTGTCAGGCATCTCATCTTGTACTGAGGCTAATGACAGTCTGAAAGAAATTGCTCATCTGAGTCAACAGCCAGCTTCTCCAACTGTGTTTGTCTTCAGCACTAATTTCATTTCTTCGCTCAGTTTTCCTGAAATCTGAGCACACACACTGACCTGATAAATAACTGAAGTCGGCAGTAAAGATAAAGGAAAGTTCTACACTCCAGAGGTCAAGCTAGCCTCCAAATCATATTTGCCCTAATGGAGAACAAATTCAACACTACCAAAAGTCAAATGAATGTTTAGTCACCTGAGAAAATACCATTATAAGCTGAAATGAGCTCTCATTATTTTTTCCATTTTATTTCTTTAATTTCTCCTTGGCTTCTGCTACAAAACTAAAAATAGGGGCATTAGTCACAGGGTAGTTCAGAGGCACGCTCAAGGCAGAAGCAAGGTTCTAAGGTAAATCAGAGCTAGTGGCTCTTAAAGTGGATGAAATCACTTGCATTAGGCCTTCAGGATGCATATTTTCATTTACTTGATTTATTCCTATTGTTTAAGCCGTGATGTGAAGTGGCACAGACGCGATGGAGCCGGGCTGATGAGGAACTTTATAGTGAGCTGTCAGGGCAGAAAATCCCATTGCGAAGGGACCCTTTCCTTGGGGCTGCTTGTGAGGACGGAGCAGCAGAAAGCTAAGCGAATGATTTAAAAGGAAAAAAAGAAGAAAAGAGACACGGGGAAATAGGCAGGTAAATTATCCGCCGTGCTGTGAGGAGGCACCGAGGCGTTGGACAGCCTTGGTGCAAACGGCTGCAGAACCGGGCGGAGGGCAGAATCGGACCTCTTTCTGGAGGTGAGGAGGATGTCTCAGCCCCTCATCCTGCTCTGCACAGCAGCCGATTTGTGTCCAGAGGCTTCCTCTTCCCACGTGAGCTGGTCCCTTCCTTCTCCTCCCAGCCTGGGAGATGCTGGTGACTTGTATCCTGATTACATCCATGAGCCTCCCTCTGCCTTCTTACATGCTTTGAGCGTGTGAACGCAAAGGCCGGTTGCTGTCTAACGCTCTAACAGCCAAACCTGTTTGGTTTGGAGCACAAAAGGTGGTTAGTAAATAATATTTTTTTTTCTGTCATTGCTGATGTCATCCGGTCCCATTCCGACGTCGTTGTATCACCAGCATCCTAGAAAGAACATCCTGGGTAAAGCATCGTGGCAATAACAGGGTGTTTTATTGATAGATAGGCTGCCTTCTGGAACATAATGGATCTGGCAGGGCCAAATACTGCTTTAATAGCGTGTCCAAGACTTCCTCTTGCAATTTATATCTTGGAAATCCCATAAAGCACACTTACTTTGCAAAGCATTGAAAGAGAGAAAGGAGTTGCTCTGGAGGTGGATATTAGCATGGACTGGGGAAGAGTGGAGAACCTTTTATGGATCCCACTGTGTCCCCGTAAAATCTCAGCACTGCCTTACCTCACTTGATAAATGTTTCGTTACTATGGGCATATGAGTCTTAATTGGTTATGGGAACCTTACTACTTAGTTTAAGTGCAGTTGTGGAGTTCATTAAGGGCAGCTACATAGCTTAGGTCTACATACAAAGGTCGAAATAGTTGCTGTTCTGTGGGTGCCAATTATTTATTATAGAAATCTCTTCGTAATGAAACTTCATCTGATTTGTGTTCATGATGGCAAAAAGAATTCTGAATGATTGACTTGTATGTTAATGGAGTACGTGGAAAAGGGTGGACACATCAGTAAAGACTCCGAGTTTCTGTGCTACAGAAACATATGTACATCACAGCAGAGCTGTCAGCAAGTTGTAATGAAGCTGACTTGCCACTTAAACTTAGGTTTTTTCACCTATGTAAGATAGTGTGTGGATTTTATAGTAAGTTACACTGAACCAGCTTACTGAAGGATGTCTTGCTGTATTTCGTGGCTTTTGTTTATTCACGTGTGCTGCCTTTGTAACGGAAATTCATTTGGCTCAAGCTTCCTGTAAATTTCAAATGCAAAATCCCCAAACCAAACTCCTCAAGCAACTCCTTGCTCCTGTTTCCACAAGCTCAAAATATATTCAGAAGAAAATTCTGATTTTTGTCAAAATTATTTTCTCTTCAGAAGAAAACCCCAGGCAATATCACGGTTTATTTCAATATTAACGTGAGCTGCCAGAGGGTGCATTTTTAGTGATGGGGCTGTCCCCTCTCTTTCACTGACCAGGTTTCCAGGTCGTGCGTGGCTCCGCTGGTACTGGGACATTTCTCATGGAGCGGAGGGTTTCTGCATCAATGATGCGTCTGGGAGATGCAGCCCAGCGGCAGAGCCGGGGCTGAAGAGGAGACGGAGCAGGAGGTGTGCAGCCGTATGGACACAGCCATGGGCACTTTGCAGCCAGGTATGTCAGTATGTTTTTTAAGTGAAGTCTTCTGAATTTTTCTTTTAAGGCATATCCCTTTCTCTCATTCACTTTGGAGTGATAGCAGATATCAATTTATCAGACATCTTAATTTTTGACCAGATGTATACAGAAGTCAGCAAGAATGTTGAGGTTTTTCCCCCCGTTTCCCCCCATCAAGGGGTCAAAGCCAGCTCCATGAAAGCATGTGACTTTCTCGCACAAAATATCCCGTTTTAAGGGCAAAAGGACAATTTTTTTTCTGGAGGAGGCAGGTTTGATGATTCATAATTGCAATGACATATTTATTCCGGGGCTCAACTTGGCCAACTGTTTATAAGTGCACACAATATAACAGATGTAAATGCAGTATATATTGTTTGGCTGTGGGAGAAAGAGTGCTGCTCCTGGCATAGAAACAACAAAGTGGATGAATCTGAGAGCTAATACGATATCCTAGGCACTCCTCCATATATCAATAGAAGGAATAGTACTAAAAAGGCTGCTTCTCAGATTTTTAATAAGATGGTGTCTGTGAAGATTACATTTTGGCTTATAGTACAATATTTCATTTTCCTCAGTTCTTTAGAATCTTTTCTAATAATACATCTGTGTGTACATTTTGTGGTTGCAAACATATTTTAGGTCACTCAGTCAAGTGACATTAAAAAAAAAGTGCTAACAACGAATTTAAAATGCTGCTGGTAGATGGGTGCAATAGCTCATCTGGTAAACAAGCTGTTACTGGAAAAAAAACGTTACTGGTACTGTGAATGACAGTTATGGCAACTGAAAATGTTCGTTTAGCTCCATGTCGCCAATGCCATCGGCAGGCAGATGGCTTTGAGGTAACCCCAGTCGGACTGGCCATGTCTGTTCCAACAGCAAAGATAAAGTTGTTTTTCCTGTCCCTACATTTAACATACCCCATACCAAGCCAGTATCCTGTTGGATAACTGGTAGTAAATCTCCAGAAATCAACTATTCAAAGGAAATCCCTAGTTCTCACTCAGCACTCTTCCTTGATCCTGTAATTTGCTGTACCATTAGTGGGGCTGCATTACGTACTGGGCTCTTATTCACGCCACGCCTTATAACCAGGTTTCCTGGAAACTAGAGACAAGAGAAATTCTTCAGTTGTTGATTTAATTTTCTTCCCAGTATTTAGATCCTGGCTGACCAAGTATACATGACACCAGCATTGTGTTTACTTGAAAACAAACCACATCTGCAGTGGTGGGAAAATCCTCTATCCATACCTCATCTTAGATTCCACGCCTGTGCGAACACTCCCACTTGTATAAGAACGGTATATTCTCCACGAGTAGGCAGCGGTGTAGGCAACCCGGCAAGTAGAAACTGCATCCCTGAAAATTCCTGTCACTGCATCTGGGGTGGCAAAGAGTGACGTTAGTCTTTTGAGCTGAAAGTTCAGAGCTGGCCGTTGCCGCTTTAACTCAAAGTGTGCAGAATGGAGTAGAAAATATCATTACTTTTATGTTAAGTGAGCGAAAACGTGCAAATCACGGAATATGCAGCAGTTTTTTAACTCTCTTGAGGACAAAATAGATCTGTATAAGCTTTGCTGTGACTTTTTTGCTGGTGAGGACAAATTTCATTAAAAAAATGGCTCCCAGGAATTATTTGTTGATTTGAACTCCTGTAAAGGATCTAAGTGGCTGAGGTTCTTGTGCTGGCAGATTTGCAGTAAGCAGTTCAGTGGAAGGGTGGCTCAGAGTAAAACTTGTTGGTGGGTAGAGTTATGGATTTAATATGTTCGACGCCATTAATTGTACCTGCTATTTACTTAGTGTTTTACAGGGTCCAATTGTCATCCTAACTATTTTATGCAACAGTCAAGATCTTTTATACCTTCTAACCGTGAAGCAGGATGGTAAAACGATATGCCTCATGTCACCAAGAAAGTCAGTGGCAGTGTTAAGGTTGGTCCCGCAGTCGCCAGAGGCACCTAAGGGCTTATCCCTCCTCCGTTTCACTGTTCATGGACACTTGTACGGCTGAGGCTTAATTTAGGTAATTTTTCAAGAAAAGGCAAATTCTTTCTGTGTGTCTGATGGAACAGACTATGTATAAGGAACAATGAAAAGATATCTTAGGAATAATCAGAAATGTTTAATTGGGCTGAGAGAATCAAAACCCAATAGCCACTGAGATACAGGGCTAAACACAGAGTATCAAATAGCTACCCACAGTTTAAGTTCTCTTTATGGCCACCTTGTGAGCAGTCTGCGCCCTTGAATATATTAAGCAGCTGTGAGTAATGAACAAACTTGTAAAAATTAATGTGTTTTTTGGAGGGACAGTTAACGAGCTGAAGAAGGGCTAAATTTATTGAAAAGTCATTTATTTAATGAACAGATTGACTCAAGAGTATGGCGTCTCTGGTGCAGCTCCTAGCTGGACCTAAGGGGCCTGTATGTTTTGCTTGGGTATAAAGTGCCTGCTGTGTATGTCGTGCAACGGCAGATTGCTGGCCTTTCCAACGGGACGTGAAGGGTCAGATAATGAGAGCAAGCAGAATGGAAACAGTGGAGTTAAGTGCTGGAGGACCATCACCGTGGCCAAGATACAGCAAGATGAAAAAGGGGATTGGACTTGTAATTGAGCTAGCAAAAACATCCTGAAGGGTGACGTTAGCAAATTTTGGAAGGGAATTAGTATGTCATCATTCAGATTGTAAAGTAAACTTTATTAGTAGCTGGGATGAGACTTTATTGGAATGCGAAAATTATCTCCTGTGTCCCGGCTGCAACGTCTCTCTGATGGATCTGCAGCTGCCTGGTGTCCTGCGGCAGGACCTGGGCAAGCCAGAGGCTCAATTCGTTTTGGCAGTTCTCGTGCGTCTTTTAAATCTTGTAGACACTTCCAGCACAGTCATGGTGTGGACATGTATAATAGAGTATGACGGAGAGGCTACTTGCCTATTCCCATGGCAGGTTGTTAATAATTAGTTTTTCCCGAGGCGTCTGGGACTGGTCACTAGGTGCGTGACTCAGCTGGCTGATCCCATACGGTAATTCCTATACAGTTTTCAGCCTTAGTGTGCTTAAAGCTAGGTCAGTCTGGGAGAAGAATTTAGTTTTCTGTATATTTGCTGATGCCTGCACTGGTGTTTGAAAGGAAACGGCTGACCGTAACTCACACATACAAACCAGGGGGAGCAAATCAGCAAATAAGCTGTGTGATACCATGCCAAGGAAACCACTTCCCGGCACCTGCAGTATATGAAAGGGGATATAGCACGGCTATTTTATAGCCAGGGGAATACTTGGCTCCAAGTTAGTAAACAGGGTTAATGAATGATTGTTTTGTTGATGAAAAACATGTAGCATTTGTGGACTGTTGAGGGAATCGGGTGCCAAGAAGAAAACGTACTAAGCCACTGCTTTTATCCCTGAGTGGAGATGCAGCCCTTGGAACCGGGAAAGGGTGTGTTAAAGAGTAGAAAACAGATCGATAAGTGGTTCTCAGGGAAGAATGTGTGGTGCTGGTTAAATGGTCAACCTGCAGGGAGCTAGAGAAGGAAAAGCTGTATGAGGAGGGATGAGAAAAGCTGTTGCAGAAAAAGGGATTTAGTTGTTAAAAGGAGGGCCATACCCGATTCAAAATTTTTTCATATTAAAAAAAAAAAAAGAAAACCTGAGTGAATAAAGCATCAATTTTCCTACATTTTAAATGAGATCTAAAAAAGAACTCAGTAATGGCATTGGTTGCCATGGTGTTTAAAGGTGCAGCTCCACAGGCACTTCAAATAACAGGAGATGCTTTTATCTGCCTATGTGGCTGAGTTAATTTTCATCTGCTGGAATTATTCATTTAGTTTGCTTTAATTATTCTGTATTGGCAGTATCATAAAAGGGCCTGATCCTGCCATCTTAATACAGATAGAGCTCTTTTTGACTCCAGAGGAAGAAAGATTAGATGCAAGCTGAACTAGTCAGGAGATGCAAATGGGAAAGCTGCAGCTCTGGGCTTGCAGAGGTGCCCACAGAAACTGCTGACGGCACAGAGGTCCATTTAAATAGGGGTCAGGGCAGAGAAGCACTCACCGGGCTCTGGGGTGTGAAGGTGCGTGGAAAATCCACAGAAGAGGTGCTGTGTCCTGTTAACGCAGGCACTGATGCTCTCCCAGGTCTGTTTGGAGGGACTGTTGAGCTTGGAAGAGTCGCTCCTGTGTCCTCCCAGGTTTTGCCCTTCTTTCACCCGAGCAGTGCTGTCCCCCCCTGGGCTGGGGGACCTGGGTGAAGTGGAAAAGCCTGTCCCCTCGCCCCACTCACCTCCAAATTGCTGGCACGTTGGACCGCCCCGTGCCAAATAGGCTTTTGAGCTCACTCCTTTTGCATGCCTTTTGTGGCACCAGGAATGGTTACTGACCCAATCAAGGGGTTACTAAACAGATGGGACCTGCAGCTAGGTTCCCAAATCCCTACCTGTCAGGATGGTGTGGCAGAGATGCGCTTTACTCGCAAGAGAGAAGCAGGAATGTATTTTATTAATAACAAAGCTCAATGGTAAATGCCACAGCGGTTTAACAAGATTCGATGGCAAGGTACACTTGAATATTTACTGCGTAGAGGACAGGGTCAGACAAAACGGTCAGGGAGGCCCTCCCGTTGAGTCAGGATGTTCAGAAAGGCCCCCCCTTGCTTTCTGAACCTCTTCTCAGAGAGGAGCCTAGGTGCGGCTGGATCTAATCCTAGTCCCAGACTTGGTCAATGGTTTATGTCTAAAGGATTGTAAGTGCACAATCAATCCATTCTATCACTGAGCTAAGATTTTCAAAGTTGCAGTGTGCTTATTCCCAATCCTCTTAACGAGTATCAGACCTCAGGATGTATTTCAAACTGACAAATATTTTGTTCAGTGTCAAGACAAATGTCTTGGGCTTTGATGGTGTTACTCTCACAAATAGATCCTTGTTGTTCCTGTACAACGCATGTGTTAACATCAATTGTTAGCCATTCGTTTCCATTTTTTGGGGCGCGTACTCAGTGTTCTAATGGATAGAGTGTAGCTCCATTCTGATTTAATCCTAACGCAATGATCGGGTGTTTGGTGTAGACCGAAGCGTTGTGTATTGTTAAGACAAAAGCTGTGACCTTATTGTTGATGGGCTCATAAGTAAAATTGACCAAGTACCACCAGGACTGGAATTCTCTCTTAAATTTTGTTGCATTATCCCAAATTACCTTTCAAATTTCAGTGGGTAAAGGTGTCCTCATCACCTTCTCTTATAATTGCTTCTACCATAGATTGCATCCACGGTTGAGTTTGGATACAACTCAGAGCTAGGGAAGCATTATTTTGGGCTGCACCCAGTGCATCCACAATCAATCGGTGGTCCCTTTCATTAATTCCTTCCACTGAGGCGGTATATCAGATAAGAGCCCTTGGTTAGTTCCCAGTGCTCAGAGAGAAGCCCGGTGTCAGCATTGTTAGGGGTTGGAACAGTAACACGAACACAGCATTTTTGTTTGCCATCCTGCGGGGTGCTGTAAGAGAGAATAGAGACTTGTTTCGGCAGGGAGAGCCTGAACGGGTTACTCCACTAAAAAGAAGGAAAAATCTGTAGGCATACCATTTTCTGCCAGTGGATTTTTGTGCAACTCCTTCTGGGGGAGCAGTGTCCTTTAGGGTTGCTTCTAGTAAATTAAATGGTCCTCCAGTTTGCACAGATTGTATTTTCTCAACTTGTTTAAGTGCTCGGACTAAAGCACTTTTCCCGTTCAGAGTATCATTGTTCTGTTTCTTTAAATGTGGTTGGGCTAATGATAAAGGTCCTTTTGGCCCATCGGGGCGGTTTGGAAGAGGTTACAGTAAGGAGTGTGCTCCGGGAAGCCCCATTGGGCTGTGACAGGGTCATGGGGGTGCTGCTCCCAGGGACTGGCACGTCTTTAATTCCTCAGCCTCTTCATGTTCTAACTGCTCCTCCCAGGGTTTGCCTTTCCATAAGAATGAGTATAATGGACGGGAAATGATAGAAAACCCAGGTACGTGCTTTCTCCGGTAGCCTAAAGTTGCCATTAATTGTTGTAACTCCTGCCTTGATTGGGGCATTTGCAGCGCTCTGATTTTCTTTAAGGTATCTGGAGGAAACACTGCACTGCCTGCTACCCACCAAGTACCTAAAAATTTTACTTCTTTACTTGGTCCCTGACATTTTCCGGGTGGAATCTCAATTTCTGCTTTATTTAGTGCTTGCCATACTGCTGCAGCAGCTTCCCCCGCCTGCTCAGGGGAAGTTCCTGCAGTCGGAATATCATATCATCTATACGTTGGTACAGGTTCACATCTTGGGGGAGTGAGACTGTGTAAGAGTTCAGGAAGTGCGGCGGGAGCAATTGGGGGTGAATATTTATACCCCCGTGGGAGCCTGTTAAAGGTATATTGTATTCCCTCCCAAGTGAAAGCAAACTTCTCTTTATCCTCCTCCTTCAAGGGAACCATAAAGCAGATATCTTTTACACCTAGCGCCGCCACCCACGGGTGTGCAGCTGCTTGCAAACTAGTTGTTAAGTTTGCAAAGTTTGGTACAGCAGCCGTTAGCGGGGCTGTATCGCATCGGCGCCGAGGATCCATTGTTAACCGCCACCTCCCGCCTGGTTTCCCAGCTGGCCGGACAGGTGAGTTACATGGCGAGGAGGTTCTGGAGGTAACCGGTCATTTCTCCAAATCAGCCATGACTTCAGAAATTCCATTTCGTGCTGCAGCAGAACTTGGATATTGTGGTACGTTAGTAATTTTTGACTCGGGGCGTGCAGGGGCTGTGTGACGTACGCGCGCTGCAGCATCCCCATGTCCACCGGGGCTGGGACCGATGTTTGAGCTGAAGAACCATACGTTCTGCAGGCGCCAGGTTTGTCCATTTAAAACACAGTTTATCGATCCCGTGCCTTATTACCTTTGTATCTCGCTGGCTTAGCTCACTCTGTCCCCTTGTATTTTGGCTAAGAACACAGCCATCAACACTGGAATCGCATCCCTTAAGACAAATACCTCTTTCCTGTATTTGACTTTACCTAAAACACAGGAGCGACCTGAAAGAGAAAAATCAGAAGCTGATGCTGTGAGGTGATGCAGCCCTGTGTAACTACACTATGGCTGTCATTTGAAACGGGTGATCAAGAAACACATTTATCATGTTTTCTCTCCAAATATTAGTTGTCACATAATCTGCAATGAAATGGCATTCAGAGTCTCAAGATTTTTTCCAGCACCCTCTCTATGCCTTATTTTATTGGTTTTTTCCTCGTTCCCCTTAGAAGCATGAGTCAGGAACCCTCTGTTATTAAAAGCAGTCCCAGTTGCTCCTACCTTTCATTTCCTTTGGATTACATTAATTGCCTGACAGCTAAAAGTGATCTGGGTTTTTCAGTCTTCAGCACTGGACCGCAAGAAATATTTACCAGCTACAGCAGATTTATAAAGATGCCACTGAGATGCCTTGAGACTAACAATCAGAAAAAACAGCAGCAAAACAACACTATTTTTCAAGGTTAAATGCTCAGAATGCTAAAAAGGAATTGCACATAATAAAGCCAAACAAAGACTTGGATTCAGCCCATTTTTTCCTCCACTTCTCTCACATAAAAGGAAGATGCTGGTGGTTTAAAAATGATTGCACAGCATCACACGACAATTAGAAATTTAATAAGGGAGCTTTAATTTTAATTTGGTTTTGGTTTTGTAGTTCAAATATCCGTTAGTGTCAACCCCCTACCTCTATTGCACAGTCATTTTCTTTTCACGCATGCCTTGCTCCGTGTCTTTGTAAGACTCACTTAGCTGAGAATGGCGGGATGATACTATATAAAGAGCAGCTAACGTGAAGGAGGGATTGTCCAGGCTGATGTTAGCAATCTGGAACTCAAACATGTCCTGCATGACTTTGAACAAGTCGTTTAGCCTCCCTGCGCCCTATTTCCCAGGTATAAAGTGCGGGTTGCGGCACTTCTCGCTCACCGAGGGCCGGGAGGATAACTGCTTTCCGAGATGCTCAGGTACTATGGCAACCGGACCAGGAAAGGAGCTTCGGCAGAGGAAATACCCTGTAGATGTGTACCGGGAAGGCAAGGGTACAAAATCCGCAGGCTTAAACACATCGACAGCTTTCCAGCTTTGTTTCAATGACAAAATTAACAGGCCTGATTCTCATTCAGCCACGGCTACCGCTTCTTGTGCATAAAAGGAGCCATCTCGAGGCCCTGCATCCCTGGCAGAGGTGCTGCCCTCAAGCCATAGATGTGCACTGGGGTCTTCTTCACTGCCTTGAAGCGGTGACTGAGGTCCCCACATGTGACATGAAGATATTACCTGCCTTAAAGCGACTTCAGATCTGCAAGTAAAAAAACGAAAACTTTAAGAAATAGATCTTTACTGATCTCGGTGTAATTTATAACTCAAAATGCAGTGTTCCGTGTACAAAACCGATGGAACTGAACCAGTTAAAATGGGTCCACGAAGGCAGTAGGAACCATTCTTTAACGATCCCCAGTGAGAAGAGGTGATGCAACATATTACTAATTCTCATCCAAGCGACCTCGTGGCAATTGTTTGTGTTTGTCTGTGTTTCAGAAAAATGCTGTACACTTCCGTATTTATACATTATTTCCATTCGAAGGGAAAGGGCTTGCTCACAGGGGATGACGATTGCAGCAGCACGCCTGATCCATCCTGTGGTTCTGAGAGCCGGGGAGAAGTGGACCACTTCCCACGGGGAGTGGGGAATTTAAGTAACAGAGATGCCCGGCATCCTGGCTGTACCAGACTCAGTCTGGAGGCCAGCAGAAAAGATCGGCAGCGGCAGGGAAAAGCTGGAAGCGGTAGTCTTTTTCTTCTGTCAGTGCCTCGCTCTCAACCTAAGAGAGACGGTTACGGACTGCCAAGCTGGTCAAGTAAGCCATCTTCCTGGGGGGAGCCCAGACTGCCTCCAAAGGCAGCTTGAACTCCCCAGCCGTGAGGAAATTGTTGAACCCTTTGCTACTCTCTGAACTACATCTTTGGAGCACCGTAAGTCTGTGCTGGGAGCAGGTCTGAATACCACCTTAACAGGGAAAAAGGGAGAAGAAACGTTCCACAGCGGTATAGCCTTCCATTAATAACAATTGAGCCATCACTGACAGGCACTGCTGTCTTTCCAAGGCTTCCCTGAGATTTTAATTTCCCTTAGGAGGTGGATTAAGTTTAGTCCATTTGTCTATAGCTTTTTGAAAGGTGCTATTTCTGCAGCAGGACAAGCTGACGGAGGTGAGCAGCAAAGCTGCTGTTGCAGGTGGCCTCGGCAACTTAGTTTGGAGGAGCCGTTACGCGGCATCTCCCCGAGAGTGGTTTGCAGTAGGTGGGTGACCCAGGAGCTGCCAGCTGACCCGAAAGCCGAGCCGTTAGCGAACGCCACAGATTGCTAGGGGTTTGGCGCAGCGGGGCGGCCGGTGCCAGCAGCGTTGGGAGCAGGGTCAGCCCTCGCGCCGTGCCGTCTCCGTTGCGCAGGACGGAGCAGGTGGGGGTGAGGACTTTTACACTCGGGTTAACACCACGCTATCTACTTGTGTGTGTGGGGGGAGGCTGACGTATATATCCTAACTATTTTAGGGAAATACGTCGTTATTCCGAATTAGAAATATCTACAGGGGCTTGAGAGTTTGGATTAAACTTCTATGCAGACTCTTGAAAAGTGCCCTGATTTCAGTTTCTCAGTCTCTTTCCAAAGTGAGTTAAGAAAATTAATTAAGACCATTTTTATTTAGATTAACTTCTCAACAGTGTAATGTGTTTTCAACTATCTGGTATAAATTAATATCTTTAATTGACATTATTCCTTCTGAGCACCCTTTGGTAGATGAGGTCTAAACATAGGTTTTAAAATCTTCAATTCTTTTAGACTTAGCAGCAAGTGGAAATGTTTGGTTTGAGATCCCATCTTTGCGAGTGGTTTAACAAGCTGATTTTTTAAAAAATGTGTATAAAATGGGATCCTTATTTTAGAAATAGCAGAGATTTGTTTCACAGGCGGATACTTGGTATTTCTCAGTCATTTTATATGCCTGACCCTCTTTTGCCAACATGGCATTGGAAGAGCTGTTTTATTTTTTCAGCCCCTGAAGTACTGGATTGCAGATCTTATTAATTTTGTGTAGTTATATCATACTGTGACTCCAGATTTATTTTTCTGTAATGAATATGGAAAGATTTTCAGTTTTCAATGCACTAGAACATCACACCTGTTATTATTTCTTATTTTCCTCCCTCTGCCTTTCAAGTTGGAAGGCAGTCCTCTACCTTGGAAATGTTTCTCTTTCTCTGTGGGTCTTCAGAGTCCCTCAAAGCCTAAGGCTGGCTGCAGTAATCCTGCTTTATCCTTTTTTTTTAACCCCTAAAAAGAATTACTCCTGTGAATCATTACTCAAGTGAATCTGCAGTACTCATTTTGTGGTTGTTCTGTCTCAACTTTCGCTGCTTTTGATTATTCAACTCAAACTGTTATCTCATATTCACTTTCAGGGAAAGGCTTTGGGGGACTTAAATTCTTCTTTAATCCAACTTCCAAGTAACAAAATACTCTGAACCTTTGGAATGGAGAACGTGTGTGTGCGCGCGTGTGCTTGTGTGTGTGCACGTCTGCCTAGGCTGACCTGCTTGAGCCATCCTTTCTTCAGGCTTTGCCTTACCTGTTTAAGAGTCAGTGAAGACCATAGAAGGATCAGACCTAGTGGTCTTTGGCTCCAACGGCTCAGGTCATCTCTAAATTGCACATACCTGGGCAGTGGACAAGGGGATTGAACCACTGCTTTTACAGACACACTTCAATATTGTATATTTAACCCATAATTTATTGCTAAAACAAATTCCTTCCCAGATCAGGTAGTCCTGGGGAGCAGGAATGGTATTTATTTTTGCGGAGATCTTCTCATGGGGACTTTATTTTCATCTTTTTTTGTTCAGTTGTTCTGTTAACCTAAAATAATAAGCTAACTTGGTCAAGCCCTGTGTACTGGGGGAGGATGGGGATGAAAGAGCATATAACTTCTGCACAGTTAATCAAAAATCCTCCAAGGGCTGGTCTGAACAAATCTCTAACTTTGAGGTATCCTTTTTCATCCCGCGTACAAACAGCAACGGCAGAAACAGTCCAAGCGGTTAGTTACGTGCTCTTTTGCAGTTCTCGGTGGCCTCAGCAGCAGGTACCTGCATCAGTCCCCTTCTTCTAATCTGTTCCGTACCATGGGAGGCGAGAAGGGGCAATCATGAGAAGTGGGGGAGATGCCCGATGGAAAATGGCCAGCTGTGTTACAGCACTAGGGGCAGCGGCGAGGGAAGGGAGCAGTGACGGCCTTGAGGAGCTGGGAAGACTTCCACGAGCAAAACCCACCAGTTATCTATCCAGTACATTCCCTCTACTTTAGGAAAATTAGGGAAAGGTAAGAAATTAACTTACCTCCTGGTATGAGAGGAACGGTGCTCCGGGGAGAAGAGACTTAGTCTCCAGAGCAGCACTGAGATACGAAGGCTGGCTCTGTTCTTCCCATTAGGAGGAAGAAATCGTTCTTCCCATTCTGCTGCAAACCGAATGAGTATCTGACTGAATGAATTTGAAGCAAACAGCTAATAAAATCTAAAATAAATGAGATTACTGAATCAAATCACAGAATGCAAAATATTTGTGTAATTGTATAATTCAAAGCTGTTGCAATATTAATGAATATTATAATACAATGATTAAACACAGGATTCATTTCTGGTTTGCAAATGTGCCTAAGCCTTTAATCTAGCAGGGTATTACAACCTAGGTAAATTTTGTTAAACCTTCCTGTGAAAGCATTTTATTTAAAAAGCACAACTACAAACCCCTTCCTGTTCAAAGCCCTCATCATCACTCATCCTTTCCTTTAGTCTGCTTCTTCCCATTGTTTCTGGCTCACCTGCTGGAGATAGAATGAGACAATATGCAACTAAGACGACACATTGAGCAGGATATAGTTCAGCACAGCTGAAGTCCAATTGCCTAAAGCACCCTTTTATTCAAATCCTGCCTTTTTCTTTTGCCATAGTTTGATCTAGGCTCTTGTATAAAGTGTTTTTCTCTGAATAATCTTGCTGTTCACATGAACTGTTTAAGGAGCAAGGTCCTACTTAATGGCAGTAAGCGTGGCAAAAAGTAGCCCCGAGAGAAACAGAAAAATCTTAACTGCATCCTCATTTATCCCAACCCCTATTTATTTAAATTTTGTTTATACATCACAAAAAGCCAAACATAAGTTAAGCAGTAGATTTTTTTTCCCTGTGACTTTTTGGATCATCTTCTCTTCAGTAGCTAAAAAAAATGATGTTCAAACACCTTTGTGTTTCTTTCGATCCTCAGGAAAGGTGCAGAACTTCAGTTCAGGCTGAACAAAATTGATTACTCCTATTTTCTGCTGTCTGGTAACTAATCCTGGCTCCTTGGAGCCCTGCTTTAAGTTGTTCTACAGAGCTTTTGTGCTGTTGTAAATCACTGCTGTTGTCAAGATGGAAAAGTTTTGAGCTTTCATCCATCCTTAATGCTCGGTGGTGCGATGTCAGTGGCTTGTCTCTGAACACTGTTTGTTTGATCCTGGCAAGAAGAGGAGCAGATTTCTTGACTGTAGCCTTTACGTTAGCGCTGGGGAGGTTGGTGTCCTGTGATGGAGGCCAGGCTAAGAGGTTGTCCAGCCCCCTGAGCACCCTTCCTATATTTTGTGTTTGAATCTGCTCCTGGTCAAGCCACAAAACTGGAACTGTGAGGGCAGTGGGGATGCTGTGATAAACAGCTCAGGGACTCCTGTCCTAAGCAAGTGCTTTAGCTGGTTCAGCGTCCCATGCTCATCCCCCTCTCCAGGGGGCTGTGATACAGCTCTGCCTCCTGCTCTGTCCCCACGTCCCTTTTCCCCTGCGATGGCCACACCAGTGGCAGTTCACAAAAGAAGTGCCTCTCAGGTCTGATTCAGCTCCGCGGGCACCAAGCCTTAGGAACCAGGCATTTACCATTCTGTCGATGAGTAGACTGTAATACTAATGGCCTTGAGAAAGTTTTCTTTCTCAAAAAGCTATTCCACCAGTAGAAGCATCTCCCCTGGTTACTGGAAACCCAGAGAAGAAGGAATAAATGTATTATGCCTAGAAAAAGGTGTACGTTTTTGCTGCAAGGGGAATTAATCATTTGAACAATTTACCTTGGATTGTGCCGGATTCATTGCCACATGAATTCTTTAAATCAAAACTGGATGCCTTTTCTTAAAATGAGATCAACTTCACTCGGAAGTTACGTGTCTGGTGAAGGTCTTACTAGGTGAAATTCTGTCATATGCAAGGCGGAGAAACCAGTGACCATTTGAGTCCCTTTTAACACTAAAATTGGTGTGAATCAGTGCCAGGTGAACCTCTCCCACCCTCTGGGGGCAAAGAACTGTGTGGTGTTACAGTGATCACAGGAGGTGTCTCCATGCTTTTCATTCCGCGTACTCGCACCCATCCTGTACCGCAGCACTGCTCTATCTCCGCTCCCGTATGCCTTTTTACACTTACAAAAATGGGGTTGGTTGTCCTTTTGATGCACTGTACCTTCAAAAGTACTGAGTGCCACAGAGGGGACTGATATCATCCCATTCATCTTCGTAGCATTGCAGTCATTCTGCCACCTGAGAAAGGTGTGGGCACCTGTGTCCAACGTACACTAAACCATAACCGTGTGAATAATACCTTGAGTGCTTTGGTGCAGGAGAATAAAAACCTTCCTACAGCAGCTGCAATAGGTTCTGGGAATGTTTCTTTCATAATGGAAAAATAACCAGTTGATTTTAATAGCAGTAAGACAACGTGATAGGGTCCATTCTTTGCAGGATGGTGAAGGGATCTAGTGAAATGACTTGATTCACAAATTGCGAAGAGCTGTAAGTCGATCTAAGCTGCAGATGGACCTGCTTCTCGCCTCTCCCCCCTCCCAGGCAGCAGAGCAGAGGGTGGCTGTCATTTTCTGTCATGCACACGCAGGCTTTTGTGCATCCATTTGTAAATATAGACCAAGATTTGGATTCCTGGCCTCGAAACCCAACACGCCAGTGTGGGCATGAGGTTCCTTGAAAGGCAGCGAATGCTGGTAACGTGCTATCACCTCTCATGAAGAGAGCAATGAGAAAATGAATTTTGGGGGATATGCAGGTAGTTTGTCTTTCCTGTGAAAGAAAAAACTCATCATCACTCCAACCCTGATGTTTTACTCAGCTTGAAATGAATAGCCAACTTCATTTTCAAATGATCTAAGCCTTTTAATTTTTGCTTTGAAAAAACCGAACAAAATTTCTGTGAAACGTAATATCAGTAATGAGTCTTGAAAATGTAAAGTAAGACCAGTAGGCTTTTTCAGTGTTTCTCCCTCTTTGATTAAAGCGCTTGCTGAATTAAATCCAAATTTACAAAGCATGAGTTTGCTATTAATTCAGTTTCCCTTTGCCCAGCTGACAGTACCGTCTTGGTGTAAGGTAAGTAGTTTGACGCTTGCTACCGGGAGGCAAAGGGGTCAGGAACAGGCTGAGGTCGATCCTGTGGTGCGTAGGCAAAATGCAAGGTGGGCTCGGCCACTGCAGAGGGCATTACTGTGGCGTAATAGCATCGTTTGCATCAGGTTTAACAGCAGCCGCGTAGTTTTGGGCATGTGTCTGTTTAAGAAAGGTCTGGACATGCATGTGAGGACTGTCCCAGCTGCTTGCTGCCTAGGTTTGGCTGCACAGTGATTGATTTCCCTGTCCCGTCCCTCAAAATGCTTGATTCCTTTATGTCACCAGCAAATTCTATTTTCTAACAGTGATTTTCTGAAATGACTCCCCCCCCCCCCGCTCAGTTTTGCACTAGAAATGTCTTCAGACATGTAAATGAGTTGCAGGTGCAGATGGGGCTAATTGGACCTGTCTGATAGTGCAGATTTTAGCCCTCTGAGCCTTCAAAAGGCTGTGAATTCAAATTAGGGTCTGCACAACAGATGTAAAGCCTCTCTGAAAGTCAGGCATTCACTGAGTATGGCTGGGCTCCCCCTGAAGCTGTTAAAGCAATGAGCATTGCTGGAAATTAGGCTACGAGAATTTATGACTTAACAGGGGGAAGTGCCTCAGCAACAAGTAGCCCAGCAAACACAGCAGCCACCTGCTCAACGTGCAAGTGCTCAATTTAAGTGTTTTCCTTTCCACTTACATTTGGCATCAAAAATCTATTTGTACATTCCTGTCTTTTTTTTGCACTTTTTCTCTTTGTCTCTGCTCACGTTACCTCTGCAGTTCTGGTTGGGGTTTTTTTTTTTGTTATTCTCTCCCAAAACAGCGATCCCCTTAGGTGAGCAGTCTGGGTGACAAACTGTGGCCACGTGTGCTATGAAGATGCAGCAGAGGAGGAAAGGTGAGGTGGGAGAAGAACTCGGGGAGGTGGCAGCTGTGGAACCAGAGGATGGTCTGAACGGACTCAGGGACTGGGGAACGGTCTGAAGGAGCCCGGAGCGGAGTCAGGCAGGGATTAGCAGAAAAGGAGCAGCAAAGAACAATTTGTATGCAATTCCCATCTCTTTGTGGCCAAAATGATTCTCCAGACAGGCCCTCAGTGTGGACACAGGGGTAAACTTGAGGATAAGCTTAAAAACGATGTACGGAAGGGGGCGGGTGGACTCTGTGACAGCGGGACGCTCCTTAGAGTGAAGAGACGTGTGTGGTCAGCCTGAAGCCTGGCAAAAGAAGATAGGCCACGGAGAGACGGAGGTAAACACAGTGTCGAAGGTGTCAAAATGAGATCATGCATGAGGTACCTGTGCATGGGACCTCGCAGGACCAAGAGGGGGAGTGATGTGGTCGTGTCACTGGGTGACTGCCTGTGGAGCCCAACGGAGATGTAACTAAGGAGTTTTTCCCTGCGTTGGACATATCTAACCTATTTTCTTCATGTTCCGTGGTTTCCCAGGGAGGGGATATGTTCGTGTATGTGCCCGCTCTTTTGCTGCGGTTTGTGTTATCACTGCTGAAATACTCCTTGGCATCCTATTTAGCCGACAGTACGCTGTCAGTACCTTCGTGCGATCTCCCCAGCTGGGAATACCGGGCACAAATCACCGCTGTGTAAGTGCTGTTTTGTGTGTGACACTTCTGGCAGCTGGACGGCGTTCAGCTGCACGCAGGGGGCTGTGGTGTGCGTGGGGCAGAAATGCCGGGAGGGAGAAGGAGTGTGAATGTTCTCAGCCCGACCTGCCTTTGTAGGCATCGTGCTGAGCTCTCCCGTAGGCGCTGGTGTATCCCCGCGCCTGATGCTTGGAGCCAAATTACCCATCTTCACAGTTAGCATCTGACACAGAATTTACGTTTTCTCAGTATCTGGAAAGCATGTGCTGTAAGACCAAATGCAATTTCACTGTAAACATGGCCCAGCCATCATTTTGAACAGGACTAGAGCCCCTTCAAAATGAATTGCATTATGCTGCTCCATTGAGGTGTTAAACTGTTTGATGAGCATTTCGAAGCTGAAGCCCTGCCACGGATTAGTAACGGTGCAGACACATCATGCACCCTTCCCTGCCAGCCAAGCTGCTGGAGGGCTGCGGGGAGTGCCAGCCGCTCCCTCCTGCAGCATAGCTCTACCACCCGAAATTTCCAACTTACCGCTTATTCCTTACATTGCTTAGGCTTCAGAATAGCTCTCGTTTGAGTGCTCAGTTTTGAGATGGCCTCTGACATTCGGACACACATCCTAACGTATTTCTCCCCAAAGTATGAGTGCCCGTGGCTTTCTGAAAACGGAGCTGTTAATATTTCCCAAACCTGGGAATGTCTAAGCACACGAGTCACTTTGGAAAACACTGGCTCTCATCCAGCTCTCCCTATAGTCATGTTAAAACGACTCATTAGTATTTCTGTCATCCCAAAGCTCTGCGAGAAGATACAGTTCGTTTAGCAGCACCATGACTCTGCTAGCTGGTATGAGAGGGAAGGTTCCTGCTTGTGTTTTGTCAAAACCAGAGTAGCCGACAAGAGCCGACAGGTTTGAGCAGAGGAAGAGCTCAGCGATAAGAAGGAACAATGACAGCCAACCATGTCTTGGCAATCAAGCAGAGGAGCAGTGACATCCATTCTCCTTTCCTGGGGGAGAAGTCAGACAGAATGTCGGCAGCTACTTGCACGAACACGGTGCTCTGCGAGAGAGGAGCAGGACTTCCAGGTGGTGAGACACCGAAGGCGGCTGCTGCAGCGACGGTGAAGCGAGGGCTTGAAACTCCTGCTGCCACAGGAGAGAAAAATCAACCAGTTTGCTGCAGAATTGCTCTGCTGCGCTGGTCTAGCTCTTCTCCCTGGGAAGTATTTTGATTTTATTGACAGCACAGTGAGCCCTAGCGTTAGAAACACTCCGTCTAATTCCTCAGCCAGCATTTTCCTCCTAGTGTAAGTGACCATTTGTGTAAGCACCAAAATCTGGCTGTGGGAATCGTGACCCCATTTGAGATGATTTCATTTTACTAAGCAGAAGCTGTGCCTTTTTACACGGCGGTACTAATTCCTGCAGAAATCCTGCCCCTCAAAGATGCATTGCCTCTGCTCAGACGGTGGGCGGCTTTGTACAGCTGGATTTGCAGACTTTTTCCTCAATTCCCTGGCCAGATATGAACCAGTGTATCTCAGCCATAAGAAGGCAGAATTAATGTTTCCGCTTGATGTCGCATCAGGCTATCACATAGAAAGCTGGGAGCGAAAGGTTGGAGAGCGCCTCCAGAGACCTTCTAGCTCAAGGTGCTGCTCCGAGGAAGGATCAAGTCAGCCCACGCAGCTCCCAAGACGTATCACAGTCTATTCTTAACAACTGCAGTGAAGGGCTTTTTGCACACCCAAAGGCAGCGTATCTCAATCCCTTACTACCTTAAGAGAATGTTTTTCTTAGTATCCAAAAAGAATCTTTGTTTCTAATAAAGCACATATTTTTTAATCCTTCCTTCCTGCTTCCTCAACCACTAGGGCGGAGAATAACCTGGAACCCATCATCCTTTTGTAATAACACTTAATGTGTAGAAAGACTATCAACTTACCCCATTGGCTTTCTGCTTTGTAGATGGAACAAAGTGAAGCTACTCATTTGTGCTCATTTTTCCAAATTTTTCCCCATTTTGGGCTTCCCCAGAAAGTTCAAACCTCAGAGGAGGGTCAAAAGATGAATGAAACATCACTTCTCCTGGTGGCTGGGCCCCACCCATTTAAACTAAGACTTTCTTCCTTTCATTTTGGGATTGTTGGAACTATAAATATAAAAGGGAAAATCTGGAAATGCGAAACTTGCAAATCAGAATCTGTCTGAATTCCTGTGAATTGCTTGACAAGCGAGTTTTGAGCAGCTCATCTCCCCATGCTCCAGCTCTGTTTCAGATACTGTAAGAAAGTTACTTAGAACAAGAGTTATTTTCTTAGTCAACTTGCTGCTTTCTTGCCTTGATTTGTGGGCAATACCATCTGCAAGAGTGACGTCTTCTTCAGCATCACTATTCATTCTCAACTCTGTGCTAGGCATTAATTACCAAAGACTTGCTTTTGTTTTTTCATGTGATCAATACATGTTGGGATTTGGGGGTTTTTGGTTTTGTTTTTGTTTTTTTGGGGTTTTTGTTTTGTTTTGGTTGGTTGGTTGGTTGGTTTTGGTTTTTTTGGAATGGCAGTTTCAAAGCAAAGAACCACATCTTAGATCTGGTAAGGGCATGACTTTACCATGTTGGGTACCATATTTTCGTTCTATGTGATGCTATTTCTCGAGCATCCTCATTTGCAATGTAATCCTGCGTGATTTGCCAGCGTGCTGCAAACACCACACTTTCTACTTGGTGAGTGCGCTCTGGGGGCTCCGGTCCTTCTGACTGACGGTGACAGACAGCCTTCTCAGTACTCCTTCCGCTGCATCCCCGATTGGCTGGATGCACCACAGAGTAGTTAGAAAATTCTTTGCTCTAGAGAGAAACAATTATAAAGCATTTTTAGAACAGTGAACCGAATGTTTTTCGCAGCTGGCAGCTCTTATTTATGACAAGTAATAATTGCCTCGGCTGAAAAAAACCCACAAAACCTCCAAAAAGGGAAAAGAAGAAGGTATTTTTAAAGGGAATTTGGTACTCTTGCATTTGCAAGTTGGATTCTGCAGGTGCTGGGTAACTTTAAGCACCTGAATGCTGCGAGTGCTGAGAGGGATGGACTGGCTCTGCAACAAGGCACTGCTCCTGGTTGATGGTGCCAGGCCTACAGAGACGTGTAGCTCATCATTGACCTGCTGAGGACTGAAATAAGTGGAGTTTTTGTTTGTTTGTGGGGTTTTTGTTTTGGTTTGGGGTTGGTTTTGTTGGGTTTTTTAAAGAAGTCTCCTTTAGATTTTATAAGAAAGTTTCTAAAAGCAGGCTGAGCTGCCCTACATCAAAGTACTTTGGAGAATGTTACCTTATGTCTACTCCTCAACCTCTGTCTATCCTGTGGGATCGCAAAGCTCTTCACAGCTCTCTGATCTTAATGCTGTCCTGGATGCTTCCAGAAAACATGTCAGATCAAAACCTGAGCCTACACAATGAAAAAGAAGCCCAAAACTCTGGCCAGATCCCTGGCTGCCCCAAAGCTTGGCCGTAGCAGGTCTGTATTCCATAGGAGAATACCACCTATGGAGCCTACGCAGCTGGTGAAGACAATGTGGCAAGCTGGGCTCGTGGAGGGTGTCCCTGCCCATGGCAGGGGGTGGAACTGGATGGGCTGTGAGGTCCCTTCCCACCCAAACCGTTCTATGATTTTATGATAATGTGGGTGGTACAGGGAGACACGAAGAGCCCTGTGCCTGGCCAGGTGGGATTCCTCTTACACAGCCAGTGTGCAAGAAAGCCATAGGGCTGCACCCTAAAGACCAGCTCTCGTCTGGTGGGAGGGACTGGAGTAGAAACAAATGCAACTGGGAGCAGAGCTGTCACCTGCTACGGGCGCAGTGACGTTTCTCACTGGTGATGATGCAGCATGCACCCAATTAGCGCAGCACTTAGGTCATCTATCTAGCACATTTAGGTATAAAAGAGCATGTGCTATATGGTAATGTATAGATCCCTAGGCTGGAGAGGGTATAATTTATAGAAACTCCTTCTTCTGAAATTGAAAGAACTATACGCTAACATAATGCGTTACCTTCCAAGCATGTGTTTGCTGTTAAAGAAATTTGTGAGGTATGTTCGGAGCTAATGGATACTTCTCAGTCACTGACCTGCAAATTTATGTTGGAATTCAAAAGGCTTGAGCTCCTATCGCTTCATACAGATTTTTCGGCAGGACCACTTTTTTCATCTACGATTTTCCTTAAGAAAGCATAAGAAAAAATATCATGGCCTTTGAATTTGGATTCCGCAGAACAACCTTTTCTGTGGATTGTTTCTCAGTTGGAGAGGTTCTGAGTGCTGTTCAAAATCTAATACTTTATTTAAAGTGTCCTGGCAAATACTTTTGTTGGAAAATTTCCCAATGAGTAGCCTAACAACTTGCAGCCAACAACAGGCACAAAGGGAGACTGTTTTGCAGGGTGGAGGTAAACTTTCTGTGGTTCTTTTGTTGAACTCACAACATTTTTCCTATTTTAGTGGAAGGACAAAATTTACCAAGACATTAATCTTAATGTGTTGTAAATAGTATCTATGTAAGTAGTAAAGGTCTTTTCCTTTATTCTAAGGGCTATTTATTTTCACGCAGAGAATGTTATATATCCCATTTAAAATGGACAACACAGTTTTTATGTGTTGTTGCCGTATGGCAAGCGTGGGTTCCATGTAACCTTGGCTGGGAAGAAGGTTCCTCCAACTCCTTGCCAAGGAAGACAGAAAAGAACTGCCAAGACAGTCCTGCAAGTGTAGGATCGCTCCAGGAGTGCCTCTGCTTCATGGCTGGAAAGCCCGCGTATCTAGGCGTCACCAGTCTGACTTTCTTTCCAGTCTCCGCTGTGTCTCTTCCAGTCCGTGGGCTTTAACGCAAAGCAGTGGGATGGGAGGAGCAGGGGGATGTGACAGAAAAAAGGCAAGATCTGTGTTTATTGCAAGTTGGCTATGGCATCTGGGTTGATAGCATCTAAGAAGTGGCTGGCACGATGTGAGCACCCAGCGAGGCATTTGGCTGGTCTTTTTATTTGGACTGTGAATTATTCTCTGCAGAGATCCTGCATCCTATCGTGTTATATGACATTCTGGGCAGTATTTCAAGACAAACAAATAAATCGAAAGAGTAATAATTCCCTTGCACTTTTCTCTCAGCTGCAGGATTTTGGGAACCCTCAGTACACATTTCTTCTAGGTCTTCATTTTTGAAAGTGCCTATAATGGGGCGAAGAAAAACAAGCGGTTGGCTCTAGGAAAAAAGGACAGTTAAGCTTTCTCTTAGATCTTGCACAGACAAAGCCCGAAGCACCCCGATTTCACATCAGTATTAGCAAACCCATAATAGCAAATGGTTTCCTGGAATCTAAGACCCCTTGGGCTCTTTAGAAAGAAGTCAGCGGGACTTTTCACGTGCTGTAACTAACATGTTTTATGTGCTTTCTTGGGCTGAGGTCGCTCATCATTGTTTGCTGCTGGTACCTTGGAGATTTGCTGGATCTCTGAGTTCCATTGTACAATCAACTGCATCTGAAAAAGCCATTTTATTGATAGTCTATAGGGGCTATTCTTGGAAGAGGAATGAGTAACATATTTGAGGAAAACGTATTGTTTACCCTTCTCTCCGCATGACTGTATGTGGGGTCACCCAGGGACACTTGATTTTGGGTTCCCATGCTATCGAGACATATTTTCATCAGACATCTTGTGCTGAAGTCAAAGCGGAGCTATGCCTCTCACATCGCTGAGGATTCAGCCTTTTTAGTGAGCATAAAAAATGACTTCAAATCTCAGGCTGCCACAGCAGCAGAACCGGAGCAAAACCGGTCAGGAATAATGCTCTATTGCTTTTTTGTCTTAGGCTGCACATGCCTGGGCACTGCGATTTCAAGCAAAATAAAACCCCATGAAAATCCCAGAGCTGGATTTTCAGAGGCAAGAGAGTCCCCAAACAGGCAAAACAGTCTGGTGGAGGGAAGGAAAGATAAAAGTAAGGGCCCAAGGGGGCTGAAACACGAGCATTTTTCATTTTTTGTTTTGTTTTCTTTGAGAGAAATTTCTGTTAAAGAAGGGGCATATTATAATGAAAAGTTCCCCATTGTACCAGCCCGTGATTTATTACGCCCAAGTGTGCTCAGCATCTCCCTAAATGTAGCCAGGCATTGGCTGCTACTATCAGGATGCAAAAGCTTGCGCCTGGAAAAGAGA
Organism: Grus americana; assembly: GCF_028858705.1. NCBI lineage: Eukaryota > Metazoa > Chordata > Aves > Gruiformes > Gruidae > Grus > Grus americana. Next base: position 16,912,709 of record NC_072866.1, read on the forward strand.
AGGCTGAGACAGATTTTGGAAGAGTTTCCTTAAACTGGAAAGCAAAAACTAACACTGAAGGGGGTTCTGCGTGCACGAGCACCGTGCAGGGGCTCAGCACCACATGTGTTTTTGCTGAGAAAGTAGACGGGAGGAAACCTGCCGCGGGAGGTCGAGCGCGGGCGGAGTGGGGACAGAATTCCCTGGCGGCAGAGGTGCAGCTTGTGAAAATCAGCGGTGCCTCGAGTTAGGCGTTACCGCTGACCGAGTCCTGACCTGTGCGCACGGCGGTATCGCAAAAGGAAGAGAGCAACCAGCTGTCTGAGGAATCGCCTTGCTGGAGGAGAGACTCTGAAATAGTTTTAATTATACGTCAGGAACTAGGTATTATGTGCAGATGTCATATGACGGCTTTATCTACTGCACCGGTGTTTTCCTATTTTATTAACACATTTTTGCTACACTTGTGGCTATTTGGGAGTGGGGAAAGTAACTCCCTGAACATTGCAAAGAGGGGTTTTTTTTTTTTCAACTTTGCAGGTTTCTGGATGGTGACCTGAGCCGGTGATTTGCTTGCAAGCTTTGTAAACACAACCTTTTGGCAGTCAGTCAGGTCTTGGCAGAAGACTTGCAGTTGCTTATCGCAAAAGTCTTTCATGTAAGCATGTCAAACTTAACTACGCTTCTTTTTTTGAGTCGGCCTTGATTTTGAATTCTTTCCAAGTAAGATTTTTTTTAGCCTGAGGGTAGCAAAGACTCTTGGGTAGTTATTTGATTACCAGTTAAATATAGAATCTCATATAGAATACATACACTTGGTTTATACCTGATCTAAATATCTATCATATTTCTTTCTTGCTGTTTCCTTGCTAGGGCTTGTTTCTGCCACTGTATGATTTTGTGGACATTTCCGAGCCAGTACTCATAATTCATCCAGAATCACAAAACCGCAAGCGTGCAAGCGATGATGCAGGCCGACACTTGGCTCTCTGGTTTGGTAAAAGGAACGTTTCCGTGGAAAGATGGTGCTAAGGTTTCCCTCCCCGCTTCTCCTGCTGCAAGTGGAAGAATGCGCCCGTATCTTTGCTGGATCTGGTGCTTGTTCAGGGCAGTCACGCCTGGGTTTTGGGAGGAGAATTGGAAATGACTGGAGGAAGGCTGTGTGTGTCACCTGCCTTGTACCCGTCTGCATCATCCACCCCTAGCTGTTCAAAGGGAGCAAGGAGCATGTTGACAAATGCCAACGCTTTTTTAGAGCACATTGTAAGATAAAACCTAAAATGTGTTTGCTATTGTTTGCTGCTACCCTGGGCATAGCTCTGTGCCTGGAATATGTATCAAGAACAATTCCTCTGTTTGCAGTTTAAACATGAGCTATAGAGTACTTACGCCAACTGCCAGTTTCCTGGGAAAAAGGTTTGCAACAACCATCAATTATCTCGGCTGCAAAAAAAGTAAACTCTTAACCACATATGAAATTAAGCGATTCTCTTCTAGCAATTGGAGTTTGGTTTTGGTGATAATAAGTGTTGGTTTGTGATTTAATAGGTCATTACCTACTTTGCCTATAATCACAGAGTAATAAATAACTATTGGCAAGATGGATAATAGCTGGGTCTGAGACGCATGAAAAAGATAAAGCAATAGGCACAAGCACACACTTTATATTCATAGGAAATGGGTTCTAGCCAAGAAATGTGATCTAAACTGATATGAGAGCAGATTTTTATTAGATGCCTCTGATTTGGGGGATGGCTAAACTTATACATTCACAAGAGCTAGTTGTCTCTCTAGTTTATAAAACAGGTTTTAGACACGTTACATGGAAGTATCCCCTTCTGAAGAGTTAATTCCATATCTCATGGTCTCATGGACCTAGACTGCCCTCTGAAAGACCACACTAGATTTTTGGGCCCAATTAATCAAAAGTCATCGATGCTTCACTATTCACTTGCTGCCCCATGCAACATCTGCTGCAGCTGCTGCGAGTTGTACTGACTTCTGGGGCACAAGGTGAGGTTCCTCATCCCTTCCTTTCTTGTGAGATCTTACTCAGTTCATGTCACACAAATAATGGCCTCTCGTATCCTTTTATATTTTCCCAGCCATTCTTGTTTCCTTCTGTGCAATGTAATAGTCATATTATTGCAACGCATCATATTGCATCATTTTTGTCCTAAATTCATCACGTTGTTTTTGTTTATCCCTAGCTATGCTGTGCAGAGCTCAGGGCTTGCTTTGCAGTGTGCAAGGAAGTACGTGAGAAATCGAAATCCAAATGTGGCAACAAACTTCCCCAGGGTTGGGCAGGGAGGACGGCATGGCTGCGGTGCACATCGCCAACTCTTGAGCTCACCATTTGTTTCCTCTGTGCCTCTGTTCTTCATCTGACCGAGGCCAGAAAGTGAAGACGCAGGCAACGTGTAGATGTCTTTTGACATGGTCCGGTTTTGAAAATGTGAGAATACAGTCGCGCAGTTCTGCGCCTAACATAGAGGTCATGCTGAGGAAGCCAGTGGCTGCTGTTGAAAATTTTTGGATTAATCAAGAGGATTGACTTCAAGTATTTGTCCTTTTCCTTCTCGAAAGGTTCAAAGAGAAAACGTCTTTGCATATTTTAAGGAGGTGAGGAGATAGGAGGGAGGAGTGAGATGCCTGAAAAAAGTGCCGATGGATGTTTGTTCACTCTGAAATAGAGAGAAACAAAGAAAGCTCTTCCCAATTTCTCACCAGCCTCCCCTGTTTCCAATATGTTAGCTTTATATCAACTAACTTTAAGAACAAAATGCGCTCAGGGAAAAGAGATTAAAATTGCGAAGCAGTTTCCTATCAACAGAACTGACAGAAAAATGACAAAACGCTTGTGGGAATGATTAAAGAGAGTGAATGTTCTCACTCATGTCATGTCCTATATAGCTAATTTATACGTATTTGTTTTTGTACCAATCATCTGGCAAATTTCAAGAAAGAACCTGCCAGGAATCAATGGGAAAAAACAGCCCTGTATATTTCTTTGGAAATTAATAATAAGTATTTACTGTCTTTGATTTGGATTTTAATGACATCTGTAATGAGTGATGGGTATCAGGAATGGAAACAGCCAGTAAGAAGAGGCAGGATGGCTCACAGCGGGACTCTGGAGACCCGGGACCTCTTGCTGGCCCTGCTGTTGGCTTGCTGGGTGACCTTGGTCCATCAGCGTACCCTCCTCTGTGCCTCCATCTGGGCAGTGGAAGTACTGACGCTTGCCAGCTTTGCAAGCTAGCAAGACTGCGAGGAAGGACTGGCCAGGAACCAGGAATTCTGCTCTGTAAAGAACTGCGAGGTCCAGCGTTTCATTTTTTCTCCAGGAAACCGAGGAGGTGAGCCCTCCGAGAGTCCCCCCCAGGGAGCCAGGCTGCGTGCGGTGCAGAGCGGGCACCTGAATCTTTGCCTCCCACGCCTGATAGACGTGCTCTCGACTGTCGGCTCTCTAGGGGCTCCTTACATCCTTTCCTTTCTCTGTCCTCCTTCCTTCTTTCCTGTCTCTAAAGAAATGATAAGCTTCTCATTTCCTGGCTGCTCTGTCCTGAGCGACACAGCAGTCAATAACTGAAAAATATGAATTGGATATAAACATTCATTCACCTGCTGGGGCAACGCTCTCCTCGCTCATCTTTTGGCCACTCCACTTTTCAATGTGTCAGTAACCGATGCTTTCATTTTCCACTATTACTTGTCCCTCCATTGCCACTGATCTGCAAATACGAGACTTTCACCTTTGACTTTTTTCTTTCAGTTTTACCCCATTATTTGGCAACATTTCCGTAGATCACCCTAAATATCCTCTAATTTCTTCCGCTGTAATTTCGTTGCTTTTCCCATAACAAGTAGGGAGTTACTTAAAGTTCCATTAACTCTGCCGGTTCCAGTGATGTGATGTTGAAATTAAAAATTCTCCTCAAAAGACTGAGGGGGGAAAAAAAAATTCTGGCCCATTCACCTGGCTTCTCAGAGACATGCAGGTGCCCAAATTCTCTTGATTTCCAGGGTTTTTTTGAGATTTGACCTTTAATGCTTCAATAGTCTGTAGATGTGCTGATTTAATTATCATTCAGCCTGGTTATACAGATTTAGTTTTTTCAGTCTTTCCTTGTAAAGTAGCACCTACAGCTCCCTAATCACTTCTGTTACTGATTTTATCCCCTTTGCATGCCAACCTGAATTTTTTGGCAAGGTTGTTGCCTTCTAGGTTTTTCATCCTGAGTGTCAGGAACATGGCATGGCCAAGAATAGACCAGGAAATATGGTTCTTACTAGTCTGTTTCCACAGAGAGAAAATTAAATTTGATGAGAAGAAACGCTTGCTCTTCAGCAGAACTTGGTTAATGGCATGGGAAAGGGAGAAAAAAATAAAATGTCTGTGAGGGATTGCAATGGGGAAGTTAACAAGAACGTGATATGGGAACTCAAGAGAAACACCACGCAGATGGTATATCATCCCAGCAAATACTTGCGCTATTTTCCTGTCGGAATCCATTGATTTGGTCTGAGAAATGTGTTGTATCTAATCTGCGCAGCCCTCGTTCTCAGAGATCCTTTGACAATGCATCTCATCTCGTGAATCAAATTGCATTTGCATATTCAGAGGCTGGGCTCCAAGCTAGCGAGGCATTTACAGTTTGCAGGGAGGCTAACGTGCTGCGTGTCAGAGGGCAATTCCTTGCACGATCAATATTTATTTCAAAAGGGGAGATTCGCCTTCATGGCTATCCGGGCTCAGTCTCGCAGAAAAAAAATATGTTGTTGGGGCCCCTTGTCCTGGGGGCCTGACTGACAGGTTTGGGGTTTTTGTTTTTCTTGACAGCAATGAGAAATCTCTTAGATAACCCAGGGAAGGGCTGTGAACACCAGCACAGTGGAGCAGGGTGACCGCTTTCCTCAGCGGGAAGTTTCCCCTTTCCAAGGGACTTAAACCTGAAAGAAATGCTTGGTCAAATGATGGAACCACTCCATCTCCCTAAACCACTCTATGGTGAGTGTTAAATCTTTTTTTTTTTTCCCCCATTCTCTGGGTTTCTTTTGGTGCAGGGTGTGTCTGATATGATCATGCCACGCTCTGGTGTTGGAAGGAACGTCAGCTCGGCGTTTCCAGTGGGAGCAGAAGTGGAGTCAACCCAGCCTGTGGATGGGAGAGGGGTGGGGAGGAAGTCGTGGTCCTGGAGAGGAGATGGCTTAATTTTCTGGAACTGTGTTGAAATCTTTCTGTTTGGCCTGACCCTTCCCTGACTTGGTGTAACAGAGGAGGTACCAGCCAGAGGACCGAACGTGTTTAGCGTAAGGGAAAGGAGATTAAGGGGCAGGATCTGTGAATTTTACCCGCATTGTTTTGGAAGAAAAAGTGATGGAAAGAGAACACAAACAATTAGGGCATATGCTGTGGTTGTTTATCTTCAGAAGCCTGTGGTAGGTGTGCCAGTACGCTGTTGTTCAGCAATTAACAATAAAGGCAGACAGCAATTAACCACATGTCTTCTGTGAGTGGTAGTGCAAGGTATTTCTATTTAACCTTCATGATTTCGTTCTGGGAACTAGGGAGAAAGGGAAGGAAAATCTTACGGTCTGATGTCACCATGTGAAAAATGATCGGATGTTAGTTGTTAGTAATGAACAAACTTAGATACATAAATAAACACAAATATAGAAACTTTTTCCATTATTGGGAAATGCAATATAATTATATTATAAATAATAATGTATACATGCATACATACATATTTATGTACATACATACATATATATATATTTGTTGGATGGCAATAGAGTTCTGTTTCAGGGAATTTCAGGCTTCATTTACCTTTAGGATCTCAGATTAGATGTGTACTGAACCCAGTAGAAGAATTCTCATCAGTGTCAATGGCTGTTGCATTTGGACTACTATGAAAACACCAAAACACTAACGTGTTATTCCCTGCTAAAGAAGAAATAACTACCGCGCCAGGATTACATACACTTTTTTCCCTGAACCAGAGTCCTGTCACAGAGCTTGGTTTTGGTGGAATGAGGTTTAGCAGCCAGTTTGTCTCATGCTAGGTAAACAGATACATTTTGGACAGTTTTCCATTGACCATCGTATAAATTTGGGCTTAACTGTAATGAAATGGCTCCAAAATGTGTACTGGAATATTGATTTTTGTGAATTAATAAGATATTGTTTTCAGGTTTTTATGGATTAATACTTAGCTACAAGCTGTTCGGCATTTGGATAGAGAATATCCTAGTAGTAAAATGCAATTTTGTTTTGGAAACAGATGGAACAATCGGATTGGTGGACAGATTGTTTTAAAGGGTAGCAAGGGAGAGGCAGAAAGTGCCTTTATCAGTTGTTCTTTCAATACAAGTCACGAGTATTGCCAGCTTAGCAGGAATCCGATGAGGGTTTCTTTTGAAAAAAGAGTTTTGGGGGCTGTTATTTTTATCTGTGCCTAAAAATGTAATTTTAGAAAAACCAATTAAAAGGAGGTATTTTGGAAGGAAAACAATCATCTTTTCAGAATAAAAAGAAATAATTTGTGTCCCCATTTTTGAAAATGCATCACTTAGCTTGGAATCAAAAGCTTATTTAACACTTCAGGCAAACGTGAAATCTGCTTTCCTCCTGCTGTCCCTGTTTCCACTGGGAACTCTAAGATTTTCCAATAGGAAAATTTCTCAAAGGTGAATTTTCTCAGGGGAATTTTCTTTCAAATCCACCTCATAACTGCGTCATGGAGCATTTCGGATGTTCCACAGTGAGATGAAAAGAGGTCATGATATTGTAAGAGGAGCTGAAGGACGAGAGAAGTGATGTGAGACTGGCAGGCTTGTCAGACCCCTTGGTCGGGGCAGCACAGCAGTGGGCTGAGCGCGTCGCAGAGGCTGGCTGGCAGAAACAAGAAGGTGCTCTGAAATTTGGGATCACCCTGGGAAGTCCGCTGTGCTTCTGGCTACCTTTGGGCTACCAGGCTCTGGGCCAGGCGAAGTGCGATGGTGTCAGCTGGCATCAGTGGAACGCTATTTCGAGTGGTACTGGTCCAAAAGGGTCTACACGACAATGTTCTGGAGAACATAGCAACGCCTTACATGTTTTGCCATATTTACTTGACTAATTATTCAGCTATGCTAATGCCGGTTCTGATTCCAAATGTAACGCTGGGGTAACTGCATGGGTTTCACAGGAGCTAATCCTCAGCTGTTCAACGGAGAGCAACATCAAGGCCACAATCGCTGCTACTGAGCAGTCACCAACACAACATGTAAATAGCCATGGGCATAGCTCCAAGAACTGCGTTCGATCAGTTATGGTTCCCGTGCCATGAAAAGACCGGTAACAGGACATTCCTGTAGGGAACGGGTTGCACTTGAAATGTAAATCAAATTCAGTATCGTCAGACTTGTTAGTACAGTCTTTGGTGCTGCTTGATAAATAGACACGCACGGAGCCTTGACATCTGGCTGTTTGGGCATTAGCAAAGTACTCGGTCAGCATTTTAACTGGAAGGCGTTAAGGAGAGATGTGCAAGAGTGGATAACGCTCGTTCTGCACGTCCTTCAGGAAAGATGTGAAAACCTTGAGCGCCCTTCGATTGTAAACAATCTTTGCTGGATCTGGAGGATAAGGGTGTGAAGGTGAATACGTCTCTGTTCCTAAAGCTCAAAGCACGTTGTGCATTGGTATCAAAGCACGTTGTTTCGCAGGTCTGGAAGAAGCGTAGCTGAGCACAGCCCGGCAGGCAGAGCGTGCGGCTGAGCTCTGGGGAGGGATTTGGTTTGCAGTCACAGGATTGCCTGTGAGATGCTTCTTGATCAGAACAGAAATATTTAATCAGGTCTGTCTGCTGTAACTGTCATGTAGAGAAAACAAGTCTCCAAATTGGATTTGTGTGATCAATGGGCAGGAAAGACCACTTTATCCACCTTAGCGGAGCTGACTTACAAAGCGAGGGTTTGGTGACAGCAAGGTGTCCGTATTCTGGCAGGACCGACTGTCTCCTGCCTGGGAACACGAGCTGTTTAGGAACCGTACACGGATCATCTTTAAATTTTAGCCACAATCTATACCTTCTTGTATGTCAGTGGAACACCAGCTGCTGCGTTCAGAAAGAATATGATTCTTCTCACAGCAAAATCAAAGGAAGAATTTGCATGGATTTCTGCAGGCAAGTACCGTGCCCTGGGAGTCAGATACACAGAAATATTTGGGTACCTAAAGGTATGTTTTGGAATTTATTCAAGTGCATCAGTGAATTAGGAACCTGCATATAGTTTTTCGCAGGCCAGGATCACAGCGGGGAGCATGGTGCAGGGACCTGACCCAAACAGAAACGGGTTCAGGGCCTGAGCAAAGCCTCTGCAGCCAGGTCTGGCACCACGAGGCCACTGTGAAATAGATCCTCCAGACCCGACACTTCACAGCTTCAAGCATTTGCAAAGCATGAGTAGCACAGCAGGTCTTGCTGAGTCTAATGGCACAGTAAATCTAGTAAATAAATAAGTAACATACAGCAGAGAAGATGGGAGCCGTGTCTGAAGTTTGTGTCTCACAGAGTATTGGCATAGTGACTTGGCAGAGTCTTCTGAAGGTTTTGAGTTACCTTGGCGGGTAATGAAACTATTTGCTCATTTTCTCTCTCTGTATATTAGAAAGGGACTTGTAAAATAGGGACGGTGGGCAGCTGGCCAGAGTCTGGCTGTCCCCCCACGAGGCTGGAAGAGGTTGATGGGACGGAGGGTGAGCTGTTGGACGCCCCCGAGCATGAAGATTCGTAGGATCCATTTGGAGAGGAGCACGACTGAATCCAGGTGTGAGAGGGGAAATGGGCCATGGACACCAAATAACAAGTGTAGCAGCATCAGCCTCTGCTAACGACCCCATGTTTGCCTGTTCTGGGAAATCCTCTTTAAAGCAATACTCTAGCAATTAATGAACCTGTTGAAAAAAAAAAACAACCCAAAAGCAGAGATTGGGATCAACAGCAACAATTCCTTACTTCAGGAAATGGAGCTTTTCTGAACAATACCATCTTCTGTCATGCCTAATCAAACTAATTAAAGAACACTACCACACTTTATTAATGTAATTTATCTCTTGCCCGAGGTGAACTATATTTACGCTCCAGTTACTCAAACATTACCGTTCCGTGTTTGAAGGAATGATGTTATTCAGTGATGTTTATGTTCCACAGTATCAGGTGGTAATTGAACAAGTGCCTGGGAAGTTGGGTATTTCCCATTTCAGAAAAGCGTCTTTGGGGCACGCGTTGTTTCACGGGTATATTGGGGATGGTTGGACTTGGGCACGTCCTTCTCTGAATTGCGGCTGAAGGCCTGCACAAGCCAAACAGTCGTCTCTAAGCATGAAGCACGTGAATAGCCTGTTTAACTGAGTGCACGTGTTCACGTCATTTAATGAATCGGGCTTGGGAGGCCAAATTTATTCCAGCTGAAGATGTGGCAGGGAAAGGCTGATATGCGCTGAAGGAGGAAGGAAGGAAGGAAGTTAGTTCTAGAGCTTAAAAACATTAAAGAAAATGTCAGTAGAAAAAATTGTACTTAGTTTAAAAGATATTAGTGTCTTCCATGACGCATGCCTCTGATGTAGCCGCAGTTACAGGGCTAATGGGCACAGTATCTGCCCATCTTTTGCACCAACTGGAAGATGCAGTTTAACATCATTTATGGAGCAGGATGGCCTGAGACAGCGGAAAACATTGCCCCAAACTGACTGAGGGTTTTTCCTGGTGATTGCTTGCAAATGGTTGCTGCCTGCTTGATGAAAGCAACCAGAAGATAGGAGAGGAAGGGAGAGAAGCACAGAGCTGTCGTGGGCCTGGCCTGACGGCTGGGACAGAGCTCCAGGATGTGCAAGGCTGGAGGTAAAGCGAGGTGGCCAGGAGATAGGCAGCCTCCTGCCTGCCCTTTTGCCTGCCTTCATCTACAGTGCTGAGCTGACTCAAGGCCATTTTGGCCGCCTGTCCGTGCTCTTTGCCTGCGTTTGAGGCTAGCCCCGGGTGGCCTGAGAGGAAACCCCAGAGAGGCTTGGTCTTGAAAAGACTCAGAAAGGACATATTGCATACGGGCCTCGTCTACCCTACCTCATCTACATCTTGGGTGGATGAGACGGGCCCTTTCCTACAAGGGACCCGACTTTTCCTGCTTTGAGGGCAGCTGAGGTTCGCAGACCCCTGAAACCTGACCTGGATCCCAGCTGCTTAGGGACGGCATGAGCCGTCCTGGGAGAGCCTGGGGAGCAGAGCTGGGTGAGGAGATGGAAAAGCAGACGTCTCGCCTCGAGCGGCTGCGCTCTTCAGTCTCAGACCTGCAGGAACGATTGCTGTCAGCAGGTTTCGGTGGGGCAATGCCAGCTCTCTCCCAGCCCACCCACTAGTGCAGCCGCTGCGCGATTTTAGATTGAGAGAATTTCACAGCTAAATTTAAAGCGCCATTAAGTAGGATGACGTGTGGGGAACAGCACCATGGTATTTTTTTTTTTTAATCTTAGCTTATGTATTTACTGCTTTCCTAAGTGGCTGCTTAAAAAATATCTGCCAAGCAGATTCTGTCTTGTAAATAGATCCAAGTGAATTTTATTAAGATTTTTGCCTAAATCTTTTCTACCCTGCTCCCAAGTTGACTTTGGAAGTTTATAAAGGCTTCTAAGAACAAGGAAAAAAGGAGGGTTTATCCTTTATGAATAAGTGAAATGCAAATTTCCTTGGCTAGTGGTTAAATCTTTTTTGGATTTTCCTAGAAGAACACAATGACTCACATCCATTGATAAAGTACACCTTGCCTCCGTATTATTAACAAGTGCAGTCGGGTGAATCAGACTGCATCTGCCGTTGAGAATAGAGATGCTTGTTTGGAGGGCAGAGCGGGACTGAGCTCCCAGCATGTTGTGTTGATGGTTCCAAAACCAAAGTACAGATTGGAGATTTGTCCCAGGTCAGAGTCTCCTTGACAGCCTGTGCACTGTCGCATATCAAATGCTCCCGCATAAAAAAGTTGGATGGCAAAAAATAAATAGCGGTACTCCAGAGTAAAAGGCAAGTCCTGATGTCTCGCACATTCTAGGAATGTGCCTCTCAGGCTGCCAGCTCAAAATTTAGGGTAAGAAGCAAAAAAAACCCAACCCCAAAGCCACAGAGAAGATGACAGGATGATGTGTAAGGTACAAACTGTCAGAGCCTGTGGTAAAAGAAGAATAGAAATTATTTTGAAATAGAAAAACATGACTGGAAAGGTAACTGAATAGCATGTTGAACCTGCTGATTTTTTTTTTTTTCTGATGATAAAACAAGAAAAATCCATGCTATGGAGCTGATCATTAGTGTAACTGTGATTTTACTGCTGCGTTGGGTAATTTCTTTCAACAGTGGAGAAATGGGAAGAAATATGCCAAAGATAGAGGATCTATTAACAAATGAGTCAGCTGGGGCATGCAGAAATTCATGTAATGTGCCATGAGCGTGATGAGATTCAAAAAAGGCATAAGGACTGAAGAAGATGGTAAAAGGCATGGCACAGAAAACAGTCGTTCTGTTGGAAAAAGCCATTACGGCAACCCCAAAGCTTTGGCAATTTATGCAATCAAGAAACAGCAATTAACTGAAGCTGGAAGCAACATTTTTCCAGATCTAAACCTGGCTTTATATTTATAAAACTTTTTTTTTTTTTTGCTACTATTTATCTGGAGGCTGTTTGCATGTTAGGTCTACCAAGTGCTATCCTTTTTTGCTTCATACGTATCAGGCTCTCCCTAATATTTCTGCGAAAGGCTCTCCGAAAGCTGCGGTCATCCAAAAGCCTCCTTTGGCCAGCAGCCTGGAATCGGTCCTGCCCCGTGGAGGGTGGTGGCACCTCCCCGCACTACCACGTCAGTGTGATCCTTTCGTAGCGTGGGGAAGCGGATCTGGTTCTCGCTGAAAGGACGATAACAAGTGACTTCTGGTGGCGTCGCCCGGGAAGAAAAATTGACAACATAGATTTTCATTAAAAAGAAAACCTAATAAAAGTGCCTAAGATTTCCGTCTTGAAATCAGTGACCTGTACCTGGAACGGGGTAGTTCAAAAGAGTCTCTCTGTTGCTCCCTGCCTCAATAAAAATGCGAGAAAGCAGGACTGCAGCTGAAAGGGAATCGGTTTTGGAAGCTCCAGAGCAGTGCACAGAAATAAAGCCCCCGTCTCCTCCCTTCTCCAAGCATCATCTCTCTGGGGCCCCGCCAGGCAGATGAATCACACAGAATTTAACAGGTTCAAGAGAAGCCAAGTGAAAGTGTTTGGTAACCCTGCCAGATTTATTGCTTTATTCATTATGTATGCAGGCAGCAGATGCGATACGGATTTAGGGACTGACTACAGTAAATAAATGGCTGACACGGCCCAGCCAGCTGCATTAAACTCTTCGGTACTTCACTGCTGTGGCACCGCCATGCCCGTTTGGGTTCCTAACCCCAGTGCTCGGGTACCCGTACTAGCAGTAGCACCTGCCCGAAGCTGACGTGTCCGTGGTGGATGGCAGCAGCGGAGCTGAGACCGGACGGGACCCGTGTCCCGGGGGCGGGGGGGGTACGTGTGCAGCGCAGCCCAGACGCCCTTCCTCCAGCACCCGTAAGGTGATAGGTACTGCGCGGGAAACCTCTCGCTTAGCACCGGGGTATCTGTGCCTTCGAGCGGGGATCGCCTGGGCTAACAAAACACGGTGCTCCCGGTGCCTTTGGTGGTCCATCACCTTGATGGGTGACTCCCAGGCAGCGTGCAGGCCTGCAGGAGCTCTGCTGTGGCCGTGCCGAGGGCAGGTCCCACAGGTGGAACCTGTAGGCTGCCTTACCTGTGGGGAGGGGGTGCTAACGAGAGCCGAACCCTCCCCTGGGTCAGGGCTGCTCTGAGGGGCCGGGAGCAAAGCTGCTTGGAGAGAAAAGGGGAGAGCTCCCCCTCCCAGGGTTTGGTTGTTCAGCTCCGTCCTTGGAGATGTGACAGAGGAGGCTGTGGCTGGCAGGGGTGAGTAACTTGGGGGCTGCGGCGAAAGCTTTGTGTTAGGGAAAAGAGGAGTAAGAGAAGGCTGAGGAGGGCGTGCTGGTGAGCTGGGAGGGGAAGGGGCTGGCTGCTCTGGGCTTGCCTGGTTGTCCCATGCTTGGCCAGGAGAAGGAATGGTCTGGCTGGGCAGCCTCGTGCAAGACAGCTTGGGAAAGCTTTGTTCCTCCTGGTTTCCCCCTGTTGATGAGCTTGGCTTTGTGGAAGGCTGGAGTCTCAGTTTGGTTTTTTGCAGCCTCCTTGTATGAGCATGTTTTGAGGTGCGGTTCAGCGCTGGGCTCAGGGTGGCTCAGCTCCCTGCAGGTGCTGAGGGCTGGCCGGGTGCTGGGGCTCGGGATGCTTGGGTCCTGGTGTTAGTGGTCGTGGCTTTAGTGACACCCAGCTGCGTAGGCAAGCAGCTCCCCCTTCCCGGCAGTGCGTTGCCTTGGCTCTGTTGTTGCTGGTGGTTTTCCTTCTCTCGGGCTTTCACGATGAGAGATTTGAACCGTGGCAGCAGGTGGGTGTGAAAGTGGGTTTTGGGGAAGGGTGTGGAGGAGGGTTGCAATCCTTTGTGCTGTCCTGAGCAAAAGGAAAACCAAGAAGAAATGGATCTCTCTCTTTTTTTTCTTTTTTTTTTTTTATGATGCAGATAATGCATTTTCTTCCAGTTGGTGTTGATGTATTTCATACATCTGTCTTGGCCAAAACAGATCTTTAATAATAGATGTGGGGAGAAAGCACTGACTGAAGATTGCTCCGCTTGTATAAAACTGTTGCTGAACGTTCAGTGATGATACAGCCTCTTGGCATAATTTAAATAAGATCTTGCTGTCTACGGTTATAGGAAATTTATCACATTTAAATTCCTGTCTGTCGGCATCGATGGTATCATCTGGCTCCTGGGTGCGTACAAGCGAGGGTTCGAGGGAGAGCAGCAGGTCCCTGCTCGCCCTGGGTGCAAGCCCCGGCCCCGCGGGAGGAGCAGCGCTGCTGGGGTGCTGAGGCGGGTGGAGGTGCCGTGCTCCGGATGAGGCCCGGGGTGGGCTCCTCGGCCGTTTGCACTCACTCGGTGTCCCGCGGCCTTGGCGGCAGCAGGGCCGTTAACCCGCACGGTCGGGCCGGACTCCAGCCTGCCTGATTACATTCTGCCCGTGTATGTTCCCAGTGAAGATTCAGGGGTGGAAATTATCCTTCGCTTCCTCTCCTAAACAGTGTTCTATGACGGGTGGTTTAGTGCTGAAGATGAAACCTGTTTCACTGGGAAACCTAAAGCTGGATTTAGGGATGTAACAGAAAACGGAGCCTTCAAAGCAGCGCCCGGGCTCCTGAGCAGACACAGGCACAGTCTCTGGTTCTTTCTCTCTTCTGCAATTTTTTCACATTCCTTTATTAATAACAAACCTCCTAAAATCTGCTTAAGCTCATTACTTGCAGCAAATAAAAATACTTCATGCAAAAAGGAAACAGATGGTCCTGAATGTTGAAGATATGTTTGAGATGTATTTTCAGCCCACTGTCTGGAACTTGTCTCAAGCTGTAAAGGAATCGAAGTTTAATTATGAGCTCTGCAACACTACCGCTGTGTTAGCGTTAGGATTCTTGCGTGTTGGCCTCTTTGCATATCAGCATAACTAATTATTTTATGGTCTCCACATCCTTGCTGAAGGAAAATATTTATGCATTTGTTGGAAGGAAAGTAACTCTGGGGTTGGGGGCTTCCCCTCTGGGACTAAATTGTTCCTACGTTAGAGTCGAGAAATTTTGCTGTTAAGCTGGAGTAGACAAAAGATTTGCATTATCTAGGCTGACCCGGCATCCCGCCCGTGGATATGGTGCATGAGGATGGTTCCTCCTGACCTCACACTTGCATTTCAGAGTGGAAGCTGGGTCGCGGTGCAAAGAGCCGCAGCCCGCAGCTACACCCTGTGCGTACGGTACTGTAGCCTGCAGCGTCTGAGTAATTCTCACTTCTCTGATCTTAAAGCTGTATTTGGGAAAGCACAGGCTCTGAGCAGAAGCAATGGTTATGGGTTTTTCCACAGGGACACCTCAGGAGGCTAATTCGATCTGTGTAACTCAGACTCTACAGCTCCTGCCGGCACATCATCTGGTTTTCATAGTCGGTGTCCTGCTTCCAGCTGAAACACAATATGGTGCTTTAAAAAAATAAATAAAGACAGAATCGTACAGCTGTTATCACGTAGACATCGTGCTCTTCGCCGACCCATGGACATGCTTCCCGTCAGGTAGGTATGATCACCCAAAATGACTGAGGAGAGGAAAGCCCGAAGCCAGAGCTCGTGCCGAGCCCACGCCGGGGACGGGCTGCACGTGGCTGCACCGAGCACAGCGTCGGTGGGGCAGGGTCGCTCCTCTCCCGGAGCAGTACTAGCAGCAATAATAATAATAATGAAAAGCGGTCACCGAATTATTTTGGTCAGGAGAGAGTTCAGAATCTGACTTTTCTCGGATAAGCTTACGGCTGGGTGGGTGCCGCTGCTGCCCCTCGCAGCCAGGGTGGGCAACGCTTGGGCTGCGTGTCCTTGCTGGGGACCTCTCCTGCTCCTCTGCCTGGCTGGAGGCTGGACGTCTTCGTAGCGGGACAACAGCAAATGCTGAACAGCACGGATCTGAACTGAAGCTCTAAATGCATAATTTCAGGAATTACAGACTGTTGAATGTATATTTGCATAACATCAGTGAATACCAGACTGGTAGTCAAATGCCTATAAATAAAAAAGGCTGTCGAGTAAAAGGGTTTTATTTTAAAAATTAATGACTTATACGTAGGATTTTTATGTAATGTATTTTTGTGGAAATCTTATTTTTGCCTCAAAACTAGGACTTGAGTTTTCTCACTTCCTCCCCTCATCCTTTCACAGGAAGATTGGAATAGCTGTAAGAAGTGAGGGTTTACAGAGGAGGCATTCTCGGCTTCTTTTTAATAAAATTATGGAGAAAGAAAAGGTCAAGCAAGGCTTTGCTTATCAGATTTTCTATCAGTTTTTCTCCTTTACCTTAACTGAAAAATAATGAAAAGTGAAAGGTATTTTTAAAAATAATCAAAATGAAAACTTCTCTTTCCTACAAAAAATAATACTGAATTTTCTCAAAAAAAAAAAAAGCGTGAGTGACAGGTTTCTACCCTTGAAAATACCTGCTGCTCCCCACTCTGTCTCCTTCCCCCAGTCCAGCCAGCTCTAGCACCATGCCCAAGTGAACCCTGAGAAGATGTCTCAAGGTTACTCTCTTTAGCAGCAGAATGTTTCGGGGTTTGGTTTTTTTTTGTTCCTGCTTGTTTTGTTTTGTTTGGGACATAGAAATCTCTGTTACTGCAAAATAAACTAACATATCCTGGTTTGTCTTTGAGGAAAAGAAAATCCAGACGTGCTGGGTAGTATTAAACATTTGCCTAGCTGAGACCTTGAACTGCTCTGGGGGTCTGGCGGGTTCCTCGGTGCATCACCCCCCTCCGCTGGGGTCTGGCCCGGCTCTCTGCGAAGGCGCCCGTGTTAGTCGTGACTGTTTGCTCGTTTGTTTTTTCATGGACTGGCTTTGCAGTTAGGCTCTTTGAGGGTTTTTGATGTTTCAGCCTCCGTGCCCGGCCGGGAGGATTAGAATCTTGCATCCTCAGCCCGTAAGCTGCTCCAGCTGCCCCAGCGCGGGGGGTGCCGTGACGTTGTGGGGAGTTTGGCCAGAGCCCTTGGTGGGATCCCCGGGGTCAGCGTGTGTTCCCTTTCCAGGGCTCGAACACGGTTTTCAGGGGTTTTGTTCTCAAAACCACACCTGATTTTAGTATTCCCTTTGCAGCAAGGGCGCTCTTCTGCGTACCCATTTCACAGCTCTAACAACGTTCCCCTCTATTAATTCTCAACTAAGCATGAAAGATGACCTCAGGAGGAGCCTCATCTTCTAACGGCAGCCACCGCTTCCCCGTGAGCGTACCAGGCAGCGGGGCTGGGTCTCTGCCAGCCCCTGGCACAGCCCGGCTGCGGTGGTGGGTGCTGGAGGGTGCCTGTGGCGCTGCCTGGGAAGCCACAGGTGAGCAAGGCAAGAGGGGAGCTGCTCCTCTTCCTCCGCGTGCTCTTCAAGCCCCTGTGTCGTACGGAGCATTGCCTGTATCCCCCCTGCATGCGTGTGCCATCCAGGGATGTCAGCCGGGCAATCCTTGCCTTTCCTTCTGGTTGCTGTGAAATCTGGGTCTCAGCGATAACCTTCTGTTGGGAAATACCTGTCAAGCAAACGCCGATTCTTGGCCGCAGAAGCTTTGATCCCGTGCGCCACGCTGAGCACGCAAGCCCTGCCCAGCCTGCCAGCACGAGGGTGCGCAGCCTCCAGCCCGACCTCCTCCCCGGGCACCGAGTCGCTCACCCAAATATTCAGCTCTGACTGCGCCCCTCGGCTCAGTGCGCGCGCTTTAACCTGTGTGCTGATGGTGACTGACGATTTGAGCTGACGGATAACAAGTGCTTGCGAAAAACTCACCATCTGTCTTCCCCCAAGGAGGCTCGGGCTCCGTCGGGATCCTGGAGCGTGAGCTCAGGGGGTCTGAGCCGCTGCCGAGCGCCTGCCCGGGCAAATAAAGGCACTGGAGGCGGTGAGCTGGCGCCAGAATTTCTTTGAGTTAAATCAGGTTTGACAGTCTGAAACGATACCATCATCTGATGTCTAGTTTTCAGCTTGGCTATTTCTTCATCAGATGTTTTTTTGTGAGAAAGCAATAAACTAGAAATCCTTCTAATTTGTTTGAACAGAGTGTAAAAGTGCCTTTTTTTTTTTAGTTTAGAAAGTGAAAAATTTACAGGAATAAATGTTATTCCTTTCAACTTATCTACAACTTTTTTTTTGTTCACTGGAAACACCTTTCTCCTTATATCAGCTTCCCTTACAGTCCGTGTGGGATCCCTCCAGGGTAAGGCTCAGCGTGTCAGCCTGTAACGTGCTCTCTGCGTTTGTGTTCTGCTGCGTTACAAAGGACCAGCTCATGGCTTCGAGCCTGGAGCACGAGTGGCCGATAGCAGTGAACGTGGGTGCCTTGATACCATGATGCTGTGGCCACTTCATTTGGATAAGATCCATCCCGTGGTGTTCACTGGTAGGCTCAACATCTTATGAAGGATCCGTAGGATCGCTGTCACGGAGTCCTAGGTCCGAGCTCCTCGGTGGGGAGCAGAGAGCGGTACAGTTCAGAAGGCAGGGGATGCACGGGGGCATTAAAATCCTTTCTCTTGGGTAATAGATTCTTCTTTACGCATTTTCTTCTCACTTGATCCCTTCCTGGCCCGCCTGCCCACAGCAAGATGACGGTACGCCACATATGCACTTAGGGTGCTGATGGAAAATCCGCTGCTGCGCGTGATGAGGTTTCTGTCACTGTGGTATCAAGTACGCTTTGTTCAAGGCATGAAGCAATTCCTAAACCATGGGAAGAGCTTTAGATTCAGTCACTTTTGAGATACAGAGATACTGTCTATCAAAGTCAGTCGTCTTTGGTCCCAGTGCTCGTATTTTGTGGGCGTGTTGCTTTGTGTTACTGTCTAGTTTGGTTTTGTCTGCCCAGTCCTTACTCTGGCACCTTCATCCAGGATGCCAGCGTTATCTCGCTTTGCAGGCGGTCCCAAGTCTCTGTGCTGAGAATCCAAATGAAGTCTGTTTGCCGAAGTGCCCAGCTTTGCTGCTGGTGAGAGGGTGTCCCCCTCCTCCCCTCCACCTCTTGTTCTGAGTGTTGAAAAGATGTACGGGCAGTCTCAGTACTGCTGCAAACTCGGGCTTCTGGTGTGAAATCGGGAAGTGTCGGTGCCTGGACAGCAATAACGCGTCTTCCCCACACCGAATGCATCTATTGTGGACTTGCTGCCGTTCCTTCCTGCTTGGCGGCGTACGGTCCCACAAATAGTCCCACTGAAACCGCTGCAGGAAGGAAAGGTTCGTCGCCGGTGGGATTTGTAGTGTGACGTTTGAGGGATGTTTTCTTCAGGGCATGAAGTTAAGCAATACTTAACGTTGCTGAGAGCCATAATAACGTTAGTATGTCTACAGCAAACTCCAGTGTGAAGTCTCAGCCCAAGCAGCTTTTTAGCATTTTTAATGATTCTTCAATGTGCCTTGTGTTCTTCCAAAAGATGGATTTCCCCCCCCAATATGTAACCTGAAAACTCACTTCCGACCTTCCCTGATGTAGATTAATGCACTAGGAATGGCTTTTTATGAAAATATAGAAAATTAATCAACCAAACTTTTAAATTGCAAAATAAGATGAAGCTGCTTCATACAAATATCGCCGACCCTTTGCCTGGTGGTATTTGTTCTCGTGTTTGGACCTGCAATCTAAGATCACGCATAGCAGAGTTTCTCTACCGACCTTGTTGCAGACAGTTTCTTTCTGAACATACAGCTTATTGTTCTCCAGATGTAATTAGACCAAGTGTTATGACAGTTGGTAGGATTACAGCGCTTTGATAAATGGCTTGTTTCTTAGAAGGGAAGGTTTGTGAAAACAAGACCATTCATCTCATTTCTCATGCATTTCCTCTGCCCAACTTTCTTCTTGAAAATATGCACATGGAATTCGATGTGTCCCCGAGGAGAGATTTTGGTGTTTCCCCACAGCCTATGGCTGTGGGCCCCTCCGAGTGGCAGCCCTGCCCTCGATGATATCAGCTCTCCACCACAATATGGTGTCACTTACAAAGTTGGAAGGAGGGCTCTCATCAGCTCCTGCAGGTCTCCGATACAGATGTAGAAGAGGACGGGTGTCAGTACAGTCTCCTGCAGTACCCTGCTTGCTGCTGGCTTCCAGGTACTCGTTAACTCCTACCCTCTTGCCCATTTTCACCTCCCCTCTTCCAGACGGATCCAACATAAACTGTATAAAAATTGTGGGAAGTGGTGTTGTGAAAGTCAAGGTGAACGATGTCCACAGTCTCCCCACATCCACAGCTCCAGTCGTTCTCCTATAACAGCCGATCGGGTTGGTCAGGCACAATTTGCCTTTGCTCAATCCGTGATGACTGGTCCCAGCTGCTGCCTTCTCCTCCAAGTCCAGTCCAAGAAGAGTCGCTCCGTGACTTTTGCACCAACCAAGGCAAAGCTGACTGTTCCCCAGACTGTCTTTTTGGCCTGTTTTGAAGACAGGCCCAACACTTGCTTTTCTTCAGCCATTGGGGACCTCCCTGGTGATGACAACGTCTCAAAGGTGACAATAGCGGTCTTCTATAACATTGGTCCTTTCTCTTGGCACCTGTAGGTGAAACTCATCTGGTCCTGTGAGCTTGAAATCAAGAGAAGGGATGAAAAAATCTTTGATTTCTGATCTTGTAACTGTTACTGAAATTGCAGTGTGGAGGTCAGATGGACCTGGTGCTGGGTCTCTTCCAGCCGCAGTCACTGTGATGAACCCGATAGACCTGTCCCACCCATCAAGGGAACTAGTTTTGTCTCTCAGCACAAATTAGCCTCCTTCCAGGAGGTTTTGATGAGTACTTCTCATTAGTTAATGCAGATCTTTCTGGCTATGCTGAAGCTTTGGAGTGATTGCAAGGTCATTTGGAGATGGCTGCTTTTCCAAGCTGGTTGGAGCTAAGCATGAGGGCTTCCCTGAGAAGTTCTGCACACTGGAGTTGATCATTTATCTATTTTCTGAGTAATATGTGTGTCAGAGCTCAAGACAGTAGCTTTCCAGAGGCTTGAACAATGGTGACTATCCCTTCCACTTTACAGCGTATTTTTTTATCTGAAATTGGGTTTTAGGCTTTCCTCTGTTGAGCTGTGTGACTGATCTTAAAAGCTTCTTGATATATTACCCAGGCCTATTAGATTTTGCTAGACCTCTCCATCACCAAGAATTGATTTCCCCCTCTTCCCCCCCTTAATGCTTGAACTCAGAAGGCCCTTAGGGCTTCTGGCTTAATTAAAAATTAAATTTACAGATCATTTCTCAAATCATCCCTTAAGCAGACAGTAATAACGATCACCTCTGAGTGGTGTGTGTCACTGTCATTTTAATGCTCTGTGTGGTAAATAGTAATGCGTCCCCTCCGTGAACCCTGCGTGGAGCGAGGTGCCCTGTGCCGCGCTCTCGTGGTTTGGGTGCGTAATTCCAACGCCGGTGTGGTTGGGAGTATGGGGTCGATCCCCAGGACTCGCCCTCGCTCTGGCTGAGCACGCTGGTTAGACTCGTTCGCGTCACCGTTTTCTTCTTACCGTAGAGGAGGGAGGAGTGAATTGTCCTGCATTTATGGACATTTCTGTGTGTTTTGAAAAGTATTTTCATCTTGCCCAATTGTTTCCCCTACAATTTGAAGATTATTTTTTTTTTTCTCCTCACTAGGATATTCAGTTTCTTAAAGTCCCTTTTCTTCCAGTTGAAAGGAACCTCACGTTACGTGAAGGGACCAGGACAAGCTGCCAACGCAAACTGGCACGCAAGGTTCCTGCTGCGATGCTTCACAGTAAACACCGCGCTGAGAGCCTGTTAGGTACTTCGGTGTTACGGGTGGCGAGCTCGTTGCAAAGAGCTCACCCAACAAGCTGAGCCCTCTCCTGTGAGAGTGCTCTGTACATCAATACACTAACGCCTTTGTCTGCAAGATTTTATTGCATAATTTACCTGAATTTATTTAATCAGTGACGGATCTGCCAAGAGTTTTCTCTGATTATTTGCTATTCATGCTATGCAATTCACTGCATAAAGCATTTGCTATATCTGCCTTCTTTTGTGTTATTTTGTGGGTTGTCTGGATGTTTTGAAATAGAGAATTAACATGAATGAATGGTGAATGCTTTTGCTGATGCACAAGTCTCTCCTCGTGCGACACGGCCACTTTGGAGCGTTTGAGCGGCAGCACGTGGGCAATCGCCGCTCCGCTGGGCGCAGACCTGTAGGCTGCACAAACGGGACGTCTGGGGGCTCTGTCTCCGTGTTTGCTTTCTCATCACATAGGTGTTTTTCTTCCCGTTGTATACGTGCTTGTCCTCTCAATTCCATATTGTGTTTATTTCTTTTCTGAATCCTTTTCCTCCATCATTCTAAAAGGCACTTACCTTAATATTTGGATTTACTCTTAACCTTTGGGTTAAACGTGCCTTTTTCTAACCTGACCTCAGCAGTCCTATGTGAAGCCAGAAAATGCTTGTGCTCGTTTCTTGAATTGGCCAGCTCGGTCATTTTTCGTTGTTCCTCACAAGCATTTTAGGAAGCTGTCTGTGCTGTGTCACACCTTCTGAGCTGTCATCAGCGGACCCGTGTCCAACAGCCTCAGCTCCACCGGTTAGAGCTGCGTTGTGTTGCTCCGATCTCTGGCTCAAGCGTGCTGCTCTCTTCCCTCTCCAGGCACCGCTCTGTTCCGTTTCCAGATACGTTTTTATTCGTTAAACTCCTAAAAGAGAGGCTGATCAGAAGGCAGTCCCAGGGAGGATTTGGCCTAGAGGTGCTTTGCCAGATCCTCTGCACTCAAGGTTGAATTTTGATGGGGATGAGCATTTAACAGCTCGGCAAGTGGTCTCTGAGCTGAAGTCCTGCGGCGATGGTGAAGAACAGCCTCAGGAAGAAAAAAACCCCACCTTTTGAAGCCCTCGTTACCAGTACGTGGTTTAGTAATTATTTGAATTACTCCACTGAAAGCCCCTTGCGCTCTAAGAAACATTACTAGAGAAAAATAAGGTAGCCCCAGCTGAGCTGCCAAACCATTACCCTCAGCTACTGAAGTGCCAGTGCCTGCGCGCGCCCGTGTGAAACAGCGGTTCAGCTGGTGGCATCAAACGAGTGGCTATTCTCCAAATTCTGGAGGGGGGGAAGAGGAAATGCTGCCTAGAGTATTTTGTAAAACAGCCAGGGCCACTTTAAAACAGCGGCTAGCATCCACTGTGGTCTGCAGAACCCTAAAACTTTCCCAGTGGAAATTTGGGCTCCTGCCCAAAACGGGGGTCTCTGCATCGCTGCCTGCTGCGTGTCCCCTGGAACAGCGCAGAGGCGCTCCTCCCCGTCAGCCGCAGTCGGCCGGAGCGATCCACGGCTCCTGACCCCGCTGGGGCTGAGGGATGCGGCGGGACTGTGGGAAGGGCTGTGCTGGAGCCGGGAGCTGCTGAAGCTCCTCTGACAGATCATCCCGAGGCCAAATCAGCTGAGGAGCGGTGGCGTAGCACAAGGCCAAAGCAAAATGTTCGTGGCTGCTCTCCTAGAGGTGCTGTTGCACTACGGCAGATGCAGGCAGAGCGGTGCCTCGGCGCGCGGCCCCGGCAGCGGTTTGGGGTTTGAGAGACAGGGTGCCATTAATCTTCTGTCAGCAATTAGTCCTTTTTTTCATTTCCTTTCCAGACGTGCAGGATAAACTCCGTGTTACCGCTTCCAGCCGCGGCAGCGCGGGACCGCTTGTCTAACAGCGTGCCACTGGCGTACACGCGTCAGGTCCCTGGTGAGCGCGTGGAGCCGTCAGCTTTCACCGGGAGCTGCGCGTGGTTGGAGAGCGCGAAGGCCGGATGGATGGGTCGGGGCAAGCTGTCTCCCCCCTCCCCCAGATAGCACGATAGCTCTTGCAGTGAAGGAAACGGCTCTCCTCGAGTGCTGTTCTGGAGTCTGCGTGCGTGTGTGCCACCGATGACCTCAGGGTTTTCTCACAACTTGAGCTGTCATAACAAATAGACTCAGAGTTTGAGGCATCTCTTGCATCATTGATTTGCTTTTCCCTGTTCTCTGCCTTTTCCTCACTTAAGGATGCTAGTGCATGAAAAGTCCTCGCTCCTCATCCCAGCTAACTCCAGGGGGTCGCGAATTAATAGTTAAGGTTGCCGGGATGGCAACTTGGTTGATGTGCTGTTGTTTGAACTTACCTGATTGACGCTTCCACGTGCGAAGGCAGGAGAGCAGCGTCCCCGCAGGCAGCTGGCTTGCCGAAGGCAGGCTGGCCGTGCCAGTAATCGGCATTTTTCTCACGTGGCTCAGGCCAGCGCTGCCCTTGGTTTTCCCCCTAGCATCTCACCGAGGATGCATCTGTATCGCGCGGCTGCTGTTTGCGGCAGTATCTGCCAACGCCGCCGTGCTGATCTTGGTGGAAGAAAAGTCCTGCTCCGGGCAGTCTGTCTGCTCCCGTGGCGGAGGAGGAAGGGATGCTGCTGGACTTGCTTGTGTAGCCTTAAATAACAGCCTGGTTGTCTGTGCTCTCCGATAGCGTGTTATTTCCTAGAGCGATGTTGTGCTTCAGAATAGCCCAGAAACATCTGATTGCCTGCAAAAGAGAAAAGCTATAGATTGCAAGTGCTCTGAAGCTATTCCAAAGTAAATCCGTCCTGTGTAACTGCAGAAGATGATTATCGAATGTATCTAGAAATGATGCCTGTGGGCTCCTGTCTGACGCTGGCTGAATGTTTCTGGGGTGTCCTGGGACCGCTTTGGCCCCAAGGGCGCATGTATGGAGCTAAAATGTCGTTGTACCCGGGATGTCCTCGCTCTCGCCCTGTCTTGTAGGTTCCTAGTTCCTCAAGACAATCTGATACGAACTGACTGAAACTTTGAAGTTTGGCAAGGAAACCCCTGATTCACACAAGTTTCCCTGGGAGAAAGCTCTTTGGGGTGGGTGAGAAGGAGAATACTTGCGTGGGATCAGACAAAACAGTGGTTTAATTTCTGATCTGCTATCCTAAGGCATACTCCCATGCCTAAAAAGGATTCTAAGTGAAAAGCAGCATTAATAAGAAAAAAAAAAAAAAAGCCAAACAAAAGAGGATTTTTGCTGTAATGCTTTTTTCTCCCTCCTCCTTCCCTGTGCAGTTCTGGTAAGGTCACTGGGATCTTGCCAAGCATTTGGCAAGAAAATTGTTCAGTTCTAGCATTTTTTTGGACAAATCCATCCCTCATCACTCTCTGGAGTCCATCCTGTCTGCTCAACAGCTGGTTCTGCTCCAAGTGCCTACTCCAACTATTTGTACATATGTATAAATGATGGATTTAGGCAATACCCAGAATAATTGTATAGTCCCGCCGTTTTGACATAGTAACGTTTTACATTTGCCTTGCATAGACGCACAGGATTGTGCCAGGTGCACAGCACGGGACATGAACCGTATCTTCCCGTAGTGTGTACTTGAGCTGCCGGCTGAGCTCCTGGCAGGGCTGACTTTGCTGCAAACAGTTGCTGGGGTTCAGGGGAGTTGATACCTTAGTGAGTGGGCGACTGAATCTGCCGGTGCCGCCTGGAGGACTGGTTTTGAGCAGCTGTAGCCTGGGGCACTCATGATGTTCAGATACATCTTCCAGTGATGGATGCAGTAGGCGTCGTTGGGACAGAAAGATAATTATCCAGTGAAACGGCCTTTTCCTGCACGTGGGGTGCAAACAGGGCTTCTGGGGTTCAGAGCCACTGCTTCAGTTCTTGGGGCCAGCGGGGTTTTGTGGATGTCCCGGTGCTGAAAGAATGACATTGCCTTTACACCTGGTACCGACTGGATGCGTTCTTGGGTCCCTATCCCAGCTCCTCAGGAGCATCTGGCTTGCGCCAGCCCAGCAGCGGGAGCGACGTGGCTTTTCCTCCCTCACCCAGGCTGGGCAGCTCCGCTTTGTGCCGAAGGCGTAGCTGCTGTCCCTCTGCCCGGTTACGGGCTCCGCGTCCAGGGCAGAGCTGGCTACCTGCGGAGGAGGCACTTTGCAAGGTCTGCACGGGCTGTCCTCTGCTCAGGTGGGCAGAGACACTTTGCACTGGAGCGGCAGAGCAGCTAGCATTCTCTGGAACGATAAGAATGCAAAGAAATGAAAGTACCTGTGTAGATAATTAACAAGTAGAATTAAACCCTATTTTCTCTTCTGCCTTCTACTGTTTCTCCTGTCAATCCGCGTGCCACCAGTCCCACTTGGAGACCCGGTTCCACTAATGCTGTGCTGACTGTTTGTATATACGCGTTTGGGTAAACGAGGCTGTTTGGTCTGGCGGTTTAAGAGGAAAACATGGAAGTAGCCCCCGCGCCGCGCCGTGCTGGTCTGTGTCCGGTGCACCTGGGCTCTGCTGGAACCAGATAAGCAGAGCAGCCCTTTCAAGCTCCCCGGCAGAGCTCAGACGGTCATCTCAGGGGGCTGCTTTGCCAGCAGAAGTTTGTGCTCGTCCTGCTGCGCCTTGCATCTCACATCCAAGCTTGTCTTCTCTCTACTGCCTTGAAGTAAATTAGCCTCTGCTCTTTCTTTCTTCCCTCAGGGAAAAAAAAAAAAAAAGAGAGGAAGGAAAGGATAAGAGCTAGCTTGGGAACTGTTGCATATGTGAATGCAATTTTAAAGTAGAGTTTATCTGTTTTTCTTGGAGGCTGCCGTTAGTCTGTGCAGCCGTGCTGTTTTGCCTGCTCATCCATCCCAGCGCTCCCAACAGCCTCGCGAAGGTCCAGCTCTGCGTCCCGCACCGCTGCAGCTGAATCCTAATGCAGCAAATTGGGAAAGGATCTCCCGCTTTCTGTTTCTGCCGACCGCTGCTATCAGCTTGGTTATTGCTCAGCCACGGTGATATTGCTGCGTGATTTATATGGCCTCTCTCCTTCTTGCTCCTCTGCCGCTTGAGCACAGCCGTTATAAAAGCCATCTGCAGCTCGTGCCTTTATTCCTTGGGTTTCTAGGCTGGCAGATGGTATGGACAAAAAAAGAGCCTTCCTCTGTCTAAATTAAGCAATAACACATCAACTTCCAATCACATTCTTCTTATCACCTCGTGATCACGCTTTCATAAAATCCCCGTTTCTATAGCTAAGCATGATAGATAATTCTCAGCCTTATGGCTTGTGTCTGAAAGGAGTCTCTGTGCCACAAGCCCTGAAAGAATATTTCAAGAAATTACACACCTGTCCTTGCCTCCCAATTTCCAGTGTGCAACAGCTCTGCTCAGCCAGCCATTTGTTGCTGCTAAAATAAAACATCGACAAATTCTGGCGTTTGGTAGGGACCGGAGCTCGCGACAGCCGGGCTGCGGCGCCGGTGGCTGGAGGGGCTGCTCGCCATCTCCTGTGCTCTCACGTTGGGTATCGCTGCAATTCAGAAATCTCATCTTAGAGGTTTTATCTTGTCACAATAAAAAGAAATAATTTGATTCCGTTCAGTTATGGATTATTGTTTTTTTCTTTTGACCTGCTGGTTTATTATCATTTCCTCATTTGGCCTAATTAAAGTGCTGCGTACAGCAGCTTGTTAGTCCTAACTACGTTCCTGCATCGCTCCGGGGAGCGCGTCTGCACTGATCGCTTTAGCAGCAAGACTGGCCCTGGGCAAACAATTCGTAGCAAATCACTTGATTGACTGAACATCGCCTCCTCTCTTTGGTTTATGAATCCTCTGTGGCAGATCCTTGTTCTCTCGAGCTCGTTTGTTGTAACGATTTCCCAAGGCATCCCTGTGAATATCTTTTGGGCTCGCCCGTGGTTCCTTGCGACTCAGCGTTTGCAGTTCGGGCTGCTCCAACTGGACCGGTAATTGGCATAACTGCTTTGGCTGCTTGGCTGAATCAGTGTAACCAACTTCAACACTTAGCAATACAAATCCCAAATTCTCTTGGCATGCTGAATGTTATAGTCAATCTTTCAGCTTTACTAAAGACGTGCTTTGTTGCATGTGGAAATTGAACAAAAATAATAGAAATAAATTAATTACAGAAAATGCCTATGCTTTGTCCCTGGCTATTTTGTGTTTTATACTTTTTTTGCAATATTCCCTTGATTCTAGTTCCCAGTTTCCCCACTGCCCTATGAAAGGAGCTGGTTTTCTGTGACTCAGTGACCCCCACATCCAAAACCTGGGGAGCAGAGGTGACACGCATCGATGGAGCAGAGGAGACCCCAGCCAAACTCTTCTGGCTTCAGTCTCCAGCAAATGCTAAAATTTGCCTGCAAAGACCAATAACTCCTCCTTGGTTTTGCCTGGAGCGGACGAGTCTTGCGGCCGGGCCCCAGGAGCCGGCCCCGCGCTGGGGGTCCGTGGCTCAGCGCTGTCACGTGCGGCCGTGTCCCGTGCTGGGGGTCACTTCCCGCGCGTGTGGCCCCCAGCCTCCCGCGGTGCCCTCGTTGGCTCGGGCAGCTCCGTGCCCCCCGGGTGCGACGGTGCCCGGCTCCCGGGAGGAGGCGTTTGCTGCGCAGTGGGGGGTTCAGTTACGGCGTAAATCCAAAGTGCTTAGTTCCCTAATGCTCTAGTGGAAAAATATGCTGGCTATTTTCTGCTCTTCCCGCAAAACCTGATGTGTTTATAAATTCTAAGCAAGTACTGACAGGTGACTAATTTATTTTTGTCAGCTTAGCAACACAGGCTGCCCTTTGCCACCACGTTCCTTTGTTACGGCAGCGCGTTGGCTGACATTGAGATTTATTTGGGTTTTTAATATAGCTCACGGAGGCAACGTTGTAGCTATTCAGTTGCAGTTTTCTCTTTTTCTTCCAAAACTAATTCATTTCTAACTTCTTCCCACTATTTCCTTAATCTCTTGCATCTACAGCCATGTGCATCTACAGACAGGCACTTACGCTTCTCCTAAGGTGGTACTGCTGGCCTAAAGCTGGGGTTTGGGGCTCATCAGATCATTGCCGACTTCCACCACTTTTTTTTTTTTTTTAACCCAAAATGCGAGGAGAAATGGGAGAGGAAGAGAGACTATTTGATTTTTTTTCTTTTCTCCCCCCCCCCCCCCCCCCCCCCCCCCCCCCCCAAGATGCAATGTGCCGTTGCCAGAAATGATCAAGCCTGACGCGCCAGCAATCGCGTGGGTACGGCGGTTAGTGCTGTCCAAGCTGGTCGGTGCCGGGAGCGGTGACAACACCAAGCGCTGTGCCGGCCGCTCCAGGCTGGTGTGAACCTGGGCAGCACCGCGGGAGGCACAGAGCTCAGCGCGGCCAAACCCCGCGCATCGTCGTCCGCCTTCCGGGGAGGCTGGAGCCCCCGTTATTGTGGAGGGACGTCTGGGAACAAGACCCAGCTCTGCTCTGAAAAGCAAAGGGCTGGAAAAGTAAGGGAGGGACCTTTTGCATTTCCTGCGCCCCTCCTATGCAGCCCGCTGATCCCATAATACGAGTGGAAATCATCCTCTTGACCGGCTCCTGCTGTCACCCAACAGCGGGCGTGATCCTGGGGCGGCGGGACGATGCTCCGCCGGTCAGTCTGGGACTGGCTGCGGCGTTGGACCAGTGGCAGTGATGCCAGGACAGGACAAAGGTGGCTCCCACGAGTCTTCTCACCACCGTGGGTAGGCAGTGGCCCAGGAGCCCATCGCCCACCCAGAGCGAGCCATTCTTCTTGTTCACGCTGCTGTGAAACAACAGTCGCTCCTCCGGGTGGGCTTTGCTCTGCTCCCTTCAGAGTTTCCAGGTGTCCCTTGCGCTGGGGGGGGTGACTCGCTGCCCTGTCCCCCGTGCCTTTGTAACACCTCGTGCGGCCAGAGCACCCTTCATCTCGGCTTTGCCAGCATCGCTCATTAGAGTTCCTTGTCGCTCTCCGGCAGGAGCTTATGGGTGTGATACGGAAAAAGCCGGGGGACTTGGCAGGCGTCGCTTTGTGCTTGTCTGTGTGCTATTTTCAGCATGTTAATATGAATAAGCGTAGTAGCAGTCTTGGAGGTTATCGGTTGAGATTTTTTTTTTCTTGCACACCATTCTTCAGTAAAGCAGCTATGAAAATGGCTTGGACAGTTCTATGTCCTTCTACCTTCATGTGTCAGTTTAAAGCTGCTGGATCTTTATTTTCAACGAAGTCGCTGGGAGCTTCCCTAAATGTTATCAGCACTCACGTTGAAACATTTTTATAGCATGTTTCTAGACCCTTTAACTTCAACAAAGCATTGAATAGCTCACGGATGGCGCCGTTGCAGCTATCGGCGCTCCACGCGTTCCTCGTAGCTTTGACGCAAGCCCCGTGTTACCCGTCCATCGTTATTGGACTGACTTCATAGCGCTAATTGACACAGAATGAAACTCAGAGCAGGAAACAGAGAGGCTTTAGCATTCAGTATGAACAGACTGCAAATCAGTGTTACTGCTGTGAAGGTTAACTGAGATTGAAAACTGTTCTCTTACTACCGTGTAAGCTGAACGTTTCCGTTTTGGGGAAATAGCCACGACTGGCGTCTAAAAACCAGAGGGGATGCAAAGAGGAGGGGAGCACCGTGCCCTGAGGAAATCTTGTAGCAATGTCTCACCGCAGTAAAGTGACTATGGACGCACTAGAGAACGTGTGCTGGTTGGATCGCGTTAGACCCCTGTCCTGCTGATGGGTTTCCTCTGTCCAGAGCAACGCGCCCGCGTGGTGTCTACCCAAAAAGGTACGAGAGGCCGGATGTGCGAAGTGACCTATCTTTTGTCATAGGCCAAGCGTGGCAGTCTTGATGGTGTCTTATTATTTTATGGAGAACAATAACAATATGTAAAATCTTACCTGACACCAACTTTGACAAGGTTCAGCTGGAGTAAGTGAGTGCAGAAGCATCGTCTGCTTTATGCCGATTTTCTCACGTGATATTGTGGCAATCTTTCCCATGATTATAATTTTGAATTCTTTAAAACTAAGTTTTACCCTTAGAAGCAGTCTACAGCAGTCCAAAAACCTCAGCTGAAGGGTTAGCAATACATATAAGAGCCGATGAAACAGTTACTCCTCGACAAACAAGTTCATTAGAACAAGCTCATATATATTAAATATCTTTTTCTTAGCACTTACTGTAGTGGCGGCTCACCCAAATCAAACGTGCTGCCCACGTTCCAGCCGCAAGGTGAACTTCCATATGGCACCAAGTGCCGCTTCCGATGACACGTACACAGAGCCAGTAAAACCTGATAATATATTGCTTATTAGAACGCACGAAGATGCCGGAGGATGTCCGGCCACACTTTTTTTGCTTACGAGGGTGTTCAGGCAGAGCTTTAGAAAAGCTGAGTGGACAGTTCACTAATGACAATGTACTGTACGAGCTCATGAGAGCAGGGGAGTGCTGTGCAAATGGTTCATTAATTTCACTATAAATGAACCATAGAATAGAAAACTGACCATTGGTGCCTAGAATAATTTGACTAGGAGAAACGCTCATGCAAAAAACCCTCGTCACCTTATATGAAAAAGGTACGTGCTTTGGAAAGATCAGCGTAAATGCTGCCTCACTCCGTGAACCTTCAGCTTTTTCCTTCTCCGGGCTCCTCGCTCGCCCGGCCGCCGATGCGACGTAGCAGGAGCCCTGCGGAGGTTCGACCCCCGCCTTGTGCCACGAACCAGACCTGCTTTGCCCACCTACAAATGACAGTGCTGCAGAGAGCAGCTCTGGGTCCTGCCGTGACGACGAGTCCTGCTTTCTTACTCTTTTTGCAGAAAGCGATGCCTGAGAGCCGGGGTGGGGTCTGAGTCCCCTTCGGGTTAAATCCCTGCTGCCGTCGTGGTCTTTGGCAGCAAGATTTCCAAGGCATTGAACTCAACGCAGAAGTGGCCAAATTCTGTAACCTTGACTTGGTAATGAAATACATCTTGTTTACAATTTTAAATGAAAACTAAGTCTCCATCACGTGTAGAAAACATAGGAAATAATACATTGGCTGCTTCCCAGCTCTCCGGGCAGGTCTCGTGTCCCAGAGCGGACTTAGGATATGTATTTCCAGCTCCGAAATGCTCGGAGTGTGTAACCTCCTCTTCTGTCAGCTCAAAAAGCAAACAGAGTGTGTTTCATTTCAGTTGTTCATTGATATGCATGCCATCACACCAATTAAGTAATTTCTATCTCAGTTTTAAAGATAATTTAGAGGCAGATTCCCCTGAGCTAAAGCATCTTTTGTGAAAGACGACAGCGAAAGCGTCTATCTGCGCTGCGATCAGACGGCTCGCCTCTGAACGGCTGTATTTCATCTAATGTGACTCCACGCCATGCCCTGCTAACAGCGGTCTGTTGAGTGCGGTATCTGTACAATTACCTTATCAGATGTGAAAATAATAGAAATATTCAGTGATGAATTTAGACCTGACATATGCTGAATTTCAAAGCTGAAATGAACGGTGCCCAGGGG
Organism: Grus americana; assembly: GCF_028858705.1. Taxonomy (NCBI): domain Eukaryota; kingdom Metazoa; phylum Chordata; class Aves; order Gruiformes; family Gruidae; genus Grus; species Grus americana. The sequence goes on from NC_072866.1 coordinate 16,944,701, forward strand.
TCTGATATTAACCCCGACTTTCAGAAGGTGTTTGGTTTTAATTCTGAATGAAAATATCTTTCTCCGCTGTCAGCGTCTCCCTGGTGTGGGAAGCGCTGGCCGGGTCCGTCCTGAGCTCCCGATGGCTGGGGGGGAGCCTTGTCCCGTCCTGACGAGACTGTCCTAAGGTCAGGGTCTTAACGTGTCTCTCAAATTCAGCTGGACACCTTTCCGAAGGCCTAATCCTGACCAATCGTCAGCCGTGGAGCAGCGGTGAGGTGTGGACAGCTGTGAACGCGGCAGGGTTCAGCCTTGCTCATCACATCCGTGGGGACTACTCAGTGCGGGGCTCTCGTCTTTGAGAAGTGAAAGGCTTGGCCATCCTTAACCGTTGTATTTTGGTACAAAATAAGGCAACAGAGCCAAGCGATGGAAAAGCTGAATTTTTTTTAGAAACTCAGAGTACTCAGGGAAGGGGTGGAGGTGGGGAAGAGAGGGTACCTCGCCCTCCCCCGGGGTTTTATCAGTGGTTTTACCGCTGGGCGGCTGGCGGCGGGGCTGGCACTGCGGAAGGGACGAAGAGCTCGGGGTGCCTGGGGGGATCAGCGGGATAACAACGCCGCTGCGCAGTCGGAGTCTGCAGGGCAAAAACCAGTAGCCGGACAAAGCTGGCTGTCGGCGGTGAGCAAAACCAGGGTGAGAGGTCCTCCGACAGCAGTAGCGTGGAAGTCCCGCAGCGGCAGGGGCTCGTCCTTCTGCAGAGGGGTGATGCTGGCTGCCGCCCCACGGAGGGGGGCTGTGCTGGTCCCAGCACCCTGGGCCCTTTGCGAGCTCCAGCGGCTCAGAGCATTTGATACCAGTGTCGTGGTATTGAACGCGGTACCGGTGTTAAATAATTGTAACGAACTACAAGAGCCACCCCAGCACTGGCCTGTTTTCAATGTGGTGCAACACTTCCCTTTGTTATTTCATTTAATTCCTCCCAGAGGTGAATCTGGAGTTTCTTTCTAGAAATCGGGTGTTTGTGCTGCACTCGTGGCTTCCTCCCAGCGTCGGGATTTCAAGGTAGCTGCGTGTATACTTGTCCCTGACAGAAGATTTGGGTTTATGCCACGTACGGATGCTTTTGCTAAGAACCGTGCGGTAACCAATTCTGTCGCTTTGCTTTTGGGGTGGTTCGTGCCTTTGCCTGCCTGCCCTCCCCAAGGAGCAGGGCCAGGGCGATGATGCCCTTTAACCAGAGCGTGGGCTTAAAGCTTGTGGGAAGGAGAAGAATAAGTGTATCGGATGATACACATCAGGGAAAATGAGTCTTCCCTGACCAAATAAAGGCACAAACCAAGCCCCACAAACTTATCTGTGCAGTCACTAGGAGTAACGCGTCATTAAGGCCACGTTATTTTCCCAAGCAAAGCGGTGACATGGAGCTGACTCATACCAGTCACCAGTAGGTAGCCTTCGAGTTGTCATCCTGAGCATTAATTACAGTTCTCCAAGTTGTTTTCCGCAGCCTGCTGTAAAACACCCGCCGAAACTGGGGTTTGGCAGCTCATAAAGAATTCAGGTGGCCAGTACCTGGTTGCAAATTCTCCAAGGCGGTTCGTGGAGCGGGCGAAGAGGAGGACGTGACTGTTAATCAGCGGTGGCTGAAGCTTTTGTCCTAGTTCAGCTGCCATGGCAGGAGGATGCCAGGGGGCTTAGTGGCCTGCGTAAATAGTTTCATGATTCATTTGTATTGCATTTGCTTTTAGAAACCCTCGCTACAAACCAAAACCCAGCTCTAGAGATGGCAACGAGCAGCTCTGCCCCGGGAAGCCCACCAGAGCCACAGCCCTCGCGCTGGGCTCCTGAACTCCAGGCACAGGAAAACATTGAACACGTTTGGCCTTAAAAATAAAGAAATAAAAATGCACCGTAGTTTGGGTGCAGTTTTGCACGGAAGAGACACTTTTAACAAAGGGTGAAATCTGTTGTCCTTCAGAAGATGGTTTTGTTTACCTCAATCGGTGCTAAAATATTCATTAAAGACAGCAGAACTGCTTTGTATTATGCAAAGAAACTCTGTATTAAGCGTTGTCTGTGTGTATTCAGCGTATGAATGCATAATGTTCTTAATACTCAGGCACTGCAAATAGTTGTTTTGAAAAAGGATCTCGGTGACTTTCTAAAACGTATATTTGATTTAAGGAAAAAAAAAAAAGCAGCTCAGGATTGTATCAGCCCTCTGGATAATTTTCATATGAAAGACTGGACAAAATTTCCTTCCAAGGTTTTTCAGGAGTAAATTAATCTAAATAGAAAATGTGAGACGGAAAAAAAAAATCCAACTAACGTAACTTTTCCACTAGTTGCTCTCTCTGGCTGTTTTTACAGGCATCCCTGCGTGTTTTTTGGTTTTGTGTTTAAGATGGACCTCCCTGCCGGGCTGGTTCCCCCCAGATGTGCTCCCCAGGAAACACCTAGGTTGCAGCCTTCCAACGTGAAGTAGTGTCATTCTGGCAGCATTAGTCAAACTTTCTGCTGAAGCGTACGAAAAACGTTCTGCAAAATTCACAGACATGGTTTGTACTCTTCGGTCTAAGAAGCTGGCGAATTCCAAATTAGAATTGGCTTTGGACGCGTGCCTTAGTAAATGTGAGACTGAGCTGGTGCCCCCTCACCCCGTCCTTGTGTCCTGCTGGCAAGGTATCGTTTGAGCCTTTGTGGCAGAACGCGCCTGATCTGTGACACACCGCAGTATTGGCTTCGTTTTGTTTTAAACAGGTTATCATAAGGTTTTAGGAGGTTTGTGTTAGTTTGGTTGTCAGGAAGATGAAAGTGAGGTGCACGAATAAGTTCAGACTAATCGGGCACAGAGACAAATCTGGTTTCTTTAACAACTACAGTCTTAACTGTGGAGTAACTGGGTGTGACCAGCTCCTCGTAATCTGCTTTGGTTCGTTGTGCAGAAGAGCAGAGCAATACTTTTGCAACTTTTAACAGTACCCAATAATTTCTGAGAGGAGTAAAGAGATGACTCGATACCACTTAATAAGGCCATTTTTAGTGAAAATGCTCTTTTTTTCCCCCCTTGGAATTATCCCATTGCAGTTCTCTCAAATCAGAGTCTTTCTACTCCTCTAATAGAGGCTTAGTCATTAATAGCATTATTGAGATGAAAGAGAGGTAAACTGCTTTTATTCATCAGGTGTCCTGAACGGATTCTTCTGCCTTTTGTCATGATCTTCTAGAGAGCTACGTGCAAGGGAGCGCTTTCCTGTTCCCCCAACTGCCGTAACTCAGTGCGATGGCTTTAAATAATGGGAAGCCATAAAATATGATGGAGTTAAGCAAATTCAGGTGGAAATAATGTGAAAAATATTATTAGGAGTAGACACAGTTCTTTTAGTTTTGATTTCACCCGTCCATCGCTGCATTAAAAGATGCTCCTTTTGTGGTCCGAACCAACAAAATATAAAACTCCTGAAGGGAGATTTCCTCACTCTTGCCTGAGAAATGAGCCAGTGATCCTCCTCTCCATCTACCTTATTAAACAAAATATCGTTTAACGTGTCCTTCATGTGAGGACATTTAAACGTACTTGGTGGCATTTAGTTTTCATCGCTACGAAGCCAGGTCACGGAGGTACGACTGCGGTTAGCCAGAACGCGCAATCTGGGAGGCTGGCGTGCGCAGGTAAATCGCTGTCGGCGCGAGCCTGGCTGCTGGTTATTCGCACGCTGACACACGTGCCGTGGGTGTTGGTGAGAGGAGGAGGAGCGTGGGTTGCTCGCTACAAGTCTGCAGCTGCAGTTTTATTCCTGTTTATGGCAAAACTTTGGCGGGGAACGCTCAGGTTCTGTGTCCTTCCTGTGGTTCCAGGTGTGATCTCTGCAAGGACGTGACGATGTATCTTCCGTTCTCAGGACACCCAGGCGGCCTGTGGTGCGCACGGGGTTTGTTCGGGCTTTTTTCGGATAGACAAATAGAGCGTAGGCTGTCAGAGCAGCTCAGTGATGGGTCCAGATGGACCTTTCTCATCTTCTGCATCTGCCCGCTGTAGATGATACTCTAAATACTGGTTTGCGGTGCTTCTGCTGCACGGTAAGCTGTATTTTAAGGTGTTCTTTACTCGTGGCTGCTGAGTGTGCATACGTGTGTGTGCGCTGCTCAGCTCGGTGAGACCTCGACCTGAAGTGGCAGAGGTGACAGGGAAGGCGTGCCCCTGGGAACGGGCACCGCGCGGAGCCACAAGAGCTGCTTCGTAAGGAAAACGCAGCCGTGCCAGTTAGAGGATCTTTTGTTCAACGTGCTCGTTGGAAGACGAGGATGAATAGCCATGATTTATATTCCGCGTTACTACGCACATGATGCTTTTTGCTGGAGAGAGGAGGGGCTAAACCAGGTGATATGTCTAAAAAGAAAGTCTGTGCGAACTGCTGGACTGAAGCCAGGCGCGTCCTTCACCTGCGAAGCTAGGAGCGCAGCGATGGCCACGTGCTGCTTAACTGGGAGGGATGCCGATCTTCCTGCTCCTCCGGTGGTTAGCTGTGTGACTGACGAAAAATATAGCTTGAGCTGTATGGCCATTTAAAAAAATATGGGTTTTTTTTCCATGCTGTCTGGGACGAGCCTTTTACAGGGGTCTCAGCCAAGAGAAGTGATGGTGCGAAGCAGGCTCCTCGCTTGGTCCTCCCCTGCACTGGCTGCGCCCGCGGCCTGACCCTGCATTTCCAGCACTTACTGACTCTTTGGAAAAAGTATCTCCGAGACAGAGGACGTGCAGCAGTACTCTGTGGGTTTCTGCTGTCACCCCTCCTGCCACCCCTGCTTCTACTCTTTAAATTAAGCTCCCGGTTCACAGAGGCCGATAATCCCACAGCAACGCCTACGGCCAACGCTTAGCCAGGCCCATCCGAATTTTTTTTGCGGTAAATACAAGATTGTACGTTTTTGTTTTCACAGTTGAAGTACAAGTTTTGACTGAGCTTTTTAGAGTGGAAGTAAAGTGACATCCATGTCTTTGGTGGACGTGCAAGGAGAGGGAATTGGCAACATGATTTTTCTTTATTTCTCAAGCTCTGCTTTTTAAACATTCGGGTGAACTCGTGTCTCTTTGAAGATCCGTTTTCTTAGATTTCAGAGCACCGCCACGCTGGTTATTCTTCATCTTCCTGTTGTATCAGAGCTCTGTGGTGAAGCAGCAACCCCTTTTGTGACAGCCGTGTATACCAACAAAGGAAAGGGGTTTTTTTGTTGTGCCTCAACAGAAGGTGCTGAGCTGCACAATCCCAGATTTGCACTTTTCAAATCAGCTGTCTGAAAGCTGTGAGGCTGCTCTTGGTCAACAGCAGCGTTCTTTATAGCCTGCCTGCCTTGGGGGTAGGAGATAAAATATTCCTTTCTCACCAAATATTGATACTTCTAACCACAAGAGAAGATTTCATCAACTTGATATTTTTACACTCATACTGGGAGAAACTGGTTTCTTCTGGTCCTGCCCTGAACTTCTGGTATGCTAAGGAAGACTATTAAAGATGCCTCACTTGAAAATCAAGCTGGGAAAAGACTCTGGGGCTTGTTCCTTCTCCCCTGGGTTCAAACTTGCTGACCTGCAACTCCGCAGTTGTCCTACGGTCAGGAAGGTTGAGGGACCCTCAGAGAGCGAGCTGGGACCCTCTCCTATTGCACGGGGTCTTTGCAGGCTGCTTCGCCGTACCCGATGCTCTAGCCGTTTCTAGTGACAGAAGGCCAGAGCTTTTAGCTGAGTAAACGGAAGTTTCTTATGATGAGATATAAAAGTATTAAATAAAAGCATTTTACTTAGAAGGGGAAAAAAAAATCCCAACAAACCCACGAAAAAAGCTGCTGGAAGGAAAGTATCTTCAGTCTCTCTAGCGATTCTGCTAGAATAAGCAGGGAAATTATTAATTGGTGTTTGGGGAGCGGTAGTAAAATTTCAGCAGCTAAAATTAAATCCTTACCTCTTTGGCAGCAGAAACAGAAGACCATAGAGGTTATATTGGGAAACGTTGTCCATGTGCTCCAAGTTCAAGTGACCTCTGAGTGCGAGAACACTTGCCAGCTCCAGTACCAAAGTTTCCAGCAGATATTTTGCTCTTGTCAAATCCGAACACTTCTCTTCCATGGCTGGAAGGCTTGGCCGAGTCCGTAGGGCTGACAGGGTCCCGGAAAGCAGAGGGAGCCCTCGGAGAGGGACTGTTTCTCACCACAGCACTGTACAGCTGTAAGATGTGCTGGAGTATTTCCGGGTGTCAGCCCGTTCCCTAGTGCATAGTGGTAACTGTATTTACGGTTGCCCGTAACCGGATTTGCACGGCCCCATCAGAGACGGGGAGGACTGGCGTGGTGCGGCTGCCAAACGCGGCCAGGTGGGAGGTGCTGTGGGGAAGCCCCCGGGGCTGTGTGAGCTCTGTAGAGTCTGCTGATGGCTGACGGTATCCTTGAGTGAGAATAAAATCAAGGAGACCCTAAACTCAGTTTTTCTAAATAAAGTACATGTCGTACATTTGAGAGAAGCCTGAACATATACCTTTCTTTAGCTGTGGTGGGTGAATGTCTAAGGATGGGTTTTGTCTCCTCTCTTGACGTTTTATGCTTTCACATGTTAATTCCAAGCTTTGCCAAAAGCTCTGACAAAATTTACTTTTATTAAAAATTCCCCTTTTTAGTTCTCCTCTTGTGCTTTCACAAAGCCAGTGGTTTGCAGACATAGCCTTAAGCAGTTTCTACAGCTCCCCGGCATGTCTGCCAAGCAAACCAAGGACAGGTACTGCAGGGACAGCGTTCCCTCTGCTGTAAGCTGCTTGGCACCACGACGGCCCGGCCCCGAGCAGCAGCTCCATCCCTCCGGCTGTTTGCTCCCTGTGCCGCTGCTCAGCACCGGTTCACTTCGCCCTCCGTCCCTGGGGCTGCCCTTCCGCCCCAGCCTCCCTCGGCGCGCATTTACTAGGTGCATCCCCCCTTGCATCTTCTTGCTGGCTCTTTGGCGGTGCCGTTTAAAACATGGCAATGCGTCTGGGCCTTTGCTTAAGTTTTGCATTGCGACACCTTTGAATCTGAATTTTGTAGTTCAGGCCTGTCATTAACCTGTAAATTGGCTGGCTTGGAGCATTTGACTGTTTCCCAAGTCTCTTGCCTTCCAAGCTGAGATGTGGCAGTTGAGATTTTAGGCCATTTAACTGCAGGACCTTGTGCTAGAACCGGTATCTGCTCCCTTCCAGGAGATACAGATTTGGGCTGGATGTTTGGCCCAAGTTGCTAAAACTCAATGTGGGGCAGCTACAAGTTGGTGGAGCTGCACGTCCCTGAGGTCGGTGAAGTCCCCAACCAGACGAGTGTCCATACATAAAGGTGTTTTATTCTGTATTGCTCCTAAAAGGAGCCTGAAGCAAGCAGCTCGGACATACGACACTAGAGAAGATGAAGGCATCTAATCCTCCCCCAAGCAATTTTGGTCTTGCCAAGTATTCTGCTTTCTGTGAAAATGAATATTTCCTGATCTGGAGAATGGACATGAGATGCCATTCTGGAAAGGGTTCCTTGCACTTTTTTTCTGCATATTTTCAGCTGAGTATTTTGTAAAAGGTTTCATTGTTACTCCACTGCAGACCAAAATCCAAAGAGCTGGTATCAGTGCTTTTTCCCCAAGCAGAGATCTTTCCTGCTATTAGTATTCCATGGAGCTATTGAAACATGCCCTGTGCACTGCTCTTTAAGGGATGATTAAGTTCTCATTGCTTAAGACGAGGGATTGTCCCCCAGGTGTTCCCAGCCAGATGTACGTGCTCCTGTACAGGGTGCAGCGCACCGCGGCCGTCTTTGATCTGGTTGTTTGCTACCTTCTGTCCTGGAGGAAACTGCACTTCTGCAGTGCTAGGGTCGTACAAAAATCATATGCTTTAGGTGTCTTCACCCTGAAAGACATGATAGGCCATGCCATGAATATTACTAAGATACCAGCTTGGAACCTGGAGTGCTTCTTGCTCCAGATATTCAGCTGTAGGTTTTTCTGTGGCTGCAGTGATGGAAGCTGTAAGGGGAAAAATATCCTTCGAGCTCCTTCTCCAGTTACTCGAAAGAGAAGGGTAAAGAATATTTATGAATGCTTCTAGAGGTCTGAGAGAGGAGAGAGGTTTGAAGGTCTGTGGATACAGCTATGCTTTAAGAGAAAAGTGAAGTGTAAATCATAGTCGGAGGAGAACCTGTTGTAGTCGTTCCCCACTGGCTTCCTCTTGCCATGGAAGGGCTGTTGCAGTGAGCCTCGCTCCTCTCTCTGCTCCGTGTTTTGTTGAACTATTTTCTCTGTAAATTGAAAATGGGACATCCGTAATGTGGAGACATTCTGGCAGGCAGAGTGTCAGAAAATCTGTGTATGATGCGCTCGTAATGATATTTTCTAGTGGCTGCAGCTTTTGTCAAACGAGCGCAGACATCCATCCATGGTAATATTCCATAAATATGCGTATTCAGCCAAATCATTGGGCAGCGCAACACATGGGCTGAGTAGGCTTTAGCTTAGAGTTGAGCATTCAATTTATCTGTTTTGGCAGAAGATGAATTCCTGGTGTTCCTTATCTTTTCATGGGGGCTCTTTCCCAGGCCATCCTTACTTTGCTTTCATGAGCCTCAAGGTGACCGGGAGAAAGTATTTTTCTTCACACATCCCCTCCGTTGTTTGGTGTAGTGCTTTGGCTCCTGGTTTTGCGCAAGCATTGTTGTGTTGGTTCCCGTCGTCGTCGTCGTATCCTTGGCACCCCGTTTTGTTCTCGTTACGCAAGATGCTCGTGACGCGCTGTGCAGTCTGGATGAGTTCTCCTCAGGTCTGCTATTGCCATATGTCTAATGGCAGATAAGCAGTACACAGCTTGTTATCTCAACAGACAGAGCCTTACCGCGGCTGGTGGAGCCACAATAATTTATATTAGATGAGACTAGAGCATCGTTGCAAGTTTTTGGGCTGCTTAATGCACTTTCCTCAGCTCAGCAGCTCAGTTTTAGGAAGGTTGGGTTGTTGTTTGAGGTGGTCATGGTGGTTTGAGCAATTGGATCAGCGTATAGTATTTCTGATCAGTTTTTAACCCCGGCCTCGCTTTTTTTAACTGCTGTTGTACCCTGGCACTAACTCTGTTGCTCTTGTAGGGGAGATTAATAGAATGACATTGGAACACCGGAGTACTCAGAAATACAGGGTAGGAGCTGTGCTCACTCCCTGAAGGTCTCTCCAGCTATCATCAGTTCACCAAGGCAACACGTGGTAATCTCCTAAAAGAGTAATTTCTGCCTCGCGGCTGAAAACACATTTAATCTGATCTTTTCGTGGCATCTCTCTATTATGGAATGCTGAAGTTCTCTCGCATGGATTTGTTTTGTTATTCTCACCATCTGACTGCTCTAATCTCTCAGATTTACGATCCGATTATTTTACTTTATTGTTAGATCCCAAATTAATTAACACTGCAATAGTGCTGGCTCGTTAGCAATATTCATTGGGGTCATCCCTCACAGAGAAGCATATCGTCAACCTAAGGACATGGGTTTCCTGTTTGTATTATCACGCTATTCACTTGTCCTTCCTGTCTTGGTGACACTGTGTGACCCCGTATCGCCAAAAGAGCCCGCTTCGCTGTCTCGCTTGCTACGTATTCTCCATCACCAGTCCCCATACGCCTTGTTTTGATGTTTGTTTGCACTGGGCAGCACGATCCGCTGCTGCGCTCACATCTTCCCTGAGCCTTCTGCCTTTGCCACTTGTATGCAAAGCAGTATTCGTGGTGTCACTGCGGGAATCGTTTGATTTATTTTGCATGCGAGGGAGATACATCTCATTGAGTTCTCCTGCTTTGGCAATAACTAGGTATCAATATATCAATTGTCAGGTCAAGTCTCCTAAATAACATCTGGCTGAGCCTGCTGTTTCTTTATTTGTTAATAAAGCACTTTTTCCTTGTATCATCTTGCAAAATGCTATTCCTCAGAGGTTGTGTTTTCTTTGTGTTGTGGCTCAGTCTCGTTTCAGAACAAACCTCCGAGCCCCAGTGGTGATGGGATTGTCTGTCAGAGCCGGTCTTTACCAAACACTGCCTCCCTCCTCTGCAAAACGTTAACCTACCTTACCTTACAGGGCTGTGTGTCTCGGACGCTTGAAGAGCCCCGTGGCTATGCGTCACGGTCTGAGGCAGCTACTAACTCGTGTGCTGGACGCTAGATATCACCTGAAACTTTGAAAAAATGTTTCTTTTTGGGTGTTTTTGACATTTCTGCCCTGAGTTAGATTACCTGACGTGAGTGAGTAGGACCCCTAGTGAAATACCACCATCTTGATTTTTGTAATTGTGTTGGGGTTCCCCAACTCTTCGTATGAGTCTGTGGAAAGCCAAAGCTTGCATGGTCCTGGAAGTGGTACCCCTCTACCCATCTAATTCAGCCCATGAAAGATAAGACCAAAGACTTCCTCAGGTTAATTTTTGCCTGGATTAGGTTACCTGCTGCAGAGAACAGGAGCCAAGTGAAGTGCGCAGCAATTTATTTCTTGCTGGGATAGTCTTGGCTGCCCATCGTTGAGTACGAGAGCTGTAAACAAGCCCTTTTCCCATCACGTAACCGGACGTGTACCTGCTGCGGAGCCAAGAGCTGGGCAATGCCCCTTGCCCATGGCCGGTCAGGTGTTTCCATCACTTGGCTGGAGGTTTGGGGAAGGGCTGCAAGATGGGCAGCTGAGTCCTGCATACGGAGCAGGGATGGGGCGGTGAGCTTTGGACTACAATATTGCTGATGTTTTAGAGTTCACCCCAACTGTCAGATAAAAATCAAAAGGAATAGATTAAAATTCCCCAAAATACATTTGACCTTGTCAAAATGTTTTCATCTCCTTGACCTTCATGTCACCAGTGTCTTTCATGTTTCGAGTCACAGCCAAATTTTGAAGCCTGAGAATTTCCCGGGGACAGATTTTGCTCTTTCCCGTCAGCTCTGTTCCCGGCACTGGAGTCTTTCCAGCGTGAGGACACAGCGGCTTGTGGTGGCCTCCTGGGGAGGGAGGTCTGAACCTCCGTGAGGGTCTGTCAGCAGGAGTTGCTAAGCACAGTCCTGAGACGCTGCTTTCTTGAACCGGGTGTTTGTAAGGCAGGACTGATGCACCAGCCAGGCTTCACCAGGGTCGCACCAGCTCCCCGAAGGAGCGGTGGGTGTGAGCAAATATATTTCAGCAGTGGTACGACAGTAAGAAGGATGAGCCACAGACACTGAGAATAAGGTGTGCAAACCAAAACAGGGACGCACTTTCTTCTCTGCAAGGAGAGGGAGGTCTCCTAGCAGCGTAGGTGCTGTGCAATCGAGCATGGTCCTCTCAGTGGTGCTTTAAGGTGACGGCAGAGGTAGCAGATACAAAGGAGGGGCAGTGACCAGTGTTTTGGTCACAGTGCTAATCAGAATTGTCCTCGCTTATCAGATCTGCCTGGTAGCTGGGATGCTGGAGCTCCTTTGCCGCAGCTCCCTTGGCCTGTGCGTTTTGTAAACCTCAAAACGACATTTCCCAATGACCACCAAAACAATAAAGAGGTCAGCCTGCCTCCCGACTAAAGACGCTAAGGGGAGCAGGAGCAGCTTAAAGCTGTTTAAAGCCCAAATCCTAGTTGTTCCTCCTAAGCTTTCCATTTAGGGTTATTTGAATTGATGTTCGTTGCTGCCTGAGAAGTTTCTTGCTACAGGCGCTGTATTGACATTGCCGGGATCTGCTGCTTCTGCAGGAACGCGAGCAGCTTGAGCAAGGGCTTTGGAAGTGTCAGTCTGTTCAGAAGCCAGGCAGAGCTGGGAACTGAAGCCAGATATCATGAGTACGTTAACATTTCATTTAATCGCAAACCGTCATCTCTGTCAAGGACCATCTCAGTAATATGGCCAGAATAACCACTTTCACTGAAGTCTAAAGCCTGGTGTTGTGTTTAGGGTTATCGTTCCAGTATGCACGCATGAGCTAGAAGAAGCCTGAAGGGAAAATAGACGTATGAAAGTAATTCCTGATGTTAGAGATGCCAGGGTTATACCCATGAAGAAAGCTACTCGGAGGTTTTGTTTTCCTTTAAGGGGAGACAGATGTGTAAGTACGTATAATAAATGGAGAAAAACATCGTGAGCCTTTAAAACAAACAAGCAAACAAAGAAAAGAACGCAGCTCCCTAACATGACTCGGTGCGTGCGGCACTCTGTACGCAGTTCCTTGCAGTTGTCCTTTGAAGTAGTTTCCAGGGTGGGATTGCGAACGATTTGGAAACACATGATTTAGTGAGAAGAAATAAAGGGTATGGCATCCAAAAGTGAATTAAATCCCTTAGAGCTTGATCTGGAGTGGAGGAAATACTTGGGAACGTCTCCAGGTCAGGACAAATCAAACAGGATTTTGATTTCGCAATACCGCACCCCAACCCGCCCCTCTGCCAATTCGTTAATCGTACCTGCGCTGTGCCGCCGCTGTCGCGCGGCGGATAGGCACTGCCCTCCTCTGGGGCTCCGAGGACTGGGGTTACGGCTGTCCCGGGAAGCGAAGGGATGATGGTGCTCCTTGGTACGCGCTTGAATTGTACAGTCGTTGGGTCTCAAAATGAGAAGTACGGCAAACCCTCTGCTTAACTGGAATTAGTATCTGTGCATGAAACGGAGAGAGACTTCACTTGGTTAATTTAAGTCTGCTTCCCGCCTTTCATTAGCAGATAGAAGCTTCTTTGTGTGCTGGGGTGGGGGATACTGAGGTAGGGAGGGAGATGTCAAAGGCTGCTCTTTTCTGCGGGGTGGTTTTCCGGATCAAGCCCGCAGGAAGCGGCCGGGACGCTGGAACGGCTGCAGGGGGACTCGGGCACGGATCGAGGCTGGCAGGTTTCTGCTCCGGGCTCCATGAGGAGACTTAGTCAGAAACTATTTTTGTTTAAAGCAGTTCTCGCTTTCCGCATTATTCAAGACTTCAGGCCTTTTGCGGGGTCCCTCCGGCATCCCCCGCTGCAAACAAAGGCCCGTCTGTGACCTCGCTGCGTGCCGCGAGGGCAATTCCGTCCTTCCCAAAAATCGGAACGAGACCTTGGTACTGAGGAGTCCCGAGTTGGGGCCGGTGCGGGTTTGCCCTGGAGTTTTACCGCTGCCTTATGAGGATGCAGACATTGGCGCGAAGCTGAACAGCTCTGTGTTTTAGACAAAGCTGGATCCAACTTCGTACCAAAGTTGTATCTGGCAAATGCAATCTGAAGTTAGACCAAGGCAATGGTTTTTTGTTTCTTTTTTCCCCTTTTTGCTCAGGAAAGTTACCTGCAAGAGGTATCACGCTTTTCCTAGTAAAATTGCTCATCTTGGGGTCCTTTTGTTAATCTTAGAAGAGCCATGTGTCTATTAAGCTATGCAGACTGCGTGGTGTTTATTCCTAGCAGACACAGATCTCCATTTATTGTCACAGAAGAAGGTTCAAGGCTACTTTCTGACAGGGAATCAAGGAAAACAAGAATTTCTCAGAGGTTTCTTGTGCTTTTGGAGAAGGGAGGCTCTACGCAGATGGTGCGGGACGCAGTGAGGATTGCACCAGAGCCGGTTGCCAGACCAGAATATTGCTGTGTTTGATGCGGTGAACTTCGGACAGAAAGCCTTGGGCAGTCAGGTTGGATAGGCAGACAGCAAAAAGATGTTGGGTTTATTTCGTTTTAATTATGGGCTTTGTTTAATCGTGGTACCGATGAACAGGTCACACAAAACATGCGCAGCACCGGTGAAGCTGCGTGAAGACGCCTGACGGAAATGACAAGAGCACTCTTGGCCTTTTCCTTCTCTAAATCCCCGGTGCCCAGCCCTGGATGCCGCGGGCAGAAAGGGAGCCTGAAGCACGGAAACGTGGAGGGGGCTCTTGAAAGCCGCGAGAGCCTCTCTGAACGTTGCTGGCAAAGCGCGTTCTCCCGCTGTCCTTTGGTGACCGGGGTTGCTTCGCGCGGTGCTTAACCCCGAGGATCTGTGATCTGAAACCCTCTGCGGGGTGAAGAGGATCAGAAACGTCGCTATAAAGCCAGCGTTAAAAGAGGCACTTTTAAAAAAGCGTACAAAAAGGAACGGGAATCTTGCAATGAATCATTTTCTACAGAAAGGAAAGTCGTGGACCGAACCCTCTTGACTTGGCCGTGAGTCACGGCGTCCCAGACACGCTTTGGTCAGGAGAAGGGGAGGGCTGACCTCACAGCCGTGGCGCTCGGTTCAAGATGATCAACTGTTTCTTGAAAGTCTTCTGGAGATGACTCACAGCTCTCCCTTCACCCTACAGCCCACGGGCAAAGACATGCGACCTGGCAAGAGAGCGAGTGGAGGTATTTGCCTCAGACCACCAGGCTTTTGCTGCGGGTGAAAACGGTCAGTCAGTTGTTGCGCTGTGCGGTCTGTAAGCATGACGAGCTCCGTTTCCCATTATTTTGGAGAAAAGAAAAAGAATCAGGAAAAGAAAGCAATTTTTTAAACAGAAACGAGTCTTGATTTGAAAATTTCAAATTGTGACAGTTTCCAACTTTATCTTTTTCCCCATGACTTGTTAATCCTCCAGCAGAACGTGAAGGCAGTGAGCTCCTAGGGACGAGCGAGGTGCGTCTGCAGCCCGCTCTGCAGGACTGCCCGTGACGGGTGGGCGCAGGGTGGCTGTCGCTGGGGCACGTGCCTTAGACGGGGTAACTGGTGGGTGCTGTTCCCAAAGGCAGGCAGGTCGCTGGCAGAAGATGATAGGGGACGTGTTTTTCCCACGTACTAGGTGACAAAGGGTGACTCAAGAACTCATCTTTTACTGTGGTCTGGGAAACTAATGAGGATCATGGATAGGAAAAAAGACAAAAGGTCTAGTCTCCCAGAGAAATCCTGGAGTGAGATGGTGTCCTGAGGCTTTTCCGTAGGAACTGTGGGATGGTTCCTGTATTCCAGAACTATTCCACTTCCCAAACCCCATTGAACACTCTTCCTCTTGTCCATGGAGTTTGCCGAGCGCTCCCTTCAGGCCTGGGAGGAATCAGAGCGGCGGTGCAGGTAGGACTGCTTGCACAGCCGCGCTCTGCGAGAGCAGAGAGCGATTCCGCTGCACCCGCTGTCGGACGAGGCAGAGATGCTGTGGGCTGGGAGGAGGCTGCCCCGATACCCAGGAGGTGCCATCAGCACGGGGGTTGCTCCGAGGCGCTGCTGAGCCCTCCTGCGGTATTGGGAATGGCACCGCTCTGCGTAGCAGCGGGCAGTGTCGGACGTAGGGGGTGTTAGAAACCTGAGTTAGGCAGGTGCAAATGCAATAAAGATGATCTTTCGAATACGCTGGACCACGAGCACGTTTTAAGCACGTGTGTTGTGTCATAAAGGCAAAGATAGTTGTCAGAATGGAGGAACAGAGCTGCCAAAGGCTCCAAGAAAGCTGGAAGAGGTTTAAACGGTATTTTCCTCTGCGTTTGTATGTGCTGAGCACCACTGCAAGGGAAGATGGCCAGAGGCGATGTTTCTCGGGGTGGTAGCCCTGACGCGCTTCACGTATTTGAATAGCGTACGAGTAAAAGGGAGCGTGGTCCGGGGCAGCGTACTGAGGAGGTTTTGGGAATGCCGTGCGGCACAGCTCGGAGAGGATGCTTTTTAACTGAAGGACGTGGAAGATGCGTGGGGCTGCAGCAGAACTGATGAGCAACTGAGGTTGAAGAGTTCAGCTGGAAATTTTGGCAGGGCTAACGGAGTATGCAGTGAAAGACTGGATTAGGACTGGGAGCTGGAACAAACCAGCCTGAGATTATCTGTTGGAAGATCTTGAATTAACCTGTGACAATCATCTTCCCGTGGAGCACAAGCTGCCGGCTGGACTTCCCTGCTGGGTGTGCGACGCGGCACGCTGACAGGGTAGGTGTGAGCAAAGCTCTGGGACCCCGCGGAGAGGAGCTGATGCCGAGGGTCCTGCAGCGTCAGCTGCCTGCTGGGTGGAAACGGAGGAGCGTTTTGGAGCACCAGCGTGGCGCTGCATGGGCGATGGCAGCTCCGACGGCACGGGATTGTCCGTCAGATGAGTGGTGTTGTTGCAGCAGAAGATGAATGAGCTAGCAGTCCGAAAGCAAAAGGGACATTTACTGACTTTAAACTGAAAATTGATGCAAAATCCCATGTGTTGTTATTAGGGACAGCATTCACAGTACTGAAAGGGAAGTCATGTGGAGTGGAAGGCGAGCAGGTAAAACTTTTGGCTTTTGGCGGGTCAGCTAAAGGAATACAAACTAAAGGAGGTAGGGGTAAATAACTGGAAAAGGTTTTGCTGTGATAGCAGCTGGGAAAAGTGCTTGTCACTGTGTTGAGTGTATTCGAGCCCTTGGCATTTTTAAATCTGGGAGTTAGTTCACTGAGAGGTCAGGGACCGAATCAATGAGCGGGAATTCGAGGATGCCTCCAGGGAACGAGAAACTCCACAGAACACGCCTAGAGCTGAGGAAGCCCTGCTGCCCAAAGCCGCCTCCCCCCGGCTAAGGCAGGAATGAAGAGATAAGTTGGATTTCCGCTGTTGGTGTCAGATGCTGATAATAGGTGTGTTCACTTTGGGGCCTATTGGTTGTAGCAGGGGAGAAAAATGGAATATTTAGCTAGTGCTAGAAAAGGTAAATTAAAAGTGAAAAAATCTTCACTGCTGCTGGGAAACCCGAATTGCTGGTTTGAGAGGAAGCAAAGCAGCACGGGCTGCCGTGGGCAGCGTCGCTTGGTCTCCCCTGCTGCACGTTCAGCGCTGCCGTACCTGCGGCAAAGCACCAGGATCACCGTGGGGCTCTCCTTCTCCCAGAGGTGAGAGCTTGAGAGCTGCCCCGCGCTTTTATGGGGTACACACCTCACGAGCCGGGATGCGCGAGGGTTTGCAGGGAGCTTTTAGGGTCAGCAGAATTGGCCATTCTTGCTCTGTGAGGGCCTCAAGAGCTGGACGTGTGGCACAAAAGTAAGAGGAGTCCCAACCTCGTGCAGAACGAGAATGTTGTGCAGGGCCGACTGTTTGTTAGAGGAATGGACGGCGGCTCGTACCTGGCATCTCGTGGAGCGAGGCGTGCAAGCGTCCATCTAGTAGCGCAAGTTTTAAAATGGATGCGAATAAATATGGCAGTGTGTAACAGAGAGCAGACTCAATCAGTATCTGCAAGAGCGAACGGCCAGCTCCAGGAAACAAGGATGCTGCGGCACGTGATGTTCTCCGGTCTTCGTTTCCCTTCTGTGCTGGTGACTAAGGGTCAGTTATTTATGTCCTTGCTAGTAAATACTGGGAGGCAATCGTCGTAAGAGCAGGCGGAATCTCAGATATTTAAAATCTCAGTAAAACATTCTGCTCTTTACCTCTTGGAAAGAAGCAAGGACAGAATGAGCTTGCGTATGCAAACGGGGATCCACGTTAGTGGCACGTGAATTAGCCAGGCTTGCCGTGGATGGGAGCGACTCAGAGGCTGTCACTGGAAACTCACGCCTTTGTATCGCACCGCTCGTCTGAGCGCTCAGGTAGGGTCTGAGAGGGAGGACTGCGTTTCCTTTCTCTTTTTTGTTTTTGATTATCGGTGGTTTTAGCACAACTGAATGGGAAGTAATGTTTGTTTCCAGAAAGGGGTTTGCAGGAACTCCTAGGAGGCATTGCGAACGCTCAGGCATTCAGGCACACCCCGCAAAGCATCAACGGGGAATTCATCCGGGTGAACAGAACAGGGGTCTCAATAATCTTCCTCCCAAACTCTCCAGGGAGCGCTGTTAGAGTCTGAACATTGTGGAAGGAAAGCCAGGATTTATTTGGTGAGGATTCACTTACCATAAATACATAAAAATAAATAAGTAGGCTAAATTAGTAATGAATAGTTCAGCCAGCTCTAATGCTAAATAAACATACTGAATTGTAATGAAAATACTAAAGCCTGTTTGAACTGGAGCTAGAAATCCAAGGAGAAATAACTGTGGCGCTTAAATTAGCACTCACCATAAAATATAAATATATGATATAAAATATAGATTTTTTTTCTTAATTTTTTTTTTTTTTTACCTCCTGAGATTGTAAAGGTTCATCTGTTCCCTCTGAACTGACCCTATTCAATGCTATACCGTGACATAAATCACCAAAGAGTTACAAAATTCCTTGATGTACGCTTTTGGACGGTAACTATATTTGTAGAGGCTCTCATGGGGGTGCATTTATACTGATATGAGAGTGGTTTAAATTCATATAGCTATCTCCATATAAAGCATTTTTATAGGATTTTCCACACTATGGGGGTTGTGCGTCTTTAACTATTCCACTCCAGCCGGATTGGTAAAACTTATATGCAAAGATAAGCCCTTCAGCAAGGCAGACTCCTGCACTTGAACTTAAAAGAAAAGCATTTTCTTCTTGTGAGTTCCTCCGAGAACAGCTGGAAAAATCAGTAGCAGCTCCGCCACGCAGAAGGGACCCTGCTTCGCAGCCGGCCCAGGCAGTAGCGTGGTGCGAGTGTTTGCTGGCGCTCTGATCGCGGCGTAGCTGGGCTGACCCGGCCCCCTCTGGGCGGCACGAGGCTGCTCGGGGGCCGCCACGTTCTCATCAGCCTCTCCCGGCCGCTTTAGACCGTTTATTAAGCTTTATAGAGCTGCAAACTGGGGTGTGAGTCAAAGACTCAAGAGCGGCTCGAATGAAACCGTGCGGTCGAGGCAAAGCGACGTGCAAATGGAGTTCCCAAAAGGGGGTCGGGAATACTTCCTTTGGAGAGAGTGCAGCTGCCCTTTCGCTGCGGGCAAACCCCTCGGGTGATGGCGTGGGACCGGCTTCGGGACCGCACGGGCTGGGGACGGCCAGCAGTGCCGGTGCTTTGGTCTCCTTGGCTTGTTGACCAAGAGAAACCGAAATGCGCTGTGGGATTAGAAGTGCTTTGGAGGTTAAGTGGCAGCTGGAAATTGGCAGCGATATCCCAGGGGTGGACAGGAGTGTCTCAACGTGCAGGTTGACAATTACGTGCCCCTAAGGATGTAGGCAGCGTGCTGGCGGCAAATAGGGAAAAGAGCTGTCAGGAGCTGAGATTCACCAGTTCACCTGATAAAACCAGGATTCTCTCCATCCCTAAGTTCTGCAAAGCAGCTCTCAGAGGCAGAATGTATCTGTATCCTCTGACCGCACTACACGACGGAGTATAGGAACTCAGAAGAAACTAAGAAGGTATGTAGTCTCCCAGTGTGAACTGAAACTGAAAAAATGAGAGCTTTTTGCTTTATTATAATAGCATGGTCCAGAGTGAAATAACGGCTCTGCATATGAAATAGAGTTAGGAGGATAATCAACCCAAACCTCCTACGATCCTACAATAGAGGCACCAACGCTGGAGGCAGACAGGAGAGTTAATAAATTAAGGTGCAACTAAAATAGATTCACGGTCATTTAACAACATGTCAGGGCTCCTAGAGAAATGAGTACAATGTATTTAAGTCTAATGTACAAATAACTTTAAACAGAAAAGAATGAGGGAAGGAGAAAATGGGAGAAGATTTATTGCGGCAAGCAGCTGAGGTCAGCTTGCTTTCGGAGGAGAGCAGGAGAAGCAAATGGCACGCGCGTGCCAGACGGTGGCTGTAGCACTTCCTTCCCTCGCTGGGAAGTCAAACGTGAGAAAGTGTCTGAACACCCTTATGGAGAGTTGTTCGAGTGCCTAGGAATGGCCAAATGCGATTTCTCACCTTGAATTCTCCTGGGGCAGTCGTTTTCTGCTGACGTCAACAGCCCCACGTCATGAGAACCAACCTCAGCCCTCCTGCTCGGAGTATCGGCTCTGGGACTTGGCTCCCCAGCAAGCATTCGCATGGGTCTGGGGTTTCTTCTGGTTCCTTGGTTGTTTTTTTGAGGGCCAGGTAGAATACACTCGAACCGTCGATTTATTTATGTTTCGTTGCCCCTGCATTGCTGTCAGCTCGCGAGTAGTCGCCACGTCCGCTGGGTTCCCATTGAGAGATGATAATCATCAATCCATCTTGGACAGAATAGATGCAGCCAGCGATTCTCTGGCTGCTGGGAATCCGTCTCTGTCTGCAGACCTTGGCTAGGTACTTTAAGAAAAATATATACAGCTATATAACGATATAAATAGTTACTTTTAAGCTCTGCCCTGAAGAGAAGTGGGGGGAGTTCAGAGGTACCTATGCGGGCGCTCAGGATGTTTTTCAGTCAGCCAAGGGCACGGCTGGCGGGGTGGTGGGAATGCTTTAGCAGATGCTCGTGGACAGAACACGAAGAGCGGTTTTGCTGGGTGGGCAGCGATGGACCGAGCCCTCCCCGACAGACGCAGCTTTGCGTTGCGGAGTTGGGTAGGGCACGACGTCGTCCCTGCTGTGCCGAAGGCTGAAGGCGCTCTGCCTTCTCCTTCCCCTCCCACGAGCTGTTGCACGTGGATCGCCTGTTGGTCGTGCCCCAGCCCTCGCCCCCCCCCCAGTGCCTCTGCACCCCCCACCCCATCGCACCCCGGAGCAGGGCACCAAGCAGGGGCCTGGGCAGCCCCCGCCGCGAGCATGAGGCGTCGCTGGCAAGGTTAATCCTCGCGCCTCACCCCAGGCACGTGCTGTGGGGCCTTTCGGAATGAAACGTTCTTCGTTCTTGCACGCTGGGCTGTGAAACGTGAACTGGGGCGAGCGCAGCGCTTGCGGGCAGGACCCTCGCTGTCACGGCTTTCCTCCTACGGTTCCCCTCCGTGCAGGGCTGCGCCAGCTCTGCTGCCTTCCGTGGTGAGAAAAACGGGGAATAATTTAACTTCCTACAGCGATATTACTTTCTCTGCTCCTGTGAAAGCATGTATGTGCCTAAATAGGCTCTCTAAGGACTGCGTTTTAACAGATATCTAAGTGAATACTATAAAAAAAAAAAAAAAAGGAGAAATCTTGTTTAGCACTTACTGTCAGTGCTGTTCACTGAAACAGCATGTTAGAAGTGAACAGGCTCCTACACGACATGGATGATTTATAAATACTTTATGCAGTCAGAACATATTTATGCAGGACAGCCATTTATTTGGTTATTTCCAGAGACTGAACCACTAACAGTCACATTAGAGAGACAAAAAGGGTGGAACTTCTGCTCAGGAAGGGCTGGTTTTGGCTGTTACCCTAACGAATCGACTATTGCGAGATAAAAATAGATAAGTTTAAGCTTCAGACTTTGTCTGCTTCAAAGATACCTTAGAAAAATGAAGAATCAGGACTTGCCTCTTCTAAAGTTGATATAAAACTCCAGTGATGTCAGCAGCGCAGGTGTGAGGCTTGGGAAGAATTCTGGCGTGAGAGAAATATTCTTGTTCTTTGCTTTATGAATCAAGTGTTTGATTTAAAGTTTGTAAATGTACTTTAGAAATCTCTGGCTTAAATCTCTTATTTGAGGCAATAAGGTATCCTAGCTCTTGTGTCGTGGAGCTAAGTCTAAAAATAACTGTAAAAGAGAAACAGATGTAGACAAATGTAGGGCTTGATCCCGCTTTAAGATCTCAGCGAGCGGGCTGGGATCCCTGGGCCAGCCACGGCCCCCGCGCGCCGGGATCCTCCGGTGTAAATCTGACAGCGGGATCAGTTTTGCTGTGGAGCAGGGGTGCCCGGGACGGCAGGTCATGCCTCTGTCGGGCTAGGTGCATTAGCTGGGGTTTGAAAATAATAACCTTTGTAGTTAAGCTGCAAGCATAACTACATGAGAGATTTATAGGGGACAATTTTGTCTTGATTTGCTGTTACTCTATCCGGATGTGCGTTCCTGGACGTGTGCGCCAGGCACAGGCTTTCCCTTTGTAAATCCTGGGAGGTTTCCGCATTGCAAAGAGCAGAGCTCCTCTGTGCCACGAGGTCAGGGAGAACCCTCGGTAGCGCTCACTGCAATAGGGGAAAAAGGAATATGACCTCGCTTATAAAATTATCCCTTTCACAATTCATGCCGTTTTCAGTCCCTCACCGCAGCAGGGCTTCATCGGGATGCAGGACAGGTTTACAGAGCCCTTTTCCCTCCTGCTCCATCGTTCCTGAAACTGCCGCAGACCTTCCCAGCAGCTCTGCTGGTTTTATTTGTTTGTTTGCTTTCCATTATCCTCCTTGTTCTCCATACTTCGAGGTCAGTGGATGACCGGCAGATCTGCCCGATTTATTCCTGTGTATGACAAAAGAGACCTGGGTCAACCAATGAGCCGTGAACTTTTATTTCTGTTTCGCTGCGGTTGTACGACAGCGATCTGCACACTGCCAGTCACCCACCATATTGATGAGATTAGCTGGTAATTAAAAACCCAGCCAAGCCAGGCAGAGGAAGATGACTCAATTAGCAGAATGTCACTGAATCTAATTTACTTTGCTTATCACAGATTTATTCTCTAATGAATTAGAAAAGAAGAGCAGGACACCTTCAGAGGGAGATCTGGGGGCTTAAAGGCTTAAGTGCTTTCTAAGCCCTTCGTGCCCGTGCTTTGGTCTGCAGGAGGGTGCCGATACTGCCGGTCGCACGGAAAGGCTGGTTCCCCGTGAGCGTGTCAACAGAAGCCGTGCCGTCGGCTATTTCATGGGGCAGGCACCGGTTAGGTCAGGCCTCCCCTCGTTTATAAAGCTCCATGCGTTTCCAGGCTGATAGTAGGCGGGGGGGTTCGGATGTGGTGTCACTGGAACGGTGCTCAGCGAGCGCTGGATCTCAGTGAGCGTGGAACTGATGCTGAGCGTGATATTTGGGCGATGAAAGCATGAGGGATTTCCTGGAAGCAAAAGCGTGTCAGAAATAGACATTTTCCGCTGTAATGAGTATTTTAAGGCACTTCTCAATGTTTGTCTCATCTCAAATGTGATGTTCGGATGATTAACAATTAGAATAACATATTTTAGCGAAGCCCTTTGGAAGTACTTTAAGAGACTATTGGACAGATGTACAGCTGAATTTCTATGTAAAGCGGAGACTATAAACCATTATCTCTTCTGCTCTCTTCATAGCAGATAACGTAGCATATTACGGTTGATTTAAGTGAGGGTATTACTGGCCCCTGAGCTTTTAATCTGATCTGCATGACAGAGCCCACATGGCTTCATGGGTCTTACTGAGCTCACGGGGACTGCGCGGGGGTCCGTACGTGCCGGTCACGTCATGGGGTCGGGACGATAGGCTGTGAGTTTGTTACTCTCCTTGGAGCCTGTGTAACACTCATCAATACCCACCTTTTTAGCCTGGGAAGATGATTTCTGCCTTGGCAAAGAGACACCAGTTGGAGCAAGCCATCTCATTCTGCTAACTTTGTTCAAGTAATAATAGATGTAACAGAAAATATGAAACTTTTAAAGCTTCCAAAGCTATTAGAGAATCTTTCTCCAGAGACTTAATCCACCCTGGCATCTCTACCAGTCCAGTGACCTGGTCTGGAAACTGTAATGAGACGTATGCTTTTCTGGAAGCACGTATGTATGTGCTGATTGCAGGAGGGAGGGAAGAGTAGGTCATGGGGATGGGTGGGATGGGAAGCCGCCTCTATTCCGGTCCTGAATCCATTACCAAGGTATGAGAAAGGTTGGTTCAGTGAGGCTGTAACTGTCCCTAAAATTCACTACGTTCACTAAATTTATAATGCGGCTTCCAAACAGAAGAAACAATGTTTAGGTGTAGATTACTGTGTAGAGATGGACACAAGTATTTTGCAGTTTTAAATGTTACACTTTAAATAGTCTTTCCTGCTATTTCCAATCCCTATGCCCTGATTTCTTCCCCCAGTAGTTCTCTGTGTCACAGAAAGCAATTCCTTTAGCAACGCGCAGTCGTTGGAGGGCTCCTTCTCCCCCCATCCCAGCCGCAGCAAGCTGTTTTGCAGCGATTTGACCATTGCCAGACATAGCTCTCTAAACTAGCCCGGAGAGGCCAAAACTCACTGAGGTATCCTCAGCAAGCTAATCACGACAAGGAAGTCCAGGTCCTCTCCACTGAGTCGTAGCACCAGGAGGTACTGTGTCATGTTCAAATGCTCGCAACGGCTCCTGGTAGGTAGGCGTGCAGTGAGATCACGGCTCCGAGACTTTTATAAAACTAAGTGAACGATGTAAATTTATGACTAGCTGTAGCATTGATAGTAACAGTTATTAATTCCCTTCTAACTCCGCTGTTAATATGGTGATTATCTTTGTTGTTATTACTTGCTGTGTTTGTTATCTGGGAATAGCGTTCACACGCATTGTTCTTCTCGGGCACATATGCCACAAAGCCCAGCTCAAAGACCCTACGGTTTCCGAGTCGCTCACAGGGGGTAGAGCTTATGCCCTAAGCCTTTCCGGTGACTTTATTGACGGAAAAATGCTGCAGAGTTCCACAGGGGCTTCTCAATCTGGCTCCAAGAAGAATAAGATAGGCAATGAAAGAGATGAAATATTCATTCATTTTGCTTTTGGATGTACCAGCTGCAGAGACTGGTTCTCTTCCTGGTTTCTATCGGTGAGCAATTTCCTGCAGGTTTGGAGAACAGATTGCAAACCACAGGTAACTTTAGCGTGGCTGCACTGTTGCAGCATTGGAGCTGGTGTAAGCGTTAAGTAGAAGTGTCAACGCAAACAGGTAGGAGTGAACAGTAGTGGCAAAGCAAGCTGGGGAGCTCCTCAAGGGTCCAAGGATGAGAAGCTTTTAACCTCGATGCTGTGAGACAGAGGGAACAAGAGGAGAGAAGTTGGAGGGTGTCATCAGCAAAGCTTACACTGGAAAAGATGAGGCTGGACTGGAAACGTGAGGAAGCCTGCAGGCACGGGCGCTGGATGATGGCTGGGTGCTGTAGCTGATGAACAGAGCTCTGCGTCATCACACAGGGAGCAGAGATACTTCAGAGGAAGGTGTAAATGACTGAAAGCTTATCAGTTAAGCACACAGGAAAGATGTGAGTCAAAGACAGTGGTTTTAGAGGAACCGGTGCTGTTACACACTCTAAATCTCAGGGATGGGACAGATCAAAGAGGAGTGGATCCCAGGATTAAGCTACTGAACGAAGGCTGTCCCCCGAGACACCCTGGTCGTAGGAGTCGGTGCAGGTACCACCATCACACTCGCAAGCAGCACTGTGGAAAAGGACTGTTCAAACAGTTCCTAAGCCTAGTTACACAGCATCCCTCTTCCCCACGGGATCTCCAAGTGCTTTATAAATCAGACACACCAGGAAAAGATCTCTGCCAACCAAATATTTATTTTAAGTGATATGACTGGAAAACACAATGGATAAAAGGAACATAAGCCTCTCAGGCTCATGTGTAAACCAGTGATGATCCTCTGCTCTGATGTTTTGGAGTATCTTTTTTTAGACTGCCATCATCCATGCATGGCTCTCCCGGAACTCCTTCAGGGGTCCATCCCTGGTTCCTCCCCTCTGCAGCGAGGCAGCCATGGTCCATTTAGCTAGAGAGAATTTGGAGGCAGACGGAGGCTGGATGGATAATAAGGCACTGGAGGGCCTTTTATTGCTTTTGTGGGAGCTGAAGATGAGCACAGCAAGGAATGGTTTCATTCACATATAACAAGCTAGACACCATCAAGTGTCACTTTTAATTCTCTGCTCATCGATTAGAGAAAAGAGAGGGAGAAGCTCAGAGCCCTGTCTGATGTATCCGTGTGCGCTGCTGTTCCCCGCACTCCCAGCCGGCTCTCTGGCAGTAATCGGGGTCCACAGCTTCAGGTGGGAGTCGGTAATTACCATCGCCGCTCGTTGCGCGGGTGCTGGGCAGTGGTGGCGGCGCGAGGGGATGAGGGGTCCCAGCGCCCGGTCTGGATGCTCTGACGAGGAGGAAGATCCGTGTCTGCTTCTTGGAGTTGCATCCTGGTGAAGCACGGCTGTAGTAGAAGAAGAGGAAAGATGAAAGTATTCCCTGGCACCTGGCTGCCCGGCCGCAGCGCTGCTCCTGTCACGCTTGCGTTAACGTATTTTACTCTTTACTCCCTGTCCTGCCACGGGGCTCACCCATAGCCTGGCTCCTTGGCTTCAGAAGGGTGTCAGGGCACCGAGGTGCTCAGGATGGAGAGAGGGAACGAGACATTCTCTCAGCACAGGGATGTGCTGTGCCAAAACCAACAGATTAAGTAGTAAGGCACCAAGAAACTTCAACATGACCTAATGAAAACACTGCTGCCCGAGCAACCGAGACGCAGCCTCCGCTGCACTTACAGAAACCGTCCTGCAGCACGGGGGGAACTCAGAGCCCCGGAGCAGCCCTGCAGCTGTGCAAAGTGAGCACGGATGAGGAGCAGAAGTGAGAAGAGAAGGGAGCTGGGATGCCCGAAGGCCGTTGCCCCAGCTCCCCAGCTGCTCCTGCGCGCTGGGACCCGGATGCGGGGCTGCCGAGGCAGCGTGCCCTTCCCGCCGCGGCAAACTGCGGCTCAGCGGGACAAATCCAGCGCAGAGCTGGTCCTGTGAGGAAGGTACTTTCCTCAAACACCTAAAAAAATGTATAAAGAAATAAAGAATTTAAAAAAACAACAACACTCCCCCCTCCAAGTTGTTTTATCAGCCACGGAGAGAGTTAATGTGGGTCTTGAGTAGAGTAAGATTACGAGTCCTTTAACAACAGTCTGGATCTGTGTTAGCTAAATAACATTTCTGTCTTTGACCCAGCCTCTCAAGGCCTTCCACAGATGAATACCAATGACCCAGGCCTTCATTATCCCGTCATTACACAAATCCTGCTGTTAATTTATGTATAGGAAAGAAGTAGCAGCTACATAAGGCTCCATCAGCTGCATAATTACTGCATATATTATAAAGCAGCAGCAAATGCTGTCTGTGAATACAAACCATCTCTGCTCATTAGAAACCTGCAAGAATTAATTAACCAGGGTATGATTCTGCCACTCGCAGCCACAGGTATCGTCCTGGTGTGGCTCAAGATTCAGCTGTTTTGATCTTTCCAATGAGTTTAATGGAGATTCCAGAGAAATTCAGATCAGCACCTGGCCTGGACCCAAGCTGAAGGAGGCAGAATCGGGTGCTGGAGTCCCCAGCCAGCCCACCCCTCTCTGAGAGCGGCCACGACCCCGTCGGGGCGTCGGGCAGGCTCTGGGTGAAAGCCTGGTCCCTCTGGCTGTTGCAAGCGCTCGTGCAGGGATGCGACGAGGCCGTGTCCAGCCTGCTGTGGGGCCGGGTGCTGTCTGCCCTCCCACCCCTTCTGTCAGGGTTCGAGCTCTTGGGGTGCAGGTCCAGGCTAGACCTGTAAAACAAATGAGATGACCCTCTAATTTAAACAGAAAAATGGAAGGATTTAGGAATTTTCCACAGTGACATTTGTATTCTAAGATTGGTTTGCTAGCACAGCGCTTATAACTTCCCAGGTTTCTGTTTGCTTGTGTACGAAAAAAATGTGCTCTGCTAGACTGACTGTAGCAATTAGTTAAATTACTCATACATCCATTATTTAAAAAAACTTCTATTCTGCTTTGAGCCTGTGTTTGTTTAGTGCCACCTGATAATAACTTTCTGCTTGAATGACGGCCACTAATTTTGTTTGTGGCTTTTGAATGTCAATCATGCATATATTTAGGAAACTCAATCCGGGCGGGTAGGCGCGGGCACGTATGGGTGCGTGTCTTCACGGCAGCTATTCGTGAGAAGCGGAACCGGGCTTCACCCAGCGTATGACACGAGTGATACGGGTGATTTGGTACCTGTATCAGTGGAAACTGCATGGAAAATAAATATAAAATGGAAGAAGCTCTGTGCTAGCTGGGCGTACCGGGACGGGGGTGTGAGGGGTGGCTTTGACTCTTGTTCCTAATTTCAGATGAGCGTCGGGGCTCGGGTTAGCAGCCAGACACCATCATGCCGGTAGCACTGGCCGTGCGTTTAGCGCTGCAATAAACACGGCAATAGCAAACCTCCTCTGAGCCAGGGCTGGCAGGAAGGGAGGAAAAGCTGCGTTTCCCAGGAAGGACTCTGCTTATTCTTTTCAAGATGATTGAGTTATTTTGAGTTTGTTGCTACTATTTTAAGCAAATAGCACTTTCTGTGCAATTAAAAAAAAAAAATCCTACTTTGAAAATGAAAACACTGCTATTTTTTGGCATTTTGTTGTGAACACACATAAATAATATCTGCTCATTCATACTTGAACTAGGGACACATTCCTGTGCCCATTTTTCCCCTGGGAAAGGCCCCTTTTGCGTTCCTGTTGTGGGAGGCACGGTGCCTCCTCTTCCAGAGGGAGCCTGCAAAGTGCTCCGGAATGGCTCAAAATAACTCGCTGCTGAAGCAGCCTCAAAGGACCGAAGGCAATCAAGCCCATCAGGAGGGACATTTTTAGTTTGACCACTTCTTCCACTAAGTAAAAGGTAGCACGTCCTCATTAGAATCAGAGAGATGCACGAAAACTGATCAAATTTTGTTTGATCAAAAAGATAAAACGTAGATAAAATCCATAGATTACTGATCTGGAAGACATTTGCCTTTCTTGATGATCCTCATTTTTCAGGGAGTGCATTTATTGAAGATACAAGTTGTGAGTTTATATAGTTATTTTTGTTTCTAACTTACATGCTCTTTTTGACTGACAGTCTTCAGTTCAAATGTCTGTTGTCTTCGTGAATTGTCTTCTCATTTATTTACTTTCATTTTGCCTCCTGGAAGTTCCTATTAATAGTCAGGTAAAACTGCATGATTCCAGCATGCCTTCCTCAGGGGCAAGTTCTACAGAAGTTGTCAGTTTAATAATACAGCAATAAATTCCGTTTAATGTAAATCAGGGCTTTCACAAGAGTGTCTTTAAGTGGTTCGTTTTGTCTTACAAACGTAAAGTTCTGGCATTGCGTTGGCTTGCCGTGGTGAAATATTTCTAACGCCCGATATAATGAGGCCTTTTTGTTGTGTCTTAGACTTGTCTGGCGTTAATACGCTGCTTCATTAGCAATTCCCTGTGAATGCTTCTGGTGAAGAGTGATTACTTTTCTTTACAAGTGTTGTCACTTCTCCCGTGGCTTAATTTGGGTCGCTGTGTAAAAGACATGGCGGGCATAGGGTGGGAAGAATTTAATATAAAATTTTTTGACTCGTTCTCTGTAATCTCACCCCAACATTTTGCTAGCTCTGATGTACTCGGCATTTTAAAGGGTATGTCAACACAGTAAATTTTATACTGCCAATAAAACCCGCTGGTGAGCTCACTGAGAAATTCCTAGATCTTGGAAGGCAATTAATGTTTGAAATACATAGTAATGTGTTTATTGCAACATTTTACACATCTACAAAATTAGGTTACCAGTCAGTAGCTAGCTGTAAACTACAGTGCTGCAAGATAAACCTGAAGTAGTAAATACTGTATATTACGCTGTATGATCTTTTTAATAGTCTAATTTTCAAAGAGGTATTGGAGAGAAAATGCTTACTACTTCCAGTTTATTCTCGAAATACAAATAGTGGAGATATATAGCTTATTAAATGGGTCTCTGGCATGTGGTAATTATGCTGATTCTAATGACGGTTAAACTCGAGCTCCAGCTAAATGCTAATAAGCGAGGGGTAGCAGCCTTAATTAAATCCACAGAAGACATCAGATACCGTTGTTCAGGATTCCTAGCCGTCGGAGCAAAGCTCCCGGTTGCCACCTAACCAGGTAAGCACCCCGTGTCCCTCAGGATGGTATCCATCCAGAGGGCTACCTAGCGATGCTCAGGGAGGGGTTGTCATTGCTGCGTCCCGTGGCTCGGAGGGTCACCAGGACATCTTGTGTAGCCAGCGTCCCTGATGGCGAGTCAGTGATCTGGTACGCTGAGCGTTCCCCGCTGAGAGGCAGAACCTGGGAAACTCGAGGCGGGAGTTGATCTGAAGGACTACCTGGCTCTGGTTGCTCTGGCCGCACCACGGTCGTCTGTCAGCACACAGACACCACTACAGCTTTAGCCCTTTGCATTTAATATCCCTTGTTATGCTGTAAGTATTCCTTTCTCCATATAACTCGGTTTTCAAGATGCCCCGAGCCCTTCAGCTCTGAGGTGAGGTGTTACCTCTCAAAGATATGCACTCTGTGGATGAATGATTCACAAAAAGAGCTGAGATGCCGCTCTTGGTGAGAGCAGGCTGTAAAGAAATGCCTTTGCAGGTTTTTAACGTTCTCAAAGAAATTAAATTCTGAATTTTCTTAAAGAGTGTGGTGAATTGGAGAGGTGTTTGCTGTGCCTCTTTGCGTAGTGAGTTTGGAGGGTGGCTGGTGCTTAACTTCTCACCTGATGGCTCTGCCAAACTGGGGACGTACTCTGGTTCCCTTGTAGCACGGAGCCTCTTCAGCCTCTGAACATGAGCCTCGCGTGCTGCACTGTAAGAGTCAAACTGTTACAATGCTCGGGGAGGACTCTTTAGGGAGCCCTTCACATCACGAATTGCACAGTAATGAAGCTCTTTGTAAGATACGTGACAAAGAGCTTGCAGGTTTCTGCCGGTAGCTAAGTAAATCTGGAATTACCAATTCTGTGCAAGGTAGAAGCTTAGGACGAGGAAGGCTGGCCTTGTGCTGTGAATACATTGGCTGATAATGTAGTACAGAGCACATACGATAATGTAGTACAGAGCACATACGATGATGTACTGTAGAGCACGTGTCCCTCTTGCAAGTTAAAGTTAAGGTGCTCGCATTGTAACGGCTTAGCCCAGGAAAGTTGAAAACACGTGCCCTGGTTCTCTGCTCATTCATGTCAAGTTTGTACCAGACTCTGTTCTGGACTTCCATCAGCGGAATGCCGAGGGTTCAGTGGAAACCGAAAGCAGGGTCAGCCCTTCTCTCGTTGCAAAAGGCACTCATAAACAATTGGTGCCATTCAGGGCTGCAGCAGCCTATTGGCAGAAGAAATCTTTTTTTCTTTTTCTGTATTGACACTAAAGCATCCTATTCGTGATATTGCTGCCTAGTTAATGACTAGTCAGGAACAACTCTCTCTTCCCAAGGAAGCTTGGAGAGGCTAACCTACGGCCAACCTCAGATTCACTGACGAGAAGGTACTGTTGTATGGGTTGGGGCCAGGACACAGAATAGAAATGATGACTTCCCGATGCTGACGGGCAGAGGGCGGAAATCTGTCTTTGACCTTCAGCAAACTCAACAACAAAAAAGCAGATATTGCTGTTATATCTAAAAGGGAAAGCAAGGTCCCAGAGATAGCTAATAAAATCATTTATGTTCCCTGTTGAGACTCACCTAAAAGAAAAACCTTTGCCTCTCAAGTGCTGAAGTCATGTTAAGGAGTGATTCTTTTTTTTTTTTTTCTTTTTTCAGTCATATTCACCCTCTATATTCAAAGATTAAGTAAATATATAACTTCACTTCCTATCACCACACCACCACACCCCTGCCACCACTTTGACTGAGGTCTTTTCCTATGGGTGACTGAAGCGAGGCATATGTGCTGTCAGTCTGTAAAGAAAATTACTTTGAAGAGGCTTTTTATCACCTCTGGTTGGCAAAGAAACTCTGTTCTAACCTTGTCTGTAATATCTTTAAGGTCACCCAAAGTTCTGGCATTAATAATGGAGACAGGATTTCGGCAGGAATTGAGTGAAAGAGCAGCAGTTACGGGGCTGTTCAGCTCTGGGGTTCTTTATACCCAGATCTTCAGAAAAACACTGAAAAACTCAGATAAGTAGATGACAAGAAAGTAGTCAAAACCCTTCAAAAAGGACAGAAAAATAGTGTTTGATTATGCTGTGACCACTAAAATATACAAGTCATGAATATTAAGTCAGTTGTTAAGAAATGCTCAGGAGGGAATAGCTGGAAAAATGAAACAGTAGATAGGACTTCAGTAAGCAAATGAACAGAAGCTATAGTAAAAATAAACCCAGGAGATTCACGGGTAAATATGAGACGGTGAGAAAGAGTCAAAGTAAGTTTTCTACAAAAGACAGTTATGCCTCAGAAATGGGAATTCTCTGAGGAGAACATGTATATTGGGGTGATCCAGCTGACTCTGCTCATTTTTGTCAGGCTTTCAACAAAGTCCGACATAAAGGCACTCAAAGAAACTAAGCTCTCAAAAATTAAGAGGGAAAGCACTCTGGCTAAAGGACAGGAAGCCAGTGATAAGAATTACCATTTTTACAGTGAAAGGATGCTGCTGATGGGTTTCCTGTGGCTTTTAGGTAGAACCTGTGCCATTCGACACATTCATAAATGGCCTGGAAAAGAAGATTAATTAACAGTGAGATGACAAAATTTACTGAAACGGAGTATTCAAAGTAGGTAAAGCTAAAATTGACTGCAGAATAAACATGACAAAAAGTGACTGGGTGGCAGCATGGAACCAACGGCTCAGTATTGATAAATGCAAAGTAATACACAAGGGAAAAAATAACCTTAACTAGTCCTACGCCTTGATGCGCTCTAGATTAGCTATTTCCACTGAGGAGGGTGCTCTGAAAGCCGTTGTGCGTATTTCTCTGAAAGCACCAGCTAATTCTAGCAGCAGTCGAAAAAGCAAATTGACTCTTAAGAATTATTAGGAAAGGAAGTGAGAACAAACCAGAAAACATTATGCTACTGTATAAAGCTGTGCTCATCTCTCTAATTTGGTATGCAGTCAGAGTCCTCATCTCAGAAAGGATATAAGTGGAACTAGTATGGAGACAGGCACGAATATTATTATATAGCTTCCATCTGAGAAAATCACAAGTCTTCAGCCTGGAAAAGAGATCACCAAGGAGAAGATAAAATAGAGCTCCTTAAAATCAGTGGTGGTGTGGAGCAGGGGAACAAGGAATGATTTTTCATTTTTTCTCAGTAAATGAAAAACGGAGAAAGCAAAAGGCACTACACACAAGGTGGGGGGATCTTAGGGGTGGGAACACTCCGTGGCTGTCCCAGTTTCTTCTGGTCCACATTTTGTAAATACATAAGCTACGCTGTCAGAGGCAGGATACTGAGCTGATCAGTAAGGATACCCTTCTGTCGAACTAGCTGAGCAAGACAGAGAGTATTTTTGGATTGCGATGGAGTTTCTGCTTCACACCAACCAGAAATCTTACCTGCCAGTCCTGTGTGGAGGACCAGAGTGCTGAAGGACAATAAACTTATGCAGTGTTTGGCCCCTGGTGAGATGCTCACGACGTCTGAAGTCAGAATGAAAGTCCCCAGTGGCTTGTAAGAAAAACATCATTTTTTGCAAGTTCATCCCTCTAGACTGTACTCTTTCAACATCTGTGAGGATTAAAGAAACCCAAACCTCTCTGGAGCCAGTTAAGTTTTAGCATCACCAGAAGGCAGGTCCCCTTTGATTTGCAAAGCTACGGAAGGCTCTTGCACCTTTATCCCCCACTGGCAGCGCTGTCCCGGGTGCCCCAGCCTGTCTGTCCCGGCACCCTGGTCACCCTTCTCCAGCAGCGTGCCTCCTTTTCTTCCTGCAGCTCGGTGATGTCGGAAGTAGTCTGCAGCTAACTAAAGCCCTCGTCTAGCCATTTTTTTCTTGCTTTGTCTTCTCGACGCATTAATTTCTGTCACTTGAGACTCATATGCCTCTTCTAAGCAAAAGCACCATCTGAGATATCTTCACTCCTGCACCATCTGAGCACTATGAAGAGACTTCAAAAGATGTAGGTGTCCCAGGCAAGGGCAGATCTCTCTGGGGAAGGAATGGAGGAGACAGCCCTTCAGTATGCACACAGGCCCCCGGTGTAGCCTTCTGGGGTAGTTTGGGTGGGGGATTAGACCCTACCACAGGGTGCTGCAGACCAGGGAGGTTGCTGTAACCCATCTGTGATTGAGTGGTGCTTTGGACAGGACTGAGAAGCCACCCTGAGCTCATGCAGGGCAAAGAGGTTGAAAGTTGCTGCAGCTCCCTCCTTACTGACTCTGCACAGGCACCAAGTCCCATGT
This sequence comes from Grus americana, assembly GCF_028858705.1. Lineage (NCBI taxonomy): Eukaryota > Metazoa > Chordata > Aves > Gruiformes > Gruidae > Grus > Grus americana. The sequence continues at coordinate 16,978,487 of NC_072866.1, forward strand.
TCATTTTTGGGGGTGTTTTGGCTTTTATCCTCCCAAGTTATGCAAAGAAATTCCCCTCTGTCTTGTAGGACTTGCCAAGCACTTGTCCCAGTTCTGGCAATCACATATAAAGAGAGAGGAATACATCATAAAATGTATATGGCTTGAGAGTTTTATGTCTTTTAAAGAGGTCTGCTTGCCTTCCCCACAGTAAAGCACTTTGAGATCTGTGGATGAAAGAACCCAGTGCTGTGTAGAACAATGAAAGTACTAACAACCTATGGGATAAATCCTACAGTATTAGGCAGGCTGGAGATAATTATCGTTTTCCAGCAGAGGAAGAAGGCAGCAAGCTGCACAGAGCTCTGAATTTATCTGTTCTCTTTCTGCCATCAGAGGAGGAACTTTCATGCTCAGTTTGTATGAAAAAGTGTAATGAAACTCTACAGAAAGTAACTTAAAAGCTGAATAACTCATTAGGACTTCTGTCCTCCAATTATGTCCCAATTTACTTACCCCATCAAGTGCCGATTAAATCCTACTTTATTTTGTATTTCCATCTATTATGCCAGTAATCACTCTGATGCCTTTGAGGTTTATCTTGGCTGGTCTCACGGTACTGTACGTGGCCTAGAGTGCAGACCGAAGCATGGAGCTCCCTTTGGACGTGGTGTCCTGGCCACAGCTGTGTTGGGTTCAAAGATTACCACCAGCAGCAGTTTGTCCTCTCCCTTCCCCCTAAGGTTTGCTGCCCTCTTCAGATCTGCAGTTATAATTTGCACGTGTACACGGAGTAGTCACAGAATCACAGAAAATCTGAGGTTAGAAGGCACCTCTAGAGACTGCCTGGTCCAACACCCCTGCTCAAAACGGGGTCAACTAGAGAGGGTTGCCCAGAGCCATGTTCAGGTTTTGAATATCTGCAAGGATCGAGACACCACAGTCTCTCTGGTGGCAAACGTGTTCCAGTGTTTGCAAGGGGGATCAAACACAAGAAAGAAAACCCCAAAAGTTTTCTTAAGTTAGAATGGATTTTCCTGTATTTCAGTGTGTGCTTCTTGTCCTGTCACTGAGGAGAGTCTAGCTTAGTGGTTTTTTACTTCTTCCCATCAGATATTTACATACATTAAAAAGAACCGCCACCCCTGAGCCTTCTCTTCCTCAAGCTGAGCAAACCCATCTCTCTGAGCCGCTCCTCATATGTGATGCTCTAAGCCCTTAATCGTCTTAGTGGCCCTTCGCTAGATTTGATCCAGTACCTACTTGTCCAGAACTGGATGCGCAGCCCTCCAGACGTGTCTCCCCAGGGCGGAACAGAGGCGATCAGTGGCCTCCCTTGACCACCGGTGATGGTCTTCCAGCAGCCCATGCTCTTGGCCTTCTTTACCTCAAGGGCACATGGCTGGCTCACATTCAGCTTGGTGTCTACCAGTACCCGGGTCCTTTTCTGCAGAGCTGCTAAAGCTACGTGTTATTCTGTTTTGCCAAAGGGATACAGGTGAATGGAAATGTTCCTATAAGTAGGTTTCTTTTAACACAGATCCTCTGAGCAGAGCGGGGTGAAAGGGTGTACCCCTGCGTGGTGATGCACATGGCTTCAAGAGGGCAGTGACCTCGGGGGCAGGGGTGGAGGAAAATAAGGTGATTTGGTTGAAAGGACTGTTTAACCCCATTCAACAGCAGCCAGAACACCACAGCTAAATGCAGCCTCTGTTTCCGTGCGTGGTAAAAGACACAAGCAGGTCCCTTCTGACAAAGTCCATGCAGGGTTTTCAGGGCTGGGGGGGATAATGCTGTCTATGGCTTGTTGGTGGCCAGAGGTGAAGGGCGTTTCTCCCTTGCACTGCCCCAGGTCTGGCAGGGCTGGAGGACTGGGTGCAGAGACAAGCTGGCTCCATGCTTTGGCTGTCAGCAGCGTGGTGGCACATGTGGTACATCCCAGCTGTGATGTCCCAAACTCTGCTCCCCTCTTCCAGCTGTCTCCCCGTGAGTTTGCCAGGCTTCTCCACAGGCTTGGGAATCCCCGCAGGATGGTACTGAATGGATGGGCTTACGTCATTTATGAACATGGTGACAGCAAGCCATGAAACAGTGCCGAGCAAGCGAGTATGTCTACAAGGCGGAGCTCAGCAGAGATACTGGCTCAGCTCCTGGGAGCAAGATATCTGTATTAGTCCAGCGCAGCCCTTTTAGCAGGGCTAATTAGCCCGTGCATTGCTTGTCATCGCTCTCCTGGTGCCAAAGCTGGAACTAGTCTGGGTACGAATGAGGTACGCTGTCTTTATTGCACGTTGTAACCGTGCCTGTAGGTGGCTGTTTCACTTAGGCTCAGCTCCATGAAGGGATCTGGATACCTAATTCTGTGCAGGAGTTATGCATCCAGTTCTGTCTGAGGAGCCCATCCTGAGGCTCTTAGGTCACTGTTACTCAAGAGATATTCAGTATGATTCAGCGCGTGTAAATCACCGTTGTTGTCTTTATCTGAAAAAGGGTCGCTTTGATTTATACCAGCTCAGGAGCTGGCAGGCTGATTTTGTAGGAGAACACTTGCGTTTCCTCCTGAAGCCTATGGCCGTGTCTCAGAGTGATCTGTATTCCACTGCGGCGTAGAGTTTTTTTTCAAAATTTGGGAGCCATTTACAACTTCGCTGCCATGCTGAGACATGATGCATTGCTTTGTAAACAGGGTCTTAAACAACCGGGGTCTTAAATCCATAAACTGACTGGGGCTTGGCAACACTTTGAAAATCTCTTTGCCAAACAGCATACATTATAATAGCCTCTGAACAGGCTGCACAAAGATCTGGCTGTCTGAACTGTTCATGTTTCTTTTGACACTATACCAAGATGTTATGAGACTACCTAAGGCTTATTTCCCCTAAAAAAATGAGAAAAAAAAATAATCTGTTCCATGTGTAAAATGATGCATCTGAAATACATGACATGCTAACTTCCTCTGATGTTTTATTTCCTCCAGGATAACATCCTTTTTAAAAAAAAATAAATGACTGCAATTGATTTTGCATTTGGAACTCGCTTGCTAAGACATCCCCCAGACGTAATGTCCTCCCGGTGACACCTCGGCATTTGTGCATCTTCTCTTCCCTCTCGGCTCCCTGTTCTCTAGACGGAGCAGAGGGGGGGTGGCTGCCTTAGGTGCTGATCTGTCCTCCACTGTGCTCACACACATTTCAATTCATCTGCTGTCAGCAGAGCTTCCCTCCCCGCCTTCACAAAGACGTAGCTGCATTTTTCTGCAGCTTTACTTTTCACCGAGGCATCCGTACGATCGTTGCAATTCATCATTTCACAGGGCTTTGCTGCTTTTAAGCAGCAGGGTGTCCACGAGCGCTCCTGTTTGGCAGTGTGACTGCCTCGTGGAGAACTCTAACTTGTCCGGGCTCTCGGTAACGAGCCTTCTCGAGGCTTGGATTAGTGCGGTCACACGTGCTGCTGCTCTGCAGGCTTCAGGTGCTTGTAAATGAAATAGGAAATTTTTGCCACCTTGTCCTAATTTAAATCAAATTGCTCCCCTTCTCCCCAGTGCTGTAAGTTTGCATGGAAGGGGGGGGTGGAAATCCCTTTTCTTGCCGTCTCTCTCCCTTCTGCCTGCTCGCACCGAACGGACTGTGCTGGCTGCTCAGAGCCCGAGCGATGGCTGAACGGCTGGCCGTAACCGCGACGCGTCGCGGCCTTCTCCGGGGAGACCTGCAGGTTTGTAAGACATGAGGAAAGTGAGAGATGATACCCCAGAGTGGGGATCTTGGTGAGAGCAGAGCAAAATTTATTCAAAGTCCAGAACGGAAACCACAGCTTTAATCCCCACCCTTATTTCCACTGTTGTCTACTGGCTGCCCGTATTTACCCCCTACCCCCTTACCACCCCGTAAAAGCAGAAAAAAAGAGAAGTGAGAAGTGATGCAGCAGAGTTCCTTCACACCGGTGTGATTTGATTTTTGCCTACGACTTTTAGTCCTGTACAGTCTGCTTGTTTCAAAGATGCAGCACTGCAGACGAACCCTACAAGCGCACACGGACGCGCACGCGGCAGTTTTGTTCTCCTGCTGCAGTCACTTGAAAAGCAGCAGTTTCTGAGTGGTCATACCCAGCAGTGGTCTCCTCATGACCGCAGGCCAAAATGAAGCATATTGTAAAATCTGAAAGAAAACAGGAAATTTAGGGAGGTGAAAGCTTGTTACTTAGCTTGAAATTTGTGAAAGATGTTATCTCTCCTCTTTTTTTGCTAAATGAGTCATAGAGCCTTCAGCAAGTGGTTGAAAAGGACCTCGATTTGGCAGATAGCTCCGACGCTCTCCTTAACGGGGAGAATAAAGCACCTTTCTTCTAAGTAGGGCATTCAGTGAGATGTGTTGGAAGTATCTGGTGCAGTGTGTCCAAAAAATAATAGAAATGAGCATTTTCTGGATGCACCTGCATGTCATTCAGAATGGAAGCAGTTAATAACCCAATTACTTTACGGCATCCTCTTCAGCTTCAATTTCCATTCTCTTTTATAACAATCTAAGAGGCTGTTGCCAAACTGCCTAGACATCCTTAGTGCTACCTGGTGAATCATAAATCTGCAGACAATGCTCTCCAAAAGCGAGCAGACTCAAACGATGTAAAATGAATTCTGGCCTTTTGCACCGACATCTCTTGATGTTTATGTTCTTCCTTAACTGATTTCATGGAGTTGGGGAAGGAGTCATTATTCTGGAATTTTTGTTACTAGGCTTTGTAGTGCTCTTTATGCACTGAAGTTTTCATGTAAGAGAAAAATGATCTTCTGTGGTGGTGTAGACGGTGCAGCTGCTGTACCTAGCACTTTATGAAAACCAGGAGGGTAATACCCAGCAAATACAAAGCATGTCTGGAGGAGGGACAGTTTTAGGCCCTCCGTGCGGTCACAAAGTCAAATCCATCATACGTTATTTGTCTTACGCTGAGCAGAGGGAGCAAGTCAAGATCTCAGCCTAGTTGCTGATGAATTAAGATGACAGCATCATCCAGCACAACACTGTTGTTGACTGAATGACTGTAAGAACCCATCTATGCTTGGGGCCACCTAATCCTGGAGGTACATTGGCAGAGCACGATTTGGGGCCAGCATAGCAGTGCCCATCTTGTCATTTTGTCGTCCTTCCTATCAGATCTGCCACCCAATACTTCTCCACACACTATAGCAGAGCAAGACTTGTCTCTAAGGGAAAAAATATCTCCAGTAACATAGCCTTTTGATTCTTTTCATGCATGGACTCATGGAGCCCAGGTGATTATTGGACCAACAGTCACTGCTGGATGACTGGAAGCTGGAGACTTTTCAGAGTTGTTGGGTAATTTTGGCATGCACTCCATGAAAAAGCAGCAGGGTGGGAAGGGTGTTCTTCCCTCCTGCCATTTTGCTTCTGATTCATTTCTGGGCTTCAATCCATGCGTGCCCAGGATGTGATAAATGACCATGGCAAGTCTTTGATGGATGAGGAGGTGGTTCTTAGTGAGAAGGATATACTGAATTGTGATCAAGAAAGGATCAGGCTTTATGCAAACTATTTTTCACTTCCATGTCCTAAGGTGGGCTCTACTGAATTCAGCCTCCATGAGGACCATAGATGCCAAGATGTGGCTAACCTGGGACATTTCAACCGTTGCTGTGCAGCGTTTGCATGAGTATAATAGCAGCTGTGGCCTGTGAGCCTGGAAGTCCTGCTTGCTCCTGAGGCTTACAGCTCGAAAGGTCAGCTCCTGCCTGTCTGATTTCCAGAGACCTGAGATGCAAGCAGCCCCTCCTTAATCTAAAAGCAAGTTTTGTTTAGAAAAGTTTCCTTCAATTCCTCTACTGGTGCCGCTGGGTCAGGGAGGGGGCCCAATGTAGCCCAGAAGACTTGGCCACAGTTAGTTCTTGAAAATGCCAATAGACAAAAGTATGTCAAGCAGGCACATATTTGCCTCTTTCCCCAGTTCTGTTTTTCAAAGTATACAAACCTTAATACAATGATAAAAATGTGGAAAAATTTAGACAGAAAACACAATAACAGAATTACTTTGGGGAAAAAAAATGTATGGAGACTTTGTAGAAAATCTGTCATGTCCTTGAAAAATGTGAACAAGCAAGTCACCTTCTATTTGACTCATTATGTCTTATTGAAAAGTGAATTGTAAGTCTTCCTTGTTCAAGCGTGATTAAGACTTACATGTCTCTTGTTGGCTAGATTTCCTATTGAGCATAGTAGCAGCCAAAGAAAATGATGGTACAATTTTATGTGATTAGGAAAAAAAAAATTGTCCTTAAAAATTTGGGCAATTTTCAGTAACTATGTCAAGATAGTAACTAAAACAGAAATTTTAAGACTCGTCAAAGCTTCATTGTTGGACCAAACAAATGTTTCTAATTGGTTGAGTCAAACTGGGTTTGTTCATATCCCTGTGTTTTCCTCAGTTTTGCTTTTTTTCTTGTAGACATCTGTTATTTTTCTGTTAATGCTTACGTAGTCTTTTTATGCACGTTTCCAAGAGTGAAAACACAGTTCATTCCTCTTCAAGCTTCATTTAGATAGTCTTTTGTGCAATTCCTTTTTCTTGTCATTTTCTTTTTTTATTAATTTTCAGATAAATTCACAATAACAATTGAAGTAATTACGATAAACCAATAGGATGTGCAATAAAGCTTTGTGTTGGAGATCTTGTCAAACGTGGCGCAAGGATTGTGTACATCCCAGAGATGAGAAGGAAGAAAAACAAAACCAAGTCTGCAAATGAGGTCTTAAACTATTCTGCAGCAACTGGAAATTTTAACATTTAGCTCAAGGAAAAAAAATCAAAGCAGACACTAAAAGAAAGGAAAACATAAATAATTTGTAAGCTTGATAATAACCTCTGAACGCATAAACAGTGCTGGGGAATAGACAGCTACTGGAAGTGCAAACGTGGTATTTTGTAGCTGGCTAAACCAAGGATTCCGGTACTAGCCTTGTCAGTCTTCTCTGGTTTGGGATGAGCTCACGAGGGCACACGATGAAAGCCTCAGGCTGTTGAGTTGTCTCCTTCTATAAAAAGTCTTAATCCTGTTTACTTCTTCATGGATTTCTGCACCTGATTTTTACTATATTTTACTTGGAATCAGCCTAGGGTGGCGAACGTGGGTGTTATCTGCCACGCTCCTCCGCCAGCCTATTTGAAGATAATGAGTTGCTTTGTTCTGAGTGATTTTACACTGTTGGCCATGAGTTTCTCTATCTTCAACCCTAATACCTTGCCGCTGAACTTCAGCGTATCTTTCTGTACGACACCCAATCTAGGAGCATCAAGCTGCTGTAGGAAAGGGCAGGACCCCAGGACACCACTCACAGCGGTGACAGCCTTGGGTTTGATTGCCGTTAGCACTGGACGAGTATCGGCCAACATTTGCTTCAGCAAAAGCCTTTTTGGTCGATTTGATTTGCAATCAATATGCTGACAAAATCAGCTTCCTCACATGTATTTCTTTTGTCACAAAGGGAGGTTACATTCATCAGAGGGAGTTTCTTACAGCCCAGCTCCTGACTTTGTCTCCAAGACATGACTGCTACTGCATTATTGCTACATTTTTGATGGGCAGGTTCATCACTGATTACACCTAGTAATAAATTCCTCTCAAATTTCAGGATTAAAAGTTGTTTTCTGAATGAAATTGCTATGACATGTAAATATTATATAGCCCTTTCTTTTTTGTAACCATCTTCTGCTTTACATATCTGTCCAATGGACCAGTGCCTTGTTATTACAGACCCTTTTTTTTTTTTTTTTTTTGGACAACTCTGTGGGGATCCGGAACACCAAAATGTCAGTGAAGAATCAGGAAATATTTACTATGAAATAGTTCTCTTATTTTGAAATAAATTCAATTGTCAGGATAAAAATGTGATGCTGCTGCATGAGTGGTAGTGCTGGAAAAAGATACTGCTATGTATTTTGCAATCCAATACCCTCCCCTGAAGTGAAATCCCTTGGAGAAGTTAAGGCCAGACTCAACCTAGGGAATCACCTACCGACGTGGTCTGACTTGGGCTGTCAGATAACTCTGATTTGTTTTATTTTTTTAGTGTGGACACTGCTTTCAGTCATGTATTTCTTCAGCGTTCCTTCGTGTGTGTCATAATGTTACCCAGGTTATTTTTTTAAGCATCTCAGTGGGACGCAGGAGCCAGAGTTGCCGTGTTGATGATCACCGCCTGCCTCTCCCAGCAGTGGGCCGAGGCGACATGCACAGCCCACAGGTAAAATGCGACTTGCTGTGTTGTTTCCCTGTTAAGTGCCGGATTCGTAGGGGAACAACAAAGGTAGAAGTGCTGGGGAAAAAAAAAACCCACAAACCCCAAAACCGGCCAGTAAATATTTGCCCAAATGAAGACAGAACGGATGCGTGCCGTGCTCTGAGGAGGGCTGAAGGCCCAAGGGCTGTGTGAGGGCAGGCCCAGCAGAGAGCTGCGGGTGAGCTGTCGAGGGGGGATTTCTCCTCGCCGGGTCCCCGGGATCTCACCCGCTCTGCCAGCGTCCCCGGGGCGAGGTGTCTGCTCCGTCCGTGGAGATCGCAGCGCTGCTCCTGGCAGGAACCGCGGCACTGGGAAAGGAGGCTTCTCCCGAGAGGGGGTCTCAGGGCTGCGGTCTCTGGTACGGCGTTTCACGGGAGGCGCAGACGAGTCTGAGAAATTCATTCCAAACAGTAAGACCCATCCTTCGTTTTTGTGACATTACAGTGGCTGTAAACGTTTAAGACACACAATTTATGTTGGAAAGGATCTCCAGAGGTCCCCAGCCCAATCCAGGGCTCAAGGCAGGTCCAGTTACAGAAGGGTGCCTGTCCAGCCCTGGCTGGAATATGTCCCAGGACGGCGATCCCACACCCTCTGTGTCCCTGTTCCAATGGCTGAGTAGCTTCAGGGTGAAATATTTTTCCTAATATCTAATCAGAATTTCCTGTATTGTAACTTATGTCCATTGCTGCGTGTTCTTTTGCCAAGATTTAGTCTGGGCTTGTTTTTTCTCACGGCAAAGTTTAAGAGATAAACATTAATGTGTTATGCTTCTACTCCACTCAAATCAGTAAGTGGAAGGGCTCTTTCTGAGGTGGAGTTATTTAGAATGAGCTTCTTAAAGGTATTACCGTGCATAAAAATGCAAATTGGAAGCACCGTGGTCTCTAGAGTAGGCGTTTTGAAAACCCCACTGGATACCTGCATGCTCTGCAGATGCTTGTGAACCCGCAGCCTGGTGCATCAGTACCTGATAAATGTGTAACTGAAGCGGTGGTGCACACAGCCACCTGAGCGTCACGGCAGCGCTGTTTGCAACAGGTTGTTTTAAATAATATGCAGAAGACCCCAGGAAGGAAGTTAAAGCTAGAATTTGATTACGTGTGGGCAATCTGCACGAGAGAGAGGTGCGAAGAAGTTGACTTCAAATGGAGGCAGGCGCAGGTAGCCCAAGGGAAGTCCTCGGTGGGAACAAGGAGCAGTAAATACAAGAAAAGCAGTTTCAAATTGGCTTTTCATTATGGTTGGCTCATTTTAAAAAGCTGAGCTGGGTTTTCCCGGGTGTTTAATGTTTGCGATATCTATTGATTTCGGCTGAAGTTGGTACACGCTCCACTGTTTCAGAAGTGTCGGAGCAGCTGCTGTGCCGAGACTGCTGCACATAATTGCTGAGCACGGTAATCCCGCGGCTTGGTTGGGTTCCCCGCGCCGCTCGGATCCAGCTTGCTGTCTCTCGCCTTATCCTTACATTGCAATGCGTTAGGACAGGACTATCTCTTGTGTCGTGTGCAGCAAGTGCAGTGATAAAGATCTTGACTGCGCCTAGTGCTTCTAGGAATTACTGCAAAAAAGCCCCATCCCATAATTATTTATTAATACAGTATGCATCAATGTGAGACATCTCATTGGCTTTAATAGGCTTTGGATCGGTTTCCTTGGTACCTCCGGCCTTTTTCAGTTCCATTATTCATGAAGGTGTTTAATTCAGAGTTAGGGACTGCAAATATATCCAGCCTAGCTTGCGACACTCAGCGCGTTTATCCCGTTACAGACGTTATCCCTAAGCCCAGAGCTGCTCGCGTACACGGGCCAGCACGGGGCAGACCAGCTTCTCCGCCTGCTTGGGCTGGTGCGAGGTGAAGGTCGAGTTAGTCCACCCGCTGGGGATGATTTTCTCTTTTTTTGCCCTATGATGGGGGGTGTTCTTGGAGCTCGGCCGCCGCAGCGCGCGCCCCGGGTCTCAAAGGCACCCTTTGACCATGGACTGCTGAGTCAGCGACGGAGTTTAACGGGTCAGAACAAGGGTCATGCTCTGCTCCTTCCTATTTTCGTTCAGGGACAGTATTTTTGTCAACCTTCCATTATCTTTCCCCCAGCTTTTACCTAAAGATAAAAAGAAACAGCTTATAATTCATTACAGTTCATTAAAATGAAAATAAAATTTATTTTGCATCAAAATGAAAAAATATGACTTGTTCATTATTAGCATATAAATGGTATTTTTTATGTCACTCTGCCACAAAATCACTTACATTTTCAATGATCACAGCACACAAAATTAATTTTTGATAGCCTTTTGTGATTTGGTTGAAAATTCTCATTTCTTTTTGTGCATTAACAGCAAACTGTATCCACTGCTATTCATACCAAATTTGAGATAATGAAGCAATTAAAAATACATGGATTGAAGATCTTATCTCATTTTTCCTCTGGCCTATTTCTGCTTCATTATTCATGAAGGGATATGTTTAATTCAGAGTTGGTAATTGCAGATATATCTAGTATAAATTGTGCCTTATATTCTTTTACCCAATTTCAATTTATTTTAGCAAATAGATCTATGGGGGGAAAAAAGAGCAGGAAAGACAAAAGGGCAAAAACTACATCTCGGTGTCGCCAAACAAAACCTTACAGGTCTATTGCTTGTAAAGTATGTCTGCAACTCAGGGAAAAAGTTGATGCAATGAAGCACTGTACTTGGCATATTAATAACCCGGCATTCGTATCAAATGCCTGAATTAAATTATTCTGATTTGAAGCAGTTTGAGAGACCTCGTGACTCAGCGTGACCGTCGTTCTGCTGCTTTTATCCACACAGCCAAAAACTCCCAAGTCAGTGAAAAGCAGAAGCAGAGACATAAAACTAAATAAATAGCAGAGTCAAAGCAAAATTAAGGTGTTTTAGGCAAAGCAGAGGAACCTTCACTTGGCCAGAACGTGCGAATGAGTCCGGATCGTGAGCTTCCACATGTCCGGAGTGAGGTGCGACTGTAAGGGCTTGGTAAGATGTTCAGATGCTGAACACACGAAAATCCCGAGAGCTTGCCCTGGGTTCGGGATCCAAGGAAACAAAAGCCGGTACGCGCGGGAGAGCGGGCTGGGAGGGGGCTGCCAAAGCGCCGTCCATCAGGGCTGCTCCTTGGCCAGATGGCTCCTGCCTTCCCCCGCCGCGGATCTCAGCCCAGGGGCTGGATTAGGGCTGGGATGGGGGTGCCAAGGAAAGGACAGCTGACCTGCACGGCTCAGAGCAGGCAGCCGAGATGCCTCCAGGGCTGCTGGTGCAACTGTCCCCGAACCCCAGCTCCACGGGGCTAGGGCGCGGCGGGGGCTCTCTGTGAGGGTCGGATGGTGCCGGTGGAAACTGCGCTTTGTGGGGAGGTGCTAACGAGGTCAGTTATAGGCAGGAAATGTAAGGGTCGGCTGGTGGCTACTACAGTCCCAGGGTCTTCTGGCTGGGTTGTAAGCTTTCCTTAGGAGTTGTCACTGAAAGAAACCCCCTTGTCCTGAACCTTCTGCAGAAGATAGGATGGGGCGTAACACGGGTGAGCTTCCAACTGTTCCTCTGACCAGGTGTCAGAGTGTTCCAAAGGTTTTGTCTGAATCGCTAAGGACACAGCCCCAAACCTCCCTTCACACCAGAGGAACGCTTTGTACGTACGTCTCTGACTTGAAATAGAGTTTGTAGAATTAACAATCTGGATTTATTAAACATTGTGATCAGCACTTTCTAGTGCAATTATTAATGCAAATATTTCTGCCTAGTTATTTGATTAACTGAATAACTCGCAAAGTGACGCACAGCCTTTCCTATGTAGTCCTTGATTCATAATTTCAATAAGTTAATTAATTACAATCTTATTTTCTCTCTTAATGAATTCTGGTTTGCTTTGATGGCTTTGGAAGTCTTAAAACATGTTGTGAATGATTCTCAGCTAAAGTTTCACATAGGTTTGATGGTTTATAGGAAATAGCATTTAACAACTACTGCCGTTTGGGGATACAGAAATCACAGCGGACTTCACAACGGCCACTAACAAAAGTTCTGCCTACCTTCCGCTCCCTGTGCTCCACGGGGAAAATCTGTCCCTTCATAGACAAATATCCGTATTTTCCCTAGGTAACACTGGCAGGCACTGCCGTCAAAGAAATTACGCTGCATTCGGTCACTCTGAGCAACGCAAGCACGTTCCCTGACCTGCTGTGGGTGCACAGCCCTTGGAAGCGTGTGCCACCGCAGACGTGGCAGGCCACGGCAGGATATCTAATCTGCCTTTGTCTGCGACGTCACCTGTCGATGACCTCGAATGTGTGCTCCATGCTTTGTGTCCTAAATTTGCTGATAAGTGCGTCGGCGGCTTTCGCAGCCCACATCGGTTGAAACCTGCTGTTGGTTCATCACACACTGATGAAATTAAATACAACGCCAAATTCTTCCAAGTGCATGACATCGTTTTTCTTGGAATCCTGTTTTTAATAAGTTCACTAGGAGCAGATTTCCTGGAAGTTGAACTGGTGCATGGAGGAACAGCTTCCAGCAGGGTTCTGGTGTTGAATCGCTGTGATGTGCTAAAGCTGACCCACCTACTGCTCGTGGTCACCGGGTACTTCGGGGTGCTACCAAGCCGACAGTGTACGTTGTGTCTCCTATAGAGGTGAGGAGGTGTTTCTCCTCCTCAGTAAATGACCCTTTTTTTTTTTTTCCACGTTGGCATGCTGTTTCCCTTGCCCATACAGTTTCTCCCTGCTTTTTTTTCCTACCATCTCCTGTTTGGATTTGGTCCTTTATCTTTTTGCTGTATCGTTCCAGATTTAAGCTGATTTTGGAGCGAGGAGGAGGGAGGCCATGTGTTTGGGGATTTTTCCATTATCTCAGACCACATCTCCTCAATCTCCTCCTTTTCCCACCCCCTTATTTGTCACATGAATGTTTCTGGTCTCTGCCTTGCCCTCCCATCACCTCCCTTTCCATGGATCCATCCTTTTGCTGGAGGGTGGCATGGGAAAAAACGCCAGTGAGCTGAGAGCAGTCATCATCTCCTCACTTTCCACTGACGCTGCAAAATAAGTGGCAAAAGCAGTCCCAGCAGCGTCCTTGAGAGAGACCTGGAGGCTGGAGAACAGAGAGGCTCAGAAACTGAGATAATAACCCATCTCTAATTCAAAACCGGGCAATTCAGATCCCCAGGACGCACACTAACTGATCATAAACACGAGCTTGGCACAGGCCTAGACCTTGCCTCCTCAGTGTCCTATCTTCTACGAAAAATCGTCTAACTCTCACAAAGTAAGGCTTCATCAGCTTTGCTTCATTAGAAACTGATTAGAACTGTCACCCCAAGCTTAACAATACCTTTGAAGTACAAATATTTCCTCAGCTTTTCCTAATTGAGCCTTTCTTTTTATGCCCCTCTTCATCTGCTGGTTCCAGCCGGCACATGAACTAGAAATCCTGGAAGGCTGGGAGGAAAAACTCCTCTTGCAGCATTTCCAATTGGATAAAAACCAAAAATCCACTGGAAATCTCATGATGTCCAGCACAATGTACCGGCCAAGAAAATCTGGAGAAGCTGCAAATAAGCATCCAGATGTCTGGATGAATCCCTGAACTGAAAAAAAGATCTTTGGAGGTTTGTTTATTCTTAATACAGAGAATAAAACCTTGTTATTTATCAATATTAATAAACTCCTTAAAGCGTACGGTGCAAAAGGCAAAGAATTAGCTGTGTCGCTTGCGCTGACAAGCTTTTAGGCCGGTGGGCTTGTCTGGCCTGGACAATAGTCAGGTAACTCAATTCAGGGATGTAACGCAAAGCCTATTCTTGGGGAGATTAACAACAACAAGAATTCACGGAGGAGCTGGTTTTTAAAGTAGCGATGTGAACCTGAGGCAGGGCTCTGCTGAGAGAGGTACGTGCGGCTTTTGGGGCTCGTGGGAGAGAGGTTGAGGCAGAGAGAAGAAATTAATGGTAAGAGAGAGATGCAGGAGATGTATGGTCCAGATCTCGTTATTTATGGGGTCAGAGCTGCATCCTGACTGAGCAGGAGACGTGAGACTGCGGACACCCCCGGTGTTGCCTGGTCCCTGGTGTTGCCCAGCCACGTGCTGCTCCATCCATTGGCATCTGGGTGCAGCTCAGCCCAGAGCTGCCTGGTTTGTGTTCTGCACGCACATTTACTGTCCCAAATCAGGCTTTTTCGTAAGCACTGTCTGAGCAGGTTTTCAGAAACCCAAACTGAAATTCTGAGCACAAATCCCATTACTGGTTTAGAGTCAAAACCTCCCATTGCTTTGGACATTCAGCACGTACCTATTTTACGAGATTTATGCATGCATAAACTACCACTCAGTCTTCTGCCCTATAATTTTTTGCTTTTGTATTTGACAAATATTCTAATAGAAAGGCCAATCGTGAATGGCAACTTATTCTAGCAGGTAACCTGTGCAAAAGACAGAGATACGTGCTGTAAGTAAGGTCATTCCCGCCCGTCCCGCACCGGCCAGGTAGTGACCTCCACGTGCAGCCAAGCACTGCCAGTGCCAGAAGTAGAGTGCAGGGACGCCGGGTCCCACACCGCACCGCTCCTCCCCTTCCCCTCGCGCAGCGCAGGGACGCCAGGTCCCGTACCGCTGCTTCCCTTCGCCTCGTGCACCGGTGGTCGGGGGAACGGTCGGCCACGTGTCTCCTGCTCTCCACACTACCCTGAGATGTGGTTGGAGGTGGAGAAGAACATTACCTGAGAGAGAGAGATCCAGGATGGGACCCTTATTTATACATTTTAAAACGCTTGCCATAAATTCACTGCAAAATAGCTCAGATCCCTGAAGAGCAAGCCATGCGACGTGGCCTTGCTATTTCAGATGTTTTTGTGGTTTGCTCTCTGCAGCTTTGTTAACGGCACTCTGCCAAGGCCGTTGCATTAAACACTGATCTACCTCGACAGCGGGAGCAGGGCATGCATATTGAAGGGCAGGTGCCGGCCCCTGGCCGACGGCATCCCTCTCTCGCAGATCTTTAACTGTTTCCTAAGCTCCCAAGAAGGACACGTGGAGTGAGACTGCTGGCGCGGAGATGGCACAACATTACGCTGCTAAGGAAAGCGTGGCGGGGAGGAGCGCTGCGCTCCACAATTTCATACCTGGAAACCTGCCAAACTAGGAGGCATCTCAAAAGTCTTTGTTGCTCTCCTGTCAGGGTACCGTCTGCTCGTTCACGTGTACTGGGTGGGAGGTACTTACCATTTCATAGCAATTTCTGAGGCTGAAGCCTGCTGACCTGTGGGAAAATTACCCAAAAGGCATTTTATAGCACTTGAAACTTCAGCTATGCCCAGTCACGAGCTCCCTGCCTCTGGCTGTGAAGCTGCTTCCTGGAGTGATTCTTTCATGCAATTGCCACTTCATGATACAGTCTCAGTTTCTACGCTTTCTGGGATCCCCTTGCAATAACCTCAAGGGGAGCGGCAGGTTCTGAGATTCCCGATGATTCCTTGGAAGCCATGCAGACACCAAACGCTGGCCTCAGTATGACATGAGCGCTCGGAGGGGTCTGCCTGGCTTTAGACTCCGTGGTGACTGATGGAGGAGGGGTCCGAGTTGCTTGGTAGCCCTTTTGCAGCCGTTTGGGGAAAATACTGATTCCTGTGTTTCTGTGAAGGGTGCGATGTGAGACACAGATGGGCAGGGTGTTTATTCCTTTGGCTTCTTGTTTTTAATGCCGTGAAAGGCATTGAGAAACTTCACTGACAGATGAAAAAAACCCAATCTACAGCAACCTAAGAGAGCCACGTAACCTTCCGAACGTTTTACTTTACCCGATGCAAAAACTCACCCACCTTCCTAAGCGGGGCGACCCGCTCACAGCCCAGCTTCGCTTGGGTGCTCCCAAGTTTTCCAGCTCTTTAAGTAAAAGGCCGTGAGCTGCTAATGCCTCAGTAACTCTTTGTTCCTCCTGAGCAGAGGCATTGCTCCCTGGGCTTTCTCTGTGGCTTTCCCGCTGGGTTTCTCCCGAGGTTTGTCCTTACCCAGGGTGTCTCGCTGCTGCGAAAGTCGCTGACAAGCTGCTACGTACAGCGAAGGACACGTCGTGTCCGTGTTGCTGGGGACGGGAGCAGCAGCCTGCTGGCACGCATCCCCCACGCCGGACACCGTGCCCCGGTCCAGCTCCGCAGCCGAGGGGCCGTATCCCTGCCACATCGCCCGCTCCCTCCCTGGCTCGGCAGACCCCGCGGGGCTTTGCCTCGCTGCCTGGAGCTCTTGGCTGGGGGAGCGAGGCCGGGGACCGTCTGCCTGGCAGCGGTGCCGGCCCTGGGGAGCAGCAGTGGCGGGGCTGCTGCATTTCGGCTGGCATGGCGCAGGCGGGCGCCGAGCGGGGAGGAGATGCGCTCGGATGAAACGCCCCAGATAAAACATTCCCACAGCCCCACTTCGCATTTCCCTGGCTTCGTAAAGCACCTAGACTCACGCTGTCTGCTCACTGCGTGCTTGAATTTGGCTTGAATGTCCGATAACTTTTGTTTGCAGGTTTTAATTTTGGCAGAGATTTACTTGTTTATGTGGTTTTGGTTTTAATGTTGTTGAAGTCTCTGGCTAAGGATAAGTTTGAGGCTTAAATTGCACAGTTACCCTAACGCCAGGCTGTACAGTAACGAAAGCAGTTTGTGGGCTCTGTAAGGTTCGCTGTAAAGCGCCTCATCTCACGGCATTTACTGTCGCTGCACCCATCACCGGGCGGACGGACAGCCTGACACCCTGCGTGCACGGCAGGGGCAGCGGGACTTGGCTCGTTTCGGTTCAATCACAAGCATCGTGTATTTGTCCCCTCTTCACCGAGGGCTTTTAATGTAAGAGCTAAGACAGGCATTTGCAACTTTTTTTTTTTTTCCCCAGGGCTGAACTCTTTCATATTCCAACATGAAACTTTTAATCCAACAGTAACGCCCGGGTGTTGCCTGGTCCTCCGGGGACTGATGGTGTGTGTTTCTCCAAAAATGATGTGCCTGCTGCAAGCAATTGTTCTCTAAAGTCTGTTCAAGCTCTAGTTGGCTTGTTCTCCACCAAAAAAACCCACCCAAAACCAACCAACAACAAACCCTGACAGTACTTAGGCTGCTTCTGTGATGAAAATGCTTGCTGTCATGTTAATTAATGCATCTCCTTGTCAGTTCTTCATAGTCTTCTATCCACCTGCCTCGACCCTTGTCTCTTCTCCCCTCCTCTCTTTGGGTGGTGAGCCCCTCTGGATGGGCTGCCTCCGCGGATCTGCGTGTGCACAGCACCAGCTACAGCAAGTGCTCCTGCAGGAACAAAACTCATGGAAACATGAGAGCACCCCAACCACGTCTGGCCCGGTACGCCATCTCCTCGCTTCCAGTAGGTGCTGGGGCAATGTGGACACCAAAGAACACGCGCAGCTGCCTGTACCCTCCTCCTCATGCCCCTCATCCCAGTTAGAAGTTAGCAGTTACCTGCCCGCTCACAGTCTGATGCTGCGCCCATGCAAACCCGAGAAGTCCCTGACCGTGTTGCATGCACGAATAACTTCAGCCCTAATAGACTCTCCTGTCTGTTTTGAACCCTTTTTGTCCCTCCAAGAACAACTCAGGAAGGATCCCATGGAAGTTCTCACTACCGTGGGTATTCTTAGGTCTCCATCAGGAAAGGCACGGGAATCTCTCCAGACTATGACATCAGCCTCATAAATGACTCACGCTGGATGTCTGCACTTTCTGTTACTGGTGAGGAGACAGCTGGGTTGGAGAGCTTTGGTCAGCCTCATCCTTCCATGGGACGAAACGAGGGCTGAGCCAGCTCGTGGTGTAACCCCAGCGGGTTCAGGAGGGCGTGTTGGTGTCCCAGGGGATGTCTGTATATTGTATCTTGTCTACATGGTGTTGAGTAAAAATAAGAAGTGGTTAGATATTTTTCTTCATCTTCTATGACACACCACCCCACACCTTCTATTTTTTTGTTCATGTGCTGAAATTTTAGTGTTTGTGCCAGTGGAGCACAGCAAAGTCTTTTTCAGCCTCTCCCATTGCTCATTCCAGAAAGTTGTGCCAATTTAATTCACTCATAACCTTAGAATACCAGAAAATGTGGTCTAGGACTTCTCTTCTTCTCTGTAGTCCTGTGGTCTCTTCTTTTTCCAGCATTTATTGCTCTGTCCCTCCTGACATTTGATTTTCATGAGCATTTCTCTCATGTTTAGTTATACCTCTGTGGTATTTGTTTTCAGGTTTTGAGCAGAGGAGGTCCCGATGGGCAGGGTATGAAATAACTCAGTAATACGCAGTGAGTGATGTCAGCTGTTCTGAAAGGTGGCCACCTTCAAAAGGAGGAAGATAACCTTTACGGGAAAGCACAAATGTCTTCATGTCCAGTCCAAATGCTCAGAAAAGACTGTGGATTAAGTGGAGCCAGTCCCTAGATGCATTACTGACATCAGTTCATGGGGGGAAAAAAAAGTCAGGAAAAGGGAAAATGGGCTGCAGGCTGCCGTCTGGGTGCAAGCGGGGAGCTCGACCCCCCCAGACGAACGTATCGGGGATTATTCTCAACGCATGGCTGAGTCTCAGGCGGGTCACTATTGCACAACACAGCTCAGCTGCGTGTCTGATGTTTGTTGCACTAATAGCACCGCAAAGCACTTACAGCGGGGAAAAAAAAACACATTAAAATGGGGAAATGGCATAGTTAAAATCATGGTAAAAACTTTGCGTTTTGATTGAGTTTTGAAAATAACTGGAGAGTGATAATATGAAGAGGTGAGGAAGGGCTGTTTTGAAATGATCTGTGCCACGTGGGGAAAAAGCAAATTTCACCAGATGGAAAGGGGTGAAGGGGGAGGAGGGAGCGGTGGGCTCAGACAGGCTGTGGAAAGGGCTCAGGAGAGCCAGGAGGGGAAGTGGCTCTGTGAGAAATGGAACAAAAGGTGCTTTTGAAACGAGGGAAGCTACAGGACTCATTAGAAGGAAAGGAGAGAAAGTGTCATGCATATTATTTTTTATTTTTTTTCCAAATGGTTTTACCTCGTTTGCTTTTCAAACACGAGGGTGAAATTCTAAAGTAGGCAGAAACTCTCACTAGGTTTTCATTGCTTGCTGCTTCCAGCCTCCCTGGAAACCCCTCAAGATCAGGCTCTCACAGTAATTCAGGACATCTGCTTCTGGCCCCAAACCCCCCCGTGAACCTGGGGGAGGTTTGGCCCCAGTCCAGGCAGCGGCTGGGACAGCGTGCAAGCGTGGAACCAGAGTCAACGAAATGCCCCGGAGCAGGCGGAGAGGTTGGGCTCTGGCTTGCGTAGTAACAGGCTGAAGAAAGGTTTATGCCCGTTCTGATTATATTCAGATGGATTAATCTATCCGTTTGTGGCCTGTCTGCTGACAGTGTTTCTGGGGGGGCAGGCACCCTTATACAGGCGGTGGGCAGCTCTCAGTCCTGAAAATCCCAGCGGAAGTGACTGGGGATTATGGAAATTGGTAGCTCACCCTAGAAATCGTGCAGTGCTTTTAAAGGGTTACGTGTGTGTTTGTAAAGCAGTCAGGCAAACTCCAAGCACTGAACTTTTGGGCTCGTAATCTCCCCTGCAGAATACGAAGGCTTTTCATGGGAAATGCACTGTCAATCATTTTCAGCATTAAGACCAGATGCTTTCTTGCAGACATTTTAAGTGTTTGTTCAGCTCTGGAGAATACCCTGTACAATTTTTTTACCTTTTCTAGTTTTGTAATTGTGCGATTTTTCCTTCGTTGGGTAAGAGCAACAGAAACATCTTAGTGGGGTGAGAAGACTCCAGCGCAGCCAGGCTCTGAGCAAGTCATAGAACCATGGAACGCTTTGGGTTGGAAGGGACCTTTGGCGGCCATCGAGTCCAACCCCCACTGCATCTTCAACTAGATGAGGTTGCCCAAAGCCCTGTCCAACCTGACCTTGAGTGTTTCCAGGGCATCTATAACCTCGCTGGGCAACCGTGGGTTTGCACACCTTGAAGTTAGTGGGAATCGAAGGTGCCCATTGCGCAGCAGGACTCAATTGCACTAAACAAATCATATACTTTGAGACAGTCCCTACATCAGAGAGATTAAAAATAACAAAGAGTGGGTGAAAAGACAAGATAGTTTGGTTTTATGCACAAAAATGGAAACAGAGGTTAACGGGCTTGCTAGGGAGCATACGGCGAGCCCGGACAGAGCGCAGAGCTGAACTGGTGTTTTCTGATTCCCAAGATGGTGCTTTTATTCTGCAACAAGGACATTTTATTTCTTCAGGGAAAATGGTCGTATTCTTAAAAAAAAAAAAAAAAAAAGAGTCTTATATTTTCAGTCAGCTCTACACTCAAATGCTTCCTTGATCCTGGTGGTGTTGGTAGCAGTTGGCTTCTGAGCGAATTTAAGCAGCGATTCCTGTTTCACAGCACACGCTAACAACTGCTGTGCATGTTTCAGTCACAGGCAACAATTAGTCACAGGGGACACCAACTATTACTTAAATATTGAGCCAGGCCACCTTAAAACTAAAAACCACTAAAAAATGACTCATGTACTGACCAGAAAACCTTCATGAGAACATGGTGACATTCTCCAGAGGTGTACATGCCCTACACGAGCTGCTTTACTGCAGGAACTTTTCCCCTCAGTGAGTGGTAAATGCAGAAAGCAGCAACGGGAAGGAGTTGTGGTTTGTGACCTGTCTTTCCAGGGTGATCTGAAGACTCAAAAATATATACGATGTAATTAAAAATTACTTTGAAAATGGTCATCTCCTTCCCTGGTTCCCAAATTGGTTAGCAGTTGTCCGGACCGTGCATCGTCTGAGCGTGCTGTGGTTGCACGAGGTGACTCGCCGGGGCACCGTACCCTCTCAGGGCTAAAATGAGTGTAGGGAAAGCATTTCGCTTTGCCTTCAGAGCCTTGCTCTCTCATGCACCACCCAACTCTGCTCTTGCCATTCAATTCCAGTAGGCACATTGGTCTTGCCAGGCTCTGGGTGCTGGGGAAGCCCCATCTGGGCTGTACCGGTTACGTGAGCACCTCTGGCCAGCTGTGCGGGGCGTCTGGCAGCCGCGGCCACGGCCTTTCCGCAGGCCATTCCCCCGAATAATGCGGTGGGAAGAGAGCGTCCCTTGTGCTGCCCTTGTTTTAGAGCACTGGTGCGAGGCTTCAGCCTTCTCGTGCTGCACTCTAAACAAATGTTAGAAGCATTAATTGAGGCATTAGCCCCTGCAGATGACTTCATCAAGCACAGCGGCATTTTGCAGCTAGAATAATCTCCCTTTAGCACTTCCAGTTGTATCACTTCTGCAATTAGCCACGCGTTTACAGCGCTGAAAGAGACTGATAAGAGCATTCGGGCTGGTTCCTGGTCACCGAGCGGCAGGGTTTCTGTCACTTGAGCAGGTTTGTGATCCTCCGGGCTAAAGAAGAAATGACACTGACCTTTACGAAATGGCCAGGGAATTGTTAGAGCGTGTGGGATTTAGGAACCAAAATGCCTTGTAAGTTCTTTGGGATTTGGCAACCTTCAAAAATCCCAGTGTTAGATTTCACTGAGAGCAAACTGATTTTTCCTAGAACCATAAAATAACGGAGGCCAAAAGGGACCTCTGGAGGTCACCGTCCTCAACCCCCTGCTCGAGGCAGGTAATTTTAAGTGTGAAAGTCTGCTCTTGGCACAGCCCTGCACTGGGGAGAGCTTGGGAGGCCAGAAAACACTACAGGGAGAGATCGGTGAGGCTCTAAAAATGCTCACAAATAATTAACTGCTATTAACGTTTGAATGGTCCTCTCTGGTCCGAGCTACCGGGCCCTCCTCCAGGGGCTTCTGCCATATAAAGGGGGTTTTGATATCTTCTGTTCTCACCAGAACGGTGTCGGAGTCTGTACCGGCGAAGCATTCGGCTAACTGCTGCCGGTTACCCTTTGAAGCTGCAGTCGTACAGTGGCGCTTTGGAAAGCTGTTTGGGGACGGAGCATCTTCCCCTGGAGTCCCGGGATCGGTTAGAAAGGTGGCATAAACACGCCGTACAACTGCTACTTCAGGCACCCATTCCAAATGAGAGATTGAGTTTTTTATGGCATATTATCCTTTATTATATTCCATTGTTATTCCCTGCTTCATTATTAGCTTGGCTATTCTTTCCAATTTCTAATTCTTTCCCAACCTTCCTCTGCAAAAGAAAAAAAAAAATCCTCTGTAAAGCAGCTCCTTTCCCAGGTGCCACAATTAACTACGATTCTTCTGTCCTCTCCCGTGCGGCCCCACAACCCCTCTCCCCCCCGAGGCCGCTGTGCCAAGTGCCTCGCGGGCTGGGGGTCTCCGTGGCAGCGCCGAGACGCGTGCTCGCGCTGTCCCCATCCTGCCCTGGGTGAAGCATGCCGGTGAGTCTGAAAGAGCATCTGCTGCGCCAGCCCAGCAAGGCGCTCGCTCGGGATGCGGGCTGCGGTCCTTTGTGCTTACGGAGAAGCCCGGCTCTGGCTCCCGGGGTGGAATATCCGCACGTGGCCCCTGGCTGATGGAGGAGCTCTGTGGACACAGCCGTTCCCAGTGGAGACCCATTCAGGTGATACTCACTCATCGCTCCTGGGATGCAGGAGGTGGGAGTAGGTGCTCTTTGACATCCCAAGCACTAACAAGAAGACAACCAAGGAATACTCTTTTTCTTTCTTTCTTTCTTTTTTTTTTTCAATTTAAAAGTGTGTGTTACTTACTAATGTAAATGAAGAGCAAAACGGAGCAAAGTCTGTGATGAAATATTTAAGTTCTTCACATCTTAGTTTTCTCATCTCTGTACCTCCGAGGGACAGCACGCTCTCCGAGCCTGGCTTTGTAGTGCCAGACGGCAGCAGTATTTTGTCTCTGCTTGTAGTACCTCCCCAGCCTCCAGCTATGTGCTGCTGCCAGCTGAGGCTCCCGCGCAGGGGGAGCGAGTGCCCGGTGTTGAATCCCAGCACGCTCCTAGCACAACCACTTCTTACCAGAAGCCTGAATTAATCGGCTTGGAGAATTTATTAGATTAGCGAGGAGTGACAGTGACCCAGAGAATGAACTCTGGCGGAGGGGCTGAAACAGAAGTTGGGCTTCTGCTTGTCCCTAGGAGAATTTCAAAAGGTTTTACACAGAAAAAAACCCTGCAACAGATGGTATCACAGGAACGTGGGGACTGCCTGGGGGCTATGAAACATTGACTATCAAGGTTAGGCTTCCAGAGGCATCTACTTCTCCATCCTCCGTCCCTCTGGAGAGTCAGCGGAGAGCATTTTACTGTTCCAGCTGTTTCAGGAGGTGAAAGAGGGGGTGAACAGGCACTTGTCCCTCTGGGAAGATGAGCCTTTAGGGAACTACAACGGATGCAAAGGCCCCTGTAGCCTCTGCTCCCTATAGCCCCGCTGCCCTGACCCTATTCTTCGGCAAAGCTGCCCAAAGACTGCAGAAGCCAGGTTTAACGAACGTATACGGACTCTCTTTTGCGTAGAAGTATGGTAAGATGGGAGAAAGCAAATCATACCTTCCAGACCCCTTTTCTGGAAAGTCACAGAAGCAATTCAGAGTATGTCTGAATCGTCCTGAACCTGAGATTTTTCTTCTGATGTCTAAGAGACCTTGTCATTGATGAAGGTGTCTTGTCTCCACACGTGTGGTAGCTGCAAGCAGCGCAGCAAGGCTTTGCACTGGGAGCAGCAGAGATGGCATGCCGCACGGTACAAATGGGATGGCAACACAATTCTCTGCTGTGCTTACCCAAAATTCATAGCAAAAAGCGTTCCCTTCCTGCCCTCTCTCACGTCAGTGGCTGCGGTGCAGGCTGCCCCCCCGTGTACTGGTTCTGAACTGGGGAGTGCCCCTTCCTGCCCACTGGCCCGTCCTCCTGCAGCGGCTCTTCAGGCCCGCTCTTGCATATCTGGTCCTGAGGATGCCGGAACAGCTCCCAGGCATCTGTCGGGCACAGAGTTTTCTGCGCTTCGTCTGGAGAAACGAACCGCACAGCCTGACAGGAGAAAATCTGTTCGCTGGGATTCATGTACCAGGAAACGGGAGAATCCGAGGATTACGGACGGGAACAAAGAACAGAGACATTAAGTTCCCAGTCCTGGTCTTTGTGCTACTACACCAGGAAGAAAACCCACTGTGACAAATGGACGGCCGAAATAAGAAATGTCATTACAACAGGCTGCTCAATTACAAAAACACGTCTGGGCAGGTAAAACAAAGACATGTGGCTCCCTTATCTTACGTTAAAAATGGTCCAACTTTCACTGTCAAGGTACAGCATTTCATGGCTTGTAATTTGCAGTGGATCTATGATTTCTCAAATCAGCTAGCTTTTTTCCTTCTATATAAGCATGAATTTAAAAGCAGAGAGTAATACTATCTGGGGCTAATTCATTCCTGGCGATTTTTTATCAGGAGCTGCAGTCTTCATTATCTGGATTTTCTATTAGTTGCTGGAAGGTGTGCATTTCTCATAGAAACTATCACATGAAAAATGTGAATAACACATAATAGAAAACTGGGGAGGAAAAAAAAAAAGTCTCTGACCTTCCCTTCAAATAGAGTTTCATAGCTGAAAAAAGCAAGCCCTGGTAACAGCTTCAGGTCTGCTCAGCTGCTGCTGGAATATTGTCACAGATTTTGAGCTTGGTTTTTTTCTTGCTCCAATGCTTTATTTTTCTGTCACCGCCAGCGGGTCCTTGAGTGACTTTTGGGGGTGCCCAGAGTGGCTGTGTTACTTTACTGGTCCGAGCTTTGAGGTGCTCATCCCCGGTTCCCCTGCGGCTCGGCGGCAGCCTCACCCGCCCGGGGGTGCAGATAGCAAGCGGTGCCGTGGCTCCGGGGACTGCCAGGGACACTCTGTGCCCGGGCCATCCGGCAGCTACAGCCAGCTGTGCAAACGCC
The DNA here is from genome assembly GCF_028858705.1 of Grus americana. Lineage (NCBI taxonomy): Eukaryota > Metazoa > Chordata > Aves > Gruiformes > Gruidae > Grus > Grus americana. Next base: position 17,003,645 of record NC_072866.1, read on the forward strand.
TGTGCAATGCGGGAAGGGTCGCACCACCGGCGGCAGTGGGATTTGACAGGATCGTACCTTGCGTGGACAACGCGGGCAGCATCCTGCCCACGCTGCCGGTGTGGGGCAGCAGGGCATCGGCAGTCTGTCTGTGCTGCTGATGCTGGGCACGGGGCGGGCGGGAGGCAAGGCGCCGGCGTGGCTGTTCAACCAGCAGCGACGCGTGCTGCAAATGACACCCCTCACGCTCAAGGTGCTGCCGAGGACTTTGTGCCACGCACCGCGACTGCGGGCAGGAAAGGGACCCTGCGCATCGACGGCAGAGCGGAGCCTGCTGAGCGGTGCTCGACAAGAAAACTTCTTTCGTCATCAGTGTGTGATGATGAAAGCATAGCCCAGCGCAAGGGAGTGGGATTTTTGGATAACTCTGTGAATTTGAGCGGAGTGGGGCTGCAGGTGAAATTCTGGTGTAACGGCTCACACCGGCAGCTCAGGCACTTCAATGGTGGGTCCGATTGCGCCCACGGGTCCTCAGGAAGGAGAGAAGCGTATGGTTATGCGAGTCCTGAGGGTTTCTAATGGCAAATATTATTAGTGTTCTTATCGCATTAATACAGATATTAATATAATATTGATATAACATACAATATATTAAGTCATTATATTACTATTGAGCTGGCAAGTGAGAGCTGGAAGTACGGATTAGCACCTCCTCATCCTGCTATGTTATGCAAACCCATAGGAAAATTTTTATCTCATTCACATAATAACAGATTGAATAATATCTCATACACTCAGCTAATTATACCCAGCTCAGGTGTGTCTAAATTAGCTACTGTCATGCACAGCATCCAGGTCTGAAGAGAAACAAATGTCTGACTCCAGTCGGATGCAGCCCTGACTCTGCCTCTGCGGCTCCGGCGCCGCGCCGGGGAGGGAGCGACGTTTCCAGTATCCCCACAGGGACCAGTGGCACTAGGCGGGTGTTTACAGGATATTTGGGAGCCACAGAGGCTGGGTGCTGAGATAAGCGCGGTGAGCGATGCGGAGCCAATAGAAGGTTAAAGAAAAATGGAAGAAAATAAATCAAAAGTTCTGTGAGAAAACTCCAGCCTGACCCAAAAAGCCAATATCTTCCAAACTTCACATGCTCTCAGGCAGTTCCACTGAAAACATCGACTGCAAATGCTGCTGTGCTTCGTATTAATCCTCAAGGCAAAAGTAAGGTCGCTGCTGCAAAAAAGCGGTAGCATTTTCATTTTAAAACAAGCCTACGGCTTATTGAATTTTGCTCTAATTAGGAAGTCTTTTTTTTTTGTCTCTGCCCTCCTCTCCACCGCCTGCTGCGAGGCCGGTTTGTTTTCCTTGGCCTTGGAGCGGGGGAAAAGCTTTTGTGGGAGATTTTTAAACTTCACGGGTCTTTTGCTTCTGGCTTACACACGATAGTTGTGCGTAACTGGCAGAGGGCAGAGCGTGAAACCTTGCTGTGTGGTTTAGGGGCCCCTGAGAAGATGCGTCCCGCTTCCCTTCGAGCTCCGCTCTGGACCACGGCCCCTCACACCGCCGGCGTTACCGACTGTCATGAGAATATTGGTGACACCTGGAGAAGGGTCTCCGGTTCCCTCTGACGATAACGCTGTCACGGCTCCAAGGCGGTCGCTGAAGCTTTGCAATTCAGGACACTCTTTGGGTGAATTTTGGCCGTGGAGCTCCAGGTTTAAAAATGCTACGTTGTTAAACAGGGATCGAAGGCTAAAGGAAAGCAACTTTACTGATTCCTGCAGTTGTGGAATTACGAGCTGCTGCGGGGTGAACGCTCCTCTGTGGTAGCGGCGTCACCGCTCTGGCTCGGGCACGGGCGGATGTAGAACCGGGTTTCCCCGCCGTGTCAGAAGCGCAGTTATGAAGAAGTGAGCTCTCAGGCTGGTTACGGGACGCGGTGCGGGTTTACAGGCGTTTCGGGGCATTTCTTCTCAGGATTGGAGCTCATGTGTGGCCGGGAGCCCTGGGACGAGCAGGGCTGGCTGCAGCCGGGGCGGAGGGCTCGCGGGCGACGAGCGCTCGTGTCTGTTTACTGGTACGCGCGTGATGGCTGCGTGCACGTGTGGAGATCGACGGAACGCCCCGTGCGTCACGCCGGGTGATGAGCTGTGTGAATATAACATCCAGCCAAGCATCTCACGTTTCTGTCTAGGCTATTCAGGCCTCTCTCAACCAAGAATGAACTTGAAAAAGTAGGAAGAGGCTCCTTTTTGGCTATCACAGTGTCATCATCTTCTCTGGGTTTTTAATTTCCTCTACCTCCTGCCCCATTAACACTAGATAAATGTGTTAGGAAGATAAAAATCAGCTTACAACTCTATGGACAATTGATGGAAGGAAAAACCAGAGCGCTGAGCATAGCTGGCTCAACCCTGCATAAGGCATCTTAAAAATTATTTACTAGATACTGAATAAAGTGTGCCAGATCAGCCTGTTTAAACTGCGGAGGCAAGAGCCTCGCGGGAGATTTCCCTGCTCCGCTCTGTGCTAGCCCAGCTGCGGCTGTCGGTAGCAGTAGGAGTAAACACAGCTCCAGTCGACATGCAGTTCCTTTCTGTCCGCAGCAACTTTAAGTACGATATTTATAGGCATCAGTCATCTCTGATCTCCTTTGATCCATTCTTTCCAACCGAAGAAGCTGTGCTTTGAAAGAAAACACCGTCTTCGTCTTTTTAGTGGCAGAATTAGAGAGAAATAGCAAGACACCAACTTTCAAAATGCTTCTGATGCCTTTAATGTTTATTTTAACTTCTAAAAAATATCTGGGGGCCTGATCCAGAAGCAGACGTGGGCAAGGAAAGCAGCAGCAGATCTTGTTCCACCTCTATTTGCGGATAACACGTCTCCATAGCGCTGGGCTCCGAGGTTCTATCACGAATAGTCCCATCTAGAACATTAAGTCCTTGTCAGAGCCCATCTAATGTAAATACATTTGTACCAAGCATGCTCACCCTCTCACATGCATAGTCATGACGTGCCATCTCCCGACAAGGATAACGCTCTGTGCAGCGAGCACCGCCGTTATCAGCGCTGACTGACAAACGGATCTCTAGCCTAACGGACTATGACACGCATGGATCACGAGAGCTTTGAAGTCACATGCGTTCTTGGGAGCTGAGCTACTTTTGTTACAGCGTAGAATTAACGCAGAGAGGGAGGAAGTCCCTGCTGCTGGATGGCACTCCGTGATAAGTGGGAGGCGAGGGTGCCCAGCCATCACTGGAAATGCCGCTGGCGTCTGGAACAGAGAGCTCGGCCGGGGAGGCTGGTGCCTGCCCTTGGCTCTCCCAGGCAAGGTGCGGCGGGCAGCGAGGTGAAGCAGCACAGTGCCAGGTCCAGGAGCCGCCCTCTGAGAAGACAACAGCACGGCCCTCTCCAAAATACCTTGTCTGAAGCCCGTGAGACCGTGTTCTCTGAGTAAGACTGTAGCTGAATTTCTTGAACAAATGACGCTCTCCATGCCAAGGTGCACAGTAACAACGGTTCTCCATCCCCATCCAAACAGTGCGGTTGCACCTATTCCGTACACCTACAAGCCCACAGCACATGCAACTCCTTCGCCTGTTTTTAAAAGGAAGCACGGACTTGAAGGCAAAGACGTTCATGAAGGATTTAGCTGGAAGCAGACCAGGGCATGCTCACGGTGGGGCTCGGAGGCAGACGGACCATTTAGCTGGCACTGGACGGCCATAAAACTTCTCAGCTCAGGAAACCTTTTCCCTGTTGCAGATAAGCTGTTTACACATCTGGAGTGTCACTTTGCGATCAATACCGAGACCGAACAAGGCATAACACAACTAACGTTGCTTTTGTTGATAAACCATCAACAGATACTTGGTTGCATGTATCCCTGTCTCTGTGTAATTCTTAATGCTGCTCCAGCAGTCAAGGAGCATCACAGGCAACGCGGAGACTGACGTGCACGCGTCATCCCTTCATAGCAACAGCGTGGGATGAGATACCCTTACGAAATCCTTGTCCAATTGGCACGATCAAACCGTGGTACATAGTCACTGCCTGCACCATTTTACCAGTTAGGAGCAATCGCTTTACTGGTAATCTTGTGCAGGACCAGAGCATGCTTGTGCTCTTTTGAGCTGAAGCACGAGTGATGATAAAAGCCACATGCACAGGTATCAACAGCACCCACAAACCCGGCAATAATAACCTGGTGCAGGTTTGTTTCAAGGTTGCGGTATCCTCTGCAGCCCAGCTTCTTCATCCAAATGAAACGCTACCACGTGAAATCCATTGAAGAGCTCGGGTTAGCCAGCCCTGAACTCACGTAGTCGTTATGCCTCATTAATTTGGTGTGTTTATTTAAATTGGCTTGTCTGTTCCTAAAATAGGTAATCTAGCATTTAAAAAAAAAATTCTGATTGCTTCGTGGTGCTTTGAATGGTTCTAAGTGAAAACTGCTCTGTTGCTCTTTTGTCTTTCTTGTTTGAATGCAATGGATACCTTACAAATGAACAGAGCTGGAAAGGTGTTTAATTTATGAACCAAGACATACTTCTAAATAATGCCTAATTAAGTTCATTCATGACCCGGCACATGACGCCTAGCTTAGTCTGGGCATTGCAAACCATTAGTAAACATTTAAATTGTAATAATTGCCACTGGCAGCAATTATTTTCAGGACGGCGGCTAATTTCAATCAGCAGAGGGAATCTGAAATGTGAGGAACGCCCGTTCTGTCTTTTTAAAATACCAACAAAACAGCTGCGCGCCAACGCGACAAATACTCGGCTTCACTTTGGAGGAGCGATGGTGAGGTTTGGCGAAGCTGAGGACATATTCCCGGGCACTGGAACCCCCCTCCTTCACCAGCAACCCCAAAGGCAGATCTAGAGGGAGCAACGGAACGCGCCGCTAGCCCAGAGGCTGCAGGACGGGCTGCTCTTGGACAACGTTGATGTGGGATGCCGACAGGGCGGTGTGCGCACAAAACCATCTGCGTTACTGTTGTGGCTGAGACGCGATAGCTGATGGTGTTGACTTGGAGGCTCCCGGCTTCACGGTGCGGTTCGTTAGCCGGGACGAGAGCCAGGACCCTGCCACGCTGCTGGCGATGCTCTGCCAAGCTCACGGGGAGCTGCAGTTGCTTACGCTGGCGCGAGCCACCTCCATCTTTAATTTCTGAAAGATGGAGAAAACCCGACCCCTGTCCAAAAATTCAGAATTGCGTATAGGGTTGTTGTCAAATGCTGTAATTAGACACAGAGCTGCAGATGAGGAATAAAGTACACCATTATTTCTTTGTTAAATTAACTTTTCCACCCAAGCCCTGTGATGCTTACTGGGAAGACGTCACTTGTAATTTTTTTTCCCCGTGCACTCAGCGTGGTTCCATCTTACAGGCACTTTAGCGCTGAATTAATTACTACGTTAATGGATGTCTACAGTCCATTAGTAAATTAAGACCTGATGCTAAGTCTCTTGGGGGGGAAGGAGAGGGGAGTCTATTTAGTACCAAATCATTCAGTTCATTGCCAATGGACTCCAAATGTTCAAAGGCAGGAAGAGAACTACATCAAAGACGCTTTAATTTGAAAAACATAAGGGAAGCTGATCTCAAGGCCTGTCCATGTTGCAGACCGTATGGCAGCAGATAAATTAGCTTCGAATTTGTTATCAACCACATCACCAGGGAGTGGGGAGGATGAACCTGTACCACCAGGCGTTTTCTTCAAACCGCACCTGAGCGGGCGGGTGTTTGATTTATTTTACCTGGCGCTTGGAAGGATACAGGCAGCCTGAAATTTTGTGGGGATATAAACTTAAGGTTGCTCCTGCCCACTCTCCAACTCCGACAGGCTTGGTCATCCTTGAACTCTAAAATAAATTTTGGAGAGCCCAGCGACACAAGGGCAAGGAAAACAAAGGCACGGGTAAACACAATATTTTTAGAATTGGCAGAGGTCTGCTTTGGAGCCTGCCCAGAGGTCCTTTTCTGTCACCTGAATCCTGAATTTGTCCGTCGGTGTCAGAAGTGCCGCCGGCGTAGGTAGAGCTGTCGTTTCGGTGCAGATTGAGCTCGCCCCATTGCGGTGGCTGCAGCGAAGGAGGCTCGTGGTGTGCCCGGGTTTGCTGCTGCTGCCCTGCCCGCCTTCGCCTGCCGTCACGGTGCCACCACCCGCATCGTCGCCTTGCTCTGCCTTGGTAACGTGTAACGTGTAGCCTTAACTGGGGTTGCACTGCTTCGTGTTACGGAGACGTAAATAACAGCTGTGTGTTCAAACCTGATAACGCTTGACTCCTGCCTGAGCATTTCTGCATTTTCTGCACTGTGAATACAAGCCGCACGTGCATTTTGCCTTTAGTAGTATACAAAAATGAAATTTGCTCCATAAGGGATGGAATCACAGACCAAAACCCGTTCATGTGGGTTTTTCCTCTCTGCCGGCAAAAATATAACAGTTAATTAGGCTGGAAAACCCAAAGGAAAGTGAATTCAGACGGCCAATCACGGAGTGGCATGGAAAATATCTCCATGACAACAGCACTTCAATTTTAATATATCAAAGGATAAGGGTAATTTCACAGCTGCTATGTGAAGATATACCCCTTTCTCTTTCTCTTGATAGTCCCTAGATTAAATGGAAGCCATGTTAATGTGGTCCCAGATGTGGAAGCGAAAACGGCATTATGAAACCTAAAAGTTCTGAATGCAAATACACCAGCAAGATGAAAACTTGCTCTGCTGCCTAGGACAAACATTTGGCCCTTTTTTGGTGAGATAGTGCAGCATACCCTAGTGATTCATTCACACATTTTAATAACAGGTACCTGTTTACTAACACAGGGCTCAACGTGGTAGATGTAGCACAAGGAGGTACCAGTTCCCATTCTGAGCAGCACAGTCCACCTCTTGGAGAGGTTATCACTGATGGTCATCTCTTGAGGTTACTGTTTTATACCCCACAGTAGATTCCAGGGTGAAAAAGAAGCGTTTCGAGATCATGGATATATATCCAAAAGTCTGACCTACATTCTCTGCTCGTAACGAGCAAGAGCATTATGCTTCCTTTTTAAATGCTGCGTTCGATGCATTGTGTAAATGTATGCACAAGCACGAATGTCTCCTGTAGAAAATGCCTTGTAGTATTTAGTAGGGGGTGAATCAATTAGGCATCCATAGATATTTCATTAGTGATTTCACTAAAATTACTCTATTTGCATTTTAAGTTAATAATCAAACTTACATATGATACTATTGGCTGTCGGCAATGTTTCCTTTTTTAAAAAAAAATCCTAACAGGAAACACATCACGTTTGATGAGATTCAATAGGATGCTCCTGTACATAAAAGAGCATCTCACTACTCTGTCTACAAAGAGCTCATCTCCTCTCATTTTCTCATTTTCACGCATGCGAGCATGTTTTGCGTGGCTCTTTCCAACCAGCCATGCCTTGAACTCCTGGGCAGTGCTGGCTGTGAGTGTGCGGGGAGAAATATGCTGTCTGCAAATACATGAAAACGGCAGGGTGAGGAATCACCACGGCCGCCTTTGTTTTCTGTAATACAATATGCAAAGAACTAATAGGGTTAGCCTTTTGTGATGAGTGATAACAATATATTAAAAACAAATGTTAATGGGCAGCATGAAATCCCTAACAAAGTAGAAAATTGCTAATAAAACTCAATGGACCTAATTTTAACTTTGATAATGCGCCTAGCTTTGAGAGCCCTTTGCCACAAAGCAAGCAGTGGGATGGCGAAAGAGAAGGATTTTGGGTGCAGAGCCCAACGCTGCCAACCTTTGGACTCTTACCCTGTTGTTCCTGGTGGAAAGTGACCTCTGGCACCTGGAAAGTGAAAATTGCCATGTGTTCAAATACCCCAAACAGGTCCGAACGCTGTCTGAACGTATCACCTGCCTGGAAACCGATGTCTGCGGGTACCTACCCCACCCTCCCGGAGACACCGTGCTCTCCGGTGCAAATGGGAACGGGTGGAAAACTTGGCTTTTGGGCACATTTTGTTCCCTGCTGTGTATCACTCTGGCCAGCCCTAAAATTATCCAGTGTCCCAATGAATCTGCAGAGCTGGGAGGGGAACACAGAAATCTGGGTGAGCCGCGGGCGTGGGGACCGGAGCCAGAGCAAGACGGGAGCTGGGGGGGGAGCAAAGAGAGCTGATACCTGCCTCGCAACACCCCGGTTCCAGCTCTGCGGGGCATCCTGGCTGACTTTGTCCTCTGGCCATGATAGAACCGTTTCAATCTTAAGAAAAGCCTTGGAAATTCCTTTACTATAAAAATAAATAAATTCAAAAGAAGCCCAGACCCAAATGCGTTGTGTGGGAAGGAAGCTGAGAGCACGGGTAGAAAGTCCAGACAGTGCATGGAGAGAAAATTGGTAAAAGCAGACAAAGGGATTTAAAATGCACAACAAATAAATTAATTGGATAAACAGTAGGGGCAAAAGGTAAACCAGAACGGAGACCTGTGTCCTGTAATAACTCTTTCAAAACTACTCAGATTAAAGGAGAAAGTAGAGATCAAACGAGCTAATTTAAGCAGATGCCAGACTCAAAGGATAATGTGAACCTTAATTACTTACTCTTACTCTTCCTTCTCTTCTTAACTGAGTGAATTTCCCAGCCAGTACTTTTGAGTTTTGCCAGACAGGAACCCGACTGCACATTTCTACCACGGGATTTGGCGAGGTCCTCCTCCTCGCCACGTTCTTCTCTCCATTTTTCCTTTGATTAAATTCTTTTCCAGACTGGCCTTCTAGCTTCTCCCATACTGGAAATCACTTTAAGAAGTATTTATGAAGAACCTGGGGACGGCTCGGCGGCCATAAAGCCCTGCATCGCTGTCAGCTGGGGCGATGCCCTTTTCCTTTCAACCAGCTCCGTGCTCCTTGACCTTCCTCATTACATCCCCTTGGGTGTAGACAAAGGTCCTGCCACTGCTTCTGTCGTACCCAATTTCAGCAACCTTTTTTGGAGCACTTTTAGCACCATTTTACCACTTATGTTTGAGCTTTGATGTACTTCCTCGGCATGGGTCGCTTCTGAACTTTGGAGTCGTTTCGGAGGTGTTCGGTCCCCCTGGGTGCAGTGCCCAAAGGCTCTGGGCTAGATTTTCTGCCTTCCAGCACGTGTTTTAAGGAAGCCAAGGAAAATCTCATAAACTTGTCAGAAAGGCTCGGGTGACTTGAAAAGCTTCGTCCCAAATGCGAGAAAGGTAGAAGTTTTATTTTTCTTAAGCTCCCATAAGTGATAAAAAAGAAATGTCGGGTTTATGTTTGGTGGCAAAAATTCCTGCAGCCCCAGATGGAATTTGTTGTTTCTGGGGTAACGGGGAGGTGGGGGACAAGACACCGAAGGGCCTGAGGTGTTGCACAACGTGATCTGTGCTTTCAGGTGTCTCCATAGGTGTGTGCTGGGCTGGTGGAGCAATGCTTGCTCTGGAGAAGGTGGCTGCGGGGCTGCGTGAGGGACCTCCTCCAGGTCTGCGCTGGGGGGACACTAGTGGGGGGGCAGAGGAGTCCAAAAAAACCAGGACTGGGTTTTGCCAGACTGCTCAAGCGCTCCGTCGTGCTGCTGTAATGCACGTCTTCTGTGGTGCTACTCATGGGAAGAAGTACTCTGCGGTGTGAGGCATAAGGAGCTGTGCCTCAGAGGAGGCTTTAATTAGATTTTCACTGCCATCCAGGTGGTTTTGCATATCAGACCAGACACTCCGGAGTGCCTCTTGTCAAGGGTCCCTCCAACCTAGGCTGAAAGGCCCCGGTGCGTGCTGGAGAGCCATGACCATTGAGCGGTGGTTTCCAGAGACAGGTTTTTCAGCAGCACGGATCTCGGGCACACTCCTCACGCTCTTTGAGCCTTTGAGTAGCGCCACCAAAAAAAAAAAAAAAAAACGCAGATAAAAATCTGCCAGGCATTTTGAAACTTTTCATATCCTCTGCCACTAAAACTCCATGACTGAAGAAAAGTGGCAGTGGCAGCCTGTCCTGACATGGCTTTGTCCACCAGCGAGAGCCCCCTCCGACAGCAGCCGGGGTCTGGGATAGGCACAGCGCAGTCAGTGCGACCGGCATGGAGGGCTGGCGCTGACCACCCCTGCCAGCAACCGCCTTTCCCCACGGGTGAGAGGAGCCCTCATGAGGACTTGTCTTACGCAAAGGACTGCAGCTCTTGGAGGGCTTCCCCTGGGCAATGACCCTGCTGTTTAAATCATCCCCCTTTTCCTCTTCTCAGTGTAGGGGAATGAAAAGAAGATACCATGCCATTGAGTCGCTCCTTCCCCATCACCGCGGGGATCAAGAAGTGCATCTGGTCCTGCTTTCGAGTCTTCTGGGAGACAGGCAGAAGACAAAGTGGGAGGATGCTACCCCAGGAATAACCACCTGCCTCTGCCAGAGACCTGCAACAATTTTTGCTGCGTGAATGCATCCTGTTATCAGAGAGTGATAAACGTCTTTTCCTGCACTGGGAGTTTGGTATTTGCAGCTGTGGGGCTGCCCACCAAGGGCATGTGCTGCGGTGGTTCAGCTCTTCTGAGGAATGCCCGTTGCCCACACCGCCCTCTCGTTTGAATTTATTTTTATTTCATATGAATTTTCAAGATGTTAAAGAGTCACTGTGTCTCCATGGAAGTAAATGGGAAACGTATGTCAAGTGCGGTACGACAGAAAATTACCTTTTTTAATAGTTTTGTATTGTAAATGAGTAATCGGTCCACTGATAAGGTATAATGACTTGGGACCACAGAAAAGATTCAAGGGAAGGCAATGTTTTCCTTTTCTCTCACAAGTGACTCTCAACTAAGAGAAATTACACTTTTCCTAGAACAGCAACTATAGCAACAGTGGGATTTGACTGGGTAGAGGTCAGGGAGTCTAAGCTGTTTTTCATTGCTGATTTTAACATGCCATCCTCACAATTGGCTATTATTTGTGGTGTTAGGAGCTGTTTCCTGTGATTATATTTCATCTGGTGCTACAGCAGTGCTGAATAATTAAAGCTGTCAGCAAAAAAAAAATGAAGTATCTATACACCTTTGAGAACAACTTCAAAATAATTTGATGGCCCAGTTATCTCAAGAAAATTATTAACAAAAGAAGCTATCCACAGGGCAGAGAAAAACATGCTTTGAGGGCATCTCTGCGTCTTTTCCACAGTATATTGCACAGAAAATTGTTGCCAGCGGCAGTCGTACGAAATTCCCCGGTAACCGCACGCGCGTTGGGGTAGAGCCCAATGGCACAAAGCCACGGCGTGACGGTCAGGCACTCAGTCCCGTACTCAGCCGTAGCTCCTCATTACTCCGCGCCTGCTTTTAGGTGGGAAAAGGTACGTGACGAGTTTTCATCTTCATGCCCCCAGTCACGTCCTGACCTGCTTTCGGGGCTCTGTCACCCGTTCAGAGCCGCCCCAGTCCCACCAGGACGCCGGCGGCCGGAGGAAAGGTGGGATTCTGTCCCTCCTCTGTGCTAGCTCACTGAGCACAGCTTCACGTCTGCACTCCAGCGTGCTTTCCTGCCACGTTATGAAGACAACTATCACGCTGGGTTTTGGGGGGCATGGAGGTGGAACTGAGGATATACAGTTTGCTTTGCAGCCGCAGTAAAGATTGCAGTTCAGATACATTGGTGCGGGCTGCTCCAGACGTCAAATTCGGGAGGAATAAACCAAAAGCAGCGGCACTTTCCCTGGGGATGGACGGTCTTTCTGCGTATCTGTATGGCAGAGGTCTCTGTACGTCATGGGCTGTGTGTGTGCTCTGGCTGTGCTTCCCGTGGCGTTGGCCTGCGTTGTGAATCAGAGGGATCCCGCTGCCGCTCGTGGCTTTCGTTTCCGGGGAAGGACGCACGTGCAGCTGTCGAGGACCTGCTGCAACAGAGCCATGCTAGAAAAACACTCCTCTGAAATTCCTTCCTGACATTAGCACAGCTCGGTCACTCCGAGGATGCAAAGTCTCAGCGCACAGGTCAGTACAACAGGCACCAGCTGCTCGTGTTGTTGGACTTCCGCAGAACGGTGTGAAAAATGCGCAGCCAACTTGCTAAATACAGGAAAATACAGTGGTGATGCTCTTTGCGTAACGTTCTGGGGCCGGCAGGGTTTCCACAGGGCTGCGAGGACTAGCTTAGCTTTGCGGTATCCTCCGATAGAAATGTTACGCTGCTCCCTTTTTTCATTGCATCTGTCTTTTTGTTCCTCTGCATCACAGCGGAAACGCGTGTCCTGTGTGGTTCTGGACAATAACACCCCTCGTGCTCGTGCTGAAGTTACAGATAAACCCTTCCCGGGTTGCTGGCATTAAGCTCCACAAATCCTGAAGCAATTAAACACACAGAGACCTCGGCAGACCTACTCGCATATGCAGTTCCGCAAGTTTGTACGAAGGCATTTGGCTGGTCAAACACATCCGAAACCGAGATAATATCTGTCTGCAGTTCTGGGTAGTAATGGGGCACGTAGCTCAGCAGGGAAGCTGCCGTTTGCATCCACGCCTGCCCGGTGGATGTCAGTCGTCTGGTGTGCTAAAACCCAGCACTCGCACGGCTGGCGGTGCAACGCCTGCGCTCGAGAAGGGCGGGACGATTCCCTCTCTAGAGCTGATGGAAAGAGCCAGCTTATTTCCCCGGAGCCAGCGCTGCCTTAGGTGGCCCTTCTGCTGGAAACCTGGGTTAGCCGTGCGGAGCTGGGGAAGTTCTCTCATGCCCGGAGCTTGGGGTGGCTTCATTTACAAGCCTGTTTATGTTTGTGCACCACACGGAGCAGTTTAATGTCTGGGTTTTTGTGAAGCTTGAGTGTCTGCTTTTAATAAGATTGCCTGCAAGCGCTCAGATTTTCTCTTGCGTAGGGTCATAAACCTCTCGTGTGCCTTTCAGGGGTCCCATCCCTTCCAAGCAGACACACAGCACGCTGCTTTGCTCCCTGTTTTGGCCTGGAGCTTTATTCCACTCTGTGTACACATACAAATACTCTGCACTACGGACAGTTTATACGTACACCTGTATGTGTTTGGAATCTGGGGACAAAGAAATATATCTGTATATAAATATATGGAGTGAACCTCTTGGCAGGGGGATTCAGCTGTGGAAGGGAGACGACTGCTCTTGGGGTCGGCGTGTCCAGGGCTTGCCTGAGGCTCCGTGCTGGCACACGCGGCTGGGACGGGGCCCGCGAGGGTTCGCTGCTTGTGAAGCTTGGGAGAAGCTCGCGGGGCTGCAGAAGCTGTCCGTGGGGTTGCGGCTCAAATCCCAGGTCCTGTTGCCAGCTCAGCCTTGCGTTTGTGTACGTTCAGCTTGTGACTTCCGCGCTTTTCTTCTCTCCTGCCGTCCTTTAAGGTTTACGGTGCTGCTTTAGCTTATCAAGCCCTTACAGCAAAGTCCACCCCCTTCTGCAGAGATGTAAAGTACATTACACGTTAGCGTTTGGTGCATTTAGGTCATGCCTACCTGGTACATTGCTGCTGCTGTGACTTCAGCGTCGGTTGACTTTGTATCGATCGGGCTCATTAATAGTTCCTCCCACGCTGGTACTCGCAGAGCATTTGGGTCAGCACTGGCACCCGGCTCGGACGTGCCCTCAGCGCGGCTGTGACATCATGGCGATAGCAATCGCTGCCTGCGCAATGGAAATGGCAATGCTGCTCCTCCCCTCAGCCCTTTCTTTCTTTGGGAACTTTTCCCCGTCTTGGGAATCAATACAACCTGCTGATCCATACACTGCTAAGAACTGCTAACTAAACCTTCAGTTCTCAAAAAAGGACATAATTGACTGCTTTTTCTCTGCTTTGATCCCTTGTTCAGTGCAACTTACCTCACCCTCTCTCGGCATTTAGCTGTTTGTGGGGTTTCTGTATGATTATGGCTGTTAAGTTGTGTCCATATTGCGCTGCTGCTTTGTGCTGCATCCCTGCAAGTGACTCCGCTTGGCACTAGGACAGCAGATGCACACAACGTTAGGTAAAGAAGATTCATCCTCCTGTGGCGAGAGTTCCTCAAAATGGAGGAAAATCCAGGCAATAAATCAAGCGCATAAATATTCACATCAAACGCGAAACCTGCAGGGCGCACAGAAAGGCCACGTGTTGTTATATCTCCCATTATTTATTGCTTTATCAGACAGAGGCATTATTGCATTGTAAAGGATATATACTTTCCCCATCACGAGGAGGAAAGAACCGTACAGCCCTGGCAAATCAGGGTAGAAATTGCTGAGATGATACACAAGCCTTGACCCTAAGCCCACTGGCATCAAGGAAAGACTCTTATGGCTGAGAAGTTGTGCTCCTGGTCACGTATTTTTTTTCTCCTCTCTCTTTCTTTCCAATTACCTAGAAGAAAATAAAAGCCTTAAAGCACTACAGCTCGTGGTGTTTGAGGAAGTAGGGAGTCAGCTTTTTGGTTGCAAGCAGGGATTATTTGGGGAAAGCGATGGACAGTGCATCATTGATCAAAAGTCCAGGCTGCGTCTCTGCTTTGGGAACCTCCCAAGCAAACAGGCTCCGTACGGAGAGTGCGAGCCTGCCTGCAGCTCCAGCGCTCAGAAGTAAATGAGGGCCAACGTCACGTCTGTTGTCTCTGATGTGAACGATCTGGGAGGGGAAAAAAGTTAGCAAAAGGTTAAGGTCTCCTATTTCTGCTCCAGAAGTACAGAAAGGCACGGCGGTGAGTATCTCAGAGCCCTCCGAGGCTGCTCCCTACGAACTCATGTGGGGCGGCCGGGAGGCAAAGGCAGGATCCCGACTTCTGAGCTTGGCGGTGAAACATGCCGTGAGAAATTCGGTGTTACGTGCATTGAGGGATATATTTCCATCTATATTTGCACCTAGAGCCCGACAGGATCTAGATCAGCCTGATCTTTCATTTCATGGTTAAATGGAGAAGCATAAGATATTTCTGTCAGTTAACCTGGGGCTGAAAGAAAAAGTGGGGAAAATAAACAGCCCCTGGTTCCCACTTGGGATCAAACAGGATTATTTTTTCATCAGATTGAAATTAAAATGGTATTTGGTTTGGGGTGCTGGATTTTTTTTCTTTTCTTTGTCTTTTATCCTTCCTTAAAACAGACATTAAACTAGATTCCAAAGGAATTTACCTTAAACCCCAGCAGCAAGGTTAACAGCCCAGATATTGCCCATTGTATCTGTAGAAAGAAAATGTTCCCGTAGTGTTCTCAAGGCTGAAAAGCAAAGACGTGCTGGAGCTGAACAACACTAATTGCAGGTAGAGCATAAAGCCCTGGACGTTACCCCAGATCCCCGGTGAGCGGGGCCGGCGAGCCCTCCGTCCGTCCATCCGTCCATCCCTCAGCCCCGCACGCAGCCCACGCTTGGCGTTTGGCACGGGCGAGTCTCGGAGCAACTGTGACTGATCCTGGAGAAAAAGTCCGTCCTTGCCGTGGGGAAAGCAGATGCGTTTGCTTTACATTAATGGTTTTCAGGAAGAAAGTCTCATTTTGCCCCGAAAATACAGCTTGGCAAAGCCACAGCGCTTCGTGGCTTCCCACGGCGTGGGTGAAGGCAGGTCTGGGCGCAGAAGAGCGTGCGGTTAAGCAGTGCTTGAGCAAACCAAGGCACGGAAGTTGTTGGGCTTTCTGGACTGTTTTCAAACAATGAGCCTTTAAGCGCTGGTTAACTCCTCATAAAATGGGGCTGAGCCAAGTCCCAGGAAAGCCTCGTGATTCACTGAGGAATGTAAGCGGTCGGTATTTCTTTATATATTTCTTCCATCCCCTTTATTAAAAATTGAAAGAATTGGTGTAAATTGGACTCATTTTTTGCTCTGCCCTCCAAATAAAAATATTTTTGTAGTAAGAAAAATATTAGGTATATGGGTTCAGTTCTCTCTTGCTGCAAATACATCTGCCTACAAAAAAATGTACTGAGGGTAAGGGAAACCGGCAGAGTTAGATGTAGAAGCAGAAATTCTCTAGTTAGATTTGATCTGGGGGACTAAAACATCCACAATCACCAGCTCACAGAAAAAAAAAAAAAAAAAAAATCATCCTTTATTCCTGCCCCGTGCAGCCCCCAAAAGCTTTTCTGGGAGCTTTAGGGAGACCGCTGGTCTCAGGGGCTGAGAAAGAAGTGTTATATAGTGGAAAAAACAGATTTATGCTATCTAGAGGAGTCCTGGGGTGTGCGGGGAGCAGGGCTGAGCCCCAGGACAGGACAGGGCTCCAAGGGGAGCATCTATTCTCATTCTCCTGTATCCCCCACCCCCGCAGGCACCCAGCCCTCAGGCTACCGGGGGAAAAAATGTAGAAAATGTCATTCTTTGGGGAACGCTATTTTGGCTATGCCCATAAATGGAAAGATTTTGAATTAAAGCTATCTCCGTGGGGAATCAAAATGTTGAGGGTGTTTGTTTATCTCCTTGTCACTAATAAAACCAAATTGCCTTTTAAAAATAGTCCTCGTGCCTTATGCAGACAGGCAGGAATGATGCAGCGGGCGGGGAATGAGACTGGAAAATGAACGATCTCGAAATTATTTCCCCATCTGCCACAAGGTTTGGGGAAGCTCCTGGGTCTCTGCTTGGCCATGCAAAGCCCTGGAGATCCAGCACCCTCCTGCCAGGAGACGCCTGCTACCTGCCACCTGCGCTGTACCAGCCCCGCGGCCATCGCACATCGGGGCTCGCCACCCTCTGCGTCCCCAGCCTGGCCACGGGGCACGGACAGCGTGGGATGGGCGGCGTGATGAGCGGCGAGCTGCCCCTCTGCTCCCGGGGGCACGGCAGAACTAGCACCTCTTCCCGAGCTCGTGCCGGACACAAACATCTCTCTCTCTCGCCCGTCTCGCTACGCAGTAGGAACCGAGCGCAGAGGAACGGGTTCTCCTCCCTCGTCCGTCGGTGACGGCAGCCAGCAGCCAGGCTGGGCACCGCCGGAGCTTCCATGCAAACGTCCGTAGGGCCAAAGCCTCCCCCGGGCCTCGGGGCGGCACGGTGGTTATCTCCTGAGGAGCCGATGGGCTGAATGCCAGAATTCCTTGGAAAACCAGTCAGTGATTTCTCACCAGGCGTGATCTGACGCCAGACCCAACACAATGTCCGTATCTCGGGGCGGAGGAGACTCCTCCTGGTGCCAAAGAAAGGCGCCGTGGGCGGGGGGGTGCTCTGTGCCTTGCCCGCTGCCCCCAGCTAACAAGAGGCATTGTGTCTGCGGGGCGAGAGACCCCCCCCAAATCACCCCATGTGCTGGGGCAACCCAACCGGACATTCAGGATGTGTGTAACGAGCCGCAACCAGGAGAAGCACAAGGGCTGTTACAACGCTGCGAGCAAACGAGGACGGACGGACGGGCTGCCGGCGCAAACGAGGACGGACGGACGGGCTGCCGGCGCGTTGGAAGCTGCAGGGCACGCAGCGCCTGGCAGGGAGGAGGGCTGGCGCGGGCGTCTGCGGGGTTTATACCTGTGCGGCCTCAGAGCAAGGGTCTCGATAAAGCTCCTGGTGTGTTAGTACAGGAATGGGTGCAAGAAAGGACCGGACAAACCTGGAGAAGCAGCATTGCCTAAACCTGCACGTCATCTCTCGGCTTCTTCACAAGTTAACGTTAATTTTCTGACGTTTCATTTATGCCCAGCGAAATGAATGCAGGCGCCTCCGGGGACAGGGGTGAAGACGCAATACTGTACTACACGGAGGGAACTACTACACGGGCTTGCATCTGCAAAATGTTTTTAAACTGCACATTTGTCGACATGTAAGTGCAACGCTGAAAATCATTAGGAATAAAACAGCAGCGGGAAGCTGTGGACGTGACCTACAATTGGCCTGGGACGGCAGAACCCTTCATCTTTATCCGCTGATCTGTATCTTAAATTTTAGATCAATATTAAACAGAGCTGACTCTGAAAAAAAGCACACGCCGCTGTAAGTGATGCACCACCCGTTTCAGCGCCCAGCGTTGAATGCCTGCTGCTTAAACCCTTGGCCCCGGGTGGGAAGACTCCTTACCGCACGAGGTGACGCCGCTGACCGACGTCAGCAAAGCTCGGCACGTGCACAAACGGCTGCGAGTTCGGTGCCTGCAATCCAGCCACGCTTCTAATTCTCCAGGGCTGGTCATTAATATTAGATGAAAGCTCAGATAATGAAAATGGCTTTTATAGTAAAGAGCATTTTGTTACCTCCCGAGAAACAGTAAGATGCAACACGCTGCACTTCATTTTTTCTGGCCATCAATCTTCCTTCAGGCAGCTGCTTTATAAAGGGCAAGATATGAACGGAAGAGCCTGACACCACTCAGCAGAGCACTCCCGCAATTAGGGAGCGGAGATTCCCCCCTCTGATTAGGGGAGAAAGGTCAGGGGACGACTGCACCGCTTTCCACCTAATTCACGGCAATTCTTTCTGGTGCTGCAGGGAAGGGGAGGTGGGGGGGCGCGACAGAAGGGAGACGGGGGTGGGGGTGTACGAGACGGGGAGACGGAAGCCTTCGCGGTGCCGTTCGGCCGCTCCGTGGGATGTTTGAGCCCTTCCGCGGGACGACAGGTCGGGGGGCTGCCCTGCAACCGGAGCGCACGTGGAACAGCTCTCCCATGAGCGGCCGGCCCCGTTCAGAAGGCAGAGGGAGATTCGCTGGCGGTTCCTCTGGCGTGGCACCGCCGTCGCCCAAAGGACTGTCACTGTGCCAAGGTGTGCACCGCGTCCCCTCACCACGGCGCTTCCCGGGCCAGCCGCAGCCCCGAGCCCCAGTGCCCGTGCCTGGGGGCTTTGACGGCCCTCTCTGGGGCCTAATTTATTATTCAAACTGGAGGAGGGCGAGATAAGATAGAAAGCACTTTCCAAAAGCTCTGTATCACCTTATACTGGGCGTTAAACCCACGTTGCTTTTGAACAGGGTGCCTGGACCATGGCACATCCAAATACTGAGCCCAAATGCCTACACAGTCACTAATTCCTAATTTTTTCCGGAGCGCATTAGCTAAACACAGCAGAACGTGTACTTCAACCCAGCGAAGTGCAATGTCTAGCAATGGAGCCCTATTTTTTTTTCTCCAAAAGCCGCTCTCAGTGCACCTCCTCCCCCCCGCTTCCCTTTCTGTGCGTGTACACGCGTGCACGTCCCCAGCACCCTCCCGCTCTGTCCCTCGTCCTGGTGCACGCTCCCTGCCCTGCCCCGCTGCGGCAGACTGCGGGCGATGCGTGGGGTGCACGGTAATATTTAACACTTTGCAGTTATTGAGTAGTCGCTCGGGGCCTTACAAATAATGCAATCTGAGTAACAGCGTACGGCGAGCGCAGCTGCGTTAACTGCCGATGCATCAAAGCCGAGGGAGAAGAAGAGAGCCTTCCCCGGAAACTTTCGTGCGTGGCTGGGCGCGCTGCGGTGTGGGTAGCCACATTTCACCACCCTTGCCGTGCAGCGATGGATGGGTGACAAAGCACCTCCAGAAAGATGGAATAGGGAAGTTAGATCACAAAAGAGCTTGACATGAGATTTCCTTTAATATGGAGCAAAACCGAAACAGCGCTGTGATTTTTGAAGCGACTTGGTGCGGGCTCGGGGGCGGGTAAGCCCGTCTAAAGGTGAGCGGGGGGCATCTGATTTAATTAAGCGCAGCGAAGCATTCCTCTGGAGCGAGGCCCGCGGCAGGCGTTACCCGCCGTGAAGAAGCCACGTGCAGGGCTCACGGGGGTTTGCACGGGGGCTGCGGGCGGCGGGACAGCCCCGAGCCTCGGCCGTGCCAGCCCAAGGCTTGTGGGGCTGCGCTCCCACGGGGTGCCCCAGGCGGCAGGCACGGAGCTCTGAGGAACAAGGTCCCAGCAGAGCAAGGAGGACTTTTGTGGGGCTCAGCCCTGCCGGGCGGTGCGCCAGCCCCAGGCGCTGGCTGTAGGAGCGCAGCTTGGGGTCCCCAGCTAGCAAAGGGGGGGGCGTGCAGCCTTCCAAAAGGTCTGTCAGCAGTGTCTCCTGGGGCTGCAGCTGGTCCCCGGCTGGGTTTGGAGATGACAGCGCTGTCACTCAGCAGGGCTTGTTTCCAGCAGTTAAAAAGTCGTACAGTGAGCCAAACTCCCAAGCTCCTGATGAAACCTCTCTCAGGAGGGAGTTTTCTCATGCGAGCATTGACCAGTGTTTTGCTGAAAGGCATGCGTTAAACCCCGCGCCACCAGGTAATTCCAACCCCAACGTTGCTGAAATCCAGAAGGAAATGGGATTCCCTGGTATTACACATCGCTGACACATTCTGTGGGGCTGAGCAAAGTGAAAGGGTTTGGCCCAACACGGACGAGTTCATGCTGTTCAAAGTCGTTCTGCTAACAGCACCTGCACGGGAGGGGGTGTAGACCCTCGCCCACCAAAGGCTGAGCCCATCCACCCACCGTCACCTTCTCCCACTGAGCCCCCAGAGAAAAAAACCCTCGGAATTAGAGAAAAACAAAACCAAACAAAAATCCCCCACACTTGCAGACTATGCTCTGCTTTTAGCATGCGCTTCAGCTGCTTTCATTTGCCTTTAAGCAATTGTGTCTCCTCCCCTCCCCCCCCCCCCCCCCCCCCTTATTTTGAAACACTCCAGAGGAGACCTTCAAGGCTTGTCTGGAGCCCTGCATGGGCCCCGTGCCGACACCAACCCCTTGCACGGACGGGATCTGCTCCGTGGCGCTGCCGTTCTTCCAGCGTGTCAGAAAAAAATTCCTTTAAACACACCTGCAGCCTAACTCATCTGAATTAGTCCTGCTGCTAATTGTGGGAGGAGAACCACTTGCGAAGCGTGGAATGAATCACTTGCAAATGGATATGAAGCTCGTTTGGAAAGGGAACCAAGAGAAGAACTGAGCCGAGCAGCCTCAGCTCCCTGGGGGGACAGAGCTGCTCTGGGTGGCAGCGACTCCCCTGCCTGCAGCATCTGCGGGTCCCGCGCAGCCCTGGGGCTGGATAACCACGCGTGGATTGTCTGTGTGTGTCGCCTTGGCCGTCGCTTTACGGGCTCTCCTAGCGGCAAATGGCAGGGGGTGACCTGGGACAGGGAGCTCCACGTCCCCCACTCCGCTCCCCGGGGTCCATGCTCCCCGCGGCCCCTGGCAGGAGGAACAAATCTCGCCCGGCTTTCCCTGGGCTGGGGCAGCGCCACGCTGGTCCAAACCGCTCGTTCATCCCCAGCCAGACTCAACTCGCTGCCTCACTGTTTCTCATCTTGCCCTAGTTTTTTAATAATTAATCAGCCCAGAGGCACCAAGCAGCCAAGTGCGGTGACAGCGCCGAGATTTGGGAAGGGCCGGTGGGCTGCAGAGCGCGCGGCAGCGGGACCGGCTCCGGGCTCAGCTCTGCAGCCGCCGCTCTTTTAAGGGTAAATCTGTTGTTAAGGTGTTAAACCGACCGTCCCTTCTCATTTTCCGTGCCCAGGGAGCAGGGCGAGGCAGGCAGCACTTCCAACACAGGTGGTTTAAGGGTTCCCCCCCCCCCCCAAAATCTCCTTTGTGGGTTGAAGGGAGCATGACCCGCTGCCCCTGGCAGCCTCTCGATCTGCCGTTGGTAAGGACGAGAAAGGGGGTTTTGGGGGGTTCTGGGTTCAATTATGGCAGTGCCACTTTCAGATTCCTTCAGTTCTATGTGACGCACGTTGGGCACCAGCCGAGCTGCACCAGGCGTAGAGCTGGGCTAAAAATAAACCCGGAGCGTCGCTGCTGTGTTAGTCTCCTGATGATATTTCTTGGTTTGTTTTATAACATCTTCAAGGCCAGTCAAATGTGGGGGGGAAAAAAAAAAAAATAAAAAGAATTTTTGCTTTTGAGGCTGGATCAAGAGCCAGCTGGTACAAATCAGTGGCAGTTCACGGACTGGATACGCAGCGTTACATTCACCTTGGTGCTGATTCACACACACGCTAAGGCATACTATGTAAAAAGTATACAGTTTGTGCTGCTCCGTAAGGCATTCTTATCCTGATACCAGTTTAACTTATGCTAATTAATTAAATGACTGAACAGATTAATTCAGCACTCACCTGCCTGTATAGAAGAAAGGGACCGTGGTGCAACTCAGACTCAGCAAGCAGCCGAGCGCTGGCACCCCAAAAGAGAGACGGGGGAACGGGAGGTGGTGGTCCGGCAGACCTCAGGTTAAGGAGTTGTCGGCGCTACGGAGAGAAGGTCTAAATCAGAGAGAAAAGCTTCCCGACAGGGAATGTTGGAAAGAAAGCTCATGCTTTTAAACCCATTCAGACATTGCATTAATGGTCTGGGAGGGGTAAGGTCTGCGCAGGTCTGCTCCCCGTACTGCAGGTCCCCGTTACGCTTTCCCCAGCCCGTTACCTTGGTTCGGTATATAAATCACGTAAACATTTTTGCTGGCTGGCTGCTCTGGATAACGCAGCCTGGAGCCGGGGCCCTCACCCGTTGTGCGCTCTGCACGCCCGGGGCTGGTTGGTGCACGCACAGACCGAGCGCGCCAGCTCAGAGCATCACCAGCAGCTTTGTGCCGCTGCCCTCCGCCCACCTGGCGCCGGGAGGGGATACTCCTCCTTTTTTTGTCATATCTTACTCTTTGCAAAGCTGTCTGGAGGAAGAGCTCAGCTCCCCGCGTGGGCAAGGGCACGGCTGCGTCCCCGCTGCGTGATGTGATGGGCACAGTGGTCCCCTGCGCTGTCCCTCCCCGGACGCCCGCCTTGGCAGGTCCGGCTGGGGCTGGGCTGCTGGAAATCAGCTCACTTCACTTTTTCTTTTTTCCTGGAGGCAAAAAGTCATTTCTGGCTCTGAAGGCCAGGGCCAGAGCCGTTGTCCGCTAATGAATGCAAACCATCAGTGAGCAGTAATGGAAAATCGGGGTTAGGTGGCAGGCAGTGACTTGCTTTCAATGCACAAAAAGGCCCTTTTAAATTTAAATTTAGCGAGGAATTAAAAGCACATATAGGCGGACTCTATTAGAAAGTGAAAAATTTGATCTTGGCTATTAATCTGTTATAAGAATACTTTCATTTCCTTGCCATATGTATCCAGTGATAGACTTGCATAAATGAGATCGCATTAAAATGTACTTTATGTTTCTAGTCAAATCTCTTTTATTATTATGCAAGACCGAGTTAGGGAAAAAAAAAAAAACAATTATAGAAGCAGACTAAGAGGAGTAAATTATTTTAACTCATTTATACAAGTGAAATACTGCTCCTGCTTGGAGGCTATACATTGTGCAACACTAAAATGCCTTGGGAAGAGGTTGCTCTATCGCAGCCCTGCTACCCGCTCTAGGATGACTTACGGGCCGTGGAAATACAAACAGAGCCTGAGAGTGGCTGGTGGAGCACGGGGCTGCAACGTCGCACGCCTTGACCGGGTCCGGACGCACAGGGACTGAGCAGAGCCTTCCTGTACCGCCCTGCTCGCTGTCGGTCACCTGGCGGGGCTGTCCGGGAGGCTCTGACCTGCCCCTTGCAGTGCCTGGGGGGTGTGTGGAGCCCCACCAGACTGACCCGCTGTCCAGGCTGTGAAGTTAAAAAAAAACAACCCCAAACCACAAAAAAAAAAAAAAAAAACCCTCCCAACAACCTCTCCCTGCAAAAGCGACCAACCCCAAACCCACAAACCAAACTGACCCAACAATAAAAAGAAAAACCTGTTTGTAACAAGTTTCTCCAGCAGCCATCGGACTCGTGAGTTCAGCGTGTGGGCTGCAGCCCCGTCACCCTCTGACCGCGACTGCGCAGCGACGCGGCCGTGCATCGCGCTCCTTCTCCCAGCTGCCGTGGCTCCAAAGGGGAAAAGGACGGACGGGTAGACTTGGGGCAGCCCAAAACAGCCCAGAGCCCTGCGAAGGGCTGCGGCGGCTGTGCAGGCGGTTTTGAGGCAATGGGGGGGTCAACCGGAGGCGCTTGGAAAGGCGCTTCCACCTCTACGGAGCATCGGTCGGCGAGCGGTGGGACGGTGTCGGCCCCATCCTCGTCCCTGAGGGCTGGGACGGGGGCATCCAGCCTGGACAGTCCGGGGTGGAAGAGAGCACGTCCCGCATTTCAGGGTGACCTGGCCTGGCTTCAGGCGGGCTCACGTGGCTTCTCCAGAGTCCTGCCCACCAGAATTATTCTGCACTTCTGATTTCACATATATATACACAGATATTCATATGTATTTTTATATATATATATATATGTACATTCATATATAAATATTACATTTGGCCTGTGCCTTCGTTTGACTTCAAAATGTGGCTGTTCTAGATGGTCTATACTTCATGCAAGCTGCCGCTACTGGCACCCTGCACCGGTGGACGGGGCGAAGCTCCCGTCAGGCTAGCGAGGCCAGGCGGCTGCGTGCCACCGGTGCTGCCCGCTGCAGCCGCGCTCTGCCACGGAGGTCTGCAGGGGCTGCAGCAACGCGGCTGCCGGGCGGCGCGTGGCTTGGGGGAGCTGTGGGGCGTGTGTGGGTCCAGGGGTTAATTCGGAGGCGAAGGGACTACTGGCAGCCTGAAACCAGCACAGAAGAATGGGACGGATGTTTCATGGCAAGAAGGAAAAAGTGGTTTATGTCTTATCACTTACGTTGGCAGATGAGGCACAGCTGGCTGGTTTATGCCTTAAATACCTGGGCACCCAAACCCCTGCCATATTCCTGCCGCATTTCAAACGTCTTTTAACTTCCACTTGAGCTGACAGAAGACCCGGCAGAGGCCACAGCGTCGGATCCCTCACGCACAGACGCTGCGGACCCAAACGCTTCCCCAGGACGGGGCAGGCACTGCTGCACAGCAGACGTGTGCATCAGGCTGCGGCTGAAGCTGCAAAGTCCAGTCTGGCCTTTTCTAGAAGAGGGTCGCAACCAGAGGCTGGATCAGGCTTAAAGCTGCAAAACGCAGCGCCCTTTTGGCTCGCGTTAATACAATTAGTAAGTTAACCTGAAACTCCCTGCCCACGAAATTAGGATCCTGGTGTGAAAGGGCTTTGGTTGCGAGGTGCCCAGAGCCAACCGGTGTTTGGCAAAGGCGACTCGGTGTCTGAACCCGGTGCCCCCCGATTCCCCCAGCGCCCGGATCAGCCCCTCCTCAGCTGGGCAGGATCCGCAGCCGTGCCCCGTTTCACAGCCCTGCCCCAGGGCTCCAGCCGGCTGAAGGGGCAGCCCACGCCGAAGCGCTGAGTTGGCACCAGAACAGCCCAGCTCATCTTTCATAAAAAAATTGCCATCCCTGTCTGGTTTTATCTGCAGTAGAACCTCCTGAATCTCCCGCTTTTTAATCATTAATAGACAGCAAAGATCTACAGCTGTTTGCATTTGTGAAGCCTCAGATTACTAACGGTTTCTGATTTTCAGAAAACAGGCTAGAGATTCTTTAGTAACGGATGAAGAAATGGCAAATATCCGGGCACTGAAACGAAATCCCTATTGTCAAGGCAATTAAATATCTCGTTCCTGTTGCACTTGGTTTACCGTGCCTGCCTGCTGGCAAACCGCTCTGCAGTAACTTTTGTGTCATTACCGTGAATTAACCGTGTTCTACACTCTATAAATATTAATTACAATCAAGACGGATTCGGCATGGCAGATGCAAAAATGCGATGGCGCTATCGTCTCGAGCAGACAGAGATACAGAGTCTTTCAAGCCAGCACGACGCTGTCGGCAGCTCAGACCTTGCCACGACGCGTGGGGATTTTTGTGCATAGCCTCAAAGAGCGTGCACATTCTAGCTGAAGTCCACAAAGAAAACAGAACACGGGAGCACCTGGTAGCTTGATGCTGTATTTTTTTTTTTTTTGGGGGGTCTCTTTTCTTTAAAGTAGCGGTCAATGACACATTTGGAGATAATTAAAACTAAGCTTGAGCTTTTTTTAATATGCCATGAGTATTAGCAGCTGGATGAGGAGTAAGCCAGCAAAAAGCAGCATACTTCTTATAGCATCTATAAATAAAACCAGGCTTCAGAACGGAGAGCGCAGTCTTTCTCTCTCCCTCCCCCCCGGCTTTTTCCCTTGCACAGAAAATCTTTCCTTTGTGCCAGGACTG
Source organism: Grus americana (assembly GCF_028858705.1). NCBI lineage: Eukaryota > Metazoa > Chordata > Aves > Gruiformes > Gruidae > Grus > Grus americana. Next base: position 17,029,575 of record NC_072866.1, read on the forward strand.
AAATATTAGCACTGTGTTCCCTCCTGTGTTTTAACAGACCTCATTGCAGCTAAGTGCCAAAAAAGTGGAATTCCTGAACAGCAGGTGAAAAGAAAACACAAGATCAAAAGCAGTTCTGGCTGCCAAGAGAACCTGCAGCACTGCTTGGGGGTGCATGAAAGAGTCACGCAGGCTCCTGGTGCTGGCAAAGACTTTTGGAAGGTCATCAAGGAGTTTTTTTCAAGCATCCCACATCAAAAAGCAGCGCTAGGAGACAACCCTCCAATACATCATGAGGATTGGTACATCGCGCTGCTAAAGATACCGATCACCCGCCTGTAGGAGAACTTAACTCTCTTTTCCCCATTGCACCCACGGAAGCAGCTCTAAGGAATCAGTCCTCTGAGTGGAGCCTGTGGTTAAGAAAATAAATTACAGTGTTCGTACTGGGTGAACGTTAGGCAACGCCTGGTTTGGGTCTGAAATCCACGGGGGGAACCACGGAGGAGATGTGTCTTTCTGAGCTCATCCCTTCAGCAAAGGGCCCGCAGTTTGCCGTGCATCAGCCCTAACGCTTGCTCCATTTCTGCACCCGGCGGCCGATCCCATGCCCAGGACTCCGTCCTTTCCTTTGGGGTGAGGCACGCTCTGGGGATGCGTGGAAGAAACCGCTCCAACGCTCCTCCTAGTTAATGGCCTTCAGAAAAGAGACCCAAGTCAAGCTCCCTGTTAATCCCTCCTGCCCCCTCTGCCTGCCGCTCCCTGACACCTTTGGCAAAGGCGGGGAGGATCTGGCCCGAAAGCAGTCGTCCCAGTTGGAACACAAGGAGAACTGCCGGACCGGGCAGCGCGCCGGCATCAGCACCGGCATCACCCATCGGTACTGCTTCGTCCCGCTTTTCTTCCTCAATATGACCAAGCCAGCACAGTTCTTTGAAATAAAGACTTACGTTAGTGGGGTTGAAAACAATACGAGGTGCACATCTATTCCTAAAGACAGCCTTTTTTTTTTTTATTTTAAAATTCTGCATCTGAAAACACAGTATGACAGAAAGCATTTATATACAACTGCAGTGTTTTTGGTATAATACAGTATTTAATACATCCATTTCTTTTTCTGCAAAAAAATTTGCTTTGTCGGACAAAAAACCAAACTCCCATTGACAAAGAATACAGCTAAGGCACATTGTTTTCTGCTAAATGAAAGACAAAAGGGTGCAAAAACGGGTAGTGCAATAATTGCTGAAAATCACATTCTACTACAAGAAAAGCATTCTGACTTTGAACTTTGATTACCGGTCAATTTAAGACATTTCAATATCTCATAAAATACTCCTTTAAATAAATAGCAAAATATCTACATCTTTCAGTGTGTTCCATTTGAATTTCCAATTTTTTTTTAAACTTTGCTGTATATACATGGTTTTCTTTTTTCTTATTCAATAGCTTACAAAATATTTCTGTACAGTTTTATGCATATAATGATCTATAACAAAATAGTTATTTCTTAAAACTATATTACCACCAGTCTTTGAAAATGACAGAATAGGAATAACTTATTATGGACTACGTTAGGCAATAGAAAAATCCAATCAACCCAACCCAAAACCAAAATGACAAAGTCAGAAAAACCATTTCATTAACTCGAATTAATTTTTTTTTTTGTTTCACAAATCTTGTTTTCTAAGTAAACCCAGTTGCCTGTGGGTTGTATCCGCCTCTGAATACCAAAACAGGATAGGATGTGGGACTCCTAAAAGCACTGCAGCCTGCCGGGAATATTGGTGCTACTGAAACGCAACAGTTCTCCATGGAGAAAAGTATTAAAGAAACCCAAGAGATCCAAGCCGTAGCAGAAGTCCTTGGTTTCTGCTGACTTTGACAACCTTTGGGTGAAGCTCCAAAAGCCAGATTTTTGGAAATGCATTTATGACTTTGATGATAGAGCCAGACTCCTCTGTCTCCTAAATGTACCGTTAGATTCCCAAACATCACTCAGAATCTGGCCCCAGGCGGTGAAGTTCTTCAGGTTGTAAGACCATACCATTAAGAGGATGTATCTTCTCCTGGCTACCAGTACAAATCTGAAAGGAATGCTACTACGCCATGTCAAAATGAATGAAATTACTCCAGAATTTGTCTTGTGCATCTGAGAACAGTCTGTCCTGTTACAGTCTGAAGATAAATTAAAAGTTATTAAGTTTGTACTTCGTAGGTAATTAAATCAACCTTCCCTATCTACAGTGAGTTGCAAAAGACAGAGCTCGTAATTTCCTACGGTTTATACGAACGTTTGAGCCTTCCTTTTGCCCAAAGGGAAGGTCATTTTCTTCCCTTAAAGACTGCATTTGTAAGCAATTTCTATTGTGTTTGTGAAGTGTAAGCTGACAGCAACACAACAGAGCTGTAATAGAAATCTCAAGGTGCCTTTTATTCCTTCAACAACAAACGGAAAAAGTGAGCAAGACACAGACACCACCTAACTTCCTAACACCGTTTAAGGCCACATTTAGAAAGGATGAAAGTAAGGCTTCCTTTAAGGGGCAACACACTGGGTGCCACAACGGGAACAGACACCGAGCAATCCAAAGCTGATCGGATTCACCCAAGGGAAATCTGAAACAACATCCTGATCTTGGCCAGCAGGTCTGCGCCTTCTTTTGGATGTAAGCAGGAAAAGAAAATGCAACGCCATAGACATCCTCCTCCAGAATATATATTCCCAGCAAACTGAAGGTGCTCCCCTAGCAAGAGATTGCGATCTTCTCAGTCGAGGGTGTTAATTACAACAGAACCAAAGACACGTCAAGTCATTACAATATACAAATGCAGCGCGATGAACCGCGCCTAGAATTGTCACTCTGTTATCAGAGGCACCTGTACAGTATCTTGCTGTTTATTTGGCAAGGTTACAAGTAATACTTCTAGGGTTTAACAAAGTAGAAAGAGAATTTGCATAGATTGTACATTCAGTTCAAGGAGATTTCTGGTACCTTTTTTTGTTGTTATCAGGTAAACGTGTTTGCAGACACAGTGAGGTAGCAGCTGTGATAGCACCCATGAGCAAAAGAAGGTAACCAAGGCAGAAGCAAAGAGCAGAGAGTGAGCTACACGCTACTGATAGCATCAAGGAGCAACATCAACACGGGACCCGCAGTATCACATCACGAGGGTTAATCGCTGCCAGCGCCACACTGAACTGGAGCAGCCTAACGCTACCGTGGTCCTGGGCGACACGGGCTGTAAGGTCTTGTTGCCGCAACTGTAAACGCTCTCAGCCTGATTCGCCCTTCCCTTGCTGTGATGGTGGTGGGGAGGTTCGCAAAGGCCCCAGCCTCTTCTACTCTGCGCCGTCGAAGGGACTTACGAACCAGAGCGTTGGCTCGCTCTTGAAGAGTCTACAGGACACCAGGTATTTCCCTACAAATTCTCCCTCGCTGCCCTTAACCCAAACGTTTGTTTGGCTCCTCTGTGCCTGGCTGCAGCAGGGCTCTGGAGGCAGGCGCTCCGGCTCCCTGGCACTCCTGCTCGGGCAGCGTCCTGTCCCCGCCATCGCTCCTACCCTCTCTGTGGGCATCAGCCCTGGAGCTGTCTTGGCAGAAGCCTGAGGGTTTGGTCTGGAAAGGCTTTTTTACATGACGTTTTCAGTCGTCATTTAACATGGGGTTCATGTAATGTCCTACGAATCCTTACGACTGTCTTGGAGGCCTTCAATGGGAGAAATAAAAGCACCTCTGGATCATCACCTTTTCACAACCAGACTGAAGCAAAGGCCAGTGGGAAACACCACTAGCCACCTTCTACCAGGCTGGTCTTACGCCGTTGCTGAAATCACCAAACCTACTATTCCATGTATTGAATACCCACGCCTGAAAATCAGGAAAAGGTAATTGCTATCACTTTTACCAGCTCCTTCACGTGTGTTAGCACTGAGCTGACTGCCGGCTGCTCTGAAACGCAAACTTTTCCGATCCACAGCTAGGGTTTTTGAAGAAGCCTAAGGGATTTGGCTCACACAAGTACAGAATTTCCTGCTCCACGGAAAGCGGTGGAATTGGCCAAGGTTTCATGTGGCCAATTCCTGGAGCTTTGGGATCTGGGAAGACAACGAGGAGGGTGTGATAGCCGGCGGCAAGCTGGCAGCTCTCTGACAGCTGTGATGAAAGAGAACTACAGAAATCAACAGGAAGTTGGTCCTCGTTGCCTGGCCACAATAAAAATCTGGATCTTGTTTTCTTTTTATCTGGGAAGTCAAAGCTGAGATCTCACAACATCAGCGTTTCTCAGCCTTGCTGTGCAGAAGGCGCCCAGTTTGTTCAAAGGTTTGTTGCAGCACAATTGTGTCAAACTTTTACAAAGTTTTGGCATCTTCTTTACCCTTCACCCCTCCCTTCGCTCAGGTTTAGAATATCCCAGTTCTGATTCACTGACTTCACTACTCTGTTCACTATAATCGTAGCTAAGAGTGATGGAGACTTCGTTAGTATTGCAATTAGTGCTGTAGGAGATGGACAGAAGGTGAATACACGTTAGTTGGTCCTTTCGAAGGTGCTGCCGGATCATTGTTAATATGCCGTTAAACAACCGTACATGCGTTGTGCACTGAAGCCAATACCTAGGAAAGTCAATTTGCAACACACGAATGCACATTCCTGTATCTCTAGGCTCAGCAATAACGAAGGCTTAACAACAGAGACACAGATGGGCTTCCCTGTATAACACTTGCCATCGTGAAGGAATTGTTAAAATTCTCTGCTTGCCGAGAGCACAAAAAAGACATAATTTCAATTCTAAAAAACCCTTGAATATCAGAAAATGAAAATACAAATATTACTACTCAATGTCCAAATGTCATCAAAGAAAGAATTGGACGAATCTGAAAATAAACTGTCATTTGAGCTATTTCTATTAGCCTCAAGGTTTAACATTACCATATAAACAGGTTTGCGTAATGCTAAGACTGACTTTGGACATCATTCATTAAATCACGCATGCAGATGCTCTGCGTTTTGCCACACTCCCTTTCTGTGTAACAGCGATTGATCGCAGAAGTGGTACACGGCTGTGGCGCAGAACGGGCAGGGAATTTAAACGAGCAAAGCATTGCACACGGAGAACAAATGCGTGCATTTAGAAACACCCCCCTCTCCCACAGAAAGGGATTTTGACCAAAACTGGCTTTCGGCTGGAGTCCTGTTCAGGAAGGACTAGCCAGGGTGACTGGAAAGTAACACGTGCACATTCAAATGAAGATGCGTAACGCGCCTGTTTTGTACGAACCGTGGGTCCCTGCTCTGAATTCTCCTTTTCACCAAATGTAAGATCTGTGAAGTTATTCTCTTCTAACAACAGGTAACATTCATCCCGGGCTCCAGGCCCTGCCGTTTCAGAACCAGAAAAGCCACCAAGCAGGACGTCGGTCTCAGCAGCGCTACCACAGCGTCGGCTTGGAGCGAGCTCTGATCCCTGATGCAGAGTCTTGCTTTCCATGGTTTTTCCTCACAACTACGGCACTTTGTAACTCAGACACAGCGTCCCATATGGTGTAACTCCCGTGTCTGTGCCTGCATGTTAATAGCTATAGCAGAGCTTGTCGCTTGGGTCCAAAGCTTGACACTGCCCCCAGATGATGTTCCAAACAGGGCAGCTCGTCCTCTGATGACGTCAAGCACAGACAGTATTGACTCAGAGCACGCCGTCGCCCTTTTATTTGTGCCGGGCTTGACTCTGAAGTCCTTACTCAGCATCAGCGCTGCGCGGAAGCTTTGCCTGCGAAAGGACCGCAGGACCAGCCTCTTCGGTTTTACATCGCATGCTGTCACAGCAGCGCTGGGATTGCCAGCTTGCTACAAACCCTCCTGGTGCAGATGCTTTTTGTCATTCAGAAAATAAACTAATATAAATTTTGTGTCGAGATATTTTAAACCTAGGATACTATGTAACTAGATATATCAGCAACCATTTGTTTTCCTTCCCTTTTTTGTACTAAAACAAAATAATTTGCACCTTGCGTTTTAAATGATAAAAGTGGCGGATTTTCTTCTAACAACAAAAGACGGGATTGTTGCCACCTTCTGTTTGGTCTAGTTAATAATGAAAACTTACCAACAAAGCACTTAAAAACATTCCTGCTTAAGAATAAGAAAAGTAGCAAATCTAAACCCCAAGTTATCTGCACATGAGCGTGTGTGGGCGCACCCCGATACCTACGCTTACGTGCGGAAAGGACTGAAGGTTCTGCGACTACCCCAGTAGTCTTACAGAGAACAACCACTGACTAGGGTCGTTAACGAATTTTCCTGCGTGCCCTAAATGTGATGTTCTTCATTTAATCTGCAGGGCTCGAACCGTGCAGCTGCCGTTGCATCAGTGTGACTAAAGCCCTGGATTTCACAGTGAGGATTGGAGGTCCCCAGAAAATCTGAACTTCACGAAGGAATGTTAGATTAAAACCAAGCACTGTTAAAAAAACCCCTACTGAATAAGTAATAACACTGTGTTTCTACTATATAAACCTGTTGGCAACGTTGGTTTTAAACACGCTTGCCTCCAGAGCTGGTTGAAAAGCTGGAACAGTGTCGTGACTGCAGTGTTCCAACCAGCTCTCATCGCTACGAGCTCTCCTAAAACTACGGCTCTTGGGACTGTCAAACTCAAGACAAAAAAAGGAAGGGAGGTGTGAGGGGAGGAAGGCCTTTTCTTAATAAAGGCAGCTTCAGTTAGTAAGATAACATAATCTTCAAGCTGCAAAAGCAGCACCTACTAATTAGTCATTGACTAAAACATAAATAATAAATACCTAAATTGTTCCTTCTATGCATCCATTTTTGTGCCAGATAAACGTTTCGATGCTCTGCCTTAATGCCAGCACAGCTGACACCGCGATTCAAGTCCAAAGCAAACTGCAAGTAGCTTTAAACCAACACTATGGAGAGAGATACTACAAGCCACCGGGATCTGCGTGTTACGGTCATCTTGCAACTGTTGTTTAAAAGGGAATTCAACCTTTCTGCGAGATGCGATTACGGAATGATTTAAGGCTCTATTTCCCTCCTGATGCGGACGCTTAACTCTCATCACCAGAAAGTTAGCCATACGCACAGAAGGGTAAACAGGTACCTTTATTACATCAACAGGATTTTTCCCCTAATTAACCCAACAGCTTTTAATAGCCTTTTTGGGTTACGTTGTTAACAAGAGATTACCACAGCAACAACAACAAAGTGCATGTTTTATGCTAATGTAAAATGCATTAGTTGGAGATGAATTTGCATGTAAAACCTATATTTTAAAAACTACTTGGAATGTAAATGAATTTTTTTCCTACCGTAGAAAATGCAGCTTAAAATGATGCAAAACATGCCTACTTAAAAGAGGACGCAGCCTGCTAGAACTTGTGAGGACGGCACGGGTACGGGTTGTTGGCAGAATAAAGTCAAAGCACTGAGAAACACGGCACCGCTCTCCTTCACGCTCAGCCGGGAACCCCCGTCCTGCCCAGCGCCCGGCGCACGCCTGGGAGGGCCCTTCCTCACGAAGAGCTGGCACATCCCACGTCAAGGGAGGGAATTAGTGTTAAGACTTACTAGCCGCTACTCTAATTAGGGAAGAAACACGGTGTTGCAGATTTAGGTCCCGATTCTACCATTTCACTGGTGCCACGCAGCTCCGCTGCTTGAGAAGAAAACTCCGCTCAGCTTACGAGCAAAATCAGCAAAGGGTGTGAGCAGAGACATCGCGACCCACCCCGAGCTACGCATACACACTCGCTGTGCTGGAAGTCTGCAAAAACACTTAGGTGCTGGTGGGTTTGGAAAAAACCTGCCAATTTGCAAGGGCTGAAATCCAAAACGCTTCTTTGTTCTTTAAACTAATAGTCTTAGTACCCAGACCCTGAACCTGACTGCAGGAGACAGAAAAGACTAACATAGCAGAACACTGGTTCCATTTGGAGTTTATCATGAAATTAGTCTAAAAAATCTCTGAAAATCATCTGAAAGTTTCTGCTTTTGCTCGTCTTCTCTAACTAAGACAACAACAGACATTAGCTGAGTCCAGAATTAATTTGCGTTATTAAAAAAAAACCCAAACGAGTGAGGGCGTACCACAATGATTTCACGTTCTGTGAGGTCACGCGGCCGTACAGGCTCCAGCCTGCAGTAACCGACCTCCCCAGGAAGCCTCAGGAAAGGGCATTTTGCTGTGATTTATTCATGGTAGCAAAATAATGAAAGCCTATGAAACAGCAGAGGTACAGACAAATTTATTTTTAAAAAACACTTCTAGCAGCTGCTCCTTCACTGCCCTCTCCACGGCTTGCTGCCGCTGTTTCGGATGCCACAGAGGCGGCGGGTGCGGCACAGCCGGGCGCGGGACATGGGAGCTGCAGCACTACGGGGGCTGCTGCTGGCAGAGCTGATGGAGAGGGCAGTGCCAAAGGCCTTGTCAGAACTTTTTTGTCTTTTTTTCTTTTTTTTTTTTTTTTTTTTAAATGAATTATATTGCAATAAGTAACAAAAAAGTAAAACGTTCCCTTAGGTTTCTGAAATCTGGTGCGAGATTCACATACGAGCAAGGTTAAATTCCCTTTTAAAAACCTATGCCGGAGGAGAGCGTACCGGGTGCTACCTCAAGCGACCGTCGGGTTTGACGGGGCCCAGCTCAGATTTGGGGTCCGGGCTGAGGGAGCTCCAGGCTGTCTGGGCGCAGCCCTGCATGACGGGGCAGGCCGTGGGGCCGGTGCTGCAGATGTCCACGGCTGACCAGACGCTGCCGACCAGAGAGTCCACCCAGGCTTCCAGCCGGGCGCCCACGAGCCCCGCGTTCCTCTTGGCCTGGTCCACGCGGGCGGCACTGATGGGGATGTTCAGGACGGGGTTCAAGCCCTGGAAGCTCTGCTCCATGTACGCGTTCTTTGGAGGCCCGCTGTGATACTTCATGGCTTCCTCTGGAAATGCAGAAATAAACCCCAAAGTTAGTGCATTAAAAAACCCGACCAAACCGTGAGGATCTAAGGGTACAGCGAACAAAAAGGCAAAAGTTAGTGGTGCGCTACAGTCGGTTTGGCAGCACCGAGGACACTCTGCGCCCCGAGGACCGGCTGTGCTCAGCCCTTCAGCTCCTCACGCTCACCGCGCTGCTCACCCTGCAAGCGCTGCGTTAGCACAGCGGAGCACTCGGGCCAAAGGCAGCGTCATCCTTATTGTCGTCACGTACAGCCGGCGTCCCCGGAGCTGTAGGACACCCAGGACACAGAGCTGTTCGGCACAGCACAACAAAAAAGGCAGGCCCAGCCCCACAGGCATCCCGGCTACGAGCTCCTGTCTGTGCCCGGAGCCCGGTGCACGCGCAGCTCCTTCTCGGGAGAGACCCGCTCTGCATTCGGGAGGAGCTACCGTCGCCTCTCCCACCGCAGCAGCAGCCTGGGAGAGAAGCGCCGTGCGGCTGACGTTACCCCGGCAGACACCCGGGGAGGGCTGCGCTTCGAAACTGGGAAACAGTTCAAGGACGCTGGGGGTGAGGAGGCTGCCGACCCCCCTCAGACCTTCAAGTGCTATTGCTGATTTTTCCAGGAGAAAAGAGCCAAGATCTCGGCCTGTTTTGGTTTTTTTCCCTAAACTGATGAACCGTGCCCTGCTGTGGAAAAGTCACAACATTTATTAGCTCAATCTGCCTCCCAAAACCGGGCGGTGCCTTTCCCGGCGCTGGAAGGACAACCTCACGGCCTCGGACAGACCGGACCCCTAATGAAATCCGTGGAGCCCCAGCACCATCCTGGAAGTGCTCCAGTCTCGCTGGGAAAGCGTTCTCTAATGACGATTGTATTTCAAGCTCTTGTGCCGAATAATGGATCAGAACCATTTCCTAACGACGCTTCCCTTTGCATTGCAGTTGCTTTCCTTATGGCAACTCTTCTGCCTCACCAAAATGCAGTATGTTGCCCCAAATCTCTAATATTGCAGTAAAAATCATTGTCGGGCTGTGATAATGCCTCCAAAGACCTTGAACTGGGCGCCGTGGGTCAGACCACCTTGTCTGACCACGGTGCTGCTCATAAAATCAGAACGGGACCCTCCGGAACGTTCACGGCGTGCCTCTCGGGAGCAAATTTTCAACCGTTTCTTTCTGTTCTCAGCTGACTTCCCCAGCATCCCCGCTCGGGCAGCGCAGAGGATATGTTTAGCTCTGCCAACACACACACTGTCTAGAACAGAAAATGGGCCCATTCAGGGCGCTCCAGGCTAGGAACGCTCAGATAGCATTCAGAGGCCAGGAATTACATATTCACAGCTACAATTCCTTCCACATGTCCTCGCTGCCTGCACCGCCGCCTGACACTGAGCCCTTTCTTCCACGCAGAGGACGGTATCTCGGGCGCTGGCAATAAATCAGTACATTTATTTAGAGGGAAAAGGGACATTGAATTGGAGCTTCGCTGTTACGCTTGCAAAGTCTTTGATACTGTGCAAGTCCATTACTTCGGATCCCCAATTAAATTAGTTCAGCGCATCCCCATTATCCATCACTTAACTGTTCCTGCATTCACCTAACCCCCTCTTTTTATTTTAAATGGTAGATATCCACAGTAACCTCTAGTCAAAATGAGTTTATTCCAGGCACATGTGGCAGAAGTGTGCTCTGCCAGAGCACTGCAGTTTAAGAAACAGAACAAGTACACATGATTAAATTTCCTCCTTTGGAAGCAATTAAATATGGAAGACTGTTTGTCAACATATTAATTAAATAGGAACATTCTAAGTAAAAATCCCCAAACAAATAAGCGTTGGCATTACTAGCAGGATCATCTGATTGAAACAGGCAATTCGGAGAGCTCGTTGAATTAAAGCCTGTTGTGCATGTGTTTAGCGCATGGAACAAGGCAGACCTTTTTCCAGACAAATAACAGGACGAAAGGGAACCTGCCCTTCTCTCTGGCTCAGCCTCATGCTTGTCCCAGGCTTCAGGGCTCGGTGGGTCACCAGGACTGGAAGGAATGAAACCGAGAGGAACTGGAGGAGCCAGTGCTGGCGATGCAGCAGGAGATCCTCGTTTTCTCCGAGCCTGTGACCCCTGCTGTTTAAGATCAGTGGGCTGCTTTTACTAAAATAAGGGTGATAACCTCAGCATCTCCAACCCATTTACATTTCTCCACTCTGCTGTTGCTGTAATTGTGTCGGATATGCTGTGCTTCTCCCACCAACGCGCCGCTGTTCCCGCCAGCACCACTGCACGACTGCGGAGCTCTGCTCCAGACCCGGCTGCGCCGCGAGGGCTGGCTGGCAGGTACAACGGGCGCAGCCTGCGATGGGACCGAAGAGAAACCTTTTTGAAAAGCGACACATAAATATCAGCAGGTAGGAAAAGAAAAGACTGCTGAGGACAAAACGCTATGTTTTTCAGCGTGTTAGGGGCTACTGCTGCCCACAGTGAAAATGTACTTCTCCGGCGTGCGAGGCACGATGAAACCCTGACACGGTACTGGCAGGGATTGCTGGGCCCCGCAGCGGCACGAACACCCCGAGTGAGGCGTCTGCGTGTCTTGTAAAGGAAGAGCTGGGTAACAGCAATCTGAGCGCAGAGCTGCGCGCACTAATCAATAAGAAATTCAGTAGGATTCAACCCAGACCCCTCTCCTGGAGCCTCCAAGTCTTTGTTAAAAAGTTTGCAAGAGCAAGGAAGGATGCCGCTGCTCACCCAAGCTATGGCAGACGTGGGATATTCCTCTTTGCGTTACAGGAAAAACAGAGAGAATCGTGGCTATAACTTGCTGGGCTGGGACAGGAGAGGGCCAGTGCGGATCCCAAGCCCTGACACACCGTATAAAAGGCGGCTGGGCACGCTCTGAAAGCGCTGACACTGCAGGCCTTGCTCGTGGAAAAGTAACGATGAGGTTTGCCCCTACGAGATGGGTGTTTAGACATTTAAATCTGTACAGTTAGAGCAACCAATTCAAAATCAGTTGAACTGCAGACATTAAGCCAGATTTTTTTTGCCAGCAAACACATCCAAACAGCCCTTTGACTTCAGGAGGATATGCATCAATGCAAAATATATTCCATTGACTGTAAACTACAGCTTTAAAAAAAGAGTTATTTTTGTCCCCCATTTCTGTTTGCTCTTCGCTCTGGGAGGGCACTTCATTTCTCAACTGACTTTTCTTAGTATAACTCCTTTGGACTAAACACACAGCCTTTAGTCAGCCGCGCAGGCTGGGAATTCAGCATTTTTGTGTGGGTTTGTTCTTCATTTTGCAGAAAAAGCAAATGAGATGAGACAGAGAGTGGGCTAGGGAATGAAAAATGCGCTTACCTTGGTATACATTGAGGCGCTAGACCTGTGGCTTTTTTAGAGCAACACAGAATGTACAGCTTTATTTCTTTACTTGAATTGTGTTGAAACCCTCTGGCAAAGAGGTAATTTTTTATTGACATTTTGTTTGTTTTCTCTTGCAGCAAACAAGACAGTGCTGCATGTGCTCGCTGGGAAGCTAATCGACTCCTTGTCAACTGGATCTGAACTAAATTTCGAAGCAAATCCCTGTCTTGGGGGTTTTTCTCAGAATGACGATTCCAGGGCATGTCTACGCATCTGCAGCCACGCACTCGCCTGCTGCTATTACTGCGTTTATCAGGAACATGTCACGTTACCTTGGGTTAATTTAAAGAAATCACAGTGGTTCTGACACAAGTTGCCGCCCACTTTATAATCCGCATAGATGCAATTAGAATTGATTGAGCCAGTGCAAACAACCAACGGCAAAACAAAGGTTTCCCAGTATATACTTAATTAAGATGATCTATAAATATGGATTAGGTTAAAAGGCCTTTGAGATGCGTGTGTGCATCGCAGTGTGCCTGCTGATGCTGTCACGGCTGTGAAAGAGGCGGCTGCAGCCAGGGGACACGGGGACCAGGAGCTGCTGTTTAAGGCTCCCGGTCCCGCTGCGGAGCCGCAGAGATCAGAAGCCCCTGCCCGGGGTGTGCCATCGAGGTACCGACCGAACATGAAAGGTCTCTCTCAAGGCCAAGAAGGAGGATGCGGATGCTCTTCTTCACTGCCCTCCTTGTTAGAAGGAAGAAGGGTTTTATTTATTCGTTTACGTATTTATTTTCAATCCAGTGTTTGGTATCAGCTTGAAGTTTGGGGCTTTTTCCGCCCCAGAAGCGAAGGTGCCCACTGGCTCGCAGTAACCTCTTTAGCTTTAACGGAACAGGTACGATCCATTAAACGCATGACAACTCGTTATCGTCACTCCAGCTGGGAGATCGCTGTGGAAACTTTGCCATGAATGTAAACTCAAATTCAAAAATGAAATCGCGTTGGCTTTTTCTCTGCCCCTCTCAGTGCCCCCGGGAGACGTGTGTGATCACGCTCGGCCTGACTGCTTCACACGGACTCCGTAGAGCACGGAAGGGCGGGAAAGCGGGATGATGGGGATGCAGAGCCAACCTCTACTGAATTTGCTGTTTTCTTAGGAATTGAAATCTACTTGGTAGCTTGGGTTATAGTCTGTGAACTGCTGGCTAAATGCTCTGAATTCTACCTGTTGTTTGGCTCTGCAGTCCCTACGCAGGGGACCTGGGCGTTTGGTCTCGAGCCTCCGAACCGCAGCTCAATTCAGGCTGCCTAAAGCAGACAGCAAGAACCCCCCATTCCTGCCGATCATCGCTGCTAGTGACCTTCTGCTGATCTCCTCCCTGCTTTGTCTCCTCTGCATGTTACATTCCCTCTCCGACTTGGCACGGTTTAATCCTGGGGTGTCCTGCTGGTCCCTGGCAGCCCTCCCGGGTCCTTACAGTAAGCACGGAGTACTTGGCAATAACACGCTCAGCCACACGGTGAGAAACTCAGAATCGCCATTTAGAAGAATAATCATCCAGAATCTGGCTGTGCAGCATGTGGGGGGGAAGGAGACACTGGTGGAGCAAGTGAACCTGATTTCTCCAAATGATTTCTCTCACAAATTCACTTAATTTTCTTTTTCTTTTCTTTTTTTTCCTTTCTCCAACCAGGCAAACACTTGAAGGCACTCTCGAGCCAGAGGATCTGCTGAAGGCAGAGCTGATTGGTGACACAGCTCACACTAGAGAAAACACGCAGATTTGGATGACTGGAGGGGGAAGAGGAGCAAGAAAGAATAACATCAGATTCTAGACTTTCCACTGAAACAGCTTTGGGAGCCTCATTTACAGCGGAAACACCCTCAACCTCCCAGCGTACTCAGTAATTCCATTTAAGAACTGACCTCTAACTCCTACAGATCCAGGTTTTGAAAAGGTCAATGAGTCTTTGTTTTTAAAACAATTTACATTCTGTCAGTTATGCGCATCTGGACACAATATCAAAGAAAACACCTGCTCTTGGTTTCCCTTTGTGGTTTTTCTTGCATGCACAGACTCCAGGCCAAAATTAATAAACAAATGGGAACAGAAAATGAATAAACTAGCTGCACAGGCTGTTTTTATAAACTGCTAAACACGACGTCTTTGCTGGTAGCTGTCCCATGATTATTTTTTTATTTTGAATTGTAATCATGAACTTTGAGAGTCATGATACAGGAATGAACACGTTTCACTTTGATTATTCACAAAAGGGGCAAGTAGCTCCCTTCACGGTGCTGAGGAACCAAAAGCAACTTCCCCTCCTTGTGCCCGTGCTGAAGTGATGTGCAGATTTAGGATGATTTAGGAAATACAGCGGTTGTTGTCATGTTCATGCTCTCTTAGAGCTACTAAGATTTTAGTGGCTGCTGTGCTGCTGCCAGATTTGTGCAAACGCTTTCTGGAACAACACAGACGAATTCCACCCAAGCCCACAGACAGGTTTTATGTAGGTAACTGCGTGGACTCCGGCTCCTGCATCCGGAGTACGAGAGACGGAGGGGGCCAAATCATTATCGTGCAAATGATGTGCAAAGTGGTACAAAATGTATCGGTCATTCAAAAAGCTTCTGGAGTAGCAAATTACTTTCCAGGGTAATCTTTCTGACAAGAGCGATAGCTTTTTTCCCCCTCTTTTTTTTTTTTGGGGGGGGGGGAAGAGGCAGGGGGGAAGAGGTATTAGGGGTGGAAGTGAGGGAGAATGATTGGAAGAACAAAATTTTAAAGAAATCCTTAATAAAACATATTTCCCTCTTCTGCTGACAACTCCTGGCTAAGTTTGATGTATGTTTTATTTTCAGTGTTAAGACAAGACAAAAATACTACCCCTTCATTTTGGAAGACTTTTGGCAGCTTTTGCATTGTTTACAGCAGTAACATAAATTGTTCTTTTAGAAGTTCTAATTCTTCTGTCATATTCTCACAATGCCTTTATTTGGCAGGGAAAAATATATTTAAATAATAAAGTGGTGACAAACTGACAAAAGCTGGAAATCAAAGCTAAATGACAATTGCCTGCACAGAGCACAATGGTGTCACTGAGACAGAAAGCTTTAAAAACCCCAAACAACAGGAATTTGCATTGTAAATACAATTCTAGCTACAGTGGAGTGTCACTATCTGCCCCTGTAATTAATTTTCTTCTCTACCTTCATGCCTCAAACATCTGGAGATTATACATCACATCATCAGGAGCAAATCACTCTGGAGGCTTTTTTCCTAGATAATATTGTTCCCAAGCTTTATATTTCATTCCTCTAATAGATTCCAGTTACCGTATGAATGAACAGGGCTCCTCAACAAAAAATACGAGCCAGATCTTCTCCCGGTGTATCAACGGGCAATACGGAGTAAGTCCATAATTTCAGTGGAATTATTCCAGATTCAGAGTTCGGACCAAGGGGAGTTTTGCCTTTACACCATGAAGCACGGGCTCACGGCCGAAGCCTGCGACACGCTTAACTGTCCACAGGGCGCTCACGTTACAGGGAAAAGCAGCAAGGTTGGTAGCTCCATGCCACATTTTCCATCCAATTTCTGCCTTAACTGTTAAATTAGCAAAGAACATGGAATTCATTAATTTCCAGGAGGCGAGTCAGTAACAGCTGCGTTCAGAAGTAGGTTGCCTCAAACTTTACAAATGTATTCCTTCCACACATGGTGTTTCTTCACAATTTATCATTGCCTATTAGCTAATAACAGCACCAGGTTGTTGCTGGTTTAGTTTCTGCTTAAGAAACGATGCCACCAAATGTTAGAAGAAGAAATCAGTACGTTCGCACTTCTGCTGAGAGATGTGTGGAATCAAGCTCCTGTTGAGCAAGATAAGGGCTGCATTAGCTCTCAGCGGTTGGCGGTGGTGTTTGCATTACAGAAGCAGCACGTTATGCTGGAAGGTAAATGCCTGACTCAGTTTATTTGCTGCCTTGTCAGGAAGAAGAACTTCTGAAAACTTAACAGGATCATTCATGTATCTAGCAACTTTAAGATGTCTAAAGTTATGAATATTAATACCGGGCAGATGGAAGCACTTGAGCACGTTAAGAAGAATGGTAAAGATATTCACAGCAACAAACTCGGTTTGATCTCAGTGAGTAAGAAACCAGGTGTGGCTACAAAACGTTCCATCTTCTCCCAGCCCAGCGTCCTCGGCACCGGCTGAAGACCCGAGCACGCGAGCAATGCCTGCGCCAGCGCCAACTGCTGCTGCCAGCCTGCAGACACTGCAGCCCGGGCACGACCTCGGGGTTTGGATGGCTCAGGGCTGCTGCGGCAGGGAAGAAATCGGCCGCTTTCTAAAAAATGTCAGTGTGAGTCTGACAGCGTAGTTACCGGGATCACCGTATCCGCAGATCTTTCTGTAACACAGCTGCTTGGCAGGTCCCGAGCAGGTTTTGGCAGGTATCAGGCAAGAGTGAATGCCTGGACCTGACAATATGCCAGGTGAGCTCTGGCCTAGGGTAATTTTGTCTAATTCAGCATTTTGTGTATTAATGCTCGTATCGTTAAACACACAAACTTTGTCAAGTTCAAACATCTGTAACTATGAGCAAATGTGAACGAAAAGCAGCAGAGAAAGGTCCATTTTTCTTTCTATTTCTAAGTGATGGCTTTTACAAGAGCTGTTAGATTACTGAGAGTCTGAAGTTTCTCTGGATTCCGAACTGTGCATATTTTAAAGATATAAATAGCCTTTTGTTCAAAGTGGCTGTGTTTTACGGACTGGATACAGACACTTCCGCTTGTCTTAGTGCAACAATTTCTTCTGATTTAGTATCTATAAAATTCCTTTCTTTTCTCCTTTTCCAATACAGTGCTACTTAATTTTTAACAGCAGCATTTACAGTGAATATAGACACAATAACTGCATTATTCCTGTACCAAATAATAAAACTTACCTTGTTTGATAGGCTGCCGATTAGAGAAGGTGAGAGGAGTAACAAGGAATTTGGTTTCAGCTACCTGTACCCAGTGGTGCAGAATTTTTATTGTCCAGACACCGGGTCGCAGGGGCAAATTCAAAGGTGGTTTGTAGTGAGTAAATTCGGCACTGGATTCGATCAGAATATCATACGTTGCTGCAATCACATTAACAGGATCCACCCAAATGACAGTAACGGTGACGTTGGGGCCTTTTCCCCATTTCTGCATGCCCACTGGCTCGTCTGTCGGCCCGAGGAGTCCTCCGAAATTCCGGAAAAGCCTTTCCTTGGCGTCCCATTCGGTCCCAATCTGAAATTGAAGACCACATTGCTGCTACCATCATCTCTGTAAGTATCTAAGACCCGTAACGTCAAATAAGGGCTCTCAAGACACACAAATCATATTTCATGACATGAATTATGCATACATATAAAGGCTGATGGTAACACAACCTAAGATCATCATGTGTACACAAACTGTGAGACAACCTTGAATGTTAGGCTTGGTTTTTTGGTCCAGTTGTCTACTTAGAAGGGTTTTCTTTACATTAAGAGTGACATAACAGGCTATAGCAGCTCTCCTTTTCCTCCACATGGAAGCAGTCGATAAAGCCTGAACACAGACTACGCATAGAAAAAAATATGACCCATCATCTCCTGGGTCATGAAAACGTGCGATGTGTTTGAGAGACGGGCCCTGCGGTAGAGACCTCCCCAGCTACTGCTAAGGGCAGGGCAGAGGCTTTGGCTGACGTCAGGACAAGTCACACCAGGTCTGTTCTGCAATCTGTCCATGAGGTGCCGTCTCCTCGCACTCCTGCCTGACGTGGGCAGCTATTTCTGGTAAACTCTCTTCTAACCGTCATAACAGTGAGATTGGTTTTTATTTATTCACTAACTAACAGGAAAGCAGCTGAATCACAATCTAGTGTAAATATTTAATGGACCTTTCTTTTTCCTAGCAGCTTTCGTATTTCACTGCTCTTTATATGAATTTTAATGGTTCACCCATAACCCACGGGATGATACACACTTACAAGCTGTCACCATTAACACTTGTACACTACTGAAAATAAGCATCTCTACACAGACAGCATGAAAATGTAGTAACTGGCGTTCTCAGGCCAACTGAAAGACATCTTACTACCTCAGCACTAAATCTAGCATGCGTTTATGAGGCTGACCATTAACGAACTACTTCCATCAATTCTTAAGACGACAACCTGGTGGACCGCAGTCTCGAAGGCTGCATATCTGCTTTTGGAGGAAGTGCCCGCCTTGCTTGTCCCATGAGATCCTGTTCCCGTGATCTCAAATAAAAGTGATCAATATCAAACACAAAAAGATGTGAGGGACCCCATTTGAAGAGAAGAACAGGAGAACCCCTCGGTTCCTTTCGGCAAGCAGACATCTGGCGTCATTCCTTGGAGAGACATACAGATGTTTTGGCCAGCCCAGTACTGAAACCCCTCATAGTCCTTCAGGTCTTTTTGGGCCATAATCTCCAAACAAACAGTGTAGATGACCCAAGGGTTGATTTGTTCCCTATACAGAAGCCGTGGGATTCTTTCAAGCGGTCTCTGGAGGACCGTGCCCACACAGACAGGATCCGCTCTGTCAGCATATGTGGATATCGAAGATTTCCCCAACACAGAGCTGTTCTTGTCCCTAATCTTCACCTCACAAGGGCATGGTCAGAACCTGCTTTCCTGAAAGCATAACAAATAATTTTAGCTCATTTGCTTCAGAGATATTTTTTTCTAGATTTAATCTCACTTGATGAGAATAAGTGGTTCCAATATAATGCCCAAATCCCCCCAAATCCGTAAAACGTACCAATTACCTGATGCCTACTACCACTGATACCTGTACTGGAACCTGTCCAGTCCCCAATCCCTCCTAAATAAATCACTGTGGCTGGTGGACAAATTACAGGAGGACTGAAAGCAAAAAGCTACAAGACCAGTAGAATAAAAACCTACCATCCTAAATCCATCTGTCATCATCCAAATTCCTCCTACCGGACTATGACACTGCAGAATATGAGACAAAATGAGCCTTCCACTACTCTGCAATCAACACAGCGGAATCGCTGGTGTTTCAGAGGTATCTCACCTAGCACACCAGCTAATCAAACCAGACAGCGTAGCCCAGATATCAGACCCAAGCATCGACTGCCTCGAGGAGCTGTCAGCGCGTACTCTCCTGACAAGACCGACTGAATATGTATGGAAATAAGCTGAGAAAGAAAATTTCCTGACCAGATCTTATTATCTACTCCGCCAGCCTTCACTGAGTGTGGCCATGTCACACCTACCAGAGCTCAGGAGACCTGGAAACAATAAAGCCACAGCATCTGAAACAAATCTGCACCCTCTTGGGCAAAGAAAACCCTGCAAGGAAACTCTTCCCACCACATTCAATATTTCTTACTAAGAACTGCTCAAAGCAAGTTTACGTCATCCTCAAATAATTAACATTCATCCCTGAAATACAACTATTTTGCCCTCTTTGGTCCCTCATCCCTGGGAAGAGAAATGAGAAAGTCACAATCCCCGTGCTCCAACCTCCAGGTGACGTTGCTCAACAACCAGGTTGCACAAAGGATGTTGAGATGTGCTCATATGCGCAAAGGTTTAATAGAGTAGATAGAAGAGTGAAGATTGCTTTTGGGGAAAAGCTGTAACAAAATCGTTGACTGGTTGTTAAGCTTTGTGCAGGCACGCTATTGGGTTCTCTGCTGTAAAGCCGTAGTTACAGCCAAAGGGCAGGAGAAGGGGCGGAGGAAGGGACAATTCTCGTGCTGGCGGCAGTCGCTCCCCAGGAGAGCCCGTCACAACTCCACGGTCAGGGTGCACAGGTCCCTGGAAACAACAGCACAAAACCAGGAGCAAACACTGCCGCAGAGCAGGCCCTCAGCACCACAACGGCGAGGCCCCCACGCACCCCGAGGACAAGGCGTGACCCCAGCTGCGCAGGGAGCTGCACGCATCTCTTTACGGGATCTGCCCGGTGTCCGCTTCCCAGCCGTGGGACAGACCTTCCCATGCCGCACAGCTCACAGTACCAGCTGGTTTGAGACGCACGGTATTTTAAAGGGAATGTTACCTAAAGCACTAGTCCGAGGTTTACACCTCTTCCCTTGAACTCTACCAGCTGAGTTCCAGTACTGAGTTGTCCGATTTAAAGGCCAAGCGATACTACAGTCCTGTAATATTTTTCATAGCCCCTTAAATCACTGTAAGTAGGCTTTCACTTTCAAATGGAATACACGAAGTATGGGATGGAATCAAGCAGTAATGAATATCTGATAAATTATGAAGGGATGTGGCACAAAACCTGACATTTTCCACATCATTATTTTAATCACCATGATTTTGAGCTTCAAGAGCTGGCACTGTGCGCGGAGTACGTTTGGGAAGCTGGAACTCTCTCATTGGCTTCAAACTCCTGTTTCTATCTCTGTTCAGTCCTGAGATAAAATTTTTCAAGATAAATTATGCCTTGATTATGGGTTTGTGTCTCATTGCTCACCACAAACAGGACCATTAGGTTCACACAATGCACACTAATTGCCTGCCACCTAGTTTATTTTATTCTCTGTGATGAATCACAAGTCTTAACAAGACCAGAAATGAACTTAGTGTTCAACTGATATACGTTGAGCTGAGACTTCTACTACTGTGCGGCAAATCAGTCCTCGGCCCTCCACGTAAAAGTTGTCGCGCATGGGAATTGTCTCTCTTGGATTTCCTGAGTTTATTTTACTTTACACAGCCCAAGGCCGAGCGCAGGAGCCATGTGCCGTCGCAACGCTATCATTAACCCCGTTAGGCAGCCCAGCCGGCTGAGGTTTTCCCACTTGTCTTTACACGGCGTACGGTGAATGTGCTGCTCGGGACGCAAAGCCTGAGAAGCCCCGGGAAGGAGCAGAGGGCAGGAAGGGCCGACTGGGGAGATCCCCTCGTCTGCCCTGCAATGCCAGTTGTGCGTCAGGGTCACAAATACACCCGGGACCATGTTCAACGCGGCGTATCTGTGCTCTTCCCGTCGGTCCCGTTGGGCTGAGCTGGGAGAGGGGAGAAAGCTCTCAGCTAAAAACGGCCCATTCAGTTTAAGTTTCACCAGATCAGTTGTTGAAAAAAGCAGCAGTTACATGTCCCAGTAAGCACAAATCTCAAGTTTCTTTTCTGGTGCTTAACCTGCGAACATTGATGCCCTCGCCTTAGCTGAACTGCTGAGTTTGTTTTACACCTGCTGGACTTTGACAAAGAAGTGCCGTTTTAATAAGCAGCAGCAGATCCGAGGCTTTCCAGCCTGAAGCTGAAGAGGTTAATGCTGGATTTACACCAGGGTATCTGAGAGAATAATTTGGCTCAGAGGCAGAGATGCCTGCAGGCCAAGGGAAGGCAGAAAGTAAAATAAACAATTAAGAAATGATTAAATGATTTAGTTTGTACCTCCTGTTTTTTTAAAATATGAATCATCTATGAAAGGAGAGGACAATTAAAGAGTTTAGGTGAGAAAAATTAATGAAAACAAGCAAGCAGCCACTAAAACTCTTTCCAATAGAATAAAACATTTCCTTAGCCTGAAAAAAGCTCACCAGTGATTAAATCCTTCCCATGCTTTGCACTCACACAGCCTCACCGCAGCAGCAGTTCCTGCAGGGCCGCTTACGGACCAGCCGTGGTCTATGAGGCCGTGAAGGGCAGCTCATTAGTCCCGTGGGATCCGGGGATCCTCCCCGCCAGGCGGCACGGCACGCTCCGCAGAGCTGCGGGCACAGCGCAGCACCACGTGCCACCGCTTCCCGCGGCAGGGGAGGCCGACGCTGGGCACTGCTGCTCTGGGACGTCTCTCCATCAGGCTCGCGGTTGCTGCAGGGCTCGTTTTGGGGAAAAAAAGGTTTGGATCCAATGCACTGGGGCCAGGGGGCACCCGGCAAGGGGCCAGGGAGAAAATTCTGGTCCCAGGTTTGTTTCCTCCCTACAACTGAGGTGAAGTCAGATGCATTCTTTCTACTGATTTTCATTTGAGTTCTAGAACACTAAGATCAATGTACTTATTTTCACCATGCAATTAGAAAAAACACTTCCTGCTGTCAGCCCGGTTGCTTTCAAAAGATGGACCCAGAGCAGGCATCAGGCTGAAAGTGAGATTAAAAGTACCAAATAAACAGCAGAAATACTCCTACAAATCACAAGAATTAAAGCTTGTATCACCATTTATCACTGCATGAAATGGCAAGCCTACCATCGGACACATTGATAAATGGAGCACACTTTCCATCCATCTCTTTAATGGCACATTAGTGTCGTGGATTTGCCATGCACACCAAAACACTGAATCCTACCTAGGCATTTCTTAATTGCCCAAGAAGATGGTAATTTATGGAGTTGGCCATAATGACTGGAACACATTTGTTCAATCAATTTCATACCTTAATTGAAATTTGTGGCTTAACAAGAAAAATCATGAAATTAACTGCTCAGACAGTTGCAACTTTAAAACAGAACACAGATGTCAGGTTCTGTTAGTGGTCAAATTTCCTAATATATTTTAGAGTACATTTTTTACACTCTGTGTCAGATCCTGAGACAAATTCCTAGAAGAAATAACAGGATTTGTGGGAAATCTCAGCCACCGCTGTGATGATTTTCTCTTTTGTGCTACAACATCAATATTCTGCTCACATGTGGCATCGGTGCCTGACTATCACTAATTTTATGAGGGTTTTTTCCAGCATACTCTTGAGAGGAACACTTACCACATCTCTGCTCACATCTGGAGCTGTAGAAACATGGCATTTTTCCCAGGTATCTCTCACAGCACTCGCAACAATCAGAATCGCAAAACTTTTAAGTTACTGAGCCCCTTTTACAACAGTCAATGCCGTCAGTTCTTAAAGCAGGAGGGAGTGAGGACACTCAGTGTAATGTAAGAAGTGAGGGTTCACCACAGATCTGAACTGGAAGGGGTATCTCCTTCGATGAAGAGGATGT
Organism: Grus americana; assembly: GCF_028858705.1. Lineage (NCBI taxonomy): Eukaryota > Metazoa > Chordata > Aves > Gruiformes > Gruidae > Grus > Grus americana. The sequence continues at coordinate 17,052,861 of NC_072866.1, forward strand.
GCATTATGCTAGAGAGCCACTCTCACCTAAAAATTACATGGAAATACAGTTTCCAAAGGCTGCTGCATTAGTACGCGATCTCTCCAGAGGCTTGTGACATTCTTCATGGGTGGCTGCGAACACTTACCTCCGAGAACTGCAACCTTCCAAAATCGCTTGGTGGACTCGCGATCTTAAAGACTTTCTTTGGCATCACCCACGTTTCCAAAGTTTCTAGTTTACTGACAGCCAGGTTGGTCGCGTGGTGTCTGATTAGGAAGCCTTGGAAACGGTCAGCAAGGAAGTAAAGGTGGACGGAAACTGGATGGCCCATGGGGTAGTATCTGCAAAACAGCACACGCACACGCTCATCAGCCACACAAGACAGACATGAAATCTCCATTTACTTGGAGCTAATAGCTTAAGAAGCATTCATTTCAACTAGAAAATTCACCACTATACATTAAGAGATTCCAAATGTGTTCATGACTCATTATCAAATATTGTTAGGCTGTTCCGATTACCCTGAAACATAAAAAATGTTACTAAGAATATATGCTCATTTAGAACATATTCATAGCTTTAAGCTCTTTAGGAGATACCCCTGCGTGCCAGAAAATTCCCTTCCCATACTACTTTTTCTGGGTAAAAAGTAATTTTAGGAAATAAACTTCACACTCCCTAAAGACCTGAGGTTGCTTTTGTCGTGGATTTTTTACTCCTAATTAAAAATAAACTAAAAAAGGTCAAACAAACAGGAAAAACCTCTCATCAGGAGATTTGGAAGCCTTCAGTTACAGTTCAGATTTAAAGACATTGTAGTCATGGTTTCAGATAATTAAAATTTATGGTCAATTGTCTGCTATAGTCTCAGAAACATCTGTAATGATGTTTGTGTACATATGGATGCATAAATAATTAAAACCAGGTTATTCGTAGCTCTGAAATCAAGTATATTGCTACTTTACAGCACTGACATTAACTGTGAAACAAGTGTGTTTGCAATGTATTTAAACCCAACCAGTATCACACCTTCCCCGTCCCGTGAGCTCCGTCTGACTCCTCGGGTTGGATATTACATCCCAAGACGTGAGCACTAAGAGGAGCGAACCAAGAAGGACCTGCCATGACATGAAAGCAGCACCACCCAGAAGGAAGTCTCTAGAGCTTGAGAAATAACGGTAGCAAGACAGGGCCAGCACTGAGGGACCAAGCAAAACCACAGCACAGCTACGCAGCCAGCACCGGCAACAGTCTGACTTCTGTTCGAGAACTACAGCCTCCTGTTTTATATGTGTGCAGCAGCAAATATTTACAATGTCCTTGAAACAGTCTGAGTAAATTGTCTCTTGGCAGTAGTGAGTAAAAATGCCTAGAGATGGAGAGAAATAAATTAAATCTCTATCACACATTAACGTTGCTTCCACTGAAGATGCTGCCATGCAATCGGATTTGGTACCAGAGCAGGCAGCAGGGAGCACAGCTCTCCGGGGCTGGGAGCTAGCCCTCGTTAGAAGAGCGTGCAAGGCAGCTCCTCTCATTAACGTCCCCTGGGCCGCGGCGGGTGGCAGCACGGGATTGACTCCAAATGTGATCTGAAGCGGTCGAGGCTTTCCCGGCAGTGCCTGCGGCAGCGTGAAACGAGCTGGGGTGGTGACTGCAGCACCCGCTGCCCTGGTGCCGCTGTTAGCCCTAGCAGCAAAGGGAACACTGTCGAGGTGCTCAGCCCAAATATACCCCGGCCATTAGAGACATGCGAAACCACGAGAGGGCAAGAGGAAGTGGGTATATCCATATATATCCATACATCCAGAAAGACAAGACAGTATCAAGAGAGGAGAGACGTGAATCATAAACCTGAGGATTATGCACCTCTCTGTGATTTAAATTGGACGCTGACTCACAGTATTTTGAGGGGGGTCAGGGAGGCAGGAAAACGAAGCCTCCACTCCACTCCATATCCCTGGTCGCAATTCCTGCCCGCACTGTTTGGTGAGGCTCCAGCCTACCGTAAAGGAGCCATGCGTTATCCCGGAGACAGCTGCAATTGGCGGTGGATGACACGGCTTCCCTATCTATAATCTGAGCAAGCTTGAAAAGCACCTTGAGTTCCTGTGCAATGAAAAGCTCCCCAGAAATGAGACTGATTATTGATATAAATCATCATCAGAACACTGGCCAAAGGAATAAGCACAAAAGTAATTGTCAAATTATTTCAGTACTGGTTATACATAGCTCCCATCCTCTCTGCTGGCTTCACTCTGCAGGACAAATGACCCAGGACTTCTTTAGGTCTGCCTTTATTTCATACAAGGAAGGCATGCTACTAGTGATTATTTCTATCTAATTGTTATTGATCTTTTATTGCTTTGCACCGGTAACCTTTACTGGCAAAGTTGTAATGGGAATCTGGATCACTTATTGCCACATCTTTCTAAACGGGACATTGCTCAGCACTTCCGTGACTATATAGGAAGGTCAAGGCGCATTCAGTTCCCTCTCGAGAACAGAAGAGGAGCAAAATCCGTCCATCAAAGCACAAGGAGTGTCTTCAGTATTTGCTGACTTAGGCTGAATGTGTTTTCTATCAGGGTAAAAAAAGGCAGGGTCCAAAAAATACATTCTGAAGAAGGAATTAAGAGACTGTAAAGACTTTAAAAGATGAACCCTCTCTGCTTTGAACGTAAACAGCTTCAGATGTGTTTGCAAGCAGCAAACATCTACCACGAAGAGAGCCTTTTCTGTGCAAGTCTCCAGGAATTCTTCTTTCAAATCCCTTTTTGACTGAATTCTTCTTTGCTAGGCTTACAGGTGAAAAAGGAATCTAGAATATAGGGGGGGTTCCCTATAAAGAAGAAGGACCTTTATTTGCTATATATATATATTTATACTTACACAGAACTTTATTTATCTGATGCTAATGGATTCTACCAGTTGCAACACTTTTGGCACAGAGAGCTGTACCAAGCAGGCAAACTGAGCTCGAGCAAGCAGTGCTCTGTACTCCACGTATGCACCCAGGGGAACAAACGAGCAAGGACCATTAACCTGCCCGTGTTCAGATTAGTGCTGAAATCCTGTCCTCTGCTTTTGGTAAGCATTATAGAGGTGAACATGACCTCTGCTGCAATCGCACGGGGGGTTTAGGAGCTGCGGGTATATAATACACTTGCTGAAATTAATCAAGAGAACGCAGCAGTGGGGTAGCACTGCCTAACTGGATCCTGTCGGTCTTCATCAGGCTGGAGAGGAGCTCCTTAAAAGTGCAGCAAACAGGTCACAGAATGTCAACCCTGAATAACCAATGCTTTATCATGGGCATAAATACTCCTGGAAATAAGCGCTGTACGCTTGCAGCTGCCCGGCCCTGTTTGTGACGGCAGGCTCCAGCCAGCACAGCCAAGCAGATGACCGGCGCTCGGCAGTCCGTCCGCGTCCCCTCAGACACCCAGGGAAAGACAGACGGGCTCAGACTAACCGGCAGCTGTTGTCTCCAGTGGCGTGGAAGGATGTCTCGGCTCTCCGCAGGCCCAAGCGGGAGAAGGCATGGTACATGGTGAGGGCGACGTCGCTGAGGGTGTGCACGCCATCAGGCTCATCGTACACATTCTCCCAGTACGACCGGAGGCCGGGTGTGCCAGACGGGTAGTTGCCGTACAAGTAGTAGTCCAACTGGCCAATTATCTCTTGATTCACTACAGCTTCAAATTTGCGGGCAAAGAAAGTTGGCCTGGCAGTCTGCTGTGGTGATACGAAAGGAAAAAACACTGGAGTGAGTTCCCATTTTCAGCCGTGACACTTTGTCCTAAGCAATGGGTTGGAGTTGAGGACATCAACTGGTTCTCCCCAGGGGCAAAGGTGACTTAAAAGGTCACTTTTGTGACCACTGGTCATTAAGACTGTCGTTAAGATTCAGGTAAAACTGACATAATTACTCAATGAAAATGTGTCAATCCCTTCGTGCCACCAGCCGCCCCTCCCTGCCTTGCTCTGGAGGGGTCTCCAAGTGCCGGTGGGGTGGGGAACGCTCTCCAAACCACCGTGTCAGCCTGGAGTCGGCACAGCACGTGCTGTTGGCAGCCAGGCTGGGAGCAAAGCGTCCCTGGCACAGGGCTCAGAAGAGGCGGAGCAGCATTTTGCGTGCGTGGATTTGCTTCTGCAAGGTGGTAAGGGGACTCTGGGAGAGGTGCCATCTGTGGCTGAGGCTTCTCAGCCTCTGACCGGTGCTGTACAGATTTTTTGCTCTGTACTTGACACGATCTTTGGTATGTTACCCGTCTGTATGCTACTCAACTACCATTACCTTTTAAAAAGCCTTTGTTTTGCCTTGCTCATATTTGAGCATGGGTTCTGAGGTGCCAAGGAGTTCAAAAGTGCCCCAGATGGTTGAAAAATTCTTTTGAGGATGCTCAGTTTTACTCTGAGTCGGTGCATGCTGGGGGCTCTCTGATCTCCTCCGCTGCAGCTTGCTTTGTGCCTCCGTGGGAACCGCGAGCAAGCCTTCTGGTGCCGCGTGTTCGTCTGAGGGGCTCTCTCATCAGCAAGTGTCAGAAGTTGCCTTTACATCTATTCTAATTTCGAACTTTCCCTTGCAGCTCAGTTTACCTGATTGTTTTCTGAAATGTCTTTGTGGGTTGTTTTCCCAGCCTGGAGCAGGTCAGCCTCTGCAGACTGGCAGGAGTTTTCTAAGACTAGCCATTTATTCTGTGCTGGAGACTTTCCTGGGATTAGTGTTTGGGGCAGCAGAGCCTCTCTTAGATAATGTCTCATTTGCTCTTTTTGTGAGTGCCTGTGTCACTGGCTCCAGCCGTGCCCGGTAGGCAGCACATCACAATAAAGAAAAGATCTCTGTTTTGGAGCAGTCATCATTTTTGTGCTGTAGGGTAACACATTCCCCATCCCACACAAAGCCTGAACAAACATGCTTTATGCAGGGAACCCCGAGGAGCTACAGGGATGGAATTGCAAATCCAGTGACCTTGAAACAAGCGGTTGTTCATTCTTAATAGAAGATACACAGGCCAGATACAGTCTTGAGACCGAGTGCACCCTTGAGCACAAGGATTTGCTCTCATGTCTGCCTTGAGGAAACCGTATCACAAAGGAACTGATTAAAATTTTTAAGGCAGTCCTGCCAAGCCTGGGTGAGCGAAACCTCATGACTCTGGCCCCCAAAATCACAAGATAAATTTAATTATATTTAAGTTCATGTTGATGAATATGATAATGAAAACTGATTTGCCTTGAGCTGCGTAAGCCTCTAGCAGGCACTCTAGTCAACTTTTAAGCTTTTTTCAAAGACGGAAAACACTGCTTAACAATGAGAGCCAGGAGCTTCATGAAATCATGAGAGCACCTGAGCTGGAACTTTGGAAAAAACCCTTTGCAATAAATTCACAAGAGTTACCAGGGAATATTGGTACAGTGAGAGATGTGTCAAGCTTCCCTCCTTTCTAGCACAGCAAATCTACCAATGCCAAGTAGTCCAAAGAGCTGCTTTGTGACCTTACCACGCAGCAAAGCTCAAGGGCCAAAACACAGGAGAATCAATTCTTTATTCTCCTGAAATTAAGAGCAGAGCTTCCTCACACCTCTTTCTCCACCGTGCTAGATGGGGTAAAATCTTCCCTTCCCACTCGCTGCTGCAGCCACACAGCCAGGCAGCTCTCCCCACCCCAGCAGACGGGGAAGAGCTTCTTTGTGGGTACCAGGGAACGGCCCGCTTCGGTTACCTGGAATCGGTGGAAGTCTGCTGGTTTGAAGTCATTAGGCGAACAGCCACACCAGTCAACAATGTGCTTGTACTGACACTTGCAGCCAAGTTTACGGTTCCAGTTTGTGATGCGCAAGTTGTTGTCCACCATGGAGTCACAGTACGGGCTATTTTCCAGAACAGTGTGAAAGAAGGACTGCAAGAAAGACAGAGCAGATCAGTGCATTCATTCAGGTTCGCAGACTTCCATTTTCTCCTTCACTTCAGCCTGAACCTAATGCAGGTGACTTATTTTCTTTCAATATGATAGAATTAACAAGCTCTATTGTTCTGCCATATATGAAAAGCTCTCTACATGTATGCATTCCGTAGAGCATGAGAAAATCACAACACGCTATAGTCCCAGCCAAACTGTAATAACATACAGTTGAGGCCTTGCCAAAATACCCTGGCACAGAATAATTGCACTTCTGCAATGACCAGCTTTGGGCTCTGGGAATCCAAGGGACTCCAGGAAAGGCACCAGTGGCAGCAATTATTTTATTTTTATTTCAGCTGTATGAGCAAGTCTAAGAAATTCTGATTATTTCTCTTCTGTAAAATACTTTCTGGCCTAACAGATTTAGGACTGTTTTCCTGAGCGATGTGTTAATGATATATCTCAAGTTGCTTCCTAAGACAATTCTCAAACGTTCACCATCACCCCAGTTACTATGAAAAACACACAGTCTCAGACAGCTCCTCTGTGGGTGTCTCTCTCTCCAGCACTCCGAGATGCACGGCTATTTGAATGGCCTTGCTCTGAAATGCACAGTTCACCCCAGGCACCAGAAGGACATTCTGCCTCCTGCAATTATGTCTGAAATCATAAGTCTTTATTTGCTGACTCAAGGCAGCACGGAATTCCTATTGGGCTGTCCTAATTATATCATCATAATATCAGCTATTACATAAATCATGTGTAATGGGGACTGATATAGCAGGTTAACAGGTCAGTGAAGGCAAGGCGATTTTAAGAAACCAGCTATGTATCTTGCAAAGAAAACTTTGTAGAAAGGGGCTATGGAATATGATCAAATTTAGCCCTGTAAGAGATGATTTTTGGAGCAGTGACTTCTCTTTAAAATCAGCAATAGTAAGACCTATAAATAACCAGCATAACATTAGCATGGCTGGCCCCCAAATAATCCCCCTACCCTTTTTAATGTTAAATGACAGCCCAGTGAATATGGATTTTATGCTTGAACTGTTTGGTTAAACCCATAAAGGCATCCATTTTCATTCAAGCGAGAGGCAAAAAAACCCCCTACCCAATTACCCATTGCCCTGTGTCCTTTTATAATGATACAGAAATTTCTCCTAGATAATGGATGAAAAGGTTATCAGAGTTGATCAAAAAGGTGATTTTTAACAGAAATGGGATTAAAGCAAGATTATTCAACATGTGTGTGGAATAATAAACCCCTATCAAAAGATGACAAGCACTGCGCTCCACCGCAAGCTAATAAGCCTAGACTTGCAAGATCGGTCTCATCAATCCCTCAAAATATTCAGGGGCCGCTAGCGAGGAAGGAAGTTATCGTTTTCAAGACAGCCATCAGGTCTTCCTTGGGACGGCTGCAAGCTCCGTGCCCTGGGAGCAGAGCCTGGGAAACCGGGGAGCCACGTACCTGCTGAGGCAGGTGTAGCACAGCCGGACGACCTGCCTGGCTCCGTGCTCTACTTGTAGGTAACGCACACCTCCCTGACACACCGCCGCATGCGAGACGGAAACCCATCCTGGTCTGCACTCCCCTTCTGCATCACTTGCAGCCAGAGCGATTCCTGAGTGATCTAAATGATTTGTGACTATGCCTTCTAGCTGAGTTTTGAACGGAACAATAAACCTTTGTTTGTAGGGGGTTTATTTTTAAAGAAAAGGGGTGGGTAATAGTGAGGAAAGCTACTTATGAAGACAATTCACCATCTCTAATAGCCTTCAAAAGCTTTGTGGAGGAACAATTTGCAAGCAAAGGGCAGCTGGATTTTTGGTTGTTCGGTAATAAATTAATAGGCTTAGAAGTATAAAACAAAGCCATTCCTTGCAAAAAAGTCCCCCAAACAAAGCAGCTAAACAACTGCAAAAGTTGTTCTAACACTAAAGGCCTTACTCGTCACGGGAGTAAAATTCTCATTACCCACTGTGGGATGGTCCAAAGCCCACCGCAATCGGGCTAAAGCCCCTCTGACGTCGGTGATCTTTGGGACAAGCACAAACATTCCAGTTCTGAACACAGAGAGGGATTGCTTTGAATTCACATACCTCAGCAGGAAGCAACGTGTAAGAGTAAAACCTCTTCATCTTTGTCACCAGATCGTCATTAGAAAAAGTGACATACTCCACAAACTTCCTGTTCAGGAGAAACCAGTCTGACCCTCCATCGACTGCGATTCCTTCTGGGATCCTGCGGTCCCCCAGGCGCCACATGTGGGTATCGCATTCCAGGAACAGCCGATCCAGCCCCTGCTTTCTGATGAATCTGAGGAACACAAAAGCAGACATTAAAAGTTAATTTGTATTTTATCATCGCTAGCTCTATAAATAAAGACGTTATTTTCTCAAACAAAAAAGGATAAAAAGGTCACTTATTTATATTTCTGTTCTACTCATAAATAATGCAGAGAAGTTTAATAAATGATTAATCTGCTATACGTTCAGTTACAGGGACAAGGATCAACAGATTGCTTTTAAACATCATTTACACCTTCTGCTGTCGTAAGACAGAACTGTGCAAGTTACAGAGCTGTGTGGCATGAAAATCCACAATTAATTCTTGACAAACCACTGCAGAAGAACCATAACATGAACAGGAACTAAACACAACCTCTGTGATAGGCTTCTGTCTCGAAATAAATGCACAGGTTTTGAAAAACAGCACATGGAACATAAAGGTAAAATGACCAATTTTCCCCTATGTTATTATTCCACAAATTTTTCTATTGGGGTATAGTTAATTAGGAAGAAATACAATTGCATTGCTCTTTGCAGTAGAATGAGTATGTTTGCTCCGTTTTCAAGTCTATGGGGAACAATGTTTTGTTATTGCTGAACCATGAATAAGAGGAGCAACCGCAGAACCGTAAAGTTATGGAAATGAATTATTTCAGACCAATACAAGAAGAAAAAAAGAGTTGGAAAATCAATCTGTGTTTAAAACCACTTTGGACTGGATGCCCACACGTGTTTTGAGACTGTCTGATCCAGGTTTCTATTTGTTATTCCATTTTCAGAATTATTTCCCAGAAAGAGAAGCAGGGCAGCCATGAATTAGCACACGCCTTCGCAAGGGGGGGCCGAGCGCTGTTAGTAGCGGTGAGTCGCTGTGCTGAACACATCCCACATGTTCTGAGCAACGATCAGTGCTGGCTAGCCAGACGCAATAGGAACTACCAGCACGAGAGCAGGGATCTCACCGATGTAAGAACTCCAGGCTAAGAAGAGCTGCAGCACCTACAGCGAAGAGGATGCCGTAAAACCTCCGTTTCCTTCATGAGCAACATCGAGCTACACCAGGGTTCTTAGAAATGTTTTAGGATGTCAGGAAGACATTTTAGTGGTCCTCAAACACATGCAACCAAAAGAAGGGGAAAAGAAATAAAAGTTAAGGAAGAACACCAAAGCTTTCTGGACCTCCGCATCTGGAAACATGTTAACCCCGTAGGCTAACTCCCTGGTTCGGGTTTTGCTCTATACCAATCAAAGAACTGAGATGTAATTATGAAATGGTGCGTATTAATTTTCAAAAGGACCATAAATGACTTCAGGGTCTATGTCCTACTGATAGCTATGTCTCTTCTCACAGTATGAGGAGGAGAGCTCCTCTGTTAACACAACAGTGCAGAAAATGTGTAGATGAGAGTGGGGAAGTTTTTCTTTCCATGAACAAGTTTCTAATTTCATGTTCCATTATGAAGGATAATAGAAAAGTCTTGCAATTTTAATGCAGTGCTCTGGAATGTAATCTTCAAATTCAATATTTATGCAGTTATCTCCAAATCAAATATTAATGTGCCTTAAAGTTTGGTCATTTATTTATTTCCCTCAAAACAAAATGCTCATTTGAGTTAATTATTTTAAGAAAATAATAGAATTTTATCGACCATATTTAAGTAGGAATGTAAAGTTCTTCTCCATGAAATCATTTCTTTCAACTGCTATCTCTACCAATTTATCACCCTTTATTCTCATTTTCAAACAGAAGTTTCTTTCACTGCAATAGAAACCCAAAACCAAAAAAACCCCAAGAAATACCTGAGGACTTCAAAAGCCCCTCTACTTACAAACTCCCTCAGCCCATATTATGCGACAGGGTGACAGTTTACTACTACCAGAAAGCTCAGTTGTACAACTTCAGCCTTATTCTCTGAAATTGGCAGTAGAAGAGCACGGCCACACTCAGGGTGAGCAGGTCCCACCAAATCCAGGCTCACAGCTTCACGTTTTCCAAAACAGTTGTCAGGCTCCTTTTTGGTGTACGTACACAGTTCCAGGACTTTTCTGAGCTAACGGCTTGGACAAGCAAATCTTGGCATATGGAACAAAATAGGACAATTCTCGGGAGCACGGGTGTTTTCACAACAAATCTCAGTCCTAGAACCCTACGCCCCAAGGATATCAGCAGAAAACTAAACGTACATCCTAACCACTCCTCCTCCAGCACGGCAGTGCAGCCCAGCCGAGGAGCAGCAATGCCTTTGGAGCGTTTGTGAAGAGACGACCCTTTTGCTAATGCTCGTTGAAACCTCCCTAGAGACATCATACCAGGTTTTAAACACCAGCAACAACCAGGCAGGCAGCAGGCCCTTCTCAGAAGGCTCACCCTTACCGGGCCTGCTTCGCACGCAGTCCCCACACCTAAACCAAATAACGCACCAGCATAGCAAATTCCTTTCACCTATGAGGCAGTAATTTATACAAAGGGCTTTGAAGACACAGCTCTGCGCCACAGAATCATAGAATATCCTGAGTTGGAAGGGACCCATGAGGATCATCGAGTCCAACTCCTGGTCCACACAGGACCAGCCGAATCAGAGCATATGACTGAGAGCGTTGTCCAGACGCTTCTTGAACTCAGTTAAGTTCAGTGCTGTGACCATTTCCCTGGGGAGCCTGTTCCAGTGCCCGACCACCCTCTCGGTGAAGAACCTTTGCCTGATATCCAACCTAAACCTCCCCCGTCGCAGCTTCATGCCGTTCCCTCGGGTTCTATCACTGGTCAGCAGAGGGAGGAGATCAGCGCCTGCCCCCTCGCTCCCCTCGTGAGGAAGCTGTAGGCCACGATGAGGTCTCCCCTCGGGCAAGCGTCGGGCAATTACTTGCTATCCGTTTACGTTCCTTGGGAGCCAAGGGGACCGAGCATACGTGAGATGCGCTGGAGGCGGAGGCAGCAGTGGGTCGCTGTGGCCAGCCCAGGCTGTGCTGCTGGCACACGGAGCAGCCCAAGGGGGAAGCGTGGCCGAGGCTTTTGTTCCCCTCCAGGGTCTCTTCTAGCATGGCTGAGCCTCCAGCTACTCCAGCAACAGCGGTTTTGCAGCTCTGGGAAGCCAGAGCTTACTCTGGCACTGGATCTTGCCTGAGGGAAAGGGCAAGGTGCTGTTTGTGCGCCACATTCAAGAAATCAAAAGCCCTCAGATGCTACCAGCAGTTCGTAAAGACTCTTAGTGAGCCATCCAACAATGCTTGCAGCAGCCATCTCTGAAAAGATGATGGTGAGCAGAAGCATGAACCTATGATTTGTTTCTAGTCTAGCACTGTATTTCATTAGTTTCTGGTTATGCTCGATGTCATACTGAAACAGTGCATTTTGTGAAGGCATGCCAAGCTTTTGCATGAAATGCAAAAAATGGCGATTTTTTTCCCTCAAGTCTTTCTCTCTTGGATTTTACAAGACACCTAGCAGATAACTCCCAAATTAAAGTAGAAAAAAATGGATTAGTAACAGCATTTCATTAATCTTAGTCACTGTGGAAAAATTCAGGTGCTCCCTGGCACCCTGCGCTTCAGGCGAGACCAGCACACCTCAGGCGGCTGCAAGCGTATTGCCAGGACGACGCCGCACAACCGCGCCAAGGTAAGGATAGCCAAATACAAGGAGATTGCCATCACGTGAAAACACTTGGCCTTTCTCCTGATCCAAGACAAACAACGGGAGGAAAATACGATGACGAAATGAAGAGGTGCCGTTTGCGCCCCGACCATGCCTGGATGCAGCCTCGGGGTTTGCACGGTTCCGGATGGTTATTTTTATACTTTGTTAAAAAAACCCCACCGCTTGCAGCACGAGGCCTGTCACACCGCGTATGGATAGTTAACTGGCCAGACAGCTCACGGTTGCAATCCAGCCTCGGGAACTCCTCTTACTTTGTAGTGTATTTAAATATTTATAAATGCATTTCAGATGAGACCCTAGGACTGTATAACACATAAAGCATTTGTAAGATGTTTAGCACACGTTCCTACAACACGAATATAAACACGTAGTTCAGCTCTTCTTATGATATGTCTTAACTACTAATAAATATTGTTGCACAGTTACTTAATGTCAGCAAAAACATCGCAATCCAACATCAGCCTTTGGGTCGCTGTCTGCGGGTGACGCTGCGCAGCGTCTCTGAGACCCCCGCTCCTGAACCTCGTGCAGCACGTTAAACACGGAGCTCGCTGTTTTCTCTTTCCCACAGTCTATGAATGAATAAAACTTTCTTAAGCATCAGAGGCTATCAGATTGCCAAACGTTACTTTTCGGTAAGGTTTTTGTCTGGAAAGAATGTATTTTTTAAAGTAAAAAGGTTTCTTCCTAAATGTTTCCTGTTTCTGGCCCCTTGCCTAGAAAAGCTCGTATTGACATTTCACTGCTAACCAGTGTCCCTATCAGGACCTCATCGTCATTACTCACTGTACAAGAATAACAACTATGAATAAAACTTAATAATACATCCGCAAAACAATTCATCACGAGTCGAAAGCCAATGTCGAAGCAAGGATCTACAGAGCTTGGAGCTCCACTAGCACCATGTCCGTGTTGTCCTTAACGTACGCGGACAAACTGCGCATTGCTTTGACTCCATCTGCTCCTCTCTTAACTCTCTTTAGACAAAAATTTGAAGAAGTCAGCCAATTTTGGTGGGAAAAGTCAAGTAAATATTTTTATGGATGAGAAATATGAGAGGCTCTTGCCAGCAGCGTTTGCACAGCCACCTTGGAAACACTTACCGGAGTCAATCAGTCGGGAAGTGTAAAACAATAACTTGCAATTTAGGTGACCAAGTAGAAAGCACAGAACGGTAATTTGACAATCTTGAGTGTAACAGTTGCAACAAGTAATTTGCGAGCAATCTCTAGGCTACAATATATCCCCATAAACCAGTCACCGAATAATTCTTTGTAATAAGCAAGTCCATAAAACCCAAATCTGCACGGAGCAGTCTCATTCCCTGCCGCTGCCGGCCAGAAATCCTGCCCTCCGCCGAGTACACGACAAATTTCCAGTTGACTGCGACACAACCCTGACTTCACCCCATTTCCATGAAGGGTTACACGGTATTTAAAAAATCTGAAATAATGAACAATTGGCTATTCAAGCACAATGCCTATACTGTACCAGATAAACGCCTGTTTTTCTAAAGATATGATCTTGTGGTACATTTCCCAGGACCTCTTTTTGTCATGCCAAAAGGCTCCAGGGCGGAGTCCCCGCTCCCAAAACGGAGCTGAAGCTTGAAAAGGGGCACGGCGTCAAAAAGAAATGGCACCTACTTAGTCTGTCAAGACGAGGCAGATTTCCTCCTGGTATGACAGGCAGGACGCAGAAAGCGCAGAATGCACAACTCCTGCTGTCTCAAAAGGCTACGAAAAACCTCTCAGCACAGATAAAAACGATGGAAGAAAAGAGAGGGAGAAATACAAATTGTAACCTGCTTTCCAGCGTATTTAAACTGCGGCATCCTGAATGCAAATGTTCTGAGGTCAAAAGCAGAATTCTCCTTATCTTTCTTTAATTCCCTAACTCTGAAGAAAATATTATGAACACAACACTATCCCAACAACGCCCTAAGCTTTAATGCCAACACACAAACACACACCAGCAACATCACAAAGAGCTTCTCTCTTGACTGGGTTTGCTATGGGGAGGTTGGGCTTATTTCACACGCAAAAGCCCAACCCGCAGGCAAGCACACAAACTGAAATGCCTTTAGTAGCTTTGCCCACCGCGCTAAATGCTCAGAACTTAACAAGGAACGTAGGGAAATCTTACTTTTAAAATAGGATTAGTGTTTGCCGTTCCTATCTCTACACGCCCTACAAGAGAGCGGGAGCAGCAGAGCATGGCGGCCAACGGCACCACGGGATCACCAGCCGGCCCTCGGCCAGGACGGCACGGCTCCGACCGCGCAAGGACAGGGGTTGAATTCAGAGCAGAAAACACAGGTGACGCGGCCACGAAACAGAAGCCAGCACTGAGAGATGCAGTTGGTGCCATTTGTTCCTGGGATTCCCGCGGGTCTCCAGGAGCTGGGCTGTCAGCCATCACGGGACCAAGCAGCTCTACGGGAAGGATCTTCTGAGGGTCCACGTTACCACAGTGCTTCCAATGCATGTTTAAACAGTTGTACGCTCAGTGTGCAAGTAAATCTGGGCAGACAACTGTTCTGCTGCCACAAACGTTGGACAATATAAGGTTTAGATCATTTGCAGTGTAGCAAAAATGGTACAGTATTTTGACTGGCTCCTTCAAGTTACAAGTCTACCTTGAACTATTACATTAAACGTGGCCCTTCTCAATCAATGGCATTTTATGGAAACCAAACGTCCATGGCATTTAGGGTATTCCACATGAGATGCTGTTGAAAGCCGATGAATACATGCATTTTATCTGATCATTATTCCATCTCTAGATGGACATAATTAGATTTTTCAAGCTTTACAATAGGTGCCTCATACTCTACATAATTTGTTTCTGCTTCTTTCGTATGTAATTTTCTCAGTATACCCATTTAATGCTTTAGTCATATCACATCTTTGCATTATGCTTAGAAGAAATTCCTCATAATCCTTTCTTCTCGTCCACCTTTTCCTAAGCATTAACTTCCACTGCTTTTGAAAAATCTTACTTTCCATCTTCTGGAAACCTCTCTTACAGAGGAAGTCTTAAAAAAGCCTTAATGCTTCTCAATATTTTAATGTTACAGGTCAGGGAGCAAACTCTTCAAGTGTCCCAAAAATTGTTTTTAGTTGTAGAAAACATGCAGAGTATATTTTTTGCAGTAACGACTCTACTAGGAATTGCCTTGTTTTGACAACAGTTCCATACACTCCCTCGTGACTCGAGAAGGACTTTCAAAGACTTTCCTGAGGGTTTCTTTCCACCGCTCCTCACTTATGCTATCTTTTAACCAACACTGGAACAGCTTTTGCAAGGACAAAAATGTAATGGCTTCCTCTCATGATCAGGGAGGCCACAACCCAAGTGATTTTGTTTCTTTTTATATAAAATAAGCAAAACGGGGAGAAAACTGCAAATGATAGCGTGCAGAGATGTAGCATGAATTCACCACAGACTCACTCCATAGTACGAAACCTGACATTTTGCCATCTGTTTGTCTCCAACAAATGTCATCTCTGGAAGATTTCTTGTCCCCTCACCTCCTCCTCTTCCCAACACCCACAGGACCGAGCAGTCTCCGACCTGGCAACGCTGCTGGGCCTGAGCAGCTGAGCTTGAAGCCATCTCATCTACGTGGTGGTGCTGCTGCTTGGGCCACGGCCAGCAGACCACAGCGGTGCAGCACCCGCAGGCAATGCCAAGGGACACCCCGTGCAGAGCACACCCGGTGTCCACCACAACAGCATCTCACTGGGTGCTTCTGCTGTGCTTAACATCTCGGGATCTGCGTACTAGGTGACTGACGCAAGAAAAGGAAATGGGGTTCAAACTTTCCAAGAGATTGAGGGCAAGCGTGAGTCACCTCTATACAGATTTTCAAGCTACCAAATCAGGCCACTGACCTGTGGGTAAAACAGGGCCAACCATACTGTCCAACTTAAAGGATGTTCCCTGTCATAATTATTTTATAAAATGTCTCAGGACCTCAGATGAAAGGACACAAATGTTACTATTTATACTACTGAAAACGAAGTGTGCAGCTCAATGTTCTCAGGTAGCAATGAGATTGCTGATCACTTTACCGGAACCTCAGTTTTCGCCTCCTTCCTAATCCCCACCCCGCCCCATAAATTACAGCTACTTCAAACCTTCTCACTTACTGCGCCTTCCTGAACTGGCGGATCATCTTGCCTGCGTACTCTACAGAGACCAAAAAACACCCTGGTTTGTCCCATGCCAAGACACATGGCTGTTTGTACTGCATCTGCCTGCCATCTTCAACCTATTCTTGTTTCTCTTTGCATTGACGACTTAGCATTGTTTTCCAAAACCGAGCAGAAATAAAAGCCCTACAAAGAGGCAAACTGTCAAGCCGAAGCAGTAAAGGCTTTATGGCTCCCCTAACGCTTAGCATAAAGCAGTAAGGAACATTGGAAAGTCAGCTGTAACGTCTACAATTAAGTGCAGTCTCTTAGCACAGAAGATGCATGTTGCTATTTCAGTCACTACAGTTCACATGCAACTGTTGGGCTGAACTACTTCCAAGAGAAAAATAGATCTTCTTAGTCCACGTGCTTCAGAATACTGAAGCGTTTAAAAAAAATTAACAAAAAAAACTATGGCTGAGGGAAGTTTGAGCCAAATGAACCACGGAATATTTCACATGAGCAGGAAGGTAAGCGCTGCTGGGAGCTAAGTGGTTAAACTGTTCCAACAGCAGGGATAATATATCAATTTTTTTCCCTAGTATTTGGGTACTTACTGAGCAATTCATCAACGCGATACACAATAGCATTTACTGCGTGATCCATTTGCTAACGAACCGCCCAACCGCCATCAACCCAGTGTGCAGAACGCCGACCAACAGCATGTGCCACAGTGGCAAAAGGGCACGTCCGAAAGGTGGTGAAACGGAGACGCGTCAGCAGAACGGGGCTGAGAGAGGTGGAGATCTTGGGAACGTGCCCTGGCCCTTCGGCAGCTGAGGTCTGTCCAGCCTCCGAGAACCGGGACGGGCGTGCGGCGCTCCTCACTGAAAGCCGTGCAGGTGAGCAACACCTCTGAAAGTATCTGGGACCCAGGAGCCAAAAGGGGACAACACAACTGAAGAGCAGCATTAATGAGGAGAAAAGAACTCAGGTACATAACAAACTTTTAACGGCCTTTTCTTTACCTGTTTGTATTCTGCCTACGAGCTCCAGATTCCTCCAAGATGTAACAGCATCCGGCCCTCACAGCACGTTTACCCTCTTTCCCAAACGACACCGTGGCAAGGTTTCTATAAAAAAAAACCCTTTTCCCTGCCTGTCGTTGAAGATGTCACATCTGACCGTCTTTATGTTTTATAATACGTCAGCCAGGTACCGCTCCTGCCAGAAACCCAAATCTTCTGGGTGTTCCACATTGTAACAGCTTATACAACTATCGGGTTGTTCTTTTGCTGTTAATAGTCTAAGACACTGAAAAAAGGAGAAAATGTAAGTGTTGCCCACTAAGTACTATATAACGACTCCAGCCACCGCACGCATTTTCATCTCATAGATCCAGCTAAGGAAATAATGCTTCTGCGGCTGAGTTAAGGACCCATTTTCACATCCATTCCCTTTTCTGAAGCCACTAAAGGAAAATCAGAGCGATGCACTTTTTAATGACTTTGGCATAACTAAAAGAAAACTTCACTCATAAAAGGAAGCCTGGTTTCTCTCCTTATTTGGCAGTAAAACATGTACTGATTGTGAACATGGCTTGAATACAAAGTACATTGTAATTGAGCTGTATAAGCTTTTCAGTTTTAAGATGGCGCTTCTACTTTCTCGCTCTCCCTTGTATGATCCAAAGACTACGATGACTTCAAATTCAGGGTTTCCAGTTGTTTACATAGCAGACTAAGACAGTTGAAAAGCTTATTGTTTAGGAGCCATTATTCATCCACAAATTAAAAGAAAAAGCAGCAGCAAGGGTTATACACTGCTTTCAGTGATATTTCAGTGCTGAGCTCCCGTATTATTAGTTCACGTGTGTTGAGAAAAAACACCCTGGAACAGCAAAATGATTACTGTACGTGGGGCGGCAGTCAGTCTAGTCCTGTGTCCTCTCCCTTATCATGACTTCGACTAGCCATTTTACATAAAGAATCCTGTTCCAGTCTGGTTTGAGATAGGATGTCCCAAGGGAGTTTTCTCCCATTGCCCAATAACTTGGAGACTGGCCTATGGCCTAACTCCTTTCCAAAAACTCTTTTTTTTTTTTCCTTTTAAAATTTTTGTTGCCAAACCTTGACTCTGCTGCTTCTCTTCAAGACCTTACTAAGCTCTTGGCCATACCATTCCCCCCACGGGACATTTCTTTTCCACAGGGCTGTGACAAGGCGAAGCAAACGTCAAAACTTAAAAAAGTAACTGGAAAAATTAATAGAAAAAAAATAATCATCCCTTACTCTTAAATGAGCAACTGACCGAGTTTGGCAGTGGGAATTCCCCGAGCAAAGGTCCCAGAGGCTGGCAGAATACGGCAAGGGGGCACCACTGCCCACCTCTTCTCTGCTCCTCCGGGGACATCGGCTGCCGGCAGCAGGACGCGGGGCCCCAGCTGAGATGGGCCGTCAGTCCCGTCCGCCCTGCCCGTGCCAGCACTTCAGCACCGAGGGTTTCATCGTTCCAACTACAGGGATAAACCTCGCCGGCATGACCGCTGCTTACACGGCTTGGGCACAACATGGAAGTCAGTTGGGACCGCGCAACCACGCAGGACAGAGGCAGCAAATCTGCGCTCGCGTCCCCCATTATGTTCCCTGACGCATGGAGAATTTATGGTGGGAATCCAGGAGAAAAAACAAAGCACGGCAACGTGGTGCAATAGGCTAAAAGGTATTTAATTGTTCATACAGTCACAGGGAACCATTGAACTAATAAATGGGTTGTTATTCCTGTGAGGGGAGGACAAGGGGCACATTAGCTCATTTTTTTATTAAATTAATACCAGATTAGTGTGTTTAATTGATCTAAATTGTTCTAACCCAGCTGAGGTTGGCATGTTCAAACCAGCTTGGTGCAGGCATGTCATAATTGATTAGTTATTTTCCTCAGCCAGCTCAGGGAATTTGAGAAGAATCAGGTGCACCAGAGGAGCAAAAAGGCGTAAGAGACCGACCGCTTTTCCCTGGCCACTTCTCTTCCCTTTTCCACTTTACCTCTGCTGTTGATCACTACTGCCAGCCAGAGCCGAGCCTGCCAATCACTCTGACACGCCGCATTTCCCACACCAGAGACTCTCCTGTGAAAACTGTTGACTCGTATTTAAATAGTATTCCTCACAGTATTATTTTTTACTACCCGCTATAGAATTTTTGCACGCACAAGACGAATGCTCGTGAGGACCTCACTTAAACAGGAACAGGAGAGAGCTGATAAATCTAGTGGCACGAGCGAGAGGAGCCAAGAAGCGAGAGACCCCTGTGCGCTCTTCTACCCACCCACTGCGCCCAACGCGCAACTTGATGTGTCGCATCCTCTGCGTACGCTATCGGCACCCAGCCTTACAGTACGCTTGACGTTTTACCATGCACATTTTACCCAGCACATTCTCTTTTCCCTGAGACCCGCGCGGGGTGGATGAAGAGGGACGCTGATCCCAGGACTCCCCAAGTGCAGCAGGTGATGCCAGCCCTGCAGCCCCCGTCCTCCCCCTCGCCAGCGTGTGCAGGCTGTACAGGCTCCCAGCCCTTGCGGAGACGCTCCGCTTGCAGAGGGCTTTGCTGCAGACCCCAGCGCAGGTCCTGGGCACCAGCGCCGCTGGGACCGACTGGGGCAGGGAAGAGCCGTTGTGTGGGGTGATTACCGCTTCCTCCCAAAACATCTACCTGTGCCGAGCCCCAAGGAGGGAACAAGCATCAGTCTGCTTAACGGCTCCATCCCCACAAGAGCATCTTTGCAAACCGACTGCGGGGAGGAGCCGTGCTGGACCAACAAACAACTGTCCTCAGGAGAGCATTTCCTCCTTATTTGCTTCCCTCTCCTGGACTAGGGATTTCTTCACTCAGATGACGCTGGAAAACCGTCACTATGCGAACACTCCCAGTGCCATGGTTAAAATAAGTGGAGGAAGGGGCTCGCTTACCTTGCATTGTCCCTCCCGTGTGATTTCAGGAAGTTCATATCACGGTATCTGGACAGGAATGCTACTAGTTGGTCATTTGTCCTGCAAGAGAAAGAACAAAAGTTGCACAAATTACACTGCAAAAACTGTGTTTACAGTAATTTCTATACTTCTTGTTCTCATTTGGGGACCATCCGCAGACTCTTTGAAGGAGGCAGTTGCTGCAAAAACTTCCATCCTGCTGCTAAACTTCACTGCCTGCCTCTGCTCGGGAAAGTGTACTTGCAAAGCAGCCCGGCTTTAGCACATCCTAACGGATTTCAGATGGACGCTTGGCAGATGTTTTAAGCATTGTAACAGAGTACGTATTAAGTAATACTGCTCAATGCTTTCTAAGTCTGAAAATCCAGCTGTGAGACGACGGCACTCATAGTCCCATTTTACATGCTTCGCTAGGTCTTTCCTAGGGAATTTGGTTAAGTATCTATTGGCATTTTATTTGTTTTCATCCTTGTAATAGAGACGAGGCCAAGGTTGGAATGCATAAAGCAAGAAAATTTGGATGTCAAAATCCCAATATAATTAATAGGAACAAAAGGATTTAGAAGGTTAATTCCAATTAGTATGACTGGCAATCTGACACCAGTATTTTCAAAATTTCAGCTGACATGTCCAAGAATGTATTTACGCTTGACAGCTTTTGTGGTCTGATATTTCTTTAACAATGGAGGAAAAACGTTCTCTATTTATCTGGGTCAGCATATTTAGGAAAACTGAATAAATCATATTAAAAAGATCTTCATCTCCTGAGTTGCATTCGAAACCACATTACAGATACAACCCCGTTTAAGCAACGGTCTGTAATGGAGTTGATGGCAGAAAAACTAAAGTTCAAACAGTTGTCTCTAGTACTGTATCTTGAACACATTTCGTTATTATGAGCCACAGAAAACCAAGTTAAACCAGAGTCCTGTACGAAACGTGTTTAACTTCTGGGGACGGGCTGCAACGACTTGGAAACGTTACCAGCCCAGCAAACTATCTTCGTATCTCGTAAAGCCAAATTCTTCCGTCATCACAGGTAGCATGTCATGACTGAACTGACAAATAAAGAACAAGTTAACCGCTGATTTTATCAGGGCCAAACGAAGTATCTGCCCATCAACCAGCCCGAAGGAGCCCGAGACCCTCCTCCTACGCTCGCTCATGTGAGCGGTAATACCTCCCAGGGTCAGACTGCATCTCAATTTGGCATCCTCAGAAAACTGCTTTCTGTATGGTAAGCTGTGCAGATTTTCACATTTGCTGCTCCAGTGATTCTCCATCTTACTGGGATGAATAGGCATTTAGTGAATTTACTTAGCAATGCTTCCACATGAAATGTTTTCAATGGCTGACATCTTCGGGTGAGTTTCTAGGCAAAAGCTGGCACGCAAAGATGATCTTTAGAAATATAACCAAGTTTGGAAGTGCTTGCGCTTTAATTTCCTCACAGGATAAAAATCAAATCAACCGAAGTAACAATCCACACCATGCAATAAAACACCGTCATTTCCAGATCGCTCACCAGCTATATTTCGCTCTTCAGCAGTGCTCTACCGAGTGTGTTTGGACTCGGGGCTGCCGTACAAACTTTTCAAGGCTTTGATAATGTTTATAAACGCCCGTATGATTTTTAGCTCTCAAAATAATTAAGAATTGACATTTTCCCACTTCTTGAAAACATTGCTGGCATCCTGGTCCTACTTTTTTTTTTTTTAAAAAAAGAAGAACTTATACAGAGTTTTACTCTTTGTCAATTAAGTATGCTTCTTTTCATGTGTTGACAGCATGGAAACAAACCATCGCATTGCCATTTGGTAAAACTTTCTAGTTGTTTGACATTTAGATTTATGCGGTCAACCAATTCTGCGCTCAGCATGGGAGCGCGCTGAATTCCTATTAAGCTTTCATTCAAACTGCTTCTCCTGGCCCCAATATCACGAGGATGCTGCGCACCACCTCCGAGTAATTCCACCGCGTGACATTAAAAAGAAAATCAAAGGTACTGAACACGCCTTAGATGCTAATGCAGTTGCTAGAACCCTCCTCACCTTTCAGAAAACTTTGCCTTCAGGGGTTTATTTCCTAAACGCCTCTGGCACAGATTGCTACCACGCTGCTTCATGCGCGGCGGCAGCAGCGTCTACGCCATCGCAGTGCCTCTGGCACCAGCCATTTACAACGCCTCTGGCACTCCTTCTGAGAAGTACTACAGGAGGGGGCCTATTTTTTCTCTAAGTAAGGCAATGGAAAGCTGAGATTTTCAGCTGAAGACATCACTGGGAGCAGCATCAACTCCACACTGCCAAATTAAATTCTGCTATAGCTCCACAAATTTCAGGGATAATTCACTGAGCATAAATCTGGCACAAAATCTTTCCCTAACCATCACACTGTAACAGAAAGTAACAAGTGCAACATATTTCTAGTATCTCCTTCCTAAGAAGGAAATAAAAAAGTCACGGGGATAGGGAGAGTATTTCATGCTACTGATTAAACCACACTGATATCCATATTACGTTCCTATCAGTTTCCCTAGCGTGTACCACAGCAGGAATACAGACCCAGGAGGGAGCCTTCCCAGCGCGAGGCTGGAGCCGACGGATGCGTCCACGCAGCTCCCGCTTTCACGTCCTTTGGCTATTAAATTCCCGGGGAGGGCGAGGCACCAGGAGAAGGACTAGTCAGCTGGTTACCTGTTAGCGGGGAGGGAGGACGACGCGAGAGGAGAGAGGCTGGAGAAAAGGCGCAGATTCCAGGTGTGCAGCACGCACAGAGAAACGGGAAACGAATCCCGCAGCGAGTGCACGGTGTGGAGAAAGCGCCCGCGGGCGGGAGGGCTCCCACGAGGGGATGACAAGTGAGAAAGACTGATGGGGAAACAAAGCGTTTTCAACTTCACTGATGTAGATTTGGTGTTAAGCGAGGGCCGGTCTGCCAGCTGGGACGGAGGGGTCCCTCTCCCCCAGGACCGTACCGAGGTCACCGCAATACGGCCGTGCCGCCCCCCCTGCAGCGAGGGCGGACGGAGGCAGCGGGGCAGCCATTGCAATAACTTCAGAACACGGCACATGTGCTGGGGACTGAAATGGAAATCTGGAAAGAGAAACACCGACTTTGTGTTTGCGCTGTCTGGACGCGCTGGCAGGTCTGCCTGGGAAGCGGAACGAGCGCGTCCCCGTGCACAACCACGGCCGAACGCCGCGGAGAACAAAAGGCAGTGCTGGGCTTGCTGGGTTCAAGCAGACCTTCCAAGTCGTGGTGACTAACTCGAGCAAAGAGCAGAGATCCCCTTCGTTCACAGCTGTGAAAATAGATCAAGAAAGTCTTTGGAGAATCTGAGAAAAGGAAAACAAGCGGTTGTTACTTTTGGAAGGTAGTGAAGCCTAATATAAACGCCCTTGATTCAGAAGGTACTTTAACGCACGGGCGACTTGAGGGCTGTAAGGAATCGCAGTCACTTCAAGGGGACTAGTCATGTGTCCGAACTCACACAATTGCATAACAACTTGGCTAAGCCAGATCAAAAGTTCAGAGACTTTCGGCAGCGCACAGGTACGGAAACGAGATAGTTTCACTCCGTGTGGGAATCAGATGAAGGAAAAAGCAACCGCTGTGTCGGATCCTGGGGCCGGGCTCTGCCGTTCGGTGCTGCGGGGGCTGTCCCTGTGCGGCGAGAGGGGACCGGGGACCTGCCCAGGCACCGAGCGGGCTGTGCCAGACCCTGCTGATTACAACAGGCAGCAGTGACAGTAACAAAAATAACAAAAGCCTGCCTGGGGACCGTAGATTGCTGCAACCCAAAAAGCCACCGACCTAAGTGACGCCCAGCCCAGCCTCCAGAGCCCACCCACAGCGATGCTGCGGCAGAGGCAGCACTGCCAAAAATCTCTCCCGGTTCCTCTCCTGCTTCAGCGGGCGAAGTTGCAGGTAGGAAGGTTCAGCTTGCCATCTGCTCTGAGTGAACTCACCAGTCAGGTCTTCAAAAATGTCCTCATTTCAGGTAAATCCCTGGATGGGTTTATAAACTATTCCCTTTCTTCAGGACCAGCCTGGGCAATCTTGTTTCAAACCTCATGAGAAGTGCTAGGGGCTGCAGTGCACCCGCGTACCAAGTATACATACCAAGTATAGATCGTCTCTCTGTCTCCTAGTCACTTAATTTCTGATCTATCAGAACAGTAAGGCTAAATAAACGTTTTTAGACGTTATGCATATATACAGTGTTTCTGCTTGGAAGGCTGCTCTCCTACTGGAGAATTCTTTTGCTACTGGCTCAAGGTTTGAGACAAAATCTAATGAAATCCATGGAAATCTCTCCTGCGGTCTCGCTGGGCGTTAGACTTCTATAGGCAACTTCATTCTCTTCAGCCCTGCGCCACGGGCAGTGCCCAGAAGGGATGGCTTTCACTGCACCGGCTCTTGCCAGCTCGTTCTCAGCGCTGCATTCACTGGGAACACCCCACCCTGTCCCAACTTAAAAATCTGTCATGAACTTATCCGGAATTACACGCACAGGCACGGGCTAGGGACAGCTGCAAACTAAATGCCATTTTTAATCGTTATTTTCTGGCATTATTTTCTTCTCTTTTCTGGTACGCCTGCTCTTACATGCACCGAGAAGTGGATTCTGCTACCCCTTCCAGGCAGCTGTAACTCGCTTTAGTCACAAACGTGGTTACTTGTCAATGACAGTGCTGGAATATGAAAAGCTAGAGCCAGACAATTAAAATGTCTGTAAAATTGTTTAAGCCGGACCCTCAGTCCTGGTTCCACACTTCTCCAGAAGCGAAGGACAAAGCCTGCTGGAAGCGACGCTACCTTGGCCTCTCAGCAGTTTCTCTCCCCAAGCACTAATCTGATTTGAATGTCATTTTTGCCGTTAGTGCTTTTGTCACTGTTGTAATCTTAGTGTGCGGAAGCGGTTTTTTTCTTATGCATTTTCTAATCTGACAGGTAAAAAAAAAAAAAATCAACTTTTTTGTTGCTACATACATGGGACAAAAGGAACTTGTCGTTACCCTGCCTACCGACACACTCCCAGCAAAAGCAAGGTGAGCGTGCCCAGGCTGTGTTAACCACGCAGCGTTACTGAGACAACAGGCGACAGCAGGATCGGAGCTTCCGCAGGCTGCCCAGCCGCTCCCCAGCAAACCACCTCGCCGCAGTGAGGTAAGCGCGCTGCAGCGGCCACCAAACCAGGAATCCTCGCCTCTGAGCACACCGGCACCTGCGGCGGTGCTGACAACGCTTCTGCGGCTGCAGCTCTTGAGATTTTTTTTCATATCTTGACCATATTTTGCAAAGCCAAAGGCTGTATTCCCTAGAAGAACAACACTGAAGTGCTGCACTGCAGTGACCGTGACGATGCCGTGACACCAGCACCCGGGCTCCGAGGGCAGCTCCCGAATTCGGGCTGCAGCCACCGGCACGCACACCTCCCCGCTGGGCCGTGCGGTGCAACCCAAACAGCCTGGGCTCGCCCCCTTGGGAGGAGACGGCACACTGAAAACGAGTACAATTATTAATCATGATTAATTATCTACAGGCAATCCTGCCAGCCGCCGCACAAGACCCCGCAGCCGTGGCAGAGAGGGAGGTGAGCGCGGGGAGGGGGTTAGCCCCGGCCGTGGTAAGCTGCGCGGTGTCCGCCAACACGGCACCGGCTCTGCCGTGGCGGGGGTGCTGGGGAGGGAGGCGAGCGTCACGACAGCGGCTCAACGGACAAAAAACCCAGAGCAACAACATAAAGGGGAAAGCGTTTGGGAGAGCAGGGCAAGGCGGCTAATGCGGTCTGAAGCAGCAACGAAGGGCTCTGCAGCACGGATGATGAAGGCCAACGCACAGTCAGAAGAGGTAAGTCAAAACTGTTACAGGCTCTCCCGGTGCCCAAAGCTGTGGGATTTCCACCCACGCTCTCCCGACTCCTCTCCACAGTTTCCTTTCCCAGGATCACTGCGCTGTGCGAAGGCACAGCCCTGCAGAGCCCCGATGTACCGCAACCCCAGCAGCGCTTTGCCAAGAAACTATTTCTAGAAGGTCCCTAGAGAAGAAAAAACTTCAGAGAAGAAAACTGGAATTATGGGGCAAACTCAGCTACTCGGAGTTAAGGATGATGTTACTCCATGGTTGAACACGCAGATGTGCACACAAGAGCCTGGAAGTAGAAGAGCTGAGTGCCTTCGATTTTGCTACCTTCTTCCCAATAAATTCTAATAATTATGACTAAGCTCATTGATTTTGATAAATGATTAATTTAATCTTACGTATCATGTTATTCTGAAGTATTTGCCAGGAGCCCCGTGGCAGAGGAGAGCTCCCGCTCCAGCATCCCGGGGTGGGGGCTGTCCCGCGCCCTGTGCCTGTCCCTCCCAGGGCTGGCTCCCCGCCTCGCCGCCTCCCGCAGCCGCCACAGCCCGGCACGGCCGCGGGGCGCAGAGGAGGCGGGAGGAAGGAAGGAGAGCGGTCCAGGAGACAGCACGGGGAAGAACTATTGCACGCTCCCACCTACACCTGTACAGCGTCCAGCGCACTCCGAAAGCTTCGCTCCCGCGTCTGCTGGGGATGTGGCAGCACCTGGCCAGGATCTTCCTGTTCCGGTAAGGGACCCTGATCCGTACTGGCCCTTGCACACGTGTGGGCGCGTGTGCACGGCGTGCACGGGTAACCTAACAAAGGGACACATCAGCACAGTGATCCAGCAGAGAAAAGCAAAAATCTACAGGACCTCTTCCTGAGGGAAATGCTTATAGCGAGATGATGAACCAGGCGAATGCAGCACAATCCAGGGAAAAACCTCTCAGTGCAGCTTTCGGCCCCTGGACAGGCAGCCCGACCCTCTCCCTGATGCTCCCAGCTCCTCCTCTCTCCCCGACGGCAATTTAGTGCAGGGGGAGGCTCAGGGGAGCCTGACCCTGGCTGTAGCGGGGAAAAAAAGACTCTGCCGTCTAAAAATGCAAAGAAAGGGGAAGGCTATATTTAGCCCTCGCTGTCTATCACAGAACAAATATTAGCGTGGCAGGCGTTTCTCAGAGAAGCCGATTCCCGTAACAGCAGTCATTCGTAAAGCGTACCATAAAAACGCGAACGACAGATACAGTTTCAGAGGCCAACTGCACGTGGAAGGCTCTAGGTGACTGTTAACACCTCTGCTTTTACAACTGTGTTGTCTTAAAAGGTTTGTTTTGTCTTTCAAGTCAGGTTTAACAGAGGCACAAGGTAAGGGAAGAAAAGCGTTGCCCTAGCAGCTCAGCTCGCTGGAGTATCGGAGAGACAAGAGTTCTGCTCCAGGAACCGCGCTGCCGTCTGGGCTGGGAAGTCGCACCCGTGCGTTCCAAAGCATTCGGATGCTCCAGGCACTGCTCAGTCATCACACGGGATGCAGCTACTCGCAGTGCAGCTCTGCCAGCCTCGCACGGCTCTCGAGATATTTTATTAGCAATACAATCATCTTTGCTGTACTTGCAATTACTGCCTCCCATTCAACCCTTGTCTGGTTCCTACGGAAAAGCAAAGAACTAACATAGTCACAAAAGAGTGAAAGTCTTCTTTAAATGTCACACTGCTGAATAAACCTCTTCCTAGTGAGAGTACACAAATGCTTGGTTACAAAGGAGATCTACTGGGAGATAAAGAATATACTCCATCGTCTGCTTCCTGAGCCGCTCCACAACCTATTTTCTATAAATTCAAGGCTTCAGATGGCATTCATAAAATAAATAAATAAGCCCACTGCCGACAAGCAGCAGCACATGCTTAAATGAAAATCCTAAAGAGACCATATAAGAGAATTCCACCAAGGATTAACGAACAAATGTGATTAAAACTATCTACAGCTCTGGACTGCGGCCAAAACGCTGCCAGCAGTATTTGATATGTAAATGCTTAAAACATTTGCTATGTGCGCAGCCATTGATGCAAAGCCTCTATAGAGAGTTTCTTCATCTAATTAGAGATATTGGTTTAGCAAACTTTGGCGTTTATAAAAACCCTCAACGTCTCATTATTCTTTTAAGATAGAATATTCATTTGTTTGGAATGTTTTCCAGCTATATCCCATGAAACCCTAAACTGCCTTTGGCTAATGAAAAACTCCAGCCCTGCAGCAGCCAGTAAGGCCCACAGTTTTTATGATAACAAAATACTCACCACATGCAGTCATTAAAACTTTTTAACTTGTTGCTTTTGACTTTCTTTAGCTATTTGCTAGGCATAACGCAATCTACTCCATTTCCAATTATTTTACAGTGCAATTTCAACACAAGCATTTAAATTATCCAGGATCTTCTCAAACACGCCGTGCTACAGCGCAATCCCTGTCTCTCTGATCCGGCAAAGCACTTAACAGCACGTGTTTAACTGCAGCACACTTGCAGCTCTTCCGAAACGAGGCGACTTTCACACGACGTTCTCATCAATGACTTCGCGCGCAAGGCTCCGCGTGCCCCCGCGTCAGGAAGCGGCACGTGCAATGCGTGCGCAGAAGGTGGAGAGCCGAGAGCCGTCTTTTAGCCGGAGGTCGATCCAGTTGCACCTCAGTTTGTCCATCCCTAGCACAGACGTACCACGCACCTCACCGATGGGTTAAGATTTAACTCACTGACGTTTACAAAACATTTTAACCCCCCCCGGGTCCCAGGAGCACCTCTGAACTGCTCTCAGGAGCTCATTTGTCTGCGACAATGACATTTTCTGAGCTTCACTACTGCTGTGATAAAAGTAAGGAGATAAG
Organism: Grus americana; assembly: GCF_028858705.1. Classification (NCBI taxonomy): domain Eukaryota; kingdom Metazoa; phylum Chordata; class Aves; order Gruiformes; family Gruidae; genus Grus; species Grus americana. Next base: position 17,081,563 of record NC_072866.1, read on the forward strand.
AAAAACGCTATCCTGTAATACCGTGTCATACGCAGCTCCTTCTTCCCCAAATTTTAAAGCGACCTGTGTATTTTACAGTAAAATTATGAAAGGCATTAAAGTAGTTTTCCTTTCATAAATCTAATTTTATGCAATCGCTAAGCCTAAATTATACATACGCTTATCAACAATGAATGCACTGAAAAAACACTTGAATAACAAAAGCTTCCGAAGCTCCTTCCAAAAGTGCAACTGCACAGAACCTGGTACACACGACAACAATCAAAGCAAGCCAGCTACACGCAGGAGAAATTATTCCCTAAATAACCCGGGGTTGATGCATTCAACTCAGAGGCATTTTGCTAGAAAGGAAGGAAATGTTTCACCCTGATTTGTTACACAATTTTCTATTTATTCCTCTATTTAAGTTTATGAATGATCAGCACATCACCACCAGCATCTTTTTTTTTTTTTCATCTTGCTTGCCCAGAGCCTGAGTGCCTGACGGATAGCCTTTGGTAAAAGGCCTATAATTGCCTATTTCCAACAAATATTTTTAAGTAAAGGCAGAGACACGTGTCTAACTTAGATAAGGGCTAGAAAACTTGCTGAAGGTATATATTGTAGTAAAGCAAAATTCCTTTCCCACTACATTCACAAGAGATGTCAGTTTAGTTGAACCGCATGCATGGAAGAACGCTCGTTTTTATCAGCAAAAACTGTTCATCAAGCCTTGCTGGCATTCCCGTTATTCGTGTTTGGAAATTAAAAGAACGCAGATTGGTGAAGAGAAAATACAGCGATGTGGGGTTTAGAGACTTCAAATTATAACCTGATCCAAAATGCTTAGCGTTTTTGGGTAGGTCGCCCAAAGTTTTGATGCTTACTCAGCAACATCTCAGCTCCAAACACGAGTTGGCTCTCCTAAACCAAGGCGCCAATCTTGAGTGAGCACATTTCCTCTTGGCGTTGGCGCATCTCGTGTTCACAAGCAGAACTTTCCGTTCACGGGCATTAAAAAAAAAAAGAGAAAAGGTTGTGAGAGCTATTTGAGAGCGGGAGCTGCCACGTTTGCCTGCTCCCCACTTCAGCCTCTGTCTGCCTGGAGCACGAGCAATTTGTCTAGCCATATTTCAGTCTGTTTATCTTGGCTCCGGCACATCGATAGTCTGCTTCCAGCCTTTCTTGGCTTTTGATCCCACCAACGCAAATCTGCAAATTGAAAAAAAAAAAAAAATAGCCTAACACACAACCTTCTGGTTTAATTCCTGTCGCCTGGTAGAGTCAAGGGTTAAACGCTACCACCCCTGCTGTGGTTAACCTGAGCCACGTAAGGGCTGAGCCACGTACGCGCTTCGGGTCTCTCGCCGACGCAGCCAGAGTGAAGAGGTGTCGGCAGAGCGGAGGTGTCTGACTCTGCTCCAAGGGGGCCGTGGGGGCACAGCTGCCGCGCCGGAGCCGGGCCAGGACCCTCGGCACTAAGGCCAGGGCTCAGCACCGCTCCCCCTCTGCGCGGCACGACCAATTGCTTGCTCTGGTCCGTACTCGCTCTCCGTGCCACATGGCAGACTTTCAGAGGACGAGCCAGCAACGCTCGGCGCTCTGCTTCAAAACGAATCCCTCCCAAATTACCGATACAAAGGGAGGAGAAGCATCAGCGCGAGCGGGGGCAGGCGAGCTCGCGCATGTTGTGAAGAACTCCATGGGAAACCCGTCGCGCGCAGCCAGGTGGGTTCGGACAAAGCGCGAGGAGACCAACGTTCCCGGGCACTTCAGCTGCCCTTCCACCAACAGCTGCCATTAACGCTTCAGTCGGCAACTTTCCAAGGTAGCTGCGGTTAAGATAAATGGAAAGAACGGTGATTTTCATGATAAAACTGCACCGGTTAGGTGGATGACATCAATGAGGCCAAGGCTGAACATTTTTAACCTTTTTCTATTAAAGCTGTATGAAGTGATCGAATGCAGAGTGCGAAGCTAATGAACACACGCTACCTGCTGAAAATTCAGCACAGAAGGGCTATTTGAATATTATCCTGTCAAAGGTCTATCATATTTTACACTTCCATCTATAAGGAAGTTGAGTGTTGACGTAAATGCTCATTTTGCTCGCCAGCGAGCAGGAAGCAGCAGCGTACCTGAATAGGGTAGCTACGCAGCGCTAAGCCATGTTGCTATTTACATGGAGATGCGTGTTTAAAGAGGATTCACGCCCAGAACATCTAAATTTAATGATGTTATTTACTTAATTTTAACCCTGCAAGGAAAAAAAAAACCCAATAACATCTTGGGTGTTATTTTCTCTCTTTCAAGTGTACTCCTATTTAACAATTTTATGACAATAAGGTTTCCCCCCCCTAGAAAAAATAACTTGTGGAACGACACAAACATTGGTAAATGCACTTTCTGCCCATTCTTCTACCAGGTGCATGTTGGAAGAAAGCAGTACACAAATTAATCGTTATTTTGTGTCTTAAAATACTAATACTCTTAGTACCCTCAAGAGCGAGACAAGCTCCCTCTTACAATTCTTTTAATCAATGAAGAAAATACTTTTTTCTATCCTTCCAGCTGATAAAGCCCTGCGCAAAGGACTACATTTCATTCTGTTGTCACGTCCGTAACGCTCCAACACCAGCGCAGCGCACTCAGTTTACGCCAGCGTACGCCGGACCAGGCTCTGTGTTCTTGGAACGGGCCATGGCGAATCGTGACAGAAGTTCTGGGGTGTTTCCCAGCTTAGAGGCTGGACTGGTTAGGCTGGAGGTACGATGTCAGCAGGCGTGGACAGCATGTTCATAGAGGAAAATTAGCACCGTCTTCCTATCACTCTGCGAACTGCTCTGGTTTTCCTTGCCGGCGTGTTTCACAGTAGGTAATTCCCCACAGGAAAAGTTCCCGAGCAATCATTTTTTTCCACGAGGCCCACTCATTAATGCGTCCGAGTGGCAGAAACCGTAATTGCTGCCAGTCGCTACACGACTTCCGACAGCTGCTGGAATGTATTTGCCAAGATAACTTACTTCTCACAAAGTCGCCTTTACCTGTCATCACAATAACAAGCCATTACTTACCAACTGCGTCACTGCAGAGATTAATAATCATTGATCTGTATCAGCTACTAATTGATCAATAATCAACTACCGCATTTAACCAGCTACCACCGGAATTCCTGATGGACCGAAACACAAGCCATCCTCCTGTCCCTGCTAGGATACAGTAGGTAAGGATGCAGCGCTACAAAGAGTAAAGACAGACATGACTCTCCTGTCTCACCAAAAGAGCCGAGCCCACTTAATATAACTGCTGAAAAATATCTAAAAAAAATTAAAATAGTAGTGAAATACTTGCCTAACCAGCTGCTAATACCCAAGGATATTTAATTATTAAAACTAAACATGATAGACTTTTAGGTTTATCAAAGCACTGGGATTTTATTTAGTACAGAGCGATGCTCCCTACTTTGCGTGTTTGTCTGCCGTTGCATATTCATGCAGAACCTCATCTGCCTACACGATACATCCCATTTTGATGAAAACAATAATCACTGATTAAACAAGCAAGCGGAGTGAGCTGCAAAAATGATCAAGTCCATTACTCAAATTAGTGAGACTGGTTAAAAGAAAAAAAATCTAGATATCGGGCTGAATGGGATCTTTAGGTTTGTTTATTCCATGTATATTTTACATGGCATATTTTATATTCAGCAATTTTTTTCACCATCTCTAAAACTGAATTACCAAGAGTTTTGTGTAAAAGAAATTAAAATTAAATACGAGCATAGATTTCAAGCAACCGTTCACTTCATCTAATTTACACATACCCGCATCCATCTGAAATTTTATTGGTACAAGTCAATAAGAAAAATGATTTGCTCATTAGGTTGAGTAATTATAATAAAAAATGCTCCCTTTCTTCCAAGTTTAAACGTTAAATTGTGGTCATTCCTCACTCTCTGACACGTAACTTGCTCTCGCTCTGTGCGAGAGTCACCCCGCCGCCCCACCCTCACCCGCTTCTGACATCAGGAAACGAGAGCCATTGGATCACATCCTGCCCACGCCTGGCGAAGCTCCCGAGAGCGCTTCGCTGCGGGACGAGCGGGAAGGTTCCTCGGTGCCGCCCCGCCGCAGGGCAGGCAGGACGGGCAGGGCGGGCAGGGCAGACGTGCTCCCCAGGGCAAAGTTCCAGGCTCCCCGCTCCCGCACCACGCAGCCGCTGCCCCGGCGCTTCACGCCGGCACGAACACAGAAAGCGCTCACGCCAAGCTCGCGAGCGGCAGGAATCCCGAGCCCGCCGTCACACCGCGGGGAAGGGGAGCAGGAAAGCCCTTCCCGAGAGGCCACAACATTCAGCCTCGTCACTCGGTATCGCTATTGCGTCTTGGCACCTCCCGGCTGGACGTGCAGCGCAAACCCCGACAAAAAGCGGCCAACGCAGCCTCACGTTGCTCTGACAGCAGATGGTCCTTCCGACCGATGCAGCGGGAAAGATGTACCTGGGCAAAGAAGCTTTTTTTTTCCCCCACCCTGCGCTTTCCAAGGAAAAGGTAAGAGGGAATACACTCGTCCGGTGATGACTTCACTCTCCTGACGGGAGTTATCCCGCGGAAGGAGCGGTGGGAGCCCCCGGCGGAGGGGCCACGCGCCGCCCTGGCGCCAGGGATGCAGCCCCAAGCGAGACCCCGCTGCTGAGGAGGTTCCCACACCTCAGCGAAAAGTAACGGGAATCGGAGCAAAGCGGGCTCTTCCCGCGGCTCCTCGCGGGCCTGCCGCTCCCTTTGAGCCCCGCGCCGCTGGACCGACCTGTCGGGGCGCGTCAGTTCAAAGCACCAAAGGCGCGATGGGGGGAACGGGGTCAGGATAATGGGATTTAACGTTAATTCTGCACCGAGCCTGGAAAGATGGAAGAACAGGGCCTGGGGGGTGAAAGGGATAATGAACTGAGAGTTGATGGAAGGAAACTTAATTGGTTTTAACAACAGAAGGTCACATTCTGTTACCTTTATTTGGGTTGAGCAATAATCTCATCACCAGTTTCACGTACGGAACAAAGACCAGGGTGTTTCAGCCTTCAGCTATAGCTCTGTAGCTGCCACCAGCAACACGACTGGAACGCTGCGCCAACAGCTCCAGTGCCTACACGATACCATCTATATGAAGGTTTAGCAACAACATCGACCCTCATCGAGCACGCACAGCCACGGTTCCTGCCAGCCCTCACCATGGAAGCCACCTCGCACCCGACCGGCGCTGCGCGTCCCATCTTCAGAACACAACGGTCTGGGTCAGCGCTGAAACGTCCTCCAAGGCGACCCCGGTTATTTCAACCATGCGACACAAACAACCAATTTGGATTTATAGACCTTTTAGTCTTCAGCTGCCCCAAGAACGCGTTGTTGCAAGATTACTTGCTAGAAGTTACTTTGGGACGGCAAACTTTTAAACAGAGATGGACTCTGTATTTGGAAAAGACTTGGCCCCAAACCAGTTCCCAAAGTGGCAAAGAGTGCAATTATCCCGATGAAAGGTTAGGGGTGCTCGTGCCTACGGCTGCTTCATCAAGTAACGCTGAATGCTGGATATAATTAAACGGCGCGCGGCAGAGTGGGACGTGTGCTACGAGGAACCATTTCGGGCCTCAGCCCCTCCGATCAGCATGGAGCCGCAGGGCGCAGGCACAAACATACTCATATTCGGCACCACTATTTATACGGAGCTTCAGAAGCACCACAGAAACGCGTAGTGCCTGAGCGTGCTGGGCAGGGCAGCAGGAACGAAGCAATCGACTGTAATAAGGTGCAACCGTGAAAGCCAACTGGCCGCTAATTCTACCTGGGATCGCACAGCAAAATGGAGGGCTGGCATGTCTGCGCCACCAGGTGAAAGCGTCCGCGATGTCTCAAGATCTAAAGTTTTGGCAGTTGGCGCTAGTCAGGACTATTAAAAAAAAAAAAAAAAAAAAAAAAAAAAGGCTTGGGAGCAGGATCCCATTCTGCAGCACACCCCAGAGGATGAGGTGTGCCCAGAGGTGCCCTGCTCTCTTCTGAGCCAGCCGAGCTCCGCAGCACCGACCACGCACGCAGGTATTGCTTTTGGTCTGCAGAGACGCGAGAGCTGAGCCGGGCCTCCTCTGCAGCCCTTACAGACTGACGAAGCGGGGTTTGCTCGCCGCAGAAGAGAAGGAAGGCGAAGGAGCCTCTTAAGCAACTCCCATGTAAGGGAGGAAGAGCTCAACCTCCCGCTTCCCACCTCCGTGCTGCCACCACACTCCCCGCATCCCCGGCTCCCGGAGCCTGCGGATCGGCGCGTCAGCACGTGGCGTGGCCCCGGGGACGTCGCTGAGCGACGGGAGCAGGCAGGCGGAGCAACGCGGGATGCCTCGGTGCAAGGCAACGCAGCGTTTCCCATCAGCGCGCCCCAGAAACGCCAGGGAGCGAGGCAGCTGGTGGCCCGCCGGCTCTTACCTCGCGCTGCCGTTCTGCGGAAAAAGGAGTTCCCGCTGGATCAGAGCAAAGGCACGAGGCAGCTGGGACTGTACACGCGTGCCACCCGTGCTCTGTAACCGCAGTGGGTTACTACTGTATTTTATTTATACAGAGGCGCTTTTAAAAAAAATATCTGTCGTTCCGAAGCAGCTTTAATTCTGTTGCAAAGTATTTCATTCAAAGCAGCCCTTCAGCTCATTCACACACAGTAATCCTGAATAAAAAACTGTCAAAGTGCATAATTTAATATCAAGACCAGAATTTACGTATAAATTGGTTGAAAAAAATCTTTAACATCAAATACCACTCAACTCTTACATTTTTAGCCCTATTTTTTTGGAGGAAAACAGTTCATCTATTCATGTATTCCTCTCCTTTCTATTTCAATATCACCACTAAAAGACTGAATCAGAACACCACTCTTGCCCACCTTGTAATGGCCTTTTGGTTCACGACTATTTAAGAGTGACTTGGGAAAGGTATAATAGCACATGTTGTTGTTTCATCTTCACTTTGAACTGCCACCAGATATTATTTTGCAGCTGTTTCATTTCAAGTGGCATCCTGAAATCTAAACAAAAAAGTGTCTTAATGGCAATTTCAACAGATTTTTAATTTCCTGAGAGAATTCAGCGAGGCCACGAAGGCAGAGCGTGTTTAAAATGCAATGCTATAATAGGAATGTTTCCCTCTTTCAAGCAGTTTTAGCTTTTGGACTTTGATAATGATTTTACTGAACTTTCTAAAAGAAAAAAAAAAAAAAGCCAAAAACCAAACCCAAAACCCAGCTGAAGTGAGATTTAAGAGCTTCTGCTCATAAAACCCAGGTGACACCACCAGGACCTGCTTCTCTGCAGCTTCCGTTACCAACCTCACAATTGGATCCACTGCGCAAAGGCACTTGAAGCAAAGCTGCAGGAGAGCGAGTCACACCTGGGACTTCCCAAACGACCAACGTCCCACTACGCTCTCAAACCCCCCCAGAGGTTCCTGCCCAGGAACGCAACGCGCCGCCAGGTACCGAGGGAAGGGCTTGCCAGTATGGGACAGCTGCTGGGGAATTCTGCTAACCATGGATTTAAAGTACAAGAGCCATTCTGCACGAAGGATGCTTTTTTTGACTTGGTTACCCCAGACTGTTTGTCCACAAAGACAAGTTGTAAGGGAAAACCAGGTTTCATGAATAGCCTGAAGGAGAAGTGAAGGAGAAATAGCGGAGCTGGCAAGATCCCTCATACTGCCTTCCTGAGCCCCAGCACACCAATTACCCTTACAAAAACACTATTCTAGATATTATTCTAGCATCCCGAGGACAAAAGACGTAACCGTGTTGCCTAGGAGCCAACGGTGCACATTATCACAACATTTGTACTGTTATTGTTTACAGAGTGGTATCCAGCAAGACTCCCATTTAACTCTCTTTTAGGAGATCGACTTGTTTTTCACTCATAAATAAGTAAAAGATAAACTGCATCCAGAAAGCGATGGCAAACAGATGAAACCCCTTTGGCTCTTTGCTGGAGAACCTCCCTGCGAGCAGCCCCAGAGCCAAGCCAGAAGAGAAGAGGGCAGCAGCCAGGCAGCCCAGCCAGCGCTCAGATGCTGCAGTGCCCATCACGCTGTAAAGCTCGGCATCTGGGGCTTTCATCTGCCAGGCGGTCCTCCGAGCGGGCTCAGACGCGGGCTCGGATGCTTCAGTTCACATAGGAAGAGACGAAGGGCTGGATGTTTAGCACTGTAATCAACAAGACAACGTGCTGCCAAGTACAAGGGTACTTTGAGTAATGCCGCTATTCTAAAAATGGGCTTTATGGATGCATCTTTAATCTGCACGCACTGTAGAGACGCCTGGGTGGCCAAACCAGTCTCCAGTTTGGGGTGCGCTTACTGCTGTTGCCAGACTAAGGCTGCTACGGAGAACATTTCAGAAGGACTAAATATCAAAAAGGTTACTAAGAGCTGCAGATGTCACAATTCTCCAAAAGCGAAAGCTGCTTTACAGCCTTAAACCCAGGAGGGGAGGTGGAGAAAGAGTAGCCTCAGCTGCTGTGGCTGCCTGAGAAAGGGTGGGTCTCCCATCACAAACATTTGCCAGGTTGAAGAAAATATTATGTTAACACCAGATGTAAATAAAATTTTCAAGCCACAATAATTTCAACATTTCACCCCACCCATCTGTGACTATGTGCAAAACCACTGCATTGCCAACCACTGATAATTTAACAGTAAAACAGAGAAGTGGGACAGCAAACCAAAAAGATAACCTTCAAAATAGATCTAAATCTCAAGCAAATGCTGGCAAAGTGAGGAAAGAGGAGGAGAAAAGGTTATTTGAGGGATTTAAGAAAGAAGCACATCTGAAATTCTCAGAGAATGCAGATTCAAGAAAAACACTGATAAAGTTCCTTTTTGGACAGGCAAAAAGATTCCCTGTGAAGCATTAAGAGTGGATTGGCGTCTGGCTTGCCAGATAAAGATATTCTGAGCAAACAAAACCGCACACAGTGTCAGCGACAATACCGAGATAAAAACCGCGGGCACTGGCATCTTAACAGATGTTGTACTGCAAAAGCTCCCTGCGCTGTACTCCCACCTGGATGTATAGATATGATTTACCAGCGCTTCAGTTCAGGATAACATTCGAAAGGGCACTTCACGGAGGGCTGCAGTATTTGCTCAGTGCGCGGGGCGGTATGCTCGTGGAAAGGTCTGCATTTCAGAGCAGCTTTGCACAGGGGGCTTCGGACGGGGCGTACGGTCCGGCCCAGCCCTGGAAAGGCAGGATCTTCTGCATGGGCACCTGCTTCCACATCCCTAAGAGCCAGCTCTGCATCCCAGCGAGACACCGAATTGTTAAATGAAGTCAAGTCAAATCGATGAGAAGTCAGAGAGAGCGGGACGGCCTTTTGAGCCCAGGGGTCTGTGATCCCGTTCGCCACTGCACAGGTTCCACCGCCCCGCCGGCTGCGGGATTTCTAAGTTCATAACCATCAAGAGGGCACGACGGGGTCTCACACGTTTCTCGCAAAGCTAGAGCGCTGGTGTGTGTGAAAGCTAACTTCTTCGTTTCAGTTCTAAGAAGAGATTTTCCAGCCTTTCCAATATTGCATTTCAAGCCCGCGCATTGCAAAAGCTGAGGGGTTTTGCAAAAGCAGATGGACAGCTCGAGTCTGGTTTACCCGCTCCATGCAAACTGTGTTCTCTCACTTTTTCCTCCCAGTCACCTGCTCCACGAGTTCTTCATTTGCTCAGCTGCCCAGGTGAAATCCAGGCAGGTCATGGTAAATTTGACAGAGCAAAAATCACCCTGATGCAGTTTATACAGAGCGGCAGTCACCGTGTTCTGCAAGGGGTGAATCTGGGCCGGTGGCTGAAACAGGGAAACTGCTGTTCTCCCAGGTAGTTCTGGCACCTGGAAAATAACTTGGAAAAGCGCTGAAGCATTTTCCCAAAGGTTGGACTTCTTTCTAAAAGCTGTTGGTGGTAACTATTGCCAGCGGAATGACAACCTGAGGACCTACTCCCTTCACTCCCACCTTCTCGCTCTTGGCCAACACTTTGCTGCCCAGGGACCCCATTCAGAAGTCAGCGCTTTGGTTCTGTATTAACCAATACTTCGTCTGGCCGCTTGCAGAGGAGAGTAATTTTAAATAATTCATTTTCTTCACAGCCATTTTGTCTTCAGTTTTCTTTCTCAATATCCAGAGGCATCAGCCCTGGTGGGGTGCAGGACCCAGCCACGTACATTATTAGAGATGAAGGCTGTGAAGATGACGGATGAGCAAAAGGACAGCTTTATCATGAGTAGGCTGTCTAACACATTTGGATCTCGCAGGAGTTCAGATAAAACAGTTGATTTTGGGTGGTTATCTTTGCTAACAACTCTCCTAAAGAGTCAGGAGCATGGGTCTGCTGGAGGACATGCAGGATGGAGCCAGACTGCCTGTCCGCTGCTGGCCAATTGGGCTGGCAACATCGACCTGAGAAAAAGGTGTGCCTACCTCAAAGGGCATCCCTCGAGTTTCTAAGGAAGCATTTAAATCTTTAGATCAATATTGCTATTTAGCATTAACAAGGTTACCTTGACCACCAGAGGACAACACAAGGAAACTAAAACAGGTCAGTCAATAGTTCTTTGCTGGCTCGTTTTTCTTAATCTCCGAGTGTGATTCTGACTGACAAAGATGATCTCCACAAATTGCACTAAACTGGCACCTGTGTGAAGGACCGGTCCCAGCCAGAGCAGCCCATTTACTGCCTGGAGTCTGCAGCCACCCTTCCCCAGGTGCTATTAGTATTATGATACCCATTTCATTCAAGTTCCAGACCAAAACCTCTATTGAATGTGTCGCTTTTGACCGAGTCTTCACAACGCAGGCTTTCATGGAAAACACGGCTATGCAACCTTTATCCTAAAATAGTGCCAAAACGCAAGTAGTTTCACTGGGTTTCTTTTCGGTTCCTTTGTTAAACCTGATTGCTCATAATTGAAAATGCAGCCGTATCTGCATTCCTGGCTCCATCACTGAGCCACTCCATTCTCTTACTGTTCTGACGCACTCCCCGAGCTTCTGCTAATAATTTTGCTTGACTTTTATTAAAGACCAAGCATTAGCTGGCAATTAGATTTGGTGATGCCTTTGGTGATTGAGGCTCAGTGATTTACTGTAAATTATAAATAGTTCAAATGTTTCATTATGTTTATTCTTTATACAAGCTTTGTGGCCAGGTAAGCACTGACATGACATTCACTGCTAAATGATCTCATTAAACTTCTTAATTTAAGTGGTGCAGCACTTCACCTGCCACATTATCCAAGGACTCCTGCAACGCACATTAAACATTCAGCATCAATAGATGCTCTACCATAGTTCACCTTGTTGGGAGTGAAACTTCAGTCCCTGAACATAAGGTTGACTACCTGATGCTGTTTGTCAGAGACAATAAATAATGCAGATGGATACCCATGTAAAGTAAGAGGTTAAAGACATCAATAGCTTTCCCAGAGAGCTTTGAAAGAGGCTCTGGAAAGAAAAGACTTTAAACCATGAAAAAATGCCACTAAACTTAGTAAAGTTAAGGAAAAGGCAGGCAGGTGCTGGTTTCTTTCACTTCTTGATGAATGCAATGACTGCGAGAGATGATTTCCTGAGAACCCTGAAGGCAGGTGCCCTTTTTTATTCACAACCGCAGAGCAGAAGGAGGGGTGGTCACACAACCTCCCACCTCGGGGCCGCCTGTAGAGGTTTGGCTTTACCCATTTCATCCCTCCTTTTCCTGCGGGAATGTTTAACAGAGCTCGATGGAGTCGAGCTCAGATAATGCCCCACATCGTTTCACTTAGGCCAATAAATAGCATATTGCCTCGTGACTAAAGGGAAACGCCGTGTTTTTGTCGGAGGCACATTTATGTCCAGACTCTGTTTGCCAGCGATTTACTGCAGTAACAACTAGAAGCACGTGGAGTAGGACCTGACCTCCTTTGTGCTAGGTGCTGGACCTACAGACTCCACAAACTAAACATTAAGGCACAAGGAAGAATAATAGGGGCATCTGAATTTTCCTGGCTTGCATATGGTTTATTTTGCACATTTTTAATTGCTTCCCTCCCAAAACAAATGGTTCTAATGGTTTTTTCCCCCCTGATTTTATATAGTATGATCTTTGACATCTGCTTCCGGACGCCTCTTCTGAAGGATGAAGGGCTCCTTGCAATTGTAATGTAGCCTGTGAACTGCTCCCCGGACAGATTTAGGCTTCATCATTTAGTATTAACCCCACAGACTGAATGTGTTTTTCTGACTTACAGGGCTGGATTAGCTTTTATTATCAGAAGAGGAGTAGTAAAGGTTTCAGTGTTACAGATGGAATGGCAGATGGGAAGCGAAAGCTTAATGTGAAGCAGCTCTGGATAAAAACTATTAATCCACAACGTTCATATGTTCTTACGCAGGGAAACCTAGCAAACCCCACCGCAATGTGACTAACCAGTGAGAGAAGCACAAACTGCCCCTAGCCCATCATCTGAGGAATCACGGCATGAGGTCTGAAAGAAGGAAAAAACCCTCAAGTACCCTATTTACTATTTCCTGGAAAAACAGTCAGCTCTCTAGGGGGTATGCAGAGAGGTAATGCCTTCCTAAAGATTATAAAGAATATTAATTTATAGCATCTCCACTATGAAAATGAAATGGACTCATATATATATTTCATGAGATAACATTTTCCAGGGTTTATGGCTGTAATATTCCACATTCAAAAAAAATTAACAGTACCTGTAAGTCACTGTCATTAAAGTTGTAGCACTGAAAAAGGCTTTTGACTCTTTGTTGAAGGCGTGGTGTGGATAGGAAGCACTTTTCCACCAGTTCTGGTAAGAGACTCCCCCGACAGAAAGGGAAGCGAGCCCTGCAGACGCCTGCCCAGCGCCCACCACGCAGCTCTGAGCGCGGCTGCAGCCCAGAGGAACGACCTTCAAGACTTCCCCCCGTGAAGAAACGAGCGCCTGGAATTTTTCCGGCTGAATGGCACTTGTTTAGAGTTCGAATGACCGGAAGCTACCAGGGCGTTATTACAAAGACTCCATTAACACCGCGCTGGCTACAGTCTACTCGGCAAACCCCGCCATTGTTTACGGCCGTGTCTATAAGGGACTGATCCCATTTGGCCTTGTGGTTTAACTTGTTCCACAGGGAACTAAGAGCAGCTGAGAGCACCACAGGTCATGGCCTCAGCATTGCACCATGTTTCGGGTGGACTCAACACCACAGCAGGATAACCGGATACAGCTGCTGGAACTAGGCTATAATTACACCAGACCGTCAGCAATTATTCTCCTACAATTTATCTTACTTGATCCAAAGTGCCATCACTTACCTCTTCCTTTATGGTCTTGCATTAGCCTACTTTTTATTATCAGTGCAGCGCTCCTCACCGGGAGAGTGAACAATAGGGAATAACAAGCTAGCTTTTCCCAAAACTCAAGAGATATACCCAGAACTACCTACTCTCCCTTACAAGCAAGGGTGATGCGTCAAAATTGTTAGGTCTCTTCCTGTTGGACACCACAAGTGTTTAAATCACATGCAACGTGACATATGGTGATTTCTCAATTCAAATCCCCATGTTCCAATATCAACGCAATCTCTGTGACTCTTGTGCTCTTCCCCAATTTTATCCCCAAAATGTGTTGCATTCCACTGACAGTGCTTAGAAACGGGCACCAGCAAAAAGCTTTTTGCCAGTTCTCACAAAATCCTTCCTAAGGCATACGCTCAAGGTTTTTTTTCATTTTCCACTTCAGTGGGGATTTCTGTCTGAGCAGCAGCTTCAGGAAGGGACCCATACTTTGAGAGAGATCTTGCGAAAACCTCATCAGCAAAAGGCAGTGAAAGCATCTGATATATTTCTTTTCTATCAGTATTAAAAGCATGTTATGTCATCACTCATCAGAAAGTCACCCAAGAAAGTTACTTCCCCTTTCATCAATTCCTTTCAACATACAGGGAAACAGAAGTCACAAGGAGAATTTCCTCCTTCCCTCTTCTTGGTAATTCTTATGGCCTAAACCCAACAGTTTAAGGACACTTGTTTTTCTGGGGGGTTGGGCCTTTTTCTTTTTGTTTTGTGTGGTGGGTTTGGTTTTTTTAGTTTTTTATGGACTATCTACTTTTGCACAATGTAGTAAACCTTATGGAATGCAGCTGTGGGGCCTGGGTTATGTAAATCCAGAAAAAATATAATTTCACTTAAAATCATGAGCCTTGTCATGTGGCGGTATGTGAAGTTCTTTGTCTGACCCCATCAGAATAAAGATACTCAGGCAAGGAACGGTCGGTGCTGAAGATACAACTGACTCCTAGCAACTTATTTGTCACTTCTACTATCATTATCCTCCGCAGAAAAAGTACTAAAAAAAGGAAGAGGAGAACATTACCTTCACTGAATCTATAGTCAAACCTTCAACACCTTCTGAGATACCAAATTAAAGTGTTGATCAGAGCCCTGGGAGGGAGGAGTCTCTCCCTGCCTGGGGTTCGTATGCTGAGCTCCAGTAGCTCCTGCCACTCTACTCGTCCTCTCTTGCAGGTGCTCCTTGCTGGAAATAACGAGCAGCCCCTGCTTCCTCAGCGACGGCGAAGAGCCAGGGCCGCTAGCCTGCTCACAGCCTCACCAAGAGGAGCCTTCTGCTGTAAGACAGAAGAAACTGCCCCTCTGACCTCGGTTCTTGCAGCACAGCACGGACACGTCATCGCTTACATCCTTCAATACGTATTTCCGTTAGGAACAAAACACGTACATTCTTAAAATACTCATTGTACCTGATTGGGTAGTCGGCAGCACTGAGGTTAATGAAGAAATCCCATGGCCAGTCATTCATCTCCATTAAGTCCCTCATGGTCTGCAGGTAGGTGGACAGAAGACTTGCTCCTCCCCAGATAGTTGCCATTCTCCAAGAAGTGACTCTCACATTTGGGTACTGGTTGGCAAACTGGAGCACTTGCCGGTGCAAGTAATTGGATCGCTTTACAGGAGAAAAAAGTAATACATTCAAGTTACTCTGCCCAATATTGTCCCTCCCTGTACTCACTAACCACCACCTCTACTTCCTGACTCACGGAGCGCTGCCATTGCTTCGCCCTCACTTACTGTGGCGCACAGCCTTCTTCTGCTAAATGCTCATTTGGAAACGTACAGAGACCCGTTTCATTCTTTGTGTTACAACTACAGCAATCACTAATCACTGCAACTGGCTCTTATTTATCATTTGTCATCGGCAGAAGGGCTTTTGTAAAGGAGGTGACGGTTACGAGCTCCCTCCTACAGCGCGAAGGAAAGTAACTTGCCCAAGGCACCTCAGGTCAGCTCTCCATCCAGTGGGCCACCACTGTCAGTCTGCATCAACTTACCAATTACCGTTAACTAAATGTACAAGACACAGACATGGGTAGATACTCGTAGACATATAAGGAGAAATGAAGGCTGTTACACAGAGAAGATAACAAGAAAGAAAAAACAACAAAAAAAAAAGAGGCTCCAAACATGTAACAGATGGAGAGACAAAAAGTGACGTGCACTCTGTGCAGCAGAGGTACAGAGAAGGTGAAGAGGATGACAAAGATGTGTAGACTGACAGATGGCGAGACAGGCAATTTATAACCAGCGATATATTACCTTGTCAACATGAATGTAATAAAAATGGTCTTTATGGTAAATAGCCTTAAACATGCGCTGGAGCTGCCGAGAAGCTCTGCCATGAACAACCAAGACAAATGCGATCCTGACTGGGTTGGCTGGCATGTATTCTACGGAGTCCTCATCCCACTGTACATTGTTGTTGGCTTTTCCTGTTCGAAAACAAAACACAGGACATCTCTGAGTGTATCCACAGCGCAGGGGTGCAGAGAGCAGTACACATTTCACCTCGGCTCCTTCTTCAAAAGCGGTTTCTAAGGAGAAGCGAGAACTCACGAGGGGTGCCAGCCCGCCTGCCGCCAAGATCGTAGCCCTCTCCTCCACCATCGTCACCGTCTGGGGTCGTCGCCCCGCGGGCAGCAGCCCTGCCTGCGTGCCTCAACCCGCACAGGGCTGCGTAGGTACCCAAAGGGGCAGGAGTCGGACCAAGCTCCACCTGGGTCCGCACATCTGCGTCTTCAGAGGAGTCACCTCAAAGTTTCTAAGCACTCTTCAAAGTATTTAAAAAACGCCAAGGCCAGCCTGCCCCCTGCTCCCCCAGGAACGAAACCCCCCGTTTATCAAAAGATGCTCGTTCCGTGCCCAGCACAGCTCTGCTGAGCGGCTGGTGAACCTGCTACTTCACAGCTGCTGAGGATTATCTCGGCTGATAGCATTTATTTGTAACAGCAGATGTATCCTGGAACATTTAAATGGCAACCTGCATATCTTCACTTCTTATGATCCTATTTACAATTTATGTTCATTTTTATTTTAACAGAGGAATTTCTGGTCTCCATTGTCTAAAGCAAACACGGCAGTGTAAGGTTAAGACAGGATGTACTGATTAACTGAAGAGCTGGAGGGACCTTTTTACTCAGGAATTTAAAGTGCTTTGTTTTTCATTTGAGTAACAGCTCTTCAACTCAAAAACCTGAGCACAATGGAAGAAAAATACAGTTTTATCCAAAAACTGACGTTTGTTCTTCAATTAAACAACCTCTTGAGTGCTCTGACCTTATAAGGACCTTTAGCAACAAAAATGATTTAGGAAGAACATTAAATTTTGAATATAAACAGAACAAGGAAGGAAAGTGCCTCAACGCTCAAAAAACCCTCCTGCTCCAATTTTCCTCTTGCATATGTTAACTTTTGTCTTTTTAAAATAAAATTAAATCATTGTCTCAAAAGTTACTTAGTCCGTGGTGTGTGTATGTCCGATCCCCAAGGTACACAAAGCCCACTGCGCCTTCTGAAACATCTACAGTTATTAAAACCATGCTCAGGTCTGTCTCATTTGATACAAGGAACAAGAAAGGAGACATTTGCCAGGCACAGAAAGCGAGTAAGCAAGAGGGAAAGACACTTTTCCCCAGGTTTTTCCCAGGTTTTGGAAACTGGAAACATATGCTGATAAAAATAAACCATACCAAAAGCTTTTGTTCTGTAATTAATAAATTTTAAAAAGAAAGTTGGATGTAGAAGAAAGGCCTTTGCCTAATCCTCCTTGTTGCATCTTCTCCTTATTAAAAGGAGTAGCACGAACTCAGAAAAAACAGACGGACTGAACGTTTGCAGAGCACCGTGTCAGGTTACCCGAACACTCTGATCCCCTTAATTGTACTGAAATGCCCTTGAGTAATTGAAACGCTCCTCTTAGACAACCACGAGAGAGAGATCCTGCTGCGACGGGAGCAGCGCATCCCAGACAGGGATGCTCTCAACACCTCCCACAGCCCTGCCTTCAGGTTTCTCCTCCTCAGCAGTACCTGCCCAGCGCACTCGCTTTAAGTCAGGATCGGTCCTTTCTAGCCCGGAGGTCCGGGAAAGCTGTGCGTGTCAGAGGTGTACCCATCTCCGGAATAAGGCTCGTTGCTGGACCAGGTAAGGGGCTGAACGCCGGCGACGTGCCCCTCCAGGAATACGCGTTCTGGACACTAAAGAGCCTACAGAGTCCCAGGGGCTCACTGCCCCATGTAAGAGCCCGTAACCCCTCTGCAGCCCCTCAAGGAACACCCATCTGCAGTAGCATTGCTCATAAATTAACGCGACCTTATTGCCACCAGTCGTATTCAGACTGCCCATTGGGAAATTTCAAGCCCCATGAGTCACTCTTAACTACAAATGGGAACACCCAACAACCTAAATGGTATGTCTTTAAAAAACCCTCAACCACTAATTCAGTAAGACTCGGATGAACGGCATTAAAAGATTAGAAAAAAAGCTTAAAATTTCATTTCTTCTATCATTTTCAGTTTGTTTGTTATGGCCATTTGCCTGTGCTCAGTTCTACCGTTTCTCCCGCACAGCTCCTGGTGCCTGTGCTCAGGGCTTTTGCACCGCGACGGGGACAGAAAGAGACCCTGAAAGAAAGAAAACATGCTTGCAAGGAGAACTGACGGGAATGAAGGGCAATTGCAATTGCTAAGACAACCCATTTTTCTTTTAAACTGCTTTGATTTCAAGCTGATGATGTCCCATCAATGGACTCAAATATTTTTAGTGGTTTTCATTACATTTCTGGATACCTCTCTTCTGAAATTAGTGGCTTTCTGCAATGATATGTAGAAGGTGAGGGGAATTTAAAATAGCCATATTGTGGGTCTTTTATTTTAAACTAACTTGCTTTCAATACCCACACTATCATTTATCTAGCAATTACTGAGAACAAAATCCTCCTGAATTTTCACCTGAAATGCCACCTCACTTCATCGGCTTTCTCTAATAAATTCCTGTAGTGACTTACTTTTCTCTCTGCTATTTTCCTACTCTAACCTCTTTTTCCACATGCTCCTTCCTTCCTTCCTTCCCTCCCTCCCTTTCAGGTTTAGGTTTTTAGAGTCCCATTTTCCACCTGCGTACTCTTCTGGCTTCTTGAATCCAATCCTATTCTGGGCTGCCTGGAATTTCACCAAGGTAGGAATGTCGTGTTTTTTCCATCTGTCAGAAGATCCGCTACTTCTGCTCTATACTGTTACTTCCCTGGCTCTGGCCCGTGGCTGATTAGCACCCTCTATTTTGCAGACTACTCCACCGATAAATAACCTGCCCGCTTTGCAAACACGGTGGAGTTGGCAGGGAACATTCCACCGAGTACCTGCTTGCTAAAAAATAGAGTAAGAGCTGTATGCCAAGACCTGAATAGCTCTGGCCACTGCATTTCTATAAAACTTGTGCATACCACAGTCTTGTACACCGTGTCAATGCCTGCGGACTAATGACCTGCCTCTCACGTAGGAGCGCATCCCCTTCTGGTGTTCGGACAGAAGATGATTTCACTTCACATCGCACCATTCGGCAGCGATAAAAATCTAAAAGGATTTGAAGGTAGCACTTGCATTTGATGGCTACTTCCGTGCCATCGCTACGTTGCCATTTCCCACACGCGCAAAGCTCATTTAGGGTGACGATCCGAGTGGCCTCCACCCTCAGCCCCTTCAGCCCAACCAAAGCAATGCCCAAGACCACCTTTCTCTCCCTGGTCCCAACCAGCCCTTGACAATATTTTCACCTCTGTTCCCTTTTCTCCTTCTCACCCGGCAGGTACGGGAGTCACGGGCAGGTTCCTTCCCCCGCGGCACCCCCGAGACTCAGCCTCCACTAACGCCTGTCACCTCTCCACGTGCCTCCATCTGCCTGTCCAAGAAAAATGAGTCAAGCCAACACAGAACTCTCATCTCCTCCTCCTGCACCGGTGGCTTGGGGCAGTCCCGGTGGGCCTGGAGCTGCACCCCATCCCACCCAGAAAGCTTCTCTGAGTGTGGGCACTGCCTGTCGGGTGAGCTCCCCACATGCTCAGGGAATTCCCTTTTTCTAGGATAACGCATGCGGATCGGTGTTTTATAAAATGCAATAAAAAGCCCACAGCGCTAATACCAGGTAAAACAAAACCCGTGAAGAGCCTTACGTTACAGCTACGCGTTGGGAGCACAGCTCCAGCCTCGGAAACAGCCTTGCACACGCGAGGGAGCGGAGCGTCCTCTCTGTGGCCATCTGGCACGGGTGAAACAGCGGCTCTGGCCTGGAAGCAGCAGGACTTGTCTTAACCTTCCTCAAGTCTGCAGTTGCATTATGCAATGGAAACGGTGGCTAGAAGAGCGACTTCTCACGCCGCCTTGCTTCAGAGAAACGGCCCCGTGGAACCTCAGCAGAAGCGGCAGCGCTCCCCGCCTCGTAACAAACATTTTCCAGCCCTTGGATCAAAGCGTATTTATTTTGGTGCCCGACACCGAAAACAAAAGGTGGCGTTTTGCTGTGTGACCAAACCCAAAGCTTCACAGACTCGCCGGGAGAAGGAAAGTTGCCCTTCTGGCTTCCGCGCACGAGCAGGAAAACCCATACCTGTTTGTGCAGGTGACGGGAACCTCGGCTCCGCTGCAATTTCAACTCTCGCTGTGCAGAGCCCAGAGAAATAAATACTCGTAATTAAGAGTTTAATCTTCAACAGTATTGCAGTATTACTAAATGCCAGAATAATAAACACAGTGCAATCATTTTCATATTTGTTGTGGTGCCACATTATGCTCAATCATCCACCAATATAACTCAGAGCCAACCTGCTAATCTTTTACTTCTATTGCTAATTAATGAGATCATCAGACTTCTCTAGCAGCACGAAGCAATCCTTTAATGAATTCTGTGGGCCATATCATTCTTTCTAAATCAATCCATCAACTTCTCTTCTCAGCCTGGTATTGTCCTGGCCGTTCAACAGAAAACCTCTGCGCAGAGATACCTGGATGCTGCTGACTTCATCTGAGCACAGCTGCGTGCGTGCACTCTGCCTTGATAGCACGAATCAATGGATAGAGGACATCGAAGAGTTATTGCTGTGTAGTTCAGCACACTATTTACTGCTATTACATCCATAAATGCAATCAGAAGCTCTGTCATTACAGCGGGAGTACTAGCCATCATCGCTCCAAAGAGGCAGAGCTCTGCAGTCCCTACTTAAACTCCCAGGAGCAGCCCCATTCCCTTCGGCGGGACCACTTCTGCAGCAGCAGCTGAGTGGTAGCTGCTGAACTCAGATTTCCACTACAAACTCCTTTTCAATCGCTTGCAACTCATAACAACACAGCAGATTGAAAATTTCCAGGCTTGGCTTTTGTCTGAAAATGTTTTCCATTTTGGTTAGAGCACAAACAGTTTTGCCTTGTTCAAATGGCGACAAGACTAAAACACTACTACTAATAATACATTCCTTCATCTAGAAAACCCAATTTTTGTAAGAGACCGACTAATGTAAGTAACTGGAGTTACATAAAAGAACCAAAAAAACTTCACTGAGCACTTTACCAGTGAGCCATCGGGACCTGATGAGAAGCCTTTGTCCGAGGCTTGGGCACAGCAGCATTTATCTGGACTCACCCAGAACTCTTGGTGGAGTTAAGGCTCAATGACCCGTTACGGCACGTGCCTCATTTGCCGTCGGGCTCGAGGGGGGACGTTCTGCCTTCCCGCAGTACCCTCCAGCAAAGACGCCTCGCAGAGCATGTGTTAATCATATTTAGATGAAAAAGTGATTTTTCCTATGCCAGAACGTAGAAAATTATCTTTAGCAACATTACTTCCAACTTTGGGATGCCAATTTTCACCCCCAGTCTAGGAACTGATTCATTTGTTTCCGTGGTGGCCCTTGCGGACATCTTTAGTGAAAGAAAAGAATTTAGGTGAGCACTGACTTTTGGGGTTTTTTTAAATTACTACTACTATTTCTATGTAAAATGCCCACTGGTCTATTCACAGTGTAGAAGACTCCTCTGGTAAATAAGGGAATTCACCACAAAGCGGGCTGGGCAGCACATGCCATTTTGGTGAATGCGTACGCTGACAACCGACCGGCCACGCAGAGCTCTGGGCGTCACAGACACGTCCTGCTCGCTCAAGGCCACCGCTGCTTTCCCGTGCTGGTCCTGCTCAGCATCTCGCGGAACGGGCACCTCTGCCTGCCAGCTCAGCCAGCGCATCCGCCGCCCAGGCACAGAGGGGCTGGGTTCCACCTCCGGCAAAACCAGCCAAGTTCCCGATGAAGATAATTACCGTGACCGGTCACACGCGTGGCTTTTTAGTGAGTTTTAACTTGCTCAGCAAAGTAGGAGAGGTGAAATCAGCTGAGATGATCTTCTGTGCCACTGCCCCCAGGGCACAGGGATTTCAGAGGGATGCCTATGGTTTACGGAATGAAACGTTGCGAGTTATATTCTGTAGCTTTCCTGCGAATTGCTGTTACCCATGCCTTCTATCTGCAGGGCAGCATTGAGCACTTCAGATAAAATTTCAGAAATCATGCTGCTATTAAAAAGTAGATGTTGAATTTCTTTGCAGTAATGTTTTACCTCAACAAGCCCACTCCAGTATTTTTCATTCTCGGCTCTCCCATGAATTACAGAAGCAATTTATGATCCTCTGGAAGTTCATATGATCAAGTAACCCATAAGCAAAAATCAATGCAAGGTAGGCGGGAAGCGGCGAGACATAATTTACCAGCACTCGATGACTAGTCCATTTAACATTAAAGAGACAGATTTCAGTAATGTTCTTTCCACGCCGAGCAGAAGTCCCGGCTTGGAACAAAGGGGCTGCTGATGTGGGCATTTTGAGTCCGCTTTAATCATTTCAGAGGGTGACGGTACGAACTTCGGGCAGACACAGAAGAGCCACTGCCTCGCAGCTGGGCAATTCCCTTCCAGGAGATCACTGGAGGTTTCTCCACAGTCAGTTTGTGAACTGATAAGCAGCTCTGCATCCCTGCAGAATTTCACAGAAAAAGGGAAACTCACTGTCATTACAGACCTAGGTTGAGTTCTGCTGCACCCCCTGTGCCGGAGAGAATTCTACCTTGTCCATGAACAGCAAAATAAGTGCAGGGAAGAAGGAAGGGAGGAAGGTAGAGGACACAGCTAGAACCATTCACAGCTGGATCGTAAGGAGATGAATTGTTTCTATCTTTTCCAAAGGGGAAAAAAAAAAAAAAAAAGATAATTTTTCTGGTTTGGAATTTGAAAGAAAACTTTTCCATCCCCGCGTTGCCATCCTTCTGCTACAGCTATTTAACATTTGCACTGTGCACCACTTCCGAGACTCACTCAAGGACGCGCTGGGGCAGGCATCGCGTCACCCAGAACGACACCCTGCGCTAGAACACTCGGTGGACGTTTTTCACATGATTTGAAGGACTCGTTGTAAATGAAGAAACACAAGAGCCTTGAGAACAAAGGTAGAAATCTTTTGTATCACAAACTCTGTGAAAGCAGTTGGGGTAAGAGAGGACTGTTCAGAACCAATCTGAGCCGAGAGCTGCGGGTTACGTGTACGTGTGCACGTGTGTGCGCTGCGACGGCACGCTTAGATCCACTACGTTTCAAACACAGCCAGGAGCATTTGGGTTGAAGCAGCCTGCCATATTTTAAACCAAAAACTTAGTTCTCTCTTGCAGTCAGTCCTCAGTAGTTACTGAAACCATTTTTAGGATTTGCAAATGACCGACTAATTATCAGATACCGCTATACTGCACTTGCAACACACACTAAACTTAATTTACTACGATACTTATCTAGGCAGGCCAATAATCTCAGTAACAAGCTTGCTATTCTGACTATTCTAATTACAAAACCGGTAGCATTCTTGGGAGACAAATCTCAATTATTTGGAGTTTTGCTGGAGTGTTAGCCAAGCATTTTCTCCCTTTTCCCACTGACTCTCATGAATAAATAAATAACACTCAAAAGCAACAGTAAATTAATTAATGTTGAATTGGAATGAATTTCTGAATAATAATATTTATCATGTCAATTAACAGCCAATTAGCACATCACGATCAGTGTTATTAGTGTGAATACCAAATGCCTTCCAAGCGAGCATTAGGTTATTTTTACCACAGTCAGTGCCGTTACTGGACTTCAGAGAGGTAATATAAAGCAGAACCAGCAACAGACACAAATATTCCTTGCAAAGACTGTTCACTCCTCTTGCACCGTATTCCTTAGTTCGACTTAACATTTGGGAGGTAACACTCTTGGAAGCCATGAGGAAGAGAAGGACCGCTGCTGAGAGGTACCCGGGCCGTTACGGCCCTACGGAAATGCTCTAGTAGAGGAGGGTTTCCCAGCTTGGCTCTCGAGACTGGCCAGCAGCCCACCCAGAGGGGACCCCAGCTCAGAGTCAAAACTTGTGGCGACCGACCAGGTAACCACCGAAACCAGGAGCAATTCCTGAACGCGCCAGTGCTGTGACAATACACTCGGGGCAGCAGCAAAACAAGCAGTCCTGTCCTTTCTGGTTACCACACAAGGTGTGAGGGTCTTCTTAACGCACGGAGCAGCCCTCCTCTCCGGCGAGCTCGGAGCAGGGCAGGACGACGTGCGGGTCTGGTGGCCCCAGAGCTGACCCCCACCCAGCAGAGCGGTTACTGTCAGGGCAACCTCGGGCTCACTGGGAGGGGAGAGGTTACAGAGCAGTGAGAGGCTTGAGATGAGGCATGTGTTCAGAGACCTCACCCACCACTGACTGCTGCTAAGGATGCTCCTCTCAACAGTCCAAAACTGATGAGAGCAGGGATTTGCCAGACGAGACAAGTCATCCCACCACTCCCAAGAAAACTGATGACACAAACCCAAACTGAAGCATTTATAAAACCTCATCCACTATTTGCATGTTCTGGACACAGCTGCAGCCGTGCCATCAGCACTGCGGCGTCTACAAGACCAGCACCGCAGGGCTGGGAGGCCCCCAGCTCCTCTGGCAGCTGGTTTCACCACCAGCACGTCCCTCCCGGAGAGCGACCGAGCTGCCCGCGGTCCCCTGCCCCTCTGATCCGTGGAGAGAGTCACACTGCCCAAGTGCAGCAACGTAATTTAGGTGCCTAATTTGACACATCAGCCTCTCCAAGCAGTCCGTGGAGACAGAAGGACTCTGCAGAGGCTGTTCAAGCGATGGCAATAGAGGCGGGATCGGCCAGAGTGCCAGCAAGGCTCCTTTCTGGTGACAGACTCAGGTTTCTCTCAGACAACAGTGGTGGACCACGTGTACATCAGTGTCCTCCTGGTACAGTACGGCTGTTGCCTGGGGACACGGGTGACAGCAGCCCCGATGCGTTCCCAGCTCCTGCGGTTTGCCCTACGGGCACCTAAATGAGGCGATCGACTACTGATTCAGGTGGCCTGAATTACACACCAGCGGATGCCAGTCCTCTCGCCGCAGGTGGATTACGTCCCGTCTCGGACACCAGCGACAGGCTCACCACCATTCATGCCAAAACCAACAATGGGCTTCGGAGTCAGCTCTTCCCTACGCCAAAGCACTTCAATCCCTTCCCTGCTGGAGAAGCCTTTAGGTTTCTGGTGCAGGACGAGAAGAAAACATGGAAAATGTCCTTATTTCAGTTCAGACCTTCTCCTATGTCTCAAATCATCAGCACATTTAGTCCTTTAAGAATGGAAACTTGAAAGCCAACCAGCTGCTACAGAGCAACCAAGGCACAGATTGAACAAGAAAGTAACGACATCAACAAAACGAATCCCAGGCATAACAGCAATAGAGCTCTACCAAGGCTCACGCCTCAAATTAGCATTTGAAACAGCCTTTGCTGAGTCCAGCGCCTGTTTCCGTGCTGTGTTTGGAGATTGGCACATCCGTAACCTTTACTGCATTGCTTCCCGTCATGCTCACAGCACGAATAATCAATAAGGAGTGAAAACATAAGCAATTACATAGTTAAAATAAGTCCCCGCTTCACCTAACCTCCCAGGAGGTATTTACGTGCTGCTGAGAGTACCAAGAAATGAATGGGTAGATAAAGGCACGGTTGTTACCTGCCGGATCAATGTCTTCCCATTCTGTTTCACTGCGCTGTCATCTTTCAAGTCCTATGTAAAGTATCTTTTCCCCAGATGTTCTTAAGAAAAGAACAGTTAATAATTATAATCAGTTGGTGTCAGGCCAGGACCAAGTTAATTTATACCATACGAGGATCTGGTCTGCTAACTTGAAATTAATCCTTCCTTTGAGATTCCCATTACATCTGTCTCCTATTTTTTGAATGCGGAATTGGAAGGACAGAGCCTCCCTTTACTCCGTGCCCAAGATAATTAGGAACATCATGTTGGAAACAGACCAAATAAGTCAAGACTTTCCCAAGTATTTTACATAGCTAGTTCGAAAAGGTCTAGTTAGGTACTGAGAATAAAGACTGACACTAGCAAAAGTGAAAATAAACCCACGTTCCTGTGCCTTGCACCCCTGTGTTGTAAACGTATAAATTTAGCCTTACGCATTAGCTGACACTAGCTGCACTGCAAGTGAAACGAAGAGGAATTTCACAATAGAGTTAAAAGAGAGAGAGAAGACAAACAGCACGTGTCTGGGCAGGTTCACCCCAGAGCTGCCAGGCTTTGCTTCCTCCGCATCCCTTTGAGCTCAGCTTTACGGATTTCTAAAGCTGCAGGGCTGGGACATAGTTGGGCGCTTTTGAGGATCTTACGCTGCGGCAATAAAAGATGTGTGAGACATCAGATTAGCATATGTGTATGTACCATAAACACCCACCTGCCCTGTGTGTGTATACGCTGGTAGGTTAGCTAAGAAATAACTGGAATTGAACTATTTAAACTAAACCACCCCACCTAAAAACCGAGCTTGCCACAGAAGCACATGCAGTTTCTGCATTCAGAGTATAGGTTTTTCAGCATGAGTGCCAACGCATAACAATTGTCAAATATCCTTTATGTCAAAGGATACTGGTAAGCAATGGTTCCCAAGTGACCCACAGTAACTCTCCTCCCAAGTGGGAGCTGCAGAAGTGTGGCCATTCCGTTTCCGCAGGCTTTCTTTCCCCCGAAGCACCTGAGATTCCTTGTTACCTCCGGTCAGCCAAACCAGGACGATACGGGGATGCTCACGCCAGTGTTAGCAGATCCATTTCCAACCCTGCGGACCACAAGGCTCAGCTCAGCTGGGACTCCCAGCAAGACCAGGACACTCCAGCCTCGTGCGCCAAGCTCCCCAGCTCTCACCCGCTGCTTCACGGCTCCCCGGGTGACCAAGTCCTTCCGGTCAGCAGGAGTGGGAGCCATGAGACAGGAATTGCAGCACTAAATACTTTTTAAAGAGCTGTGCCTTCCCTTAATATCGACATTAATCTATACGATCATTTTACTTTTTTCTGTATTATGCGCGTTAAATGAGGTAATTCTGTGTAATTTAAATTTCTGAAGTACGTAACCTTACCATGTCTACCTCACGTTCCCCATACAAAGTACTTCTCATCTGTCCATCTGAACAGTAACACATGGATTATTTTATCATTGATCAGTTCTTGTACTTCAAGAAAGCTCGCTACCATGTGTACTACTTAAAGGATGAGCGTGAATAACTTTACCCAACACAGAAGAGAAAGAGCACCAATCCTCTCTCGGTGTGCAACTTGTCAGACAGAGGAATGCAACATAAAGATATGGTGATATTTCCAAGAGCAAACAGATTCTACTGTAAGCAATTAACACTGGTTCCTTTGGCAGACTTCAAAAGATTACTCTTGTGGTATGCTCAGTTACAACAACATTTGAATAATGAGTAACACCGCACTACTTCAGCTAGATTTTAACACATACGGACAGGTCAAAGCACAGGAGCAATAGATGGATGCTAATTCTTGCACAGGCCACCCTTATACTGCGAGGTTGTTCACTAACATGGAAAATGTGCAGGAGGCAAATATGTGCATTTTTAGAAAAAACAAGCACTAGTGACAATAAGTACTCTGGATCTAATTAAAACAGAATTTTGGTCTGTGTACAGCATATTATTACGAGCTACGTCTCTCTTTGTGGAGATGGGGAAGGTAGGGCTGGGCTCTCCTTCCTGGCTGGAATGCCTTCCAGAAGCTGCTTCTGATCAAGAGGGATTAGTAAAGATGCCTTAAGAAGAAAAATCATCAGGCATTAATCCTCTAAACATTTTGTAGCCAACATATCTTTAATACAATCCCTCTAATCCAATTAGGGTGCCTTGAAAATCATATCTTGAATCCCATGCTTCATTGTGATCGGTGCCGTGCGAGCGAAACATCCATCGAGGAGAGCTGCTACGAGCCGGCCCCGCTCCCCAGCCCGCGCTGCAGCTGCCGGCCCCCACCGCCCTCCCACGCGCTGGCTCCGGCCCACGGCCGCCCCGCACGCTGCTCGCGGCCAGCAGCCCCCGCCACTTCCAAAGCAAGCTCGCCGCACCAAAGAGAGGGTCTAGACGTTAAAACCTCTTTCAGTCATAAACATATATAAATACACACAAGAGCTGAAGACATAATGTCGCTCCCCGTTTCACACCTGAATATCAGTTAATTAGACACATCCCTAATAAGAGCAAGCGGACTACAGCCTCAGCGGGTGGGCACGGACGGACGCTGGCCCTTTAGCACCCGTCCCTTGGAATCAACAGGGAAAGCAATTCCTCGTACAATGTTTCTGCGAGCAAGGAACAAATTACTACTCGTTAACTGAGCTTGATTTTTTTTAAAACGTTCTCATGAAACTGATTTGGATTGGTTTTCACAAGGATGTATATTCACACTTACATTTATGGGCAAAGAATAGAAAGAAACAGTGTAGTCTTGTTGCTAAAATAAAGGACTTTGACTCTATTTCTCCATCGTGGTACAAAAAGATCCCAATAACATACCACCAGAGGGAAACAAAGC
This sequence comes from Grus americana, assembly GCF_028858705.1. Classification (NCBI taxonomy): domain Eukaryota; kingdom Metazoa; phylum Chordata; class Aves; order Gruiformes; family Gruidae; genus Grus; species Grus americana. The sequence goes on from NC_072866.1 coordinate 17,109,894, forward strand.
GAAATCAAATTGCCGGCAATGGAAAATGTTCAACAAAGGCAAAATAAAGCGATTTTTCTGTATTTCACTAGAATTTCAGGTTTGTTGTTAAAAAAAACCAAAACCAACCAATGTGCAGAAAATGAGGTACTGACTGCTGGTAAAAACATCTGGGGAGAATTTGTATATGAAATACATTCTTGCAATAATACCATAATTTATAAACCAGAGTTATAAATTTCTCTCAGACTTTAACAAGGCTATGATGCCTTTGGATGTCAAGGGGCTGCTTAAACAGGAACTTGTAGAAGAGTCCACTCTACACCACAAAAGGTGAGTATCTGTGCAATGTTTAAAAAAAAAATTAATGCTGACCTTTTACAGACAAAAATAATGATGGATATTACTTCTAAAATTCCTTTAGCTCTGCTCCCCAGAGCCTGTCCCTCTGCCCTCCACGTGAGCAGCCAGAGGCACCACATCTGGCACCAGGCACTTGCCCCTCACCGCGGCTGGGACTGATCCTGCCCTTCCAACGCTGCCGTCCATGTGCTGGCAAGGTTTCAGCAGCCCTTGGCTTCAGGGAGGCTCTGCTTGTGCGCAGCGTATCCCACACCGCCGAATCTGGGGAGGCTGGCAGAAGTGAGCGTGACGTATTACCGTGGATCCCTAGGAATAACTTAACGGTGCGGCGTACGAGGAGCCAGGGCACGCGTCCCAGTAGTTATGCATTTTAATTAGGTAAAGCGAGTGCTAAAAAATGCTTTGAAGCTCTAGATGTAATTCAGTAGCGTTGGCTTCCAATATAATTGGTTTTTTTCTCCTGCCACCCGCTCACTCGTACACAAACTATTTGACCACCCCTATCATGAGGGGAGGCTTAAAAAAAAAGGGAAAAAAGAAAAAGCAAAAAACCCCTTGCATTCAAATGTAATTCAGCTCCTCCTCCTCTAAAAAGATGGAGCCCCAAATTAAACAGGTTCATTCACAATTTGGCTTTTATGGTACATAGGACATAAAAATCATCAACTGGCAGCAAAACTGCGAAGAAAAACTAAATTAGGAGATGAAAAAGCGTGAAACACAAAAAACATCTCACAGATTGTAAAATGACATGTTTATTTAAAAAAGAGACCAGGGAAAATAAGAAATACTGGCAGAGCACAGCAGGAGGAACCGAAGGACTCCCTGGCTGTGAGCTGCTCAGAGCCTGCCCATACCTGCAGCCCCCGGACCGAAGAGCCAGCGCTCCGCAGCACCTGAGCGACAGCACCTGCACCAGCACGCAGGGGAGGCTCAGCCGGTCCTTCGCGTAACTACACCCCGAGCATCCTCAGGAAGAGGAGGAGGTGGAGGGGGGAAGAGAGGCGGGGAAAAAGCCCCGGCCGTGCAGACACAGTTCTGTACTTCACCAGCCGCAAGGGTCGGGTCAGTGAGGATCCTGACGCTGGCACCTCGAGCACGGGTCGGTACAAACCACGGCACCGGAGAAGCAGGGATCGTTGAGGTCTCCAGGTAGAGCAGGGTCTCCAGTGACTACTGCAGCCGCTGCCGCAAACACCTCCGGGTGGCTGTGCGCTATCAGGAACTCGTCCTTCTCATAGCTTAAAAGCTAAAACCCCCAAAGGTTAGTTTTAATTGTAGCTAGATATTACTTTTTAAGGTAAGGAGTTAGTTAACGGGTAGTAGCAACATGACTCTTTCAGTTCATCTGCTGAATTCATTCCAGTCCCTCTCCTGCTGTGCAGCAGGAGTCACCCATCTGAAATCAATGGAGAACCGATGGTATAAAATTAGTATCAAAAGAGAATTAGCATGTCTGAACCAAATTCTGCTCAGTTTGCTCATGTTCCAACTCGGAACAATTCTTGATCTATATAAATGCAGATTAACTCTGAGCTTCCTTAACAATCCCTCATTCTAGCTAAAAGAATCAAATACAACCGAGCTGCAATTTCCCTCAAATGCAATCTCATGTCCAATATCTTTATTTTGACATTAAAACAACAATGAAAAATCTCTTCATATTAGTTCCCGAGACAGTCTTGCTAGAAGAGGAACTGTTTGGCCATACGCGCACCGCTCGCTCTCTCCCTTTCGCCTGGGAGACAGGGCAGGACCCGGCACCTGGCCCCCACCAAACCCTGGTCACTTCTGAGGATCCTTCTCCCTGTGCCCCAGCGACACGTCCCTCCCCAAAACTGCTCCTACCCGGCTGAGCGCCGGCGTCCTGCCACGCTCACATAAGTGCTGGAAGACCGTAGATCCGATTAACACCATCAAAAATACGGGCCAAAGTAGCCTGTTGAGGACGCTTAGAGGAGTTTTCAGTGGTTCAGAACTTATTTTTCCCTCAGGCAAAGCTGTGATTCCTTAGTGGATTCTGCCCGTGCCTCCTTTTACAACTCAGCTGGTTTTGCTGTAACCTTGCTTTAAAACACGCCGTCGAATTGTCTTCATATCCAATCAGTTTTTATTTCTAGAGCCAGAAGAACAGTTGTTTGGGTTTTCCCCCCCCCCCCCCCGTTATAGAACCACAGAATCTTGAGTTGGAAGGGACCCGTGAGGATCACGGCGTACAAGCCCTGCTCCTCGCAGGACCACCCCACCAGCCCACGCGGGTAGGAACGTCGTCCCGACACCAACAGGCATTTGCTTCCCAACACCCAGCGCCACGCGCCTGCACAAAATGACTGGTTATTGAGAACACCGCACCCGATTCTTAAGGTTTATATTTCCTACCAAAGCCAGGTGACTAGTTAACTGTTCTGGTTTATTCACGTTAAACAATCCCTTCCCTTTTTATGGTTACATTAATGTAATGGTTCTGCTTATCATCAGCTGAAAGAAGTTCTGAACATTACCCCAAAGTTCTGGGTTAAGAGAAGAAACCCAGAGAAAACACACCGCTAAGGCAGCGCTTCAACAAATTTCCTCAGAAGGAAATCTTTTCAAATACTTCGGAGTCTTATTTTTGAATAGGTAAAGTAAAAGAAAAAGCAGTTTGCTTACCACCCTGACCTTACTGTCACAGTAAGTACTAGCTTTTCCTTAATGCAAAACCACTCTTCATTTCTGGAATGGCTCTTCGTGTAACCTAATGCAATGTCTCACGACACCGAACGCTTACCGTTCAACAGGACGACTTTCATAGCGGTGAATTCAACACCTGAAATAGAATGCCTGTTTGCTGACAACCGTTTTACTAGAACAAAATCACTCTCCAAATCCAGAAGCCAACTAGCGTGGAAAGGGTTAATATTATGTTAAAAAGAATATTTAAAAATAACAGTTACACCTGATGCTATAATTACATCGCCCTAGTGTATAATCCCAAAAGAACACAGAGACCTTTTGCCAAAGGTGATTGGAGCGTTAATACGAAACCCAACGTGTGCTCATTTTAATTACATATGTGCCTGCTGAGAACATATGATAGAGTCCAAAAAGCTAATTCATTGTCAGCATGGCAGCAGGAACTAATATTAAATCTTGCACACCAAGTAAGTTTTCCAGATTACCAATTACCACACAAAAATAGGACGCATTGCAAATGCGGTAATCGGCATGAAAGTAAAATGCAAAGAAAATATTGCTAAGCAGAGCCCAACTCCGAGCCAGCGGTGGGTACAGGAAATCTCCAAAGAGTTCATCTCTCCTCTTCACCAGCAGCAGCAGCGGCGCTCCGCCGGCCTAACGCGAACCCCGCTTACGCCAGGTTTGCGCTGACTTTCACAGTGTTGATCCTCACCGGCGCTGTAAGAAAGTGGCGACACTGTTGTCTATAAACCTCGTTAGTTAGTTAAAGTACACGCTTCGGTTGCTAATTAACAATGTATAACAGCAGTTCAAAGCAGGTTTGGGGTTTTTTGCCCCTTTTTATACTTAGTGTTAAATTTTCTGCATTTCAAAGATATTACCGAGTGGTTTTGTGTTCTCTTCTCACGAGTGCCTGACAGGTTTCTGGCACTGAAATCACGCTGAGAATCAGTTTATACCTCTCAACCCACACCAGCATGCTAACACGCATTCTGATTTACTTTAATTATGGACATGTTCATGCATCAGTCAGTATTTTCTAAAGAAAGTGCCTTGGGTACGAAGAGGAGAACCCGGAGCCAACGCGCGCCGAGGAGCTAACCCTGGGGAAACGAGACACAAACCCAACTTTGAAGGCAGCAGAGACCCAGCCAACGCTTCTAACTGCATCTTCACCTGCCTTTTTGTTGCTTTACTGATGCATTATTAATTAATAACTACTGAGCCTTCCCAACAGAGCACTTTAAATAACAGTTGAATTTCTTTATGGATGATTATGAATCATAAAAGCATGTCTGCATGTTCAAAGCAATAAACAAGCCCAGGTAGGGAGCCTGAACTGCTGAGGAAACTGCTCTTTGAAGCTTGAAGGTTTAGGGATGCTGAATGCCTACTGTGTAGTATTACGCAATTTCCAGTCCAGCTTAATCCAATTAATCTGAAGAAACGCAGGATTTTCTGCGTTTCATCTCAGCGTAGGCAAATGCCGTTCGAAAGGAAGACGATGGCATTTCAGAAAAGGTAAAAGCAGGATCAGTGGGCTTCACTGCTTCATCCAAATGAAGCTACGCCAGTTTAGGCCAGTTAACAACTATCATTTTCAGTTCTCAACTAAGATATGAAAAGAAAACTGCCAAATCACAATTATTTCTACTCAAGAGTTATGCAAATGATGGAATATGTTTCATCAGCTTTGAAATGTATTATTCAGGGATGACGCAAGGTTTTCATGTTCTTGAATTCTGAACAAACTCAGGAAGTTTTGAGGGTTTTTTGAGGGCAGCTTTGTGCTATTGCAGCTGGACAGTTTTAGATATAGGTTGAAATAAATTTGTAATGCTTAAAGATGAAAACTCATTTGGAAATCCTATTTATCCATAGGATAATTTTTGCCATATCCACTTCAAAAAATAGAAAGCCTCCTACTACTCAAAGAAAATTCCAGCATTAGTGTGGAATTTAGGTGGAAAGGAACTTGCACCTCCCATTCACTCTTTGCTAGGTTTAGATACCATCTTGAATGAGGATATTTTTTTTTTTTGCCTATTGACTGTGCTTAATATTTCTTTCTCGTGTTTAAACTGGTACGTAGACAGCAAAGGAGCAGCTTCAGCTGTGCTCACTGATCCCATTACCTGCCTTCTAGATACATAATCCAGGCCCTTGCCATGTAACACTTGGTAGACAAGAAAAAAACCAAATTATCTATACTGTTGTCTGGACAATGCAATACCAAATTATTAATCTGTATTTAGGCAAACTGTAGGCACAAGAACATACGCAAGAAGACGTGCAGGACAGATCAAAAGTGCACAAGGCTTCACAGTACCTCAGCCGTTCCGATGGCCGTTTGCATGGGATCAGTCTTACCCACCAGCCCCGAGGGACAAATCCAAATGCCATCCTGTGGTTTTGCGTCCAGCTCTTCCAAGGCCACACGTTTCCGTTCCTGTAATCCACCACGCGCCTTCTGCGCCCTGAGCACAAACCAGTCCAAGGAAGGCTTGCCCACCTGCAGCAGATGCTCCACACGCCTGTGGCCCTTCCCAGCTCTTTGCCCCAGGACCGAGCCGTCCTGCAGAGCTCTGGGGGCTGAGCGTGCCCCTGGGGACGGCCAGCACCCGAATGTCAACTCACCCCGTTCTGCTCCGTCCCGGGGAAAAGTTTTACTCATCTTTCAACGCAAGCAGAACTTGCTCTCAGTTCTCCAGCCGAACTACTACTATACTTTTTCTTTCCAATAGTTCTTTCCTTTCCTAATCTTAATTCTTCCAGTTTATGGCTCAGTCCTTCTACAGGGATTCATAGCAAATAGAAAGAATAATATCTTTCCTACTTTCAGATATTAAGATGGATCATTATTCCTCCTGATACGTTAGAAGATATTTATCAGTTTGAGTTATGAGGCCTTTCTGACTGTGAAGATTTAAACATCGATTTAATGCCAACTTAAAGACTCCTAAAAGTGTAGGAGATTGCATTAGATAAATAATTTAACAATAAAAGGTATATCAAGGCAGACATTATTGCAACCTTCCACCAATCAATCACCATTTTCCACGTTTATCCAATTTTCATCTCAAGGCTCTGTACATCAAATTGCCTAGACATATACTACACAACTGAAATAACTTCATCATTGAATAAAATTGCATAGGCATTAAAATTCTCTAATATCAAGATAGCTGACATTATGTTAAATATTGGCTTCGGTTCCGTAGGGTAATAAATTCTGACCTAAATCCAATCTTTCATGGATAGCTGATTCATAATGAAAAATTACTGTTTTGTCACTTTACCTTAGGAAATTTACTGTGGAAACTAATACAGCACCGGGCGGTCTTTGAAATACATGATAATTAAAAACACAGTTCCCTTCCTAGCCACCCTGAAACAAAGGGAACGGATCTGTTTCAGTGGAAAAATATCAGACGCACTAATAGCTACCAGATGAAGGGCGCAAGCTGCGGCGGTGCTTTCCCAGGTCCGTAGGGCAGCAGCAGCAGCAATAATCCATCGCTCTGCTGCACGACCGGCCCCGCTTACAGCAGCCAGCACGCACGGGTTCCATGGCCAGGTCGGAGCTGCTGAGCCGCACAGATGAAAATGGAGGGGAAACGTCGCCGAAACTTCTCCTCCCATTTCACGTTTGTGCGTCGCCATGGTGCAAAGCTGGAGGACCGCCGCCGGAGACGTGTTGATGAATTCTGGAAGGCAGAGTCAGGCAGACCGGCCCCGCAGCTGGGCTGCTCTGCTGCCTGCCCTCAGCCCCGGCAAAACTCCCGGGGGCTCAGGCACAGGACTAGAGCTTTTAGTGCTGAAATTAAGTGACTTCAGAGAAAGTCGGTTACCATTTTCCTCCTTAAAGATACTTTTGTTCAGCAAATTCCTTTAGGGGACTCAGAAAAAGCTGTTATTTTGTAAGAAAATGATTTCCAAGTCTCTTGATAAACGATTTAAAATCCACTTAAATAGCAAACTGACACCAATAGCACCACACACCATTTCTGTTCTCCTGGTCTGTACGCGGCACGAGTTGTCCGAGGTGTCCCAACCAGCGTGGGACACACCAAGGACTGACAGCCAAGTTCCGCAGAACTAGCCCAGGGCTTCCCTTCTCGTTAGTGCTTACGCGGTCGGCTTGTGGGACGGCGTAAGGGAGCGTGTTCCTGCTGTCCCTCTTTAGCTCGGAGCTCTCTAATGACTTCTCTGAGTAATCGCATCCCCCGGTGATAATACAATAAGTAGACTTTGAAAAAATATTCTTTTACCATAGAGACAACAAAAGAATCTTTTTTCCTCCTTCTTCTTCTAAATGAGACTTCTGCTTGGATGGATTCGAGTAGAACTCTGAGCCACTCCAAGCTTGCACTGGGGCTCTCTAACACCGCTCTTACTTCTTTCCTAAAATTTTGCAGTCTGCAGCAACAGAAAGCAAACATCAAGAAAAACACAAAGATGATCCCGTCTGCATGTTTGGCAAATTACACCAACAAATGGCCATAAACAATCGAGAGAAATGAAAAGGCGTGAACTTGTGTCTTAACTGCAGCCTTGTCGTTGTAAACGATGGACCTGAATCTAATGGGATTTCTCATTAAGACGACCCAGAAGCGGACCATTTCGAATAGATTTCCTTACTGCTGACTAGGTGAGGAATGCCAGAGATATGCGAAGTCTCTTCGGAGTATTCCTCGGGAGCCTGACAGAAGCGATTTTCCCATTTGCTTTTCAGGGATCTGCTGGTAGAACAGACTCAGAACTGCCATAAAACTTATTCCCAAAATACCGGATGGATGTGCTTTGCTTTGGACCATACACTTCCACTGCCTGGTAAGAGAAGAATCCCCAGCCCTGAATGCCTCTTTTCTTTTCTTGATCTTTGCTTGCTCCTGTAGGAACAAAATTGTCTTGTTTTTCCTCAGTGATCTTAAATTTATGGAGTTCACCTCCTGGCAGAAAACTGTAGAATTATTTACAAAACCACATCAGCTCCAGATAGCCTCCCTCTGCTGTGGCTTGGCAAATCCAGTGTGTGCTATGTAAAAGTCTTATTCACAATGAATCTCAGTAGCTCTATTCACAATTAACCTCAGCCACATCTCTCATTAGCCATTTGCTTACTCTGGCAAGGTGGACAACCGAGCCAGGCTGGGTTCTCCTGCCCAGCTTTCCCTTCTGTAGAGGAGTGCATTCCTTACGATGCTTTGGAATAAGCGACTGAGGAACGCGACCCTTTCTCAGATGGAGAGAGAGAATGACTTTGGATAGATCCTCAAACCTGTTCAGAGACTTACAGATAGATTTGTGAAATTCTTTCAGAGCACCTACACCTAGGTCCCACAGGAAAAGAGAAAGTGCAAATGGGTAAAACATATTACAGAAAATTCCTCTTTCAAAATTCCCTTTTCCTCCCTACTCTTCAGTAAATTGCCCAGAATGAATCACAGCCCACAAATAGGTGGAGAACATGAAAATGCATGGTTCTGTTTAGTCATGCTACTGTCAAGCTCAACAGTATTATGCAGCACAGTAACACACTGCATACACAGAAGCTTTCAGTCTAAAAGTAGCACAGTTTAAAATACTCCACCGCACGGTAAGATCCATTGGCTGGATGGAAACCTTCATTTCCAATTACAAACACAGGTGAGTAAGCAGCGAGACTGCTTAAGCTGCTATTTACAGCTGGTCACAAACAAAGGTGCATTCTCACCAGCCAAGGGTTTCTCTTAAGACTTTTAATGAGTTATACAAATGAATCAAGACTTCAACAAAACACTTCGCCATTAGTTTGGGCAAGAAAGCCTCCACAAAAGAGAAGCAATCACCTTGCAACAAAGAGAGTGATACAAGCAATTACGTTCTAGTTACATGGAGGGCTGCCTTGAACTTCAGTTGAATAGTGAGGTTTCCAATGAGATTTGTAGAAAAAGATCCTTTCGACAGACAGGGGTTTTTTTTGTGGTGCTCCCTGACAAGACCTACAACTGTTGCAGACTGTTATGCCTCAGGGACGACTGGTCATTAAAGTAAGCAAATGCAAGCTGGAGGAATTAGCAAGGAAGTGGGAGATGAGCTGCTTCACGCTGATCCACACCAAGATGATGTGACATCTTTATGGTACCATAAAGATTTCATGTTCAAACTCACAAAGCTGGCCTCCAAACCATCAGCATGACAGAGGTCAGAAGGGTGTCCTCCTGCAAGAATCTCCATTTGCCATGGTAGCGATTCCGCAAGGACTAATGCAAGGCGAGGAGAGCGGTGCCTAAATAAAGGCTGTTGATTCATGAGGACACAGGCGGTTTTTTCTAAACTCCTGGCGTAGCTCAAAGGCAGTATCCATGCTGCTGGTAATAAAAATGTGATTTCACTGAATGTCACTGCCTGTGGAGAACAACATGGTCCCTCCAAAACAGCCAGCGTGAATCTGCGGTAATGGTGAATGGGAAGCCTGAACCCAAGCCTGAACCAAGCCTTGGTGTGCTGACCGACCAGCTCAGTATGGACCAGCCTCTGGCAACCTAAACGCACCCACTCCCCTCAGCCTAGACAAAGTGCATCGTTAGGAGGTAGAAGGGTCTTTCTTCAAATCTTTTAACGCCCAGAAAAGTTGTAGCATCAGAAGAGAAGGGGAATGCAGCCACAGGAGTATGGCCAGCACTCTCCTGGTAGCACTGCCCGTAGAAGACTGCTTTATCACAAGAACAGCAATATGGATAAATTCTGTTTTTAAAGGTAACAAGCGATTCATTCCTGCAGAACAAATCCTACAAATTTCACAATTTGAAAGCACGTACAATCACTATTCAAATTATTTCCAATAAAACGCAGAGTTTGATTTTCCTACAGTATAATTCTGGTTTTCGGCTCTTTTGAGCAACCTGGGCTAATGGAGGGTGTCCCTGCCCATGGCAGGCATTGGAACTGGATGGGCTGTGAGGTCCCCTCCCACCCAAACCAGCCTGGGATTCTGTGATTACATCTCCCACCATTCTTACAGTGACATTCACTGGAAGAAGACAGATGGGTCTGCACCAAACACAAGAGGATGGTAGTGATGCTTCAGCAAGCTCGAGGAGAAAGGACTGAAAAATTCTTTGGGATCCCTGGAGGCTGATGAAAAAACTAGAGAAGGAAAACGATGGACTTTTGCCATGGACCTTTCAGGAGGGCCAGGACATTAAAACCAGTATCTTATTTTATAGTCAAACTGTAAATAGAATACTTCAGAGTTGAAAGTGCATTCAACTAAGCCTGATGGTGACAGCAGTGATACTAGGAGTTGGGAGTACTCCTGTTCTTCCTTACAAAGGTGCCAATCAGGAACAACTTCCTTGACACAAGTAGATGATAATCGAGTGACATATCATGGATATTAAAACAGCGCGAGCGGGGAATCAGGGCTATTCACTTCTAACATGCTCTCAAACTATCAAAGATGAGCATTTATTTGGAAGACTAAATATACATTGAGCAATTTCAAAATCTTTTTCAAGGTTGCCCGGCTACAGATTCTTGTCATTCACTTTTTCTATAGAAGTCATGATTACCCAGGGAGAAAGAAGACTGATGTTTTAAAACTACCTTCCGCATAAGAAATATTTGCAACAGAAACAACTAAATTAGGGTTTGCAGTCTTAAAATGGCATTAATATCCTGTAAGATTGGCTTCATGCCTAGACTGTTGGCATTTTAATTCAGAGTAGATCCCTTAAACAACTTGTCCTCATTTCCAAGGAAAGACATTACAAAACAGCCACTGGTCTCATAAAGCCCAGCAACTCCTGAAATACATCAAATAAATGCACCCTTTCAAAAACCTGCCTGAAAAGAGGTGCTTTCCCTTTAACTATATACTTAATTCTGTAACAAACTGTAAATAGTTAAGGCATCTGTTTCAAGAAGCCGCAAAAGAGGAAAATTCTTTGCCCCACCTCAGGAGGAAGAAATTAAATGTCAAGACTTTCCCCCCCAATTATTTTAAAAGTAATACAGTCAGTGCCACTGACTTCAGACCAAACTCTGGCAGCCTCGAGCTGCAGCTAGTGTGGGGTTTCTGGGACAGGACACTTCCCCATTCTCAAAATAGAAGTCCATCAGCTGTAGACTCCTGTGAAAACAGAGTAATTCTTCGCTAAGTAACGGTACTCAGAAGTGCAACGGTTAGAAAGGCAGAGCAGAATTCCTAGCGAGTCAGCCCCAGCAGCCTCCTCGTGTCTGGGGTGACGTTTTTCAGCCCAAAGCAAAAAGCAAATGTCAAAGTTGCTGTTGCCTGCTTCCAATCAGCACATGACAACGACACTCTAACACAGATTTGTTATGGTTGCAAAGTCAAATTAGGAAAGAATATAACATTGGGGCTGCTCGCGCAACCTTCACTGACGCTCAGTTCATACTACCGTGCGCTTACATGGCACAGCTGCTTGCTTAGCATTGAATAAAAATAAGAGAATTAGATGCTGCATTTCCTCTTAAAGGTCTGTCTGCTAACATCACTGTGATGAGTCTGCTCCAGAGGTCCAACATCTACGCTATATGAAAAAAAGCCATGACTGCCAGTATGGCTCAAGTTTTCCTACTACAGGGTTGCGTTTGGTGATTTGGGTTTGGGTTTTGGGTTTTTTTTCCCCTTGTTCCCTTCCCAGCTCATACCATTGTACCAATAATTTTCTCTAGCCATAGCTGTATTTGACTCTCCCCCCCGACACTCTGTCCGCACGTTTCAGGATCACTGGGAAGTATTAGCAATCACTAAGTACTTTTCTTTCCTCTCTGTACATACACAGTAATCTTTATCAAAATATTCTCTGAGCTTCTGCTACCCTTGTGCTCTCTTCCCAGGAGGTTTGCAGCGAGGACATTCCTCACCATTATCCTCTCCCACGCTTGCCCGCGCTCCCCCGTTAATGCTCCGTAGAACGATACCATTTTCCAAAACAGAGCCTTGGTGAGAACTAGGGCTGCCAACCATAAATTTTCCAGCCCTTCTGCCCTCCATTCCTTGTGTCATGCATTGCTCTCAGCATTTCCTTAAGATGCCATTTGTCAAGAGGTTTTTCTGCAAGTCCGCTGCGCTGCCCGGGACCACCTCTGCAGCCGCCAGACCCACAGGTGAGCAGACAGGCCCCGCGTGGAAAAACGTGAGCAGACAGAGGCATCACATGGGGAAAACAGAGGAACAGCAGTCTGATTCCATTCTCCCACTTCTAAACTTGCAGATGGTCCAGACAGGAATTGTCTGTATTTAAATGAAAGGATTAATTGGCACAGACATCCAACACAGTTTTTCCCTCACTGAATTTCTTCTAAAACCAAAGCTGAAACTACACAAGACAGCGCTGGCAGAGCCAGCCTGTGCTCATAATGGCATGATTTTGGGGAGCAGAATCCCTCAGCTCTGCAACGCCACAAGCTCACCCATCCCTGAGAAACACCAGGCTCCTGTCCTCTAAACTGCAGCCGTCCCCAGAGATGCAGGGAGGTGGCAAAACAATGTCACCCTGTTTTGGGATGCCACAAGGACATTTCGAGTAATTCCAGCTCCCCTACAAGGTGTCTGCAGATCTTCCACACAGACACTTGTCCGGTTTTTGACCCACTGGCCAGATCCAGTTTCTGAGGATAATTCATTCCCTCGGCCCTCTGCCCAGCCGTGGGCAGGGGGAAGCGTTCGGGCAGCTCTTACATCAAGGTTGCCCCATCGCTCCCTTCTAATGGCCAGAGTGCCCCGGTGACCCCACTGCAACGCGGGCACCTGCGGCGGGACGCTGCCAGCACATCCCGTCTGGTGACGGGGGCTTACGTGCACTGGGGGTCCTAGCATTTGCACGCGTTTCATCACGTAGATGATATACTCCGGTCCTCATCCATACAATGAGGTAGGGCCCATCGTCAGCCAAAACAATGAAGTATCTTTTCACTACTTACATCCCAATTTTAACTATCCAAACTTGCACGAGCGGCCACAATAAAAGGTAATCTGAGAATCACTGGCAACATGCATTCTTCCCAAGGTCTCATTTTTCTCCTTACAGTGTCACAGCTTCACTGATTTTATTAGAGTTGGATCTGCTTTACACACGTTAAGGGGAGAGGAGAGACACGCCGCTTATTTCATAAACTCATTTCGCCTAAAATGCAAGCGCTGAATCTTGAAAGGGCCCTTTATAATGAAAGAAGTGCTGGAAACATGGTTTCCAGAACAGAACACAATCTCTGTACACAGTGTAATTACATCTTAGCGTTCTGCAGAATACCAGCGTAGGGCTTAAATGCTATTAATTGTAAGCAGTTTTGTTCCACAGGATGTTGTTCGCTGATAACTACTCAATTAGGGTTATTTTGCAATTAGTCTACTCACAGTAAATTTACTGCAACTGGAGTCATCTGTGGTGCAGCAAATTAAAATGCTGTCTGGGCTGCACGTGCAGTGGCTCTTACATGCTCCTTAAACCGTGTATAGCTCACCGCAGGAATTTTGTCACGCTAACAGATTAAACGTACAGAAAAGCAGCAGCAGCCAATGTCATTGGGAATCCTGAAACCAGGAGAAAAAGGCAAATTTTGGGTTCGATAATCCTTAGATCAAACCCAGTGAGTCCAAAAACGCATTGCCAAAAATGTGAAAGCTGAACAAAGCCACACATTCCTATGTTGCTGCGCGTACACGTGCATACCGAGCGGATGAAATCCCGCATTTGCTTAGTTACAGCTCCCACTCTTTTAAAGTCGTGTCGAGGGTGCTCTCATTTCCACGCCTTGGAGAACTGCTCTGCTCCACCCCGTAAGTATTTGGCATCTTGGTGGCTTATCCTCTCCCTTCCCTTCCTGCAAATCGTACCTCTTTCTGCTGAGTGCTTTGAAGCAGTCAGATTAAAAACATCATAGCCATGCAGATTGCTATTATCTGTGTGTATTATTCAGTAAACAGAGCTCCCGAGCCCTTTTCTCTCAGTTTGAAAACCAAAAGAAGGCTGTGTTTTCTAAAATGAAATGGAAAATTTCCTTCTCAGCAGCCTGTAAGAAACTGAAAACTGTTGCTTCAATGTGCCAGAGCAGCATTATCAATAAGCAACCAGGGAGAAAGCAGTCTAATCTGCAAAGAACTCCTTCAGTGCTGATGAATGATGTGGAATGAGGGTAGCTTGATTATTTTTCTACTTTATTTATGAGTTGGGTTTACCCTGCAGGGATGAAGGTAGCAGAAAACCTGTTTGATTTATAAACTAAGACAAGACAACAGAAGAGCCAAGGGGAAATAAATCAGGCTCACTTGAGGCACTCTGCTTTCCTAGGGACTTTTCTTTTGCCAGAACTCCATCTTAGAAAACACCCCTCAAACCACCTGTTACCTACTTCTGGTCTATCTAGGGCCGCAGATCTGGGTCAAGCACAAACCCAGTTGGGTAATTAATGACAAGGATTAGGCCAGAGTCTCCCCTGGGCATACGGCAGCCTAGGGAAGCTGGCCCAGAGGAGCCTGATGCAGATAGCACCCGGCAGCGTGCCTGCGGTGGCTCACGGACCTGGTGTCAATGACCAGGGAGGAACCGTGCCGCACACCCAGCAAACGTGCAAGGCGAGGGATTCAGAGCTACGAACCACGCGGATCCACGTGGGAGTGAAAAACAGAGAATTCGGGACCGAGTCCAGCCCGTGGGTCAGCAGCTGGGCTTTTTTCATCGCAGAAAGACGACTGCAAGTAGAAGTCACAACTTTAATATGCATGTTGAAATGTGGAGTTGTGTAACTGCAGTGATCTGGGCAGCAACCTCAGCAGTCAGGGTCACAGCAGCCACTCTAAACTGTACTGCCCATGGTAATGAGGGATTCTGCCGGGGGAAACACGGCACGGATCGGGTCACGTGTGCTCTGTCAAAGAGGAGTTTATCCAGGTACAGAGTGAAGCTTATTTCAGAGCCAAGAATTCGCATTGAAACTTCTGCTTCTTCCCAGCACCCCTGCACAAGAGGAGGGCTGTGTATGATGATGGACAAGGAAGGGAGGCACCTGGTCCAGGTCCACCAACGGCTTTGGTGAACAGAAGCGAGTCTGGGACACCAGGGAATCAGTGTCTCCAGTCCAGCCCGTACAGGACCAGGCTGGAGATGGCCCCAGCAGGGAAACAATCTGCCACATTGTCCACAGGCTCCTGATCTCCAAATCATGTCCCTGAGAAGAAATGAACTCCCCAAAGGATGACTCCCTGTACCCTCTCCCCAACCAGCCTGGGACTGGATTTGCCCTTTTCTCATCCGACCTTGTGCTGAACCTACTTCTCCCCTCTTACCTTCACTGACTGCACTTCCCCTCAAAACACACTTGCACAGCCTCCAAACATCCCCCTCTGAGCGAAGGGTGACTCGCAAGCTGCCCTGATCCCAGCCGTGACTCTGGATGAGGCTGCACCTAAAGCCTTTGACACCAGTCCCCTGTTCCGTGGCGTTTCTGCCCTGTTTTCAGGACCAGCTTGTTGGGAGATGCCAACTCACGTGCTCTGCAAGCCAGTTGCCATGTCCCCTTTTGCTGCCTCAGCAGTGTTGTCTCTCTGCAATGTCCTTAGAGCGACTGCAGCCCATGTCCTCTTGTTCTCATGGAAATAACGCCTGCATGTCAAATAGGTAGTAAGCGTGATGCTCTTGGTTTTAACAATCCTTTCTTTTCTACACAGAGGATAGTTACATCTGACTTCCTTTGTCTGTTGCCTTTGGAAACAATAAAACACTTAGAAGAAAAAAACAGCTTGTAAGATCCTGTTCCCGTTGATAACCACTCAAGTGAACGTACCACTTAACATTTATGACAATCCAGCTGGATGGAGTCATGTCCATGATTGATAGCTACACTTAGCAGCTTCGTGGTTTTGATCAGCTGAGACAGGATCTAAGGGGATTAAATGCTGGATGACATCTCAATGGAAACCACAGCTCTGGGAACACGTTTATATGTTGGGATAATGGATGAATGTGCTGCTCCAATGCATAAATATTTATACTTCACAGCTCTGCTGAAAACAGACAGGAAACCTTTTTTCAAAGCAAACTAAGGGAATAGCACTCACATGCTGCATACACAGACAGTCCCCAGATGTCTGACTTTCGCTGACAAACACCATATCGCTTTTTTGATGTGTAAAATGGCAAGACCTCTACCCAGACCTCCCCTTACCAGTGATCCAGGCCCCATCCCTGGCAGTGTTCAAGGCCAGGTTGGATGAGGCTTTGGGCACCCTGGGCTAGTGGAGGGTGTCCCTGCCCACGGCAGGGGTGGCACTGGGTGGGCTGTGAGGTCCCTTCCAACCCAAACCATTCTATGATCCTAACAATGGGGTGTCCTACGTCCCCAAAAGCTGATGGTCAGTGCTTCACAAACATCTCCTAACCAAGTTCAACTCCTTTAAAGGGCCCCTGGAATTGATGAAGACACCTTTGATGAGGGATTGAGCCAGCCTGTGTGTGAACAACAGCAGTATTTATGTTCTGCAGCAGGGAGGAGAGATCTGAGACCACAATACACTTAAACTCAGGCAGTGTATCTTTAACAGGGCTGTAAAAATTAAGGGACCTACCAAGTTATATACATATACGGCCTTCTGGCAGGCTCTGGGCACCTTCAGTTTTGGGGTTCCTGCATGTCTGTCTTGATAGTCCTGTATTCAGACATTTGAGAAATTCTGGATCTCCTCTGCAGGTCTGATGTCCCAACCTGCTTGTGCATTGGCGCAACTCATGTCCCACGCAATACGCTGCTGCTTTAGCACTTCCCCACAGCAAAGCTCCCAAATCTGCTCTAGAGCGACCCAGTATGTAACGCAAGATGTCCAGATTTCCTGCCAAGGAAATCTGGCTGTTAAAGCGGTTAACTCCAGCTGTCAGCATGGGCAGGAGGAAATAACCCTGGGGCAAAGAAAAGTCAACATTTTCCACAAGGATCCATCTGGCTAAGTTGAGACATCCCTCAATTACTCTTTTTAAACAAGCATCACTGCCTGAAATAAAAATCTAAATGAAACTCTAGCTCTGCAAACCTAAAAACTGTAGCCACAGTCTTTTTAGACTTCATTTTTTAATGTGGTATACATCCATTCCTCTTGAGCTGTTACTTAATTCATGTGTATTTTATAATAAAACTGTATTTGGACAACTTCTCCATTTCTCTAGTCATGTTTGTAGCTCCCAGTTTTCCCAGATGTTTTACTGTCTCTTACTACAAAGCAGCATTGTACATACATGCTAAAAGGCTTCAAGTGTAAAAGGTGACACTGGTTTTGGTTCTAAGACCGTGCTACGATCCTGGCTGCAGGACATATGAGATAAATTCTGTATTTAAAAAAGAAGCAATAAATATTTCTTGAGAAGCCTGTTTTTAAGAATGGCAACTGTTTAAAACTTCTGGAAATCACCCTGCGTCACTGGGAAACAGATTACTGGGCAGGGGATGGAATCCCAGGTGTGTGCAAAACCGCGCACAGCTGCAGCGTGCACCCACACGGATGACAACGCATCCTCCAGCTCTCTCCAGGATCTCACTTGCCTATTTGTAGATGTGATGCATTTACCATACACAAGGTATATAGCATGGACGACGTTACCAAGATATGGCCTTGATCACAAAAAGTGTCAGACAGCGTCTGCAAGGTGCTGACCTCCCTCAGCTTTCTCACAGACCAGAGCTGACCCTCCTGTCATTAGAGGAGAAGCAAGGATACCAAGCCCATGCTTATCACAGTACATTCCACCCAACAGGACCTCAGGGGCACCCGGCATACTCCCTGATGCTCAGCCTGTCCTGATGTCTGGTTTTGCTCAATTCTTACCTCTGTGCTATTCTTTTATCTTCCCTTCAACTCGTGCTGCCTTTGCTGTCCCTCTCCCTGCTTCCCACTGAACACAAGCCTTCTGCCTGCTCCATTAATGCTTTATCTCCAATGTCTGCTTAACGATTTTGAGTATTACCGTGATAAGAAACAGAGAAAAACAACAAAAGAGACATGGTAAAAACCAAAACAAAACGGCCACAGATGCACTGGGGTGGGAAATGGGGCACTCACACCATTCATCCTGGTAATACATGTCACCTAAATTAAAAGCCTAAGCTTCCTATTACAGAGAGATGCTCTTGTTTGGAAACATCCTCCAGGGCACCTCCTTTTTTCCACCATCTGTACAGGGATTTTAGCCTCCTAATTTAGACAAAATGGATCCTCCTCCCCCCCACGCTGAAACCACCCAACAGTAACCACTGCTTTGCGATGGTGCAACAAACAGGTAAGCTGTGGGGGTTAGAGGATGTAACTAAATATTCCTAATGAAAGAAATTAAACATCCCCTAAACCCCCTGGCTCACCAGCTTTGCTGCATCATCTCACAGCCAGACTTTTTCTCTTGTTTGCAAAAGTCCCTCTGCACTTTCAGCTGGGACAAAGACATCGGCATATCCTTACGTGCACGGCTGAAGTGCCAATGACAGGATGGGGACTTTGGACTGCTGGATAAACAAGTGCTGCTGCGGGCAATGCTGTTCCTTGATCAACACC
The DNA here is from genome assembly GCF_028858705.1 of Grus americana. Lineage (NCBI taxonomy): Eukaryota > Metazoa > Chordata > Aves > Gruiformes > Gruidae > Grus > Grus americana. The sequence continues at coordinate 17,128,453 of NC_072866.1, forward strand.
TACTTTGATCGACTGAGCAATGCTTTTTTAAATACAAACAACCAACCAAAAAAAACCCCAGCAAAAAAAAAAAAAACCAAACCAAAAAACCCCCAACCAAAACCCATAAGCACTTTACTGTATGGGAAGCTTACAGCTAAATGGATGGTGGCACATGAAGCACTCTTCTTGAAAAGTAAGAAAAGGTCAGCTCACACATGCAAACCGAGAGCAAGCTGAGAGATACCTCATGGATCCGACTGCATGGAGAAACCAAGAGCAACAAATCAAAGCTTGGCTTAGGCAAGCAGAGGTAACCAATTCTACAACAGTGATTTTGCAAATTACTTTTGTTGATTGAAGAACATTAGAAATAGAAGTGAGCCACAAAATTGGATTTTTTTTTTCCCCATGCTTTTGGAATTTTTTTTTTATTATACTTCTGATAATTAACTGGGTTATCAAAATGCTTAGCAGTCCTGGTTATTAGCTAGGGCTCCACTGTGCCAGGAAAATGGCCATACGGCCACATCAGCAATGCCACTCATTGATGGGTTAGCATGAGGCACCAGCATTCCCCATGGCTGTTCCCTGATCCCTGCAGCTCCTGTACAGAACAACAAGACTTCGACTACGCTTCGCTGTGTCTGTAGGTAAAGAACTGAAAGAAACAGGAGTAGCAGCTGAATACTTAGATCATGTAGCGTAACAAAAATCTGGTGGAAGCAACAAGAAATTCTATAGGAATTCACCACGGATCCGGTGACACCCACGTAGCTCCCTGCTTGAAACCTCCTCAAACCCTCCCTCGTTTTCACAGACTAAAGTACAGCATACATTCCTGCAATAAAGCCATTTTTTGTCATCAGAAGACCATTTCAATTAGACAGAATCCTTCCCCCGAGATACCGTGTTATTTCTCCCTCACCATCTACCAACTTACCCTCCAGCGTGCAGAAACGCGTCACCTTCTCCGGCATCAGCTTTCCATGCTTGTGCTGACAGTACACCTCTGCGATCTCCTGCCGACACTGCTTAGATTTAGAGCGGGACATGGCTGAGATCGCCTCTTTGCCCGTTACCTCACACTTTGGTGGTTGGTCATATCTCAGTTCGGGGGAGCTGTTTCCACTTTTTTTTAAATGCTGCTGTCTGGGAGACCTGTGAATCTCCTTCAAATTGTTGTTGTTGCTGCTGCTGCTGTTTTTCCCGGGGTGATCACTGAATTGCAGCACCTCATTGGAGTTCTTCCCCAGCAGCAAGTTCTCCTTCATCTTCTCCTCTTCCAGTTTCTTTCTCAAGTGCTCCTTTTGCTTGCTAAGGGGTTTTTTCACCAGCTCAGACTGGTGTTTTTGTCTCTGAGTCCTGGGAGCAAAGTTACTGTTATCAATATTTTCAAAGTCCTTGGGGACTGAATTTTCATTATTGCTGTCTGTTCGCATTTTCTCTTTCGGTCGGTGGGAAAAATAGCCATCCTATAAATGGGGAGAAAAATTATACTCATCTTACTAAAAGTAGTCACATCCCATACATTACAAGCATTTCTTACATGAAAACATCAATCAATTACAATCCAACGTACTGCAAGAAATCCCCGCGTTAGGGTTCAGAACAAAAAAACGATCTGAGAGGGGCCCGAGTCAGTGCGACCACCGCCTGCCCCCTGGCACCACCCAGCCAGCGTCCCACCCCATCTCCGACGGGGCAGGGAGATTTTACCCAGGTTCGTGAGCAATTGTTAACCAGGCGCTTCACCCTGACACCATTAGAAATCAATGGCAAAACCGACACAGGTTGCAACGGAGCGAGGGCGGGCCCTTCAACACTTCCCCCCGCGCCTCGTGTTAAAACCGCAGCTGGCGTCGCGGGGACTGCCCCCTTCCTCTGCTGAAAGCACCACGCGACTTTACAGCCCGAGCTTGCTTTCAGTGGAGCAACTTTGCTACAAACCAAACCTGTCCTAATTTGGGGTTTTTTTGAGTTTGTACATAACAAAACTTAGGAGAAGTGCTTCCCAGGGGTGCGCTGCTGCGAGCGCCGAGCCGCCGCAGCCCCCCGGCTCACATGGCCACTCTTCACCACCACCATCCTCTTCACCACCACCATCCTCTTCACCACCACCATCCTCTTCTCCACGCCGGGCATGCTTTGAGAAATACACAGACCATAACGGTGCAACATTTAAAATATATCTTACAAGGGAAAAGGAATAGGTCACGTAAAATGTGTGTCTGATGCAGAATAACGCTTTGCTTCACAGCTTCACCTCCGCCTCCACCTACGCCTGCGGGAACTCGTCCCGGCCCAGCAGCAGAGCAAGTTTACAGCACGAAGAACAAGGAGGGTTGTCCCAGGGATCCTAGAGACAACAGAGAACACGGCAACCTACTCTAGAAAAGACGCGACAGACTCGACCAAGACGGAGCTGCCCTTTGAAGTGTGCATCGCTACCAAATGGGAACCTGTCCGATAGCCGGGGGTGGGTGAGGCTGAGCCGCCTCGGCTCCAGCCGCAGGAACTAGTCCTCAGGCTGGGGGACACGCACCATTTTTAGACCTGTGGAACAGGAAACATCTCCATTTATTAAAGTGATCAGGAGCAGACGAAACCAATGGGGAATTGTTATTGAAACATCTGAAGACAGGCGTATAACTACTGATAGACTTTTTGAGTCTGTCCTGTTTTCTTTCCCCTCCTGAGAGACCGAACCAAAAATCAGAGGCAGGTGAATGACAGCATCCGCTAAGGATGACTGATGGGAGCCGCTCCTGGCACCTAGGAACCACATCTGGTAGTCAAAACATTGTACCAGCATTAGCTAATTGTTCCTCACACCTCTTCTGGGAGGAACTATTTAACAGGCAGGTTTTGCTGAGGAAGGAGAGGGAGATAATGACTTCTCCTAGGCCATGCAGGGAGCCCTGTTTGCTTTGACCTCTGCAGCTCAGCCATGACAAACGTTTCAATAGCTTACTCATTAGAAGATGTGGTTCTGTGAGTGACTCAAGTGAATCTCTCCCCATGAACATCTCCAGCTCACAAGGAACTTTAGCTATCAGACACAGAAGAATGTAGAGAAGTTTTAAAAAAACAAAAAAAAAAATCCACAAACCAAAACCCAAACATTTTTCAAACAAAATATTTCTAGGTTGGAGAGATCATATCTTTTAGAAAAAAAAAAAAACTTTCTAATTTTTAAGGGCACACATGAAATCAAATTCTTTTTTCTGTCTTATTTTTTTAAGAAGAAAAAAGAATAGCCTTTTGTATAGAATCAGAATCATACAGGTTGAAAAACACCCTTAAGATCATCAAGTCCAACTGTTAACCCAGCACTGCCAGTCCAACCACTAACCCATGTCCCTGAGCACCACATCTACACGTCTTTTAAATCCTTCCAGGGATGGGGACTCCACCACTTCCCTGGGCAGCCTGGTCCAGTGATAGACAACCCTTTGGGTGAAGAAATGTTTCCTGATCTCCAGTCTAAACCTCCCCTGGCACAACTTGAGGCCTCTTGTCCTATTGCTTGTTCCTTGGGAGAAGAGACCGACCCCCACCTGGCTACACCCTCCTTTCAGGGGGATGCGGAGAGCCATCAGGTCTCCCCTCAGCCTCCTCCAGGCTCAGCACCCCCAGTTCCCTCAGGCGCTCCCATCAGACTTGTGCTCCAGACCCTGCACCCTTCACTGCCCTTCTCTGGACACCAAAGAGAATACAAACCAAACAAAAAGTAGTTTCAAGACAGCCCTCATTCCCATAAATGACCAAACTAAAAAAAAACCCAATTATTTTCAGAGCCCAGCTCCCTCCACTTAGCCTCTATCTCCAACATATCTTCAAAGAAAAAGACCGCTCCAAACCCAGCAGCAAACTGCAAATAGAACAAGACAAACGTAAAGCTCATTAACAACATACCCAAAACACCTCCACGGAGGTGCCACTGCTCTGAGACTTCAGATGTTTGACAGCTGTCACGTTCCCTTTGTTCTTCAGCCAGCTCCAAGACCTCGGCTCAGTTACACCACTTGTATGCTTTGACTTGCTTTATCGTAATGCACTTGGATCTTGGATTTGTATACGCGAAATAGCTCAGAAACTTTCATTCTTGTACTGTCCCATTTCCTCTAAGCTGGTGCTGGAAGTCACCTTTTTCTTCACCAAATAATTAAATGCAAGATGCCCTGCACTCTTGTGCACATGTATATGTGTTATATGCGTGTGTGTATATATATATATATACAGCTACATGCCTAATTTAAATTACGCTGACCACAAAGAATCAGAACAAGCACGCTGCGATTACCCTTGAACACATACATACTGTTCTGGTTTTGACAGCAGGACATTGTACCAGCGCTCCAGTGTAGGCAGAAGACACAGAGCTATCTGGAGTTGCAGATACCTGGGCGTATAAATGAGAATAAACAAGACACAAGAGGGTTGAGGTAAATGTGTGTGGATGGTGCAATCCGTAACCACAGCGGGTCACCCAGGGCTTTCTCTTGTCTCATTCAACCATTCTGTCCCCCAGTTGTACGAAATTTAAATGCAAGAGGCATCCAAGATGCTATTAATTCTATTAATGTGAATTTTATATCCCAAACACAGCCCGAGCTATTCCTTACAAGTAGTTCTTAAATTTCAACAGGTTAAGTATGTGAAATATGAAGGAAACTATGAAAAAGCAAACGTGACCTTTACTTGTTGGGTTTCAACAGCAGCAGTGTGCAGAGAGCTACAGGGACACCGCTCCACAGAAATGCAAAGCATCCCTTGCATTAGTTTTCATCGTTAATACAGTTGCTGTGGTTTAACCTGGTCAGGAGCTAAACCGACCACACAGCCATCGGCTCACTCCCCCCACAGTGGGATGGGGGAGAGAATCAAAAAGAAAAAAGGTAAATCCCGTGGGTTGAGATAGAGAGTTTAATAGAACAGAAAATGAAGATAATAACAATAACAACAGAATATGCAAAACAAGTGAGGCACAGCACAATTGCTCACCACCTGGAGCTGATGCTCAGCTAGTTCCTGAGTCGTGCTGCCTCCTGGCCAACTCCCAGTTATATACGGAGTATGATCTCGTATGGTATAGAATATCCCTTTGGCCAGCTGGGGTCAGCTGTCGTGGCCGTGTCCCCTCCCAGCTTTTTGGGTGCCCTCCCCACCTCTTGTTGGCAGGGCAGGGTGAGAAGCTGAAAAGTCCCTGATGCTTGGCAACAACTAAACCATCAGCGTGTTATCAACATTATTCTCATCCTAAATCCAAACCACAGCACTACACCAGCTGCTGGGAAGAAGATTAACTCTATCCCTGCTGAAACCAGGACAACAGTTGAAAGCACTTTTTATCGGTAACTGGAACATTCTGACGTGCAACTTAGGGCCAAAATACCTAGCTGCATCGATGGGAAAAATAATAATAAAAAAATAAATCTGTCATCTTCATTAAACTCTTTCCAAGGTCTCTAAAGGTGATGCCGCAATAGGATATTTCTGTGTATCTTGGCACCATTCCCTCTCACAGCCTGACTCATGCAAAATGATTTTTGTCTTTAAGCTAAAAAAAATAAAATAAATTAAATCCTAATCTGTAGAGCAAATGACACATTGATAAAGGGGAAAGTAAGGGAGAGGTGTTCACTGTCGTTGGTTTTTCGTGGTAATTCTTATTACCCACGAAGGAGACACGGGCTGACCCAGAGCACCAGGCAGACGTGCTGCACGTCCCGAGGAGCGCGCAGCCCTGCCCCACGCTCTGCCTCCTGCCCCATCCACACCTCTCTGCGGCAAAGGATGAGGCGTGGGCCATTCCTGTCCCCGACAGCATCCAACACAGTATCTCCATGGTCTTTCAGTCGGGATCTTCGCTCTCCATATGACCGGTGCCCCGTCAAGCTGCGCAGCCCCTCGGGGCCGGCGGAGGCAGCTCCGGGTGCTCACACAGGGCGTTCCCATGCGGCTGATGCACCGCGCTGGCACAGGAAAGCTGCGATGAAACCTCCGGAGAAAAAAGCAAAATAAACAGTCGATTTACTGGTGTACAGTTCACCTCTTTAAACCGTTTTCCTCCTTCAAGTGCTTTGCCCTCCTCTGGGAAACGCTTTTCCAAGTCTACATGCTGGAATTGGAAGAGACAAATGACTTTTAAATGCTTCAAATGACACAAAACTGAGCTTGGCTGTAACTCTTCCCTGCCCGCAGGGACAGCGAACTCCCCGCCACCGAGGACACCCAGTGTCTGCAGAGACATCTCCTTGGGGGAGCAAGGACTAAAAATAAAGCTCAGTCTGTAGAACAGCTGTACCAACAGCTATAGACACACGCTGAGAAACAGGGCGGTGTAACAAGTGCCACCGGCAGGCAGCCCAGCCCAGCCCCAGGCAATCCCACGCCTCTTGATGCAAGCGTTACACGCCCCGAAGCCAGACATCTCATCTCCATCCACCTTCAACCTGCACCGCTCTCGCACAGTAGCACCAAGGCCAAGCGTGACTTTTACAGCGTAATGATCTCACGACAGGAACCGTACGTGACGGCAGGACATGCCCACGTTTGCTCTGCAGGGGAAACGAAGCTCAGCACTCTGCGCCTAAACCAGCAGCGGCTGCTGACAATAACTTGTGTTCATTTGTGAAGTTCAGGGGTACAAACAACAGCAGCACATCTGGGTTTCAGCTGCCTACAGGAGAACGGGTTTTACTTGCTTTGCGATATTTAATTTTTTACAGAGCTGGATTAATTGCAGGTTTTATTTGCCATGGATGTCAAAGACATTCAAGTCAGGACAAAGTCATCCTGCAGAAAGGCGATCTTGAAGCCAGGCATTCCTGGGTCTGACGGTACCACGGGGAGTACGTCCGCAGGGTTGCTGCTGGAATCGTCACCTTGTTCAACTTTTGTCTAGCTATTTGGTAGCACCTTCTTATCCCTCTTTGTGCTTGCAATTCACATTAAATACACTGAAAAAACAGAAGGTTACACCAGGACCAAATTAGAAGCAGAGAACCTATTAATATAGCCTGTATGTATCCACAGTCAAAGACAAAAGCAGTATTTTCAAACCAACACCTAACACTGCTATTTTTTGTTGTCGTATAGACTTAATCTCCTCCACAGAACGTACGAAAAAGCTATTATGGAAAGCACCATCTTGGTCTTTGCAATGGAGTGATTCTCTAGAACAGGCTTAGACCAGAAGAGGCTCTATGCAAAGCCAACTCATTTGAGAGGCTCCCCTATTAAAACTGCTCAGTCTTGCAGGTGCCAATCACAGAACACGAGCCTGAGAGAAGGATTTCTAGAAACAGAAAGTTTCTGTCCTAACTATCCGGTTCTCAGGAGGTACACGGAGAGGTTAACTGCTGAGTGCTCCATGTAAGAGCCCTGGCAGGGAGAGCTTTAATCACTGTGGGGCCTCTTCTGCGCATTCGCACGCTGCAATTCAACAATAACAAGCAAATACTCCAAAACTGGGAAAGAACAGTCTGTACCCAGAAGCGTGCATGAGGTCATTGCCAATTATATACTGATTGCCATTGATGCTAAAAAATAATAATATAACGTTAATGCAAAAAAACCATTTTGCGCTCAGAGCCATTGCACGTGATGAGTTTGAGTTCTGCTCCAAATTCTTGTTGATCACACGGGTTCTAATTCTCCAAACTCCACCTTTAGTGTGTTTTATTAAAACCTGTCACACAACAAGTATGTTCTTTGGTATATGAGCCACTCTGTGGTGACTGAGGGTCTGGGGCTCAGGTACTGTGAGCTTGCTGGAATTCAAAGTCCCATCTATCGCAGGGGAGAAAGCCTGGGTTTCTGCGGAGACGGAGGCAGAGCCTTTGCGATCTCAGACGATGGAATAAATTGGGTCTGTAGTAGGTGACAGCATCAACAGCAGCTGCTGCTCACTGTACCTAGCACAAATACAGAGGGTTTAAGAGAACTTTACAGTCGTCTGTAACGATAAATGGATTTTAATGACAGCCCGTTAACACTCTCAAAGGATTTTGCAAGTACAACACACACCCGCTCAGACAGACCCCAGGTAGTTTACGTACCTGCAGACTGCCTCTCTCCGCACGTTTTTCACTTGCATCTGTCACATACATTTGCCTCTAAGTTGAGTACGTTCAAGCATAGATGTGCCTTTGGGTTTGCCCAGTTTAGAAAATCCAGGTCACAAATTCTCACGTAATCTTTCAGGTACGGTTCTGCGTCCTGCGTGCTAAAGGCAGGAGAAGACAGACTATGGCTGCAATGCTGACCAAGGGAAAACTCCAATAAAGCAGCACGTTCTCGGTGGGGTATCCTGCTCTAAGACTAGAATACGCTACAAAGCCATTCGGAACCAACTCGCACGGTTTCAGACCGACCTGGCAGGGGTGCCACCGCCAACAGCCACGATCAGGTGCTACGACTTAATTTTTGAACATGCAAAAAGCCAACAGCAGACCAATTTCAAATCTGCTTTTGGAAAGATAACCTAATGTGCAGATAAATCAGCAGACACAAACATCGGCGGCCTGATGCGCTGGTAGACTGTGCGTGGCTGAGGGATCCAACTCGAGACACCAAAGCCACGGGGCAGAGCCCGTCCCGTCAGCAGGCACTGCTCCAGCATCACCTGCCGCGCAGCGCGGACGTACGGTGCTGCCAGGCGGCTCCCTTTGTAGAGGCTTTGCAAGGAAAGGTAAAGAAAACCCTAATCAGTTCACAAAGGCACACTATAAGAGCTTGCATTTATCTGCGAAAGGTGTTCGTTGCATTGTGCAGAGCATTTTCCTCCCCACAATAAGAAAACGCTCCCTTCTCAGGGAAAGTTACTCATTGTACAATTTCTGTATCAAGGAAGTTCTATAAATACTATGCAGATGGATGGACCGTGTGCAATCAGGCCCTGAATGGCAAATGTTCACAGCTTCAGTCTACCTGACACAACTGATTCTCTCCCCAGCACAGAGGGATTTGCTGTCCTTTTGTACTGAGAACATATTTTCATGTTCGTCCCCCGGCAAAGCTCGGTACCATAAAGATGCAGCAAACCAAATCAGAAATAGGACCATATGCACACACTGAGCAACAAAACACACAGACCTTCCTCTAAATACAAAGTACTGGACATGCTGGCCTTGAGGGCCAGGTATAAATCAAACCCCTGTACTATAAAAAAAATAGATTTTTTTTTTTCCTCCTGTCATATAATAAAATACATAACAATTATTGATCGCACATGAAAATACGCAATCACTGGGCAGTCACGCAGGATCACACATGCCTGCGACAAAGCAAGCGCCCAGAGCTGGTGCAGACACTTGTCGCTTTGCTGGGGTGAGCTGTGCCTGCGGGCTCCAAACCGGCTCACAGCTCCAGGAGGGGCGAACGGCTTCAAAATCTGCATCGTATGCCAAAGCCACAGAGAGACCTGGTCAGTTTTGGTCAGTTTTGACAGGACCATCTATTTTACCTGTCCTGTGGCCGAGAAGAATTTAAACAGCCCTATGAAAAGATAATTAAAACAAGTTTCTGTTCAATATTAATCACAGCTCTGTGACATATTATTTTGTAATGCTTGTTAATTATTCAATAATGATACCTTCCGATTGCCAGAGGAGTCAGAGGATGGCATCTTTACAAGCAGGGCCTGCTCCTGGATTAAATCTTTTTTTTTTTTTTCCTGCTCTAACCTTTGTGTTTTTGAGGGCTGTTTCTTAGCTGAAATCAAAACCTTTCCCCCCGAGCAGAACTACAAACATTACACTATGGTCTTCAGAACAAGAGCAGGAATCATAAATACTCCTCATGCTTCACTGGGCTCAAAAATTCGATTTCACCCTCTTTTTTTTGAAACAGCTGGGCACTCATCTCCCTTGGCACCCACCCCAGGGACCTTCTTCAGACCACCCGTTCCAGGGGCAGCTGCAGGCTGCCAAACCAAGGAGCACGGCAACTTCAGCCCCACAGCTGCTTACAAGCTTTTCGGCAAGAGTCCAACAAAAACCACCTTTCTCCATCACAGTAAAACTGCAGGGCATTTGCCTGGAATCGTCCAAACGCTCACTCTTCTGCTCAATGCATACAGAAGGATGGCCACCATCAGAAGGATAATAAATAATAATGATAAAAAGTCACAGCAAAGGATTGCTGAGCCAGGCAGAAGAACGGGTTAGCTCCTCTCTCCCTTCCCGCTGTCAGACCAAGCGAGCCCGTTCCCCGGGACGATCGAGCGTGCGGGACTGACACGCTGCTGGCTCTGCCGGAGCGCCGGGCACTTCGCCCGTGTGCTGCAGCCCACCGCGGTCCAGAGCCGGAGCATCACGCAGGTATCGCCTCCTCTGCTCAACGGCACGGACTGCGACATCTTTCCGACACTCATTCCAAGGGCTCAGAAGGCCACAGGATCAAGGACGGCATTTTCCCAGTTAGGGTAGGACCCTGCCGATACAAATTCAGCCCCGGATACAGCGCTCGCCCTATTGTCACCTGTCTTACCACATCCACGTCTTTCAAGCGACAAAACAACCATTGCTCTGCTCGAAGCCGTCGTGCAGCCGCAGGGATGCAGACATCCTGCCGCGCCATCAAAACGAACGAGAAATCGTGAACTCTAATTGAAGACGTGGTTGATGTGCCACAAGACCCTCGGAAAAGTAGTACTTTTGGCAGGTTTGGACAAAAGCACAGCCAAAGACAGCAGATGGAGAAAAACAGCAGATGTTAATATAGTTAGATTTTTCCATATGTTTTTCAGTTTTGCTGTAATAAGTACATTGTACTTCAATTGTCAGTGGCTGAAGACTTGTGAGAAACATTTTGTGAGAAATATAGTGTTGCTTTATGCCTGACATGAGAGAGATACAAAGGGTGAACACAAATTTATTGACTTTGAACTTGCCAGCTGGTAAAGACGAAAGATGCAATTGTTTCCCATACAGTCCTTTCTCTTACACTAAAAACTGATGAGAAAAAGCGATCATTTGAGTTAAAAGGGGGATTCTGGTACGTGAAAAAGCACGAGTCCTTCAGGATTCAGCACCAACAAATCCTTACAGGCACTGCTAGCCCGAAACTACTGTTATACTTGCACTTCCAGGAACAGATGGACCACCACAAAGTGCACAGACGCAGGGGACCCTGTGCTGGAACATCTGCGGTGGTGATTATTTGAGGGATTGTTTCCCTTCCTTTCCAAAAAGGTTACAATTGATTTTTATTTTTTTTTGAACAGCAACTTCAGCAGTGTGTTCCAAAACACTAGAAACAACACTGTAAAAATATTATTAATAGAAGTTGCTTTTTTTTCCCTTTTTGCATACATAACATTTGTACATTAAGGAAAGATGTTCTGGTTTGAAATGGAATGAAAACAGCTTCAGAACTTTGGCTGCTTTCCTCAAAAGAGTTTTTCTGTTTCTTGCTAACATGTGACTTGCTTTCAGAGCGATTTAGGTTAGGCAGTAAACCAAAATTGCACCCCTCAAGAGTCCAAACAGATTTTCACATTCGCTCCAGCTTAGCACAGTAACTGTATGAACAGCCATATTGCATTAACAGCGATTTCAAACGTTCATCTGGTTATTAAAAAGTTCGGAACACTGCTAGAGGGAGCTGTGAAAGCACATATCCATAGTATTTCAAAAAATGACAACTTTGTTTTCTGCTAATTTAAACTTCTCAGGAAAATCTGTGCTTACATGGGAGGACTGGAAGACACAACAGAGTAGTCAAGTTTATTCAATCTGTAACAGAACTTGATTTACAGGCAGTAACTGCCCCCACTCTATGCACGGCGTCCCCTTTCAGATGATGCTTGATCCCGGGAACAGACGCCGGACTAACGCGCTCAGCCCTTCTCCCGGCAAAGGGCCCTCCCAGCCCAACTCACCAACGGGAACGCCAACACCGACTGAGTTCGGGCAGGCTTTTTTGCCTGCACATACATACACACACGTGCGCACACACAGATTTTAACGGTTCCTGCCTCTGCCTCGCGGTGCGCTAGCTCTGCCCCAGTGCGGGTGAGGGAACCCACGCTTGCCTGACACGACACATTGCTCCATTCCCAGGTGAACAAACCCTCCAAAGACCGTTCACTTTGAGCAACTGTCCTGGAACGTTTACCAGCGTTATTAAGTCTCCTGGATTCATTTCAGGTTAACCACATCTTTAAGCAGAATTCACCACAAAACTAGGAAAGAGATGAAGGAGGACTGGCCTGACAGCGCAGAATGCGGCTGCTGAGGAAGCTCAGGAAAACCCTGGAGGTTTATTTTCCTACAGCTTCTTCCCAAGAGAAGGTGGATCTTATAATCCTTCCAACGAACAGTTCAGACATGAAGGAGCTTACAAAGAAGTCAGCACTTTCTCAAGGGAAAGGTAATTTAAGTGACTTTTTATATTAACATCTCTTACTCGCGGGCCTTGCAGAGGACCCTCAAAGGGCAGCTGGCAGCAGCGGCGGGCACGCAGAGCAGCGGCGGGCACGCAGAGCAGCGGCGGGCACGCAGAGCAGCGGCGGGCACGCAGAGCAGCGGCGGGCACGCAGAGCAGCGGCGGGCGCAGGGCTGCCGCTGCTCCTCCCTCTCCTTCCCGCGAGGGCTTCTCCCAGGGGCTGCCGTGGCACGGCACGGCACCTTGGCTCGCACATCGGCATCTTCTGGGGCACGGGACCGGACCGCAGAGGTACAGTCGGGAGTGGGATCGCTACACAGCGGGTTTTCCTGAGGGTTATTCTAGTACAGACATGAAAATGTGATGTTCTGTGGTTCTAATCATCACCAAATTGTACTGCTTTGCTATTTGACAAAGGTGCCCCAGAGCGAGCGTATATAAGTAACTAACACAACATGGAGGAGTAAAGCTCAACCATCTGGACGTTCAGAATACGGACAGGATAACCACACTGAGCACCCACCACCAGCCAACCTGTTCATTTTTTTTCCTACCTCCCCCCTCTCAGTGACCTGCCCCATAAAAAAATAACACCGCTAAGCTGAACTGAATTCCTCTGCTTTCATCTCTATTCCTTTCATCCAAAATTCAGCCAATATACACTTTATATCTTTCAAAGCAGTAGTAAACATTTGAAATTGCTTCCTGGTGACTTGTTATTAACTAGATTCCAACTAAATTCATCTGGAGGCCTATTCCAACTCCAATCTAAACAATCTCGAGCAGCCCAGGGTGAATTGCTGAGACACACAATAGGATCTCTGGCAGCTATAGAAATTAAACATAATTAAAATATGGATGGTAGAAACCAAAGACGCCCTCATATACAAATGAAAACATCCTTGTAAAATACGGTCAGTTTAGCACAAACATATTCAGCCTTAATTAGGTAGAAAAATCTATTTAGATGAATACAATGCAAAGAATAATAATGAACTTCAGGATTACATTTTGTTACTTGGAGGGAAAAAACAACACAAATAAATGGGAAGTAATTGGAGCTTATTTAATAGTCTCAGACTATCAGCTTGAACAACTATAATCATTAAAGACCCTGCAGTGATCTTCCACTGATAAATGTTGTTAAATCAGAATTACAATATGACAAGCATGAAGAGCGAAGCCTATTAATACGAGCAGCACTAAAAGAAACAGATTCATTCACATCTTTTTTCACCTGCCCGGCACCACAAGAAGTCTTTGAACCAAGCACGCAGGAATGCGAGGCCTCCGTCTTTCCTCTCGTTTCGGGTGAGACCGAAGTGAGAACGCTTCCGTACGCGTGCTCACTGCAGGGCGACCGCAGGCGAGCAACGGCTATCCTGACAGAGATCGGCGTCACGGGGCCCAAATACGTTACCCTGTACCTACTGTCGCCACGAGCCAAACGGACCCTTCCACAAAGGGCAGCGCTGCTCCCCTCGGGGCCTAAGGACCGGGAGGGACGGCTGGACGTTTGCAGCACCCGCTTGCAGTGCGGGCCCAGCGAAGCTTCTTGCCGGTGAAAGACAAACTGCTTCCACCATTTCATTTCGACCGCTGGAGGCCAGTTACTTCTAACCAGCTCTTCTCTCCCCTGCCCATCGCCCCCAACAGAGAGAGAGACGGCAGGGTGGGAAGACCGTCTCTTTTGCTCTTCTTTCTCCAAGGACTGCCTCAAGGTCACGGTCCTCACGAGCCGTCCCAGAGCCGCCCCACCGCTTTCTGCGCGGCCCTGCCCCGGCCGTCGCTGCCGTGCCGGTAAAGCAGAGAGCAGGCGCGTTTCTCACAGCAGCCCCGCGCCGGGCAACGTTCTCTCTCCTGTCAAAACCGCGGGTGGTTTGCACCCAATAGCTGAATTTTCTGCCCATATAAACCAGCGTGATTCCTATAGGTTCGTGGATGTGTGCCAGCCAGTGCTAGGAGATGGCGTAAAAAATTACCTTTTCTCTAGAAACTGAAAGCTTAGGCATGGGTATTAATCCTGGAAGGTGTCCTGTCCTCTTGGTCATGGGGCAGGCTTCCAGACCCACGACAAAGCAACTTGGGAAAAGAGGTTTTTAGATGCTGGTTTGTATCTTCACAGAAGGTTCTTCTGCAAGATCAGTCAGTTACATTAATAAAATAAAAACTGAAAAGGCCAGAGGACATTATTATGGTCTCTGCCACCTCAGCTCCCCTGTCAGTTCAGCCTTCCTGAAGGCTCAGCCCAGGACCTAGCCTCGGCAAGGGTTGCTTACGCTGTACTGCATCCTCTGTTCTCGCAAATACCTTCGTTAAGAGCTGTACAAATGAGCAGTTTTAACAGCATGATGAAACATAACAGAGATTTGGGGTTAAAAGATGCAGCGGAATATAGATTTCTGACACCAAAAAACCCGGAAAAAACGCACCTTGATTTCAAAAACTTGTCATTTTATTTGCTCCAGTAAAGACTGTGAAAAATATATGCATTGCTAGAAGCCATGAAAAAGTTTTCCAGGAAACCGCCCTCCACCCTGACTTGACTGGATATTCATTTTGCAGAGCAAAACCTTTTTGTGCACCACACTAAACGTGCTGACTACATTTGAGCCAAGCACCAGATTGTATAGTGCCCTACTTTCTTTAGCCACATAACAGCCTTTCACTCACGCTGTAAGCACAGTGCTGTCAAAACAGTGATTTGTAATTACACTGCATTTACCAATGGTCATATTTCCATAACTCCCCACTTACAACTATGTCAGAAACAAGGAATCACTCCACACGCAGTCAATGATCCTATCCTAGCATATACACATCCTCAGTGACAGAACTAGATCAACAGCACAGCATAACGTTAACTTAGGTAGTCGCTATTCCTACACCATGCCATGCAGAAAACTCAAACCACAATATACTCCATTGATTTTAACTAACAGCATTACGTTAGCGCATCACAAAAATACTTCTTGCTACAGACAACCGCTGGCCTTGCAGCTATGCCAAAGGTTTATTTACAATCAGCAGTTTTTCGTGTGATCTAAAATAAACTTTACCCCAGGGACCTTAAGGAAGCGTACCAGCTTCTTCCGAAAGCACGAGGAAAGTCAAATCCTTGTATGCTTTTATATTCTTGGTGGACACACAATTCAGTAACTTCTCGCACGCAACAAGTTTGCAACGTCTCCCTTGGGAACACGGCTGTTCACCCTTCACTGACTGTGAGCCCGATGCTCTGCAGGGACAGGCTCGGGCACACGCGCTGTGCAGTGGCAGCACACACCAGCACAAGCCATACCCTCCGTCAGGCCCTGGCTCCGAACGCTCTCCAACACCTCTTTTGGAGCCTCTCCCAACTCTTGGGCAAGTTTTAGAGTTTCTACTCTGTCCTCCAGCCTATCATCCTGGTCTGACAGGGTCAAAACTGTCTTCCATGTAAGCCAAACAGAGTCCATGGCATTTCTGTCGAGGTGTATTCCTGACTGAGGGTTAAATGATATTTTTTTTCCCCGCTTCTAGTGTTATAACATATGCTCACTCCCACAGTTATATTAATATATACTTACATATATCTGCCATTATTTCCACTTAGCTGGAATGAAACAGGTAGTGGAACTTGCAGGATGAAGTTACTACCTTTGGCTTTCTAATCAGTTGCTCTTTGGTCACCTGGACTTTTTTCCTGATTGCGCAGCACCCATCAACCCCAGCCAGCACGGTGCTACGGAGAAAGGCAAAGCCCCGAGATGTCAGGGGCTCCAGGCGCTCAGCGCTGCTTCCCCCCGCGGGGTCAACGGGAAACTCATTCACAGCTTCGCCTGGTTTTATATCTCAAGCCTGGTGTGCAGGACAGGATTTGGTCTTTCATACACTGGAGAGATCTCTTTTACAGGCATATTTAATAATCTACAGCAACCCGAGTGTACGTACTACTGTAATACACTTGTTAGAAAGAAACTTTGTTTTGAGAATTTTCTGACTGCTGGAACACAGTTTCATTTGCAGAGACAGTACGATGATAGAGTGTACATCATGCTATGTATGTCTTCCAAAACGTGTATTTCCCATGAGTATTTTTACTAGGCTGACCAATCCAAATATCAAAGTGACACCTGGCAAGTATAATGCTATATATTTACCAACATAATAATAACAACACTTCAGCAGGGTAATATTTTCAAGAGTTTGAAATGAAGACAATCTCTCTCTAAAGTCTTATCTAGGATGCATAAGCTGCAAAGATGAGAGCACCGCCAGAAATCAGCCTAAGGGAGCTATCGTGTTACAGACTGGAAGCTAACAGTTTCTGATCCGTGGTTTGTAAGGACGGCTGTATCAACAGCTCTACACGAAGCAATACCAACGAGAGACCTACACACACCGCGTGCCTTTTGCGATGGGTGCAGATAAAGCACTGTTGGTTTGCAGGCTTTGGCATCCGGTTGGTGCTTTCCATATTTCCAAAAACAAAAACAAAAAAAAAAAAAAAAGAAAAAGACTATTGTTATCCTACTTTGTCTGATTACCTACTGCCTCTCAGTGACACTATGCTGCTATGAGAGAAGCAAATCCAGCGAGTTTCCAGACTCGGGGTCCTTGTGCACGTCTGCCAGGCAGCAGATCGCTTCCCTGGGAAGCAGCCTGTAAAACCCACCGGCACCTCAACGCTTTCCTGGAAAAGCCCCTGTGTGACAGGCCACACATCATTCCCTTTTCGAACCCCGGGGAGTTTAAGGAGGAAAAGCATGGGAAAGATGCCGAAAGACAGGGTTTTACCAGCTCCCTGCTTCCCTCCCCACCGCCCCATGCCGGGCAAGCTCCGCGGCACAAGAAGGATGGCACAGAAATGTTTACTCAAGTCTGCGCTGGCTGGAATACCAATGCAGCCCAGCAATGAGCTTAACAGCAAACAGGAAGGAGGAACAAATCTCTGCCACGAAAGAAACAAATAGCCGGAGATGAGCTTTCTCAGCAGGTACCACATTGCAATTCAGAGCGCGGCGGTATCAGAGATCTGCGCTTGCGATACAGGAGGCTCCTCCAGGAAAACAAGCTCTAGGTTCCTGTCACTTATAAAGGCAGCAGCGATGATTATTGTCAGCGGATCTGAAACTGTTGCCCTTTATTATTCTTTATTAGCATCAAATTATGTTAGCAGAGCAGATTTGAAGAAATCTGATGCAAGCAGAAGCCTGTTGTAAATACTGATGTGAAAAGATGCATTTTGCATGTTATGAAAGGCGAGAATGACTTGTCGTCTTTACTTAGTTTAATTCGTGTGTTGTCCTTTATAATAGCAAAAGCCTTTATCAAGAAGAAACAACATTAGGCTCTGCCTATGGCCCAGATTCTCGGTTTATGCCCAAATAAATTTTACATGCCTCTGAAAGTAAAGACTTCGAATGGTTGTTAAAATGTACATGGGCTATTATTGGCTCCTAGTGTTGCTCAAGGAAATTAAAAAAAGAGCAGACAAAGGAATCTATTAGGCAACATTTCAACATTGTGTTGAAATCTCTAAGATAACAAATGCATTAGAAAAAGCAACAAGATTATCATCATCCTTAACGCTTTGACCCAATGCATGAACTGGGCTGCTTCCAGTAAACAAGTGGTTTGTGATAATTTTATAGAAGTGATTAAAATAAGTGAAGAGTCACTTGAATATTTTTTTCCTTTCCTGTTTGTGAATAAGTGTGTGCTAGTTAGCCAGAAGTTCCCGTTGGCACAGAATATTGCAGCAAGACAGGAGTAGTGGTTGAACCCCCCCCATTCATCTTATCTGCCATCAGTCGCCCGTGGAGAGAGGGAGCAACAATTAACGACATTGCACAACAGCTATAAATACAAATTCCTCTGTCTGTACAGTCAACAAAGCCGTTCCCATGTGTAAGTGTATTACTTCAGCACTGGTTTTACAGACCAAGGTGAAATTCCGGCAGTCCCCACCCAGAAGTCAACAGAAAGGAGAGAGTCGGCCTTTCACTGCTGGCAAGCCACATCGTCCCCACACAGATCCAGCACGTTAGAGCATGGTCCTGCTCGGAAAACACACAACAGCCTTCATCGGCGGGTCAGTGACTGAGCTTGGGCCAACCTAGATGATGAGCCACAACCCCGAGCCATCAAAGCTCCAACAGCCAGCATCGACTGGCACGCGCACGGTGCACAAGCAGCAGATACAACCCAACACACGACATCGGCTGTCCGTCTCTCACCTGGATGAGCCACACTTCTACAGGTGATCCAGCAATATCATTGCTCCCTTCAAAGATGCCAACCATGGACTGTTGTTAAAATCAAACAGCAAGTGCCATGGTAAAATAGGGTTTGTTTTCCTTTTTTAGTTTAAAGCCACAATATTTCTTACCACCCACAAAAATGCATAGGCAGAAAGCAAAGTAGTGAATTAAATACATGTTTTTAACTGTACTGAGCAACTGGACTACTTGCAATGCTAACTACTCTATGCAATGCCCATATTTTAATGCAATCTCCTGTAAGGAACCAATAATTTTTTACAACGTATTTCCAGATATTTTAAAAGCTGTTTGGGGAACTGCCTGGCACAGAAATTTCTGAAGCTGTGAACACATCTATCAAACAGAAATTGCCTCCAAGTATGTCCAAAATAGCAGACTTCTTAGCAAGGAGCCACTAACAAAAGAGAATGACATTGCATGAGAAACTTGCCAAAGAATGACCTTTCTCCTTCCCTCATTCCTCACACCACTGCTTTTCTTACACAAAAATCCTTTTACCACAAACCTTGCACCAGTTTCTCTACAGTTACATTCGTGCAAGCCGTGTGGAGAACAGTGCACGTAGTGGGGACTGGGCAAAACGGTGGAATTCAAAGAAGCCAGTAAACCAGTAGGAGATGCATCCGTGCTGCAATTCATCTCCTCACTACCTCGCCATTTTGTATCTCGATGAAGTTTTATAGGAGTCTGTTCACTGGAGGAGGCACCTACGCTGGAGCACTCACCAAGAACAGGGGATCCACCACAAGAGCAGAGATCTCTCGTGCCCCATCACCGCAGGAACAAGGCTGTGTAACAGGGCAGTAGTTGAAGCAGCCATAACAAAAGCAGAAAAGTGTGTTTACTTCCACTGCTCTTCTAGGCATTCGGGGAGGCAGAGCAGGGGAGAATGGGGAAATGAAGAATATCCAACACCAGACAAAACCCATGGACAAAGTCCGGTAAAAATTGAGTCTGAGCAAGGAAATGGCATACCCATCACCTACAGGAGTAAACACGCGGATCAACAGCAGGGAACAGGCAGAGCCAAGCGTGCCAACTGCCAGGAAACTACCTGACATGAAAAAATTAATTGACAAGTATTTGCAGGAAATTGTTTAACACCAGTCCTCTCGACTGTCAGTCTGACATTCATTAAGTGCAAAAAAAAAAAAAAAAGTGTCTTTGAGAAGCAGCATTTAATTACTCACGGAATGTTTTAATTGCTATTACAAAGCAGTAGTATTTAATTACGGATCATATTAACACAAAAATGATCCGATCATGATCATTAGGATTTACTGTAGTGATCTTGTTCACCAACACAGTGCCTTTGTATTTAAAGTAAAATGTCATTAAAAAGCCATGGGAACTTCATTATTAATGTGTGGGTAGTGTAATCTTAATTTCCTCCTGCAGATATTGAACTGAGACCAATCATGCAAGACTTTCCAGTATGCAAAACAACTGTCACTTTTCATTACAAAGAGTATGAAGCAAAAGGAACACTGAAATAACAAGGCTGAAACAATCTTCCAGATTTAGAAAATCCCATGCCACACTTTGTCTAGGAGCACTTTTTTCAAGGGCTGAATTTTCCCAGGAATTCTGAAAACAAGGTGTAATGTCCCTTTGTTCAGAATTCAATTCTGGGTCGGCAAGTAAGCCAACAATAGACTATTCAACCTACCTCTCATGCAGATGATGGTACAATCTCAAGTGTCTGGCAGGATTTTATTTATTTATTTAAGAAAAACCAACTGAAGATCAGCACAACTGCCAGCAGCTAAAGATTTTAGTTCTTGATAATACAAAAAAGGTCAAGCAGATTTAATGGCAAAATGTATAAAAGCAAGAGTAATGCATGACTCAGAAAAGGGAGTTACAGGGGGAAAAAATAAATATCTTCAATACTAAGGTCAAGCAAGTGCAGACTCTGACATCAGCACATATGGATCTGAAGGTACACAGTCAGCTATCAGAAACATTTAACGAAGGGCCCAGACCTCCAAGACCCTGAGTGGTTTATAAAATCAGACAAGAAGGTAGGAAAATATAAAGCAAACTGCTTTCTAAAATATAACATGTGTAAATGTATATGTAACAAAAATTATGTACGTTCATCAGAACATACATGGTATAAACAATAAGAGGAATTCCATAAATATTAAGATTATTCTCTAGACGACATATAGAGTTTAAAAAAGTTAACTCTGATATAAGTCTATTTAGCACTTATATCTCCTGCAGACTATAATTTCTGACCCAATCTTGAACCTTGCTGTTGGGCATCCTTCCTGTCAGATGCTATCTACAGCTGATACAATGCCCTTTGTGTTTGTCTTTTAATCTTGTCACATCTCTCTATCTTCTGCTTTGGTGCTCAATAGTTCACCTTTTGTCTGATTGCTGCCCTTGCTCGGGTTCCAACCTTTGCAGATCTGCAGACCTGTCAGACAAGGAACAAAAGACTCTTTTCTAAATAGATAAGGGAACATAAAAATAGCCATGGGTCAGGTTCTGCTCGCAGTTACGACAGCTGCCGGATTCTGTGAAGTGCTGTCAAGATGAGTCTGTCTTCCTCATCTGCTGGCTTACTGGTGAAAGCAGATGAAATCTCCAAAAATTTTTCAGCCTTAAAGTTGTAAGACAGCTTCAGGTGAGGACCAGAACACCAAAGCAACGGACAACTGCCCTAGTGCCACCCTTACACTACATCCGCGTGAAGCTGCCTCTTGCACTGCTGGACCAGCAGAGTTGCATTGACACGAAGGCCTCGGTGCCAGCATGGCTCAGGAGCTCATCAGGACTTAACGCCCCTGCCCCGCAAGACTGACCGAATAAAGCCACCCAGAAGCATACTTGGATCAAAAAAGCCACCGGTATTTTTCAGTTCTTTGTCAGCAGTGAAAGCCGTCAAACAAAACTTCTTGGTTTCTCCTTAATAACCCTTGAGCTCAAAATCTTACCTCTTCTTTCTCAGAGTGACCCAACAAATTGGCATCGATGCTTTGCTTTCTTCTTCTCTTACTATTCTTTCCAAAGTTCTAGATAAAACAACATTTTCACAATGAGTTTAGTAGTGTAGATCTAAAGGCTTATTAGTCAAACCACAAGTGATTTGAGTATAAATGAAAACATGGACTTGACATTTCTAGCAGTTAACTCCCCAGGACTTTGTTGTATTTCCATTGTTGTCCAAGCGCTGGAGCAAGCTTCAAGATTGCACCATGCAAAGCTGAAACGAGGACCGGAGCCCTGGCTTTGCTGAGGGCTCCTAGGGCTTTCCAAATACAGGGCCACACGCTACAGCGCGCCTCCAAGACACCCACTGGAACGATACAGCCTGCTGCCACCAGGCCACCGGCCACGTGAAATGCATTTACTGGCTGTGCTGGTGCACAGGACACAGATTTCCCCCAGTTGACACGAAGAGCAGATTTAAGTGGTATTGTAGCTGCAACCATTGTGGCCATGACATTGGTATGAAGGCAGCGGGGGCTAACTCAGATGGAAATCACTGGAAAAGGTTACAGCGTCCTCAACCAAAGTTAATCAGCAAGTCTTGTACGTCACAGTGCTGCAAAGCCAGCTAACTACAGCAACAAAGGATTTGCCAGACCTAGCAGGCATTTGTTACCCCACAGCAGAAGGATACGGCAGTTCGCTATGTTCAGAGAAACGAACACAGGGAAAATGCTTTGAGGTTATGCTCCTTGCGTGGTAATACTATCTCAATGTTTATGTGGATCACCTTTAATACAGTTGTATTAATCAATCTCCCTCCTACATATATGATGGTGGTCTTGGAAAGACAAGAAAGAGGCACTAAAAAAAAAATGCATGCACACTGCATACATTATTTAAAAGATTTTTTTTTTTTTCATATGAATAAAATGAAGAGTTAACCAAGCAATCCAAAGTCAGGATAAAGCTACTCCAATCCAAAACCTTTCTGTCCCTCTAAAATCTGGTTTATGTTATCACAGAAAACAAATAAAAATGAATTCCTTGTTCCTTTCCCAGACAATTTCAACCAAGTTTTTGACTCCCTGCAATTCTCTGCCTGTTCTGCTGGTAATGCCCTTCAGCCAGGAGACCAGACGTGGAGGAGCACACAGTTTTCACAACTTCAATTTGCCATCTCCAACACAGCAGTCCCAGTCTCTCTTGAATTATCACTCCCTCAAACGGGCTCATGTCGACACTGGGGATCTTCCTCCTACTTTACAAGTACCACTACAGTCCTTACGAAGACGCACACAAAATGGAAATATTTATAAAACTGTGAAACTGAAATACGCTACATATGCTGAAGATCAAAGTAAAAACAGCAGATGCCATTATTATGTGTACTTATTATATATTTACATTTTACATATAATTTACATATTACACATTTTCTGATTTTTTTCTCCAAATATCAACAAGACTTATGTATCAAATAGTTTTTTAAACAAAGCTTGGGAAAAGCCTGTTTGTCTTCACCGCAACCTCATAAATTTGCAACCTCACTTACGAAGAATCTGGTTTATGACAAACTAAGCAAAGGAGTGGGTGGAAGGAAAAACCCTTTTTTGACAGGCAACCTCTTTGCTGATCCAGTTAAAAGAAGCTGGATATTCAAACAAGTAAAAAAGTTATTCTCCGTTTTGCAATGCAACGGATAAAGCTGCTGATGTGGCACTTCCCCAGTGTTTGAACACAATGTCTAAGAATTACGAGGTTTGTGATTGGAAGCTTTTCATGCCCCAATGAAATTTTAGGTGCTAAGGCGCAGAGCGGCAATTCCTGCTGCTTATTCAGAAAAGGTTAGGGAACAAAGGAAAAATTATCACGTTTGCTTCATGTCACGCGTTCACGCAATTCACGGTGACTCATGGCTGCTGACAAAGCCTGGGCTCCCAAGGAAGCCTAGGGCTTTTTAGTGTCAGTTTTTAATTGTGAAGTGAGGATAGCTGTAATTATCATGCAGCTGACACTCATCCCACTAAAACTAATATGTGCATAAAATAGCAAATAAAACAAATACATCAGAGCCAGACAAGAGCCGGTTACGGGACCAGCTCGTGCAGCCTGCGCAGACCGGCAGCAGCTCAGAGGCTATCTGTTCCCACCGGCTTTCCAGCAGCTCACTTCCAGCCAGAAGACGTTTCCTTCGTGCAGCAGCGAACCATGCTGTGCACAGACAGAAATCAGTCCAGAATGGGGCCTGAGGCACGTGAATTTTGCAGCACAGCACTACATAAGTGGAACAATCGTGAAGTAGCGCACACCTAACTGAATAGGGCTGACCTACTGTATTGTGAGAATTCACAAATCAGCGATAAGAGGCAGACAACAGAGTTGTCCAGACCTCCAGGAGAAACAGAAGGCATTTTCCAGAGGAAAACTAGAGTTCTTCTAACGCAAAATAGGAGGCAGCAAACTCAATTTGCAGATTCAGCAGATTCAAAGGAAAAAACAAGGATGATTTATCTCTGAATTCTTGCTGCAGTTTGTGGCCAGCTTTCACTAAAACGCAGTAAGCGTCTAATGCTTATACAGCATCTTTCATCCCAAACACTCCACAACACAAACATCTCCACTGAACCATTGGACATTTCAATATTTGCACAAGCAATAAATAATTTCCACCAAAAAATAAGCCAAAATATCTTCCCAAACTGATTTGGAAAGCTGTGGGCGAAAGACTTCCCAATTAAGACATCCTACACAAATATCAAAAAAGGACTCCTATAACAGAAAATCTAAACAAAATCTCATTTGGGCTCTAGTCCATTTTACACGAGGGACGCTTCACAACTAGCTTGCGAGGTCCGTGTAAAGGGAAACGAGAATGTGCACCAACATTAAATTTAAATAAGTCATGAAGCCTGAGTTGTGGAAGCTGATAATTTTTTTTCACTAATTTTATAGGTCAAATAACAGACATTGTGATGCCAGACATTTGAGTATGTGATCATTAAGCAAGACTTCACCAAATCCAAAAGAGCTTAGAAGCTACCCATATGGTCCACAGCTGATTTTAGCCATCAGTAAAGCAAATGTATGCTGCTATAATAAGAGATACAACTGCTGTACTCAGGTGACACCATGAATTTAGAAACTACTGAGCAGAAGCTAGCAGTCCCTGCTATCCTGATTGCTCATCTGCAGCAAGGAACGATTTGCCAAGTGAACCGCCCTGGTTACTCAACGACATACAAACCGGGACCAAGCAGCTTTTCAATAGCTTGTGGCCATCACTGAATTATTGCGGTCCATACTGTTGCTCAACTTGATGTGAAGAAATGGAAAAATCACACATGCACATAAAGAAGTGCCAGCAGGTAGAAACATAAGAGGAAAGAAAAGGAAAGTAGGGAGACATGGGTTTTCTGTATATTAGAGCCTCAAGAAGACAACTTCAGACGAGTTCAAAGCAACTATAGCTAACTGACATCAAATAAATGATAACTGTCACACCACACTGGAGCTTGTTTAATCACCTAGCTGCCCACATTCGTGGTCCCAACGAGCGCTGGAGATGAGAGAGCTGCAACTGTCGCAGCACACGCAGAGAAGTTATGCAGACAACAGATGCGATACAAACACCCGCTGTTCAGCGTAGCAACTGTCGAGAGGGTGTCTATGGGTATCACATAACATGTGTGTGTTACACGTCCAGCCGCTAACATAGCCTGCGTGCTCTCTGCATACCAGACCTAAACCTGGTAATTCTGCCGATCGTCATTCTCAACTGCTATTTCCTTCACGGTCAGCCCTTCGTTAGCTCAAGAACCTGCACGCCAAGTTTCCTCGCTGCCTTTTGTGATTTATCTGGCCAGCGAGCACTGGCAGCTATGGTGGCCACCTGCCCGAACCTGCTGGCCACCTCCTGGGCCATGGCAGGAGCCCACCCACGTGTCCCCAGTGAAACTGCCTGCGCATTTCAGGAGTTTTCCCTTTCCAGAGTCCAACAGAAAACATACAATGCCGTATTGCTCACATGTACAGCACGGGAGCTCATGTTACTTTCCCCACACAGTTAAGATGGGTTAAATAGAAAATGGTATCAAAATGAGGTATTTTCCAGGAATTATTTACACACCTCATCAAGATGATTATCTTCACGTGATAACCTCCTGGTACCTGTGACAACAATTATATCGCCAGGAACACATTAACTTCTCCATTCCTCTCTCCAGCCACGTTTGTCCAGTTGCCTCATGAGCTCCTTGGGGCAGGAACCTCCTCCCACAAGGTGCAGGTCCATCCCATGCAGGACAGCTCGGAGCAGAGAGGACGTACGAGGACATGCCAGAGCATTGCTGACAACTGGACACCAACTCTACCAACTTCCTTTTGTTGAAGAAGTATCTCTTTGTAGTTGATTTTAAGTTTCCCACAGAAATTTCCACGGGCTTTCAGAGCCTCATACTAAACGATCCTAAGCCTGTGGAACTCCTGGCATGGACTCGCATTGGGAAATGCGGTAGTTTGCCATCCTGGAGAACCAAACTGCACGGCACTGCACACTGAGGTTGAGTCAGTCAAGAAATTCTTTTTCTTTGTTTAGATTTTCTTTTGGAAATGAAGGGAATGTGAATCATTTAAAATGTGTAGTCTGCTACGAAAGAATAACACAAATTAAGAAATAACTGAGACAAGCTGTAAAATGGTACGTACACATGGATCTGAATTCCTGCTGCCATTTGAAGGAGCTTAAGGGCTCACTTAGAGCTAATGAATGACAGTTTTTTGGTTTGCAGGTCCTGGATTTTTAACAAATCAGCTATTACAAGAATGCTTTTTAACTCCACACAGGGACTTTTTCCACATGAAGAAGTTTCCTAATATAGAAAAAGAATTAATCAAATAAGGGACCCAAGTCGGTCCCAACACACACTGAAGTTTTAAACAGTCTACGGGGTACGTACCTCCTAAACCCTCTTTACTCACATAAATATATACACAAAGGATGATGGTCAAGGCTATGAAGTTACCTGCAAAACCAGGGAGGAGATAGATGTATCAGAGCACTACAATTTATACCTTAAGTAGGAGGGATGTGGGAAACCTGGAGGAGAAAGGATTGCTGGTGTGCTATTTCTTCGGGTTAGTACATTTGAGTAATCACAATTATACTCACGTGCTGCTGTTACTCTTCCCAGCCTTTACAGAGCAATAGCCCGACAGCCAGCTGTTTCTGCAGAGCCAGGAGGAGCCCAGGAGCAGGACATGACCTGGCGGCTCAGCAC
The DNA here is from genome assembly GCF_028858705.1 of Grus americana. Classification (NCBI taxonomy): domain Eukaryota; kingdom Metazoa; phylum Chordata; class Aves; order Gruiformes; family Gruidae; genus Grus; species Grus americana. The sequence goes on from NC_072866.1 coordinate 17,155,316, forward strand.
CAGCACGTTTCCACAGGCTCCTGAGCAAATCTGTAACCTATACAAAAGCTATAAAGACTAAACTCTTATATAATTTCTCAGCATAATTTAATGGCTTTTTCAAACAATAAGATAAATGAGAAATAGATTTAATATTTTTTTCAAAACCCCACTATGATTAGTGGGAATACATCAATAAAATTCTAATTAAAAAAAAAAAATCTTCTTCCAGTCTTACTGTATGCAAAATAGACAGCCAGGAAAATCAAGATCACATTTTTTTTTCTAAAGATCTGGGATTTTCTCTATTTTCCTTTCACCCTTACTAGAAGGCCAGAAAAGACACTATGAAGCAATACATCCAAAGGATAATATGCTGAGCAATGACAGGTTTATACCCCTAGTTAAAGATCTTAACTTTTATACAGAGGCCATGCAGGCTATAAAATACGAACTCGTTGCTGTATCCTCCAGTTAACCAGTCTGCCAATTTTACCTCACCCCTTCTTTCTCATTTGTTTCAAAAGACTCTTTGTAGTCGATATTTTGAGCAGACACAGACCTGAAACTGTCTGTCCCTCGAGACGGAGGCAGAGCTGTAACCACCATGATGTGATAGCAAAGGAAGCAAGAGGGCAATCAGGACTTTATGATTTTGAGATCTGGTATGTCATTAAGTGGCTGAAGTACAAACATGGAACAGATCAATGCAAATATTTTCAAAGTTAAAAGAAACATCTCCTAGTACTAGCAGCAACCCAGAGACTAAAAAGGTTTCCTTTTGTACAGTATACTTTGATTGAACTAAAAACTTATGTTCGCTGCCTTTTTTTTTTTTTTTTTTTTTTTTGAGTACAGAAAAGGAATTCTTCCACAGATCTACCTTGGAGATCTTGTTCAGAGTCCTGCATTTGCTGAAAGAATAACACGACTGTCACACCGCTGCTGAAAGAGCGCCCTGTCTGCAGCTGCAGCCCCGCGGCAGTAGCTGCGTGGTGCAGTCGTTATCCTCCCCGCGCAGCCTTGCAAAGCGATCCCTGGGCAAGCCCTGGACGTCTCAGGATGGTCTCCAGACAAAAAGGGCCTGTGCGGGAGCACAGAGGTGCTTTCAGTGCCCGGCCACGGCTGGCGGAGGGCAGAGCCCGGCTTTGCTGCCCTGGCTCAGCCGCCCACCCAGCACCTCCGCACAGATGGCACGTTGTTGGGAGGGGAACCAGCCCAAAATGCCAGGCCAGCTCCGAGGAGCCACTGCGGGTCTTGGAACCACTGGTTTTGTTACCATCCCCTCAAAGTGCAGGAAAATAATCTTGCCATGAACCCTTTCAGGGTAATTCTCAATTCTCAATTCTCGTAGTTTTCTAAAAAGCAGCTCGTTCATTGCTTCCCATAGAAGCCTCTGATATCCCTTGATTGCTCCTGCAACAATTTGGAAATTCACACAACACTCAGCTGTTATGTTCAATAAATAAATAAATAAAACAATCAATAATAATAAAACCCAGGAAAAAACCCAAAAGAAAAAAAACTCAAACAAAGCCTCCTCTGTCAGGGCAGATCCTCAGCTGGTAAACCAGAGAAGCTCTGCTGCTTAGTAAGGAATTGAGTTTAAACCACAAAAATGCTTGGATGGAGTCGATTGATTTCCATTTATTTTATTCAATTGTTTTATAGGCAGCAATGGTGACAAAGAGAGAAAGTCCAGATTTTCCCGGTCCTGCTAAGTGGCCTGACAGGTTCTTGCCCACTTCACATGGCAATGGTACTACCTGGGAGCCTCAGGGACCTCGGTCACTTCAGATCACAAGCTCACTCTTGAAGGCGGTGGCTTTTCTCAATCATACACCAAACTTTTTGGGGTACTTTATGAAACAAAGGATTGTAGAGCACTTTGCCAGCAAGAACCCCGCAGACATCCCTATGATTTAAGGCCAAATTATATTTATTTGGGAAGACTCTTGTGCATTTCAGAGCTGCAGGAGCTCTCTGTACTGGAAAGGGTGGGGTGCACCCTGGCTGGGAAAGGACCTGGCTCTGGGGCTGATGAAATCATCTCTCCCACACCCTCTGCTCATGGCAGCCCACAACTAAACAATAAGCAAAGTGATGCCTGTTTAAACGGAAAACAGAGTATTATCTCTTTAACCAGCTCCACAGCAAGATGTGCATGTGCGAGATTCAAAATAAATACTCTGATTCTAATGCAGTTTTATCTCTAAAGAGAAATTCTGCTGGTTGATGTAGTCAGTACAGCCTGAACTTAATCGTCTAATGGAAGCAGCTCTCTGGAGTCCCTAAGGATTACTGGAGACATATTATAATGAGCACATCAGCGGCATAATTGCACTGCAACCCAAGAAGCAAAGAACAGAAAATTTCATGTTCTTTGTTGCTAACTAAAAATCTTAAAATAACAGTTGCAAAAAGTTTAGGCGGCCAATTAATGCATATTGCTTGTTTCTAGATGCAAGATTAGGCAATGAGAATGTCTCTGCGCGGCTGCCAAGGCTGCTAGAGCTGCTGCGAGGATGGTTCCTCCCCTGGGCCCAAGAACGGATCGGCCACTGCTAAAAGGAGCAGCAGGACCTCTGCAGCATTTATGCAATCAGTGCTTGCATGGTAATTAGTTATTTAAATGCATGTTCAGAAACACATTTTCTTGAATAACGGCCACAAGACAGGATTATGCAAGTGCAATGACATTGCAGCTGACTTTACAACAACATAGAGCAGGTTTTACAATCCTGCTGTTTAGATGCACTGTTGGTGAGCCTGAGAGAGATTAGAATTACTTAATTTTATATATAGATATTAAAAATCCATAAGTAGTATGAGTCCACCCCCCCAGGGTATTTCCAAGGTGTTTCTCGGGGGGGTCAGACAAACACTGGAGAGCACTCACTGGCAGAAGGGACATGTGGCAGCATTTGCCTTCCGCTGCCCCAAATCTGTGCTGTTCCCTCGAACCCACTCAAGCACCGGCCATTCCTGCCAGCAACAAACCTGCCTGCTGGCCTCTTCATTTCGTTTCTTTTGGGCAACTTTGGCTTCAGTTTCTAGCAGTGCTTTGCAGAATATGAATGTACAGAATCAATGAACGTTTATAACAATAAGAGCATTTATGCTTACCATATAACGTAGCTATGCCTGATACAGTAAGTATAAAAGCTAACGATGCCGTAACTGCACAACGCTACTCTGCTGCTCTCTCTTCATTCCAATCAGAAATTTCAGGGGTTTATTTATGAAAGAAATTCTGTAAAGTATGCCAAACTGAAAGCCACAGTAGCTAAAAACCTTTCCTCTTTAGAAGGAATAACAGTACTTTCCATGAAGACAAGCATGTTTTGGCTTACCTCTGAGGTTAAAGGACTAATGTAAAAATCTGATGCTCCTGTGTTTTTTGTACCTTCAAATTCTCTGCCCATTTTTGGCTCATCCCAGTGGTGTGAACAGTATTGAGCTTATTAGCTGCCCCAACTTTTTTTGTTGTTTTCAAGAAATTTCCTGGAACATAAAGTTAAGGAAATGCTGCAACCATTTCAACTTATAGCAAAATCAGTGATTTTTTTTGGCAGTGGAGGAAGGCAACTTAATTATTAACACAGCTCCCTCCGCTTTTGTGCGGAGAACTTCATATATTGAGCATGTAGTCTGCTAAGTCTGTATTTTCTCTCACAGGAATTCAAAACAGTATGAGCGTACCGTGTCAGAAGCAGTAAAACAAAACAAGTTGGTTCCATTCACTGTGATTAAAGAGCTGGCAGGAAGACATCCTGACTCCACAACGCCTGTCAGTCACTAGTGCCTAAATAAAAAAAAAAAAATTGCATCCAGAAACCCAACTTCTGCAGCAGGTCACACATTTACTGCCATCTCAGAATTCCTCTATTCCAAAATCCTCTGGTTTTAACTGTGGAAACACTAAAATTAGGCCAGCTTATTTACATTGATTTAAAGAAATCTTCTCGGGGTTATACCTCAGCATAAATAGAAATGGTGAGCTAATTAACACCTAGTTCAGCCTCCTCCTGTGACTGATGGAAAGCAGTAACTGCTCTTTGCAGAGAAACCAGACTTAATTCTCCAACCTTTTCCACCTGATATTGACTGAACTCTTCTGATTTCAATACTTTACCAGCCTATATCGTTTATTATCTCCTTACAGTGTAAGTCGGTGTCCCTTTGCCACCCATGTCGTACCGGACCTAGCAGCGCTCTGGCTCTTTGCCATTCTTAAGCTCTACATGAAACACAGCAACAGCAGAAGTCTGTTGGTAGCTGGACCACGTTAGCAGTGAAGTTCAACTCAGAGTGTGCCACCACTGTACAGTATTTAGCTTTCAGTCCTTCCCAGGTACAGATCTACTTCAACTGATCAATTTTAATATCGTTACTGCAAAGCAAATACTGAAAGCAGCAGTAAATTGGATCTATCAAGTGCTGCTTTTGATAGAGCAAACGTGGTTACACGTTTTTAAGGCGACTGGGATTACGTATGGTTATTTCCTCTTTCTATTTTTAATCAGGTCTATAAACTGGAAGATTATAGATAAAACAATGAGAAAAAACGGCATCTATCCTCTCTCTTTCCTCATGTGTATTATAGGCAGAAAGAACAAGAGTAGTGTAAAGCCAAACCTATTAAATCAGTGCTTTGGTATGGGCAGTTTCAGATTTTGGGAATACTCAGCTTCACAACATCAAGCACTTGCTCAGTGACTTCCACAATCAGAGATTTGTTTTAGTGCACAGGTAGCTTTTGTCTTTCACGTAGTGTATCTTCAACTGAAATAAACTAATAAATACATTTAGATTAAAGCTGAGTTTACTTCTCATAGGACAAGTACACAAGCCTGCCCTTTTAGTGGTTTAACTGAACTGGATTTCTGCTGTAAGCCTGGATCAACTCCTCTGCAGTGCTGTTCAAACAAGGCATCAGACACTGGCCTGGAGGTATTAATCTGTCCCTTCTAAAAATTAGGGAGAACTCTTCAGATAACTAAAAGCATTGAACAAAAAATTGTGTAATTTCTTTCAATTTCCTTGACAAGAAAATGATTGGTTTTTACAGTTGTAAACTAATCTTGATACACATAATCTGATACACATGTAAGCTCACTTCTATTCTTTCATGAGCTCACCCATAATTACAGTTGCTTTTCTGGAAGTTTAGTTGGATTGATTTTATTTACTTTTAAAAAAAAGGTATTTCCAAAGCACTGGGTTTAGACTCAGGAAATCTGGTTTTTACATCCAACAAAACCTGATCTCTCTAATCTCCTAATGAGGGTAACGTCACCTTATTTCATGTGGCCTAAGCAAGAATAAACTCTTCGCAGCCCTGAGCTCCCCTGCGTGCGTGCCCTGTGCCACATCTCCACTGACATACAAAACCTGAACTGCCAATTCTGCTGGTGACACTTGAGCATAGCGGCTCTGACAGATGTCATCAAAAGACTTAAGAAGCTGTATCAGTTACTTTACAAAAACATAGCACAAGCCAAAATATTCACATTTCCACAGCCTGTGACTACAGCCATTACTACAGCAATTACGTTTCTCTATGAGTGCTCATTTTACACTCACAAACGCTCACTTTAAACTGCATGACCTACCTTAAGTCTGCATTTGCCAAGAGTATTATTCCTACTTTTCTCACATGCAATAATACTTACAGCCAAATTTACAAATGTATTTAGGGACTTAAAGATAATAATTGGTACCTCAACACCATCAAAGCAGGCATGGGAGTTGTACTCCTATCTCAGGAAGTAATTTTCCTGTACCTTTACACATCTAAATATCATAATCCGTTCTGAAATGGATTAAACACATATGCTTGTGCAGAAACGTTCCTTGCAGAGCAGAATTCCCCACTACAAATGTACCACTGCAGAGCATCTTTCAGAATAAAACTCAGATAAACTTACGATAAAAACTTGTCTCTGTGGGGAATATTCTGCAACTGTTCATATTTGACAATGCACTTGCTTTGATGGTGGTAGGAATGACCCTCTCCTAAAAACTGGACTGGCACTAACCTTAGCGACAGCAAAGGTTATTTTGAATCTTGTATGAGGGCTTCACGCAAGATTGAGTCTCTGCAAGGTCCCCAAAGGCTTCTCTGCAACAGAGATTGTTATTCTGGTGTTTTCCCCCAAAAGTGGGCAATAAAGTCGTCCCAGAAGTATGGTTATAAGCCAACTTTACAAAGCAATCTATGCTTCATGGTAGCTGCTCTTTATCATTTTCCAATCAACACTAGTTGGCTTCTAATTGATTTTCTATTACGTCCCTTACCAGAAGTAAGAATATTGTGTTTACTAGGGCAGCACAAAGAGGGCAGGCCTATTCTTACTGCTGTATTTAATGCTGCTGCTAATCATGGAGATTAGACTGAAACAATTACAACAGCTAATTAAAGAACAATGCGGTTTTTGGCATCTTTTCTCAGACCGCACTATTGGGAATTCCGAACTCAGGCAAAGCAGGGATAATTAAAAATCGAGCTCCGGTTTTCCCTGCACTGGCAGCTGGATCACGCTGATTAAACTGCAAATAAAACACATGAAACCAACACTTTGTAGTGTATCCAATTTCACTTAAAAAGGCCTTTAAAACTGAATCATAAACAGAGAAACAGCGCACAGCAAATTATTTAGCTGAAGCTGGATATACAGTCTTATCCGCAGTTGCTTCACAGCTTACTATCTTTTGTGTAGCGCGTAGGACACTAGTTACGGGGGGGCCTGATGAGCCACTTGAACCATTAACGTCCCTTCCAAAGGCATCGCTGTTCAAGATGTCATGTAAACACTAGAAGCCACTGAGCTCAGATTTAAACACTGACATGAAAATTTGGAAGTCCCTTGAGGAAAATGCAGAATTGCACCCAATGACACCTCAGGTAATTACTAAAGAGTAAGACGGGGCTCAAACGCCTTGCAGCAAGACTCCAGAGGGCTGAAGAGCTGGCACAAATAGCAGCAATTTCATGGCAGCTAGAAGTGCAAGACTAATTTCCCACTGCCCAGTTCAGGCAAAAATGTAAGTCAAATCAAGCCTTGTCTGAGATTATCTGGTGCTCTGTCGCTGTAAGACACCAGTTACAGAAGAGCAATCCGTGCCGTTACCCAGACACGCTTACACAGCTTCACTTTATAATGACAATAACAAAAATAATGTTTACTCTTGGCTAGCATTTGCCTATATACTTCTGAGTCACACAAGAACAGTAAGAACAGACAAAACCAAAGAACAAGACACGAAGGATGACGTAGACGTACCAAATTACTTGCCTTAAGCTTGCTTTGGTGTTTAGAAATCTGCCTGAAGGTTATTACTGTGCTCTCTTGAAAAGTACTTAATGATTTGTTAAGTAACAAGGGGATCTTGGTCAAATTTTGAAACTAATGCCAAGAAATTTTGTATTTCTGTAGCTTTGTGGAGAAACATCAGTATTAACTCATTTTCAGTGATCCACGAACTGGACACACCTCATACGAAGTTGATATTGCTACAACACAGCTACGCCAAGACTGTACACCAGAAAGAGCACCACATTCCTTCTGAAACAAAACTATTTTTAGCATACTATATTATGTAAATATATTTAATAAACAACAACAAATAATAATAAAAAGCAGGGAGACTGCACTCAGCACCAGCAATGCTTATGTTAAAGAACAGTGCTTAAGGAACAGGGTGCTGCTGCCAGATGATCCAGAGGAAGGCATGTAACGAAGGGGAAGTTTTCTAAGACGAGGCCTTTCCAAGTTTTTGATAAGCATTCAAAATTTGGGCTACAGGGCAGAAAATCTGCTAGGAAAAAATCGTTAGAGAGACAAAGAAAGGGAAAATACACACATCTTCTACCTACATATGGTTGTACAGATTACACAGCAGTCCTGCTTTAGCCACAGGTCATGGGAACAGTTTGGAAGGCTGGCTCAAAGTTAATTAGAAGAAAAGTAAAATTATAATAAAGATTCTTGTGGAAAAAGCCTGGTTAGCACAGTCGTACCTAGGAGGAAACACTCAGGTGCCCAAGAAACAGCCTGGGCACATAAGTGTTACAGACATCGTGTTGGCCTTTGTTACGAAAACGCCACCACAGTGACAGGTAGGGAGCATCTCCCGAGAACCCTCCATTACCCTCTGCCACCAGCGCACAAGCCCAGGACAGCGCAGCGGTACCATCTGCCAGTGCAGCTCTCTTATCCAAGTGTCAGTTCTTTTTACAGAGGTAGACAGGTACACACGTGAACAATCACAGCCCTGCCTCAGCTTAGCATATGAATTTGGTGAAGTTTTCAAAGCTTGCAGAGGATTTTCAGACCCTAAACTCTACAGACCTCAGAGACAAGTGAGGGTTCACCATCTATTTCACCCAGAGTCATTCTGAACTGTCACCTTTTATTCTCATCATTGCCAGAGCCAGAATCGTTCTTCGCATTTAGCTCCATTTCTTTAACAGCGTTTACCTGAGAAAAACTTCAAAAATTATTTTAGCACTCTGCACTGCCTAGAAACAGCGACAGCAATCAGTAGAAGCAGCAGACATCGCCCTTAGAAAGGGCTGCAAGAAGTGGCTGTCAAATAACAGTAACAGAATCAAAAAGACTAAGACACAAACGTCGAGACCCGGCTAGGGACTCGCTGCGTGGTCTTGAGGAAGATACTGCAAGTGCTTTGTGGCTCTGTGTCTCCTCCACCCAAGGAAATGGTGATCGATAGTGACCGTGATGATTCCTTTTTGTCCACTTTCTCACTTAGATGCACATATGCTTTATTTCATGCACACAAGATATCCTTTATTTCAAGCTATTTGTTGTTTCCTATTACTTTTGTTAGCCTCTGGTAACACATAACAGAAGTTTAAACTAAAGAAGAAGCTTTCATATTTTGCTGTGAAATTACAAGTTTGTTCTCAATCCCTGAAATGTACTTAAATGACATTTTGGCAAAGAAAAGCAAAGCGCTTCACAGCTATCCTTCTACATCTAGTACCATTACGTCTTTATATACCTGTGTAGAAGTAAGCTATGCAAATTTTCCTAAAAATAATGATGCTAATGTAATTGTTCTTTCCAAGCTACATTCCAAAACCAATTTTAAACTTGGAAAAACTACAAAAGTAGGATAGCTGAAAAAAATACTTTGGTTTTTACTTATTAATAAGCGCTTGAAAGGATCACAACATTTTATAAGGTCATATATAACACCAGTTACAGCACTACAATAATGCATTATTCAGCTCCAGCAAAGAATATAAATCCTTGTAATGTACATGGTTAAAATGTGGTTTAATTCTCATTATCCTTTGGCTTGGACTCAAAGTTCCTGCTGAGCATTATAATGTTCAGATGATGTATATTTCCCTGAGACTCTTTAATTAAACCTGTAATGTAAGACTTTGCCTCTGGCTATTGGTCCCACTACCTGGCACTGGCATTTACAGAGATCCCACCTACCTTCTGTTCTACCGCCTGGCCTCTGAGCCGGAGCTCTGGCCCTCAGCGGAACACGTGCTATTGATACTCCTCGGGCTGAGGCAGACGGGTCCTTTGGGCAGACAGGCGATCTTTGCCATTGCACGGTTGAACTTTATGGCAAAAACGTGACAACTAGGAGACTGAGAAAATAAAATTCCTGCTTTAACCCTCCCTTTTTTCCCCAAACAATTTCTGGCGGGTATATGGATGCTTAAGACCAGAAGTTTGCAGCACACGTGCTACTTCTCTCCATTAATATGATGCGTTCCCACTATGCTCCAAAGGCTGGTAAAGAAAAGACTTCTCTGAAATCCGTGTTACCTGATGACTGCCATTATTCACGCAGGCTCCTGCTCCGCAGCAGGTCAGCGGGGAGAATGCCTCAACCTCTGAGACTTCTCTGGTACGTGCATGCATAACACAGCACTGTGTTTAAGGAGTATCTTCTGCTCACCTTGTACGAAAATATCAAAAGATCTGGTTTTGTTTTGAAGTGAAAAACCACTTCAAATCTCTAAAACTTGTAACTGTTAAGAAAAGTTTCTCCCACCCAGCTCTATGGGTCTCGTTCAAAGGCAAGGAGAGCTGGATGCCTTTAAGCACTCTAGCAAACAGCCTTTGACATTTTTAGGAATTTGACTGGACACCCTTGCACAGCATTTGCACTCCTGTGATTGTGACCGGCCTAATGGATCCTCCTTCCCTACTGAATGCTGAAGCAGGCATTTTAAATGCTGTTGTTCACATGTCTTGACTTAAAGTGCCTGCATCTCTGAAATTCACTCCCTTTCAGCATTACTGCCAATAAATAATTAAAAACCTGTTAAGACAGCAAAAGCCAATTCACTGAAATTATAAGCAAATGTTTTTGCATCAAGGGCCAGAATCAGGGAAACACTTAAACATCTTCAATTCAAAGCACATGAGCATTCACATTGATGCAACTGCCTAACTTGAAAGTTTTCCCTTGTTTTCCTGAATAAGGGCTATTACCCAGCTCCAAAAATTATTTACCCTTGTGGAAACACACAGTTATTCAAGATTTCAAAATATCTAGTGAAAACAACAGTTTCATAACTAGAAAGACAACCTACAAGTCTAATTTCAGCCTAAGTTCCACAATTTTTGAATCTAAATAGAAAAATATCGCATTTTGCTAGCAAATAGCATTGACAAAATTTAGCCTCCCTCTATTGTTTCAGACATCAAAATATGTAGTTATTCAGATAAATACAATATCACAAAAGACAGACAGTAATGGAAATAAGGACATCAAGAAAGTGTTCTACTCCAGCCAGCACGTTTACCTATGAATAAAATAGGTAAATATTAAAAAAAAAAAAGGACAAAAATAAACTGCCACAGAGGGAAGACAAACATTAAGCAAAAGAAATCTCAGTTTGAAAAACATTCGGATAATGGAAAACATCAAATTTAAGTTAAAACCTAATTAAGAACATGAAACCTAGGAGAAAAAGCTTATGTTGTCAGAGCCATAACAGTTACATCAGGAGGTGGCAAGGAAGGGCAGGAAGGACTGAAGAGGGACACGGACACTTAAAGAAATAAAAGAGCATCTCTGCAGACAGCAACCCTCCCTCTCGGCCAAGCAGCAAGCCCTGTTGACCCTCGACAGCTAGAATTTCCCAGGATGACCTTCACAGCTTGCTAACGCTGTATTTTCATGGCTGGCTAAGATCTTGGTGTGGGTGAGGGGGTTTGATGATCCCAATAACAAAATTAAAACTGCCAGCCGGGACACTCCAGGCCCCTGACCGACTCTTTGCAACTCCCGCTCTCCCACCGGCAGCCCCGAACTCCGCTCCCTCATGTGGAACAGCTTCAGCACAGCAAACGGGTGACATTTTCTGAATGATGCCAGTATTTGGTGTTGGAGTTTGTGGTTGTACCCAGCAACACAGCTAGGAATGAGGGAGCAGACAGGCTCAGCTGGCTGTTTCAGGACCGTTTTCAAGGAAATCACGCTTTTGAAAATACACAGCCTAATCCTGGAGCTGAACAGATTAGCTCAAGATGTAGGACTGTCTACGTGGAAAGTCATTCAATCTAAAACAGAGCAAGAATTCACCTTGGACCAACAATTCTTGATTAACTTCCTCTGCTGGCAGGCTTAGTGTAAACTAGGCGCTATGCCAAAGCCTCCCAATTCGCTCTGGAGTAAATGTAATTTGAAGTAACGCTCGCATGTTTTAACAGCATAGCCATCAGAGTGAATTTTCAGGTAGTGGTCAAAAGTGGCATAGACCCGTGGATCAGTCATGATACTGGCACTCTGTAAAAATAAAACAAAACAGGTCTTTACTAACTTTTTTCACTTGCACAGTAAAGGAACAGCTTCCAAAACGGTGTGTGTATCATGGTGTATGATGCACAGGGAAAAACTGTTGCTTCTGAGCTGGAACCAGAACTTACAAAAATATCAATAGTAATATAAAACAAAACAGTGAGACATTTACATTTAAAAGATTTTCATCTATAGTACATATCCAGACACAATCTATAAGTGTCTGTACCACGAACGAGGTCTGCACACCCCGGGTTCACAGGCACCACAGAGGCTCCACTAACTCCACGGAAGTTACACAGCATTCTGCTGTCACTTGAAGTGACCTACAGGCAACGGACACGACCTGGACTTCCACCTTCTGGTGTCACAAGAAACAGCTACACACCAGAAACCTCTGCTTCCCTCGGAGACGGGGGGCTGGCCGCTTAGTCAAATATGTAGGCTACCCGTACACATCTCCTGCAGAAGAGCTCCTCGTGGTCCCTACTGCAGAATATGACCCCGAACAAGAGTTTGGCTTCTCCTGCATGGCACAACCTGCAAGCTATCAGGTACCTTTTAAATAAACCCCACCATGCTGAACTAAATAATTTCCTTATGAATGGCCAGGTTATATGTGTGCTAAATCTTCCGCACAAACGACCAAATCACCAACAGTAAGAGCCCTCGCGCATCGCCAGCAATTCTGGCCCAGGCTACCAGACTGCCACGTGACCGGGAGAGTACAACACCGCCAGCCTCACCTGGTGCTCGGCACAGCTTGGGACTCCTGCACAGGAGAAATCTGGAAACACAAGGAATCTGGAGCAGAGACCTGGGCGTGTTTTAACTTAGGCTCCACAGCAAATTTTAAAAATAAGATACAAACCATCAACAGTCAGTTCTGAAAGGTTAGGCTATAAAGAATACAAAGCTATTTGACTGGAGAAAAAAAATAATAAATGAGAAAAGTATGTCAGTCATCAGTTTGATGTCTAAAATGAAAAGGCAATGACCTCCATTTACGCTACACTTCTGTGTTTTCACAGGCAAGGGAATAGGCAGCAGACCTTGAGAAAGGTTACCATGAGCCTGATCTGGCACCTACTGATAAAGCTTCATTGATTTGTTATTTAAATTGTCTTCCGCTTTTTCACACCCCCCCCCTTTTTTTTTAACTGTTAGTCAAGACTAACTTTTTGACCTTTGTAAGACACTTTGCAGCTACAAAGCATCGTGATAAGAGTGCCAACAAAAGCTCAAAGCTGAGCTCCCAGAAAGGTGCTCTGGAAGCAGCGATCAAACGTTGCATGTTTCCTGCCTACTGAGAAACCAAAGGCTGTTGAAGGCCACAAACAAATTAGCATCTAGATAATTTGCAAATAATGAACTTAGCGTCATTTTAGAGGCGCTAAGTGCTTGCTCTTCTAATATCATGATTTTATTATAAGCATTTATTAAAAATATTTTGTTTGCTGTATATAAACTCAAACATTAGAAGACAGTCATATTGTAAGCTATTACAAACTTTAGGTAACATTTACTACATAGGATAAAGTACAATTAAATGCCAAAAGACACAGGAACAAAGAAATAATACTAAAAATTCCTTCTGGCTCCTGTGAAGTCATGGAATAATATGTATAATAAATTATATTACACACAAACAGCAAAAAGCAAACTATTTAAGGGCTGCAATTGTTTTAAAGCTGTCTTTCCAAGCAGAGCCAGGAGCTTATCAAACCTGTTTCTAGCACGACCTTTCTTGGAAGTTCCTCTTCGAGCTTCGCTTTGCTGTAATGCATACAAATTATTAACCCATTACAAATGTCAGCACCTGGCACTTGCTACCTAACAGAAGCCAGCACCACAGGCTCCCCAACCACTATTTTCATCTTCATTTGAATCTAAAAACTGCAGATTTTTTCCTCCAGTTTAGCAGCACGCACAAAACAGAGAAACAGTCCTGCAACAAGGAGCAGGGAAGCGACCCTTCCCGCAAGGCACAGCACAGCTTGCACTCTGCAAAGTCCCACCACCCCGCTCGGGCAGCACAGGGCAGCCTGGCCAGGGCACCCGGGACGCCGGCACAGAGGGGTCACACCGTCCCAGCCTAAGGAGAGGGTCCCTCTGCGGCTCCCACCTCTCCAGCAAGTGCTCCCCGGGGGGGAAATCCCACACCTTTCCCAGAAAGGAGAGGGCCTTGGCAGGTGTTGTCTTTGGTTTTGTTTCTCTCTGAGAATGGACACAAGCAATGCTTTGGGGTGATGGGCTGCGAATGCCAAGCAGCCAGACAGGGCACGTTACGGCTCTTCCCGAGGGCTGCAGTGGTGCGAGATTCACAGATCTCACATCCTTGGTATTTTCACTGCATAACAGATTTTGCTAATCCTTTTCTGAGGCTGTCAGCTCTCTACGCACACACAATACATAGAGCTTAGGCAATAATACAGGGTCTGGCTTTAGCTTTGAAAGGCAAGCCTCAAATTCAGATGCTCTGCCGATTACTGGACGCAGCCTCCCAGTGCTCATACTCTTCAGATAAGGTTATCTAACGCATAGCTTGGCGTGCCTGGATGCAGTTGAAACACAGATGGAGGAGTGCAGGGCTGCCTATGTGACTGGGTGCAATGCTTCACGGGCAGGGCCCCCCCGTCATCATGACTGGGATGCCACAAAAAAGTGCTGAAGGGGAGGGAGAGCAGCTGGTGCGCATGGGACGTGCCGCTTCCACGGCCAAAACGCCCCGTTTGGCCTGGGTCAGCACAAGATTTTCAGTCACGGAGATGACACAGCTCCCACCAGTATTAACAAGGGTCCAGACCAGCGAGGCTCAATTCTGGTTTCTTTTTCCCAAAGAGCAAATATAGGGAACATCTCAAGTAATCAAAGATTATCAGCTTACTTCCTAATTTCCCATGGAAAAGCATTTTCACACAAATTCCATCACATCTGCGGATGTCCAGCTAGCACACCCTTGGGAGTGACAACCAACCCATTGTCACTCACTGGCCCACTGCCTCAGCGGCGTCATCAACTGCGACAATAAACATTATTGTAAGTCAAGACAATAAAACATGTGCATCTTTTCCTTTTAAAATCTCACTTCAGCACTGCAATCTATCCGGCTGCAGTCATTTTCCCAACCAGAACACAAAACACAGGAATAGGCTCCATATCTCCATCAGATTTACCAGCAACTAACACTATTGCCAGCCTATGGCCCAGGTAATTCCTCTTCTAGCAATACCAGTGAACTCTGACAACGAGGCAAAACTACAGGGACTGCAAGGCTACGTCACAAGCCTGTAAAACAAGGCACTGGGAGGAGGAGGAGGCTTAATGTGAAAGAGTGCATGTGCGATCGGTGCAGCAGCCCAGGCATGTGAGCAAAAGAGCCCTTCTGCATAATTTGTCCTACTTCTGTAAATCGAGAACAACACTTTTAGAAGTAGGTTCCCCATGTACTGTGGTCTCCAGTACTTGAAGGACTAGGCAATTACAAAAACAGAAAAAATTCTCAGTGTGTTACATGAACGTGGATGAAGCCACTTCAAAGTTGCTCTGGCTACAAAATTTTTTGTAACTGGATCAGGAAAATGCTGCATACAAAACACAGCTGTGTGTGTCTATATTTATCCAGTTATTATCTGATTGTTTTTAAGAAATTATTTGTGCATTGTTATTTGCTGTGCTATGCTTCACCACCCAAAGAAATGGAATTATCACTTTAAACCATTTTGCTACAGAAGAGCTATTTATGCCACTGAAGTCTAATCCCAGCGTAACCAGACGAAGGGAAAATTGCAGGGGGAAAAAAAAAAAAAGAAAGCAGCATCACAAAAGTCTTTTCAGTTGCATTTACCTGTAGCTGTTACAGAAAATGAAATAAAACAGACACAGACCTCACATTTCAGTATCATTTCAAACCCATCCCAAAGCAAAACGTATCCCAGATGTCTCCCAAGAAATGCTGCACAGAGAACACCACACAGGCAGTAACATCAGACTCAGGTCACCTGCACGTGGCTTTTCGTCCTACCTGCTGCACAGCCTTCCACAACTACGCACCAGTCACACGGGCGACTTGCTCACTGCTCACACTGACAGAGTAAGTCACCTCCTCAGCCAGGATAAACCGACACTGCTCCTCTTCGGTCGGGACAGGCACAGTGAATTACTCACCAGAGGATCCAGTACGCTCTCCGTAAAAGGGCTCCAGACATAAAAATATATTTTAACCTACTGCAACGGAAAATTGGTTTAGGTAAGAAATGAAGGCATGATACACGGCAGGACTTCAAGGAAAAGTCTCCCTGAAGCCAGCTGCACTTAAGTGGGTGATTGTAATTAAGTAGCTCCAATGTTAGCCTAGGTGGTGTTGAAAGGGGAGCTACCTAACATTTAACTGGAAAATAACGTGTGAACTCCTATCTTGCTGTTCTGACAGCAAGGGACGCACAGGAGAAAGGAAACACCTGTAAAACTCTTGACAGCCCCTCACTGCAATATTGCAACTGCCACAAGTATATATTGTATTTGCGATCTGTGAGATATGATGTACTTACTTCTAGATATATTTATCAGAAAACTACTAGATATATTTCACTTAAAGAATGCCATCAGATACCCAAGGATTCAATTAGTCTCAGAATATTTCTGTTTGTTGGCACAATTCTCTCTCTGCTGTCAGAACAGTTCTGCATTAGAACTTTACTTAAGCAATCAGCCAGACCTTATGATATCAAATATGAATCTTTTATCCCTTAGCCCAGTTACCGTTATTCTGGAATAATCAATAATTTTCCTGTTCTGTGATGTCATTTGAAGTGCAGAGCATGACAGCATACAATAACTTTACTGTACAGCAGAGACAGGGTCATAATGAACCATTTGGTTCTGATGGGAATTGATTATAATTAACATCATTTATGTATCCTCCCTCCTGCCACTTTGTCCTATACAATAAAAATGGGCAAGCAGGGAACAAAATTTTACATTTCTCTTTCCATCAGAGGCTAAACACCTGACAAACAGTAGCTATTGCTGGTAAACATTCTGAATGCTGTGCAAATTAAAAGGGTACTGGCAAATCAGCTTGTGCTGAGAAGTATCACAATTCTCGTACCTTTTTAAGATCTTAGCTTGGGAGCGTAAGGCTTTGGAAGGTGTACTGTTAAAAATATTCATCATTAAAGATAACCGTGTAAGAGCACCTCATGTTCCTGAAGCTGCATCACGCATGAATGGACTTGGGGACAATTAGAAACTTCTCTGTTTCTAGAAAGGACAAGAATGTTTTCTCAAATGAGTATTAAAATGACAACCCACTGGACAGGTCACGAATACTTCTGGGAACAAAAAAAACCAAACCAGAACAACCTACAGCTGACATCCAGAGAACATGAGCTATAGTTCAGGCTCAATTAAATGAGAGCAAGGAAGCTTAGCGAGCTCTGGATGCAGAGTTCAGAGGAGTTGAAAATACCATCCCGTCCATCACAGAGGTTCCCCTCCCTGTGTACTGGGTCTGGGAAGTTTGCCCAGCTGTACCTCTCAGAGGAGATTTCATTCTCAGTGCTGTCCACAGACAGCTTTTACAAGCACCAAGCGGACTGAAAACATGCTGAAAATATCAAACGTCCTCCAAAGAACAAGAGAAAGGAATTACATTATTACATGTCATACAAGCCACTGTGAGCTGATGGGTAGGTGCTTTTTTTTTTCCTACATAAGTTAGAAAGCTTTATATAAGGGTGGGTTTTTTTAAAGGACTTTCATATAAAATTCAAGTTTCACAGCATCGGTAGGAAAGAATCTAAGTGACACGTGGTGCCTTCATACAACAGACTGTGCAAAGGACCCCTCTCCGCCAATGCCAAACTTCTTGGTTTGTTCATGGACACAGTGCAGAAAACAAGGGCTAGAGATGCAAGTTCAAAGCCATATGCTCTTTCTCTTTCTCTACGTACATGGCTAAATCACATACAATGACTGTGTGTGTAACAAAAATTAAAACTTCCAAAAATGCTACATGAGACTGTACCTAGATACCTTCAATGCAAATAATATCCAGTTAATGCTGCAGAGTATTTCCCACCTATATCCATCCAGAAAGGACCCACTCAGCAGGTACATTTGAAAGATGCATTCTCCTAAAAAGACCTGAATTCTCTTTCTTGTGTGATTTAACAGTGGGGACCTTTCTAGCTGCTGTTACTGGGCTTATCTTTGCCAAAATCAGTGTATCTGCTTATTAGACAGTAACAGCTCAGCAATTTGATGGCATTGGATGTTTCTATGGGGACTGCACCACAAAGGTTTCAGAGGTAAGCCCATGAATTCTACTTGTATTTTCATGTTTCTCAGCAGGAAGGAAAACATGCTGCTTCCTCTTCAACAGCAGAATGCAAAATCCTCAATTAAAGCGAGTGCAGTCACCGCAAGAAATGGCGGCATTTTCCCCAGTGGCCATGTATCCCACAGGCATTTCAGCTCTTTACTCACTTCAGCACCTTTTGAAATGGCGCGTGCTCCTCCTTGCCACCCAAACTAATGAGTTGGAAGAAAACTGTTTATCTGCATTTTGAAAAGCAAGGACCCTGGAAGTTTCTCTTATCTTCACAGCGTGATTTTATGAAAGACTCCATGTTTATGGTGTTACCAATCACAATCACCTTGTCACAAAAACTGCAAGACGCTCTTTTTCTACAGGCTCCAAGATACCTGGATTCATGTTTTTTCCATGAATATTGACTGAAACTGGAAAAATCCCCAAGTCTCTAACTTGTGAGGTAACCATAAGACTCAGAAAGTAATCCCAAACACACCCAAAGCCAGAGAGACAAGATTCGGAGTATTATTTTTAGTCATATTCTTTTATAAACTATTTCCCCAATTATTTAATGATTCTTTTCCATATGATACTCTAACAAATAACACAGGGAGAGTTTCTATTCTTGGGTTTAGCAGTGGCTGTAGTACCTTTAAGTTTGCAATGGGAAATGCTGATTACATGGCACTCGGGTGAAATCAGCTGTGCAGCCCCAGCGAAGCAAATGCTGACCAAGTCCATGCACAAAGGGCAAAGCGCTCACTTATCTGCAAAGGCAATCATCTCCGGTTTAAGATGCACGATTTGGCAACTTGTACGGCTGCTGCCGTACTTGTGCGCAGGATCCAAGCAGGGCTGACAGCACCTCACCGCTCCCAGACAAGAACCGGGTACAAGGTGCGTGAGTTTGCCAGGCAGCAGCGTGCCTCTGGATGACAGAAATAATTAAAGGTCAAACAACTGAGCACGCAATTATTTAGAGTCCTATAGGCAATGGAGTTATTTGACTTGTACCCAATGACAAAGACATCTTGCCAGGTGCTCACAAGAAACACGAGTACGTTTTTGCTGTTCAAAGCAGCCACTTAATCGTGAAGTGCAACACCCACAACAGGGTGGCACACCGTGAACCTTCAGTTCTCAGCCTTTTATTGAATTAAGCCAGTAATCAATTTCTGAGAAAGGAATTACAGGATAATAAATACCTTTTAATATGACAATTTTTGTTCCTTACACAATGCTCCCCAGGGTAGGACATTTTCGTTCTAAAAAGAGCTAGCTCTTAAAAAAAAATTAAATGACAGAGAGGACAATAACAAGCAGTCTTCTCCCCTGGTCTCTTTAAAAGCAATACTATTAAAATACAAATTTTGTCTGGGAGCAATCAGCGTCTGAGCTGTTCTCTGAGACAAGAGGCTGACATGGTAAGAGGTACTGAGCCACTACGCTGCGGGCAGGGTACACCCTAATTACAGAAGGGTATGAAAAAGCAGTCTGGTTTTGCTGTAATATGACAAGCACACTGCTGCCCCTACTCCAGCATCAATATTTACTTCACCAAGGTGGGTAAGCACTTGTGTGCCATGGGAAGAGGCCTTCAGAGCATCTTTCACGCTGGCTCTTTGCCAATGCAATCCTCTCTGGACTGTCCCCCCGTTGGCTAAGGTAACTTTCCAGCTGAAATCCTCCTGGTGTGGCGTATGCGTGACACACCAGTCTCGTGTTTGGGTTCCGAGTGTGCACGTTATTTCAGCAATCTCCAGGTTTCACACATCGGTAGCACCTGGGAACCGCACCCATCACTTAAAGGGAGGCTGCAAGCCACCAGCTACTCCTGCAGAACAAGGTACCGCAGCGAGAGCATCTTCTGGAAACTGCACAGCAGAAATCAGTTCACATCTTGACTTCTAACAACACAGGAAAGATAAGTATTCTATATTCTGGGAAGAATTGTGGGGTTTTTTTAATTATTGCCATAAGCTTAGAAGAGACGCTGGTGACCTCCAGGCAGTGGAAAACCAACGGCTTACCACGCAGACATGAGGGTGCACCCCTGCCTGCCGCAGATGTGCTCTCAGGGCAGGCACTGCAGCACACTCGTGCCAGGATAGCACTGGCAAAAGGAAACCGTGCGGCAAGTTTTGCCTCTCTCAGGCGAGGGCAGAGGTAAGAACTGCAACAGCTACACCGATTACTCAGTCCATTCCCTGCTACGCAGAGCCCCGTTCCCTCCGCCAGCTGCAATACTCCTACGTCAGTAAGCCTTAGCGGGCTCCCTAGCATCCGATCACACAACTTTTAACAGTCACAAAGCTACAGCTTTGGAAGGAGACCGATAACAATCTCTCCAACCCAAAGACGATAACAAACTCCATTGCTCCAAGGGAATGAAAAACTGGGCCAAAATTTATCTCTGGGCTAACTGCTGCTGAAGCCATTACATCTGGCTCCGGGTATTTTTTGAAATGAAGGATGGGAAGTGCAAAATGCAGAGAGCCACAATCTCGTTGATGGAGATAACTTCTGAAATCATGAGAAAAGTAGTCACAGAGTCACAGCTGTTTCAGATGTAATGTACAGCCATCTCAGCTGCTGAAAACAGCTTTCATTCTCTCTCTGTTTCCTTCATTCTCTCCAAATTACGCAGAGCTTCTCTTTACATGGTAGTGCAGACAAACACGCCCGAACCCTCCAAAAGAATCCTGACATCATGACCTTATCAAACACCTCAAGGATGCTTAGGCTTATATGGGTTTGACATTAGCACACAGTGGGACTTAGGAAATGGGAGGTTTGTTTTCAAAATATTTTTTCCAATACAATAAAGACAAGGTTTCTGGGTTTCACCCTAGAGAAGTATCATTTTGCAACACAGTGCAAATAAATTTGCCACATCTTACTCCCTTGAACACAGCCGATTAAATAGCTGCTGCACCAAGTTTACACATTCCATGAGTCACACTTGTGACACACCATTTAACATGAGAAAAGCTAAAGCACAGTTGTTTGTGAGCTATATGATCCTACTTACAAAAAAAGAACAAGGAGAACAGGAGCCATCTGACTGCATTAACCTTTTGACACACTGCCCCAGCACAGGTAGGTATAAATGAATCAGACCAATCCCCAACATACTGCTATTTGATTAACAGGAGTAGCGTGGTTTGGCAGGTCTAATTTGAACAATGTATTTTGATATGCCTCTAAAAGAGGGAGAAATGTGAGGGAATTGTACAAAAATTTTGTTTGCAGAAACCGTCTCTTGCTTGGAAAAACATCAGCCAAAAACACTTGCTTAGCTCTCAAGTAAATGCTTTCCCTCTGTTCACTTACACACAACCCAAAATATATCTTTATAGAGGAATTCAAAGAGATCTACTGAAGCTGAGCTGGTTGGAAGAGAATCCATTCTCTCTTTAGAGGATCACTTGCAGCCATACCCTTAAAATTTTCAACTGTTGTACAGCTGATTGGGAGACTAGGGAAAGGAGGAGAAATGATATGAAAAATTCATGAGAAGGCCTCCAGAACGTGGTCCCCTTTCAACACACAGCATGGGTTTGAAACGTCAACATTGCAAATGCCAACCAAGCCAGAGCCAAGACAGGAAACCAGAGGGCAGTGGATTCATCCCAAGATTGTGCAGGAAATCACCAAAGCAGAGAAGCTGCTCACTAGTCTACTCAACATGTCTCAAATTAATGCAGTGCTACTCTCTGCTCCCATCTGTCCCCCCCAAAAAAGGGAGACCCTGAAGCATGCAGGGAAACTTGTGCAAATTTAGAGATTCTTTACTAACCATATTAGTTAATATCCCATTCGAGTTGGAAAAACATTAAAGCTGCTGATCTTATTTTTCTCACAGTGCTTTTTCACTGCAAAGAAAACAAGAGAGACTTGCAGCTAAGACTGTGGTCCAGTCTCAAGTTGCTAAATTCTTAGTCTGGATATAAAACAACTTCCACTGCTCATCTGAATGCTTTTGACTGCTTCATCTAAAGATAAATATATCCCTAAAAACCAAAGTCATGCCTTGACCTTCAGCTGTGACACCCAGATTTACTTCCACCTCTCAGAGAGACACGGTCCCTTCCCTTCCCTCCTCAGCCCAGGATACCTGCCTGGTCTCAGCTCCTACATTTGAGCAGCCCCCAGCAGTCTAGAACACTTTGGGATCTATGTGCGTTGCCCATAAGACGTTGGTTTTGGCTCTCCTCATCTATTTCAAGGTCAGAAGTAAGCAGTTTTCTACAGAAAATGGATTCAGAAGTGGATGTGACTTTCAGTAACACTGAAAGAAATATCAACACATATAAGCATACACTTAATTTCTACCTTAATTATTCATTAAAGAATGCGTTTATGCCCTCCCTGACCCCAAAAATATTAAGACCCCTTGAAAGCACAGCAGCTTTTGCAGTCACCTGGCACTCCTGCTGACAGTCTTATCATGGAGATAACAGGCCGGAAGGGCGAGCAACACGCAGGTCAGGGAAGACACAAACTGGCAGGGCAGGACAAGGAAGTGGTGCTGGGGCTGAAGGCATCACCTGGCCAGGAATCTGCTGCAGCTGGCAGCTGCACCAGCTGGAGCTGGTCATCCCCCTTTCACTTCCTTCTCTGAGCATGAAATTCTCTTGCTCGTACTCACAAGCGCATTCTCCCCTACACTGACACAAACAGAAGTTCTGACACTACTTTAAGTCAATAATAAGCCTTCGTTATTACTGTATATTTCTAGTTCTACATCACGCACAGATTAGTACTTTATTAGGTACTCTGTGTTTTGATACCACTTTATAATGCCACTGCGTATAACAATCTTTGTGTGATCCTTCCTTGCCAGTTTCGACTCGCAAAGCCTTGGCTCCGAAGTGAGGTCCATAAAAAAAGATGTAGTAGGCTTGTTGAAACAAAAAACAAAACAGTCAAAAGCTTTCCCCAGAGAAAGGCCAGCAGAAGACAAAGGTAGAAATATTCACGCAGTCACTAAGGGACATGAGAAATGTGTGTTCTGAATAAACACTCATCTTCAGCATGCAAGTACTGTTACCTTTGCTGTCTCCCAAAGATCAGTGAGAATGGAAATCAATGATGCTGCCATGTTAGAAAACACAAATCAAAGCACCAGTGACTTTGTAAAATCCCTTCTGTCACTTTGACCTTCTGGTGCCAGGCATCGCCACAGATTCATTACCATTCAGTGTCACGTCTAAAGAGGAAACTGCAGTGCAACAGTATTGTCGAGTAACACGCCAGCAGCAGGGATCATAACAAAAGCTGGGAAGCTAAGTATACAAGAAGAAACGAGAATCCCATGACTGGATGCTTGCACTGCCTTGAGGACTGCATCCTCTCTTCTAACAAATACAAGCCATTTGTGCTATATAGTCCATCTGTAGCCAGGTCCCTTCCTCACCATCCACACCTACTGTTTCCTGTAAAGAGTTTGGTTCTCCTCTTGCCCAGTCGGTCACGTTGGGAGCTACCACTACTGCCGTTACAGTTGCACCTTCTCCAGGGTCACCAACACAGTTAATTATCATAAACATGGGAAACAGCAGATCAGCCTTCTTTTAGAGAATCTCTTGTAAGAAAGAAGTGGGAGTGGGGGGTGGTACTAACCTGAGTCTCCAAGCTG
Organism: Grus americana; assembly: GCF_028858705.1. Lineage (NCBI taxonomy): Eukaryota > Metazoa > Chordata > Aves > Gruiformes > Gruidae > Grus > Grus americana. Next base: position 17,179,051 of record NC_072866.1, read on the forward strand.
GTGTAGGGACTAGGAGGTTCAATCTACAAAAAGAGCAGACAGAAACAGCCATTACTCTGGAATAATGGAAAAGAAGGTGTTTTGAGCCATTATTGGTCCAAAGTAGCGATGTTGGGATTTTGGTGGGGGGAGTGTGGTGTGTGTGTGTTTGTTTTTAAGAGTGCCTCCTTTTCCAGACATCCTACCATCGCACAGAAATTACAGGATCTCTACGGTATTTGGATGACTGTAGGAAGCTGCAGTAACCAGAGTATATCAGAGACAGATTAGCTACAGAACAACTCAAGGCCACACACAGGCCCTTGCGTCTTTGATTTAATCTTCTGTTACATTTCTTTCTTAGATTACAACTGACTGATGCTCCTGTAATTTCAAGGCATTAGAACCTTTCCAGAAAGTTGATCAGGACTTGATGATGATAGGGTTGGCCATATCCTTGGCAAAGCTTTTCCTCCCAATAGCTGCAGTTATGCCATGGTTGTTCTGTTTTCCATTAAAATTTCATCCTGATGAATGTCTCTCTCCAGCTCTGCACACTGTATGTGTAAGTGCACTATGCATGTTCTGCCATCTGGCATCTTCCTTGGTGTCAAAAATCTGAACTCTTAACTTGGCTTGGCCAGAGAATTCAAACCTCATTAAAGAGCTTCTAAATACAAAAGCACAAAAATTGTCTATTTAGCCAGTTAATTAAGAGGCTAGAAAAAGATAACATCCCTACAGGAGACTCCATCATTACTGTTCTGGGATTAGCGCTCAAGAAAAATCTTTAAAGGAACATCTTTTAAAGTACAAGGGATATTTAGATCCACAGTCCTGCTGGTCCAGGTATTACTCTGCAAGGCCTCACTTTCTACAACATCCTGTTTAATTGGAAAGTCTAACAGAGTGGAACCAGGTCAATGATGCTTTTTCTTTAATCCATCCCATCTGTCAAAATTAGACAGCTTTAGTTTAGTAGAGTAAATTCTTGTCTGTCAGATTATTGGGCTCCTGAGACTAATTTTGTGTTTTGATATCTTCAGAAACTCAGGTCATTGTGATTCTCACTTTCGCTAAATCAGAGAACAGAATGAAAAAAAAAATCTGGCTTTCCTCCAAGAAAATATATATTACTCTTACTTTTAATTATGCCTATAAAGCAACTTTTGGTTTAATATTCACTGTAACTATACTAATGAAGAAACAAGCTATCAACCTAGGAAAAAAAAAAGTCAAGGAGGAAATTGGCCTCGAAACCCTTGATACATCTTTCCTCCACTCAGTACGTCATGGGCCAGACAGCACGCTGTGCCCAGCTGAAAGACCGCATCATCTCCTCTGTCACACTCCTAACTTAAACGTAACCTTTCATCAACATGTTCTAACACCAGAGTACCTCTATTATACACATGTAGTAGATATTATCTGACAACTGGCCAAATGATATCAAGACTGGAAGGAAACTGAGAAACCTCAGTGAAATCCAAATATCATGTTATCAGCTAAGCTAGAGGGGGGGAATCATCTGGAGGTGAGAGAATTGGTGAGAGGAATCTTGTCCTTGGATGGCTTTACATTTCTAAAGACGAATGATGTCAGCACTCACAGCTCTTCTCTTACAGCTTTAGCAGGGATAAACTCATCCATTTTGCAGCTGGACTCTAAGCGATGCTAGTTTGGTCACAGCATTGCCCTACGCTGTCCCACTCACATTTATATCATAGCAGGAAGATCACAATACTGGCAGGTGTGTGCGGCAGATAGAATACAAAACGTGCCTAAATAGAGCAAAATACCACTGTAACAAAGAACGGCCCAGCTGCACAGACTCCCCTTTGGGAGATCATCTGGATTTTCTCAGTCGCTGCCAATTTGATTGCACACAAAAGCTTTTTCAGCATGTACTGTTCACTTCCAAATGACATTATTTCTATAAGAGGAAGCAGCTACTGTATGTATAAAACATCCTGGAAAGATCAGGGGATTCCTGTAATAGAAAAGGCTTCAGACTATTTAAAAGCCAGACAAATTAAGTCCAATGCTTGCTGAACAGAACAGATTTCTTATGGTAATTATTAATTTCAAAAGCTTTCCTGACTAAAGAAAATTGTAAATATAAACCAGGTTTTGAATGACATTATTTCACCATGTGGAATATGGTACATCAGCATGGGCCTGTTAAACTGTGATGCTACAGTGTTTCCTGTTTATTTTCCTCCTCCTCATTTTGGCTATGGTTACTTGTATTAACTTGTACAGGAGCCATTGTGCAGAGAAACTGTACTGTAGCATTGTGGGGGGACCCGTTTCCCCCCATCATTAGGAGCACACATCATTCATACATGTGACACGGCATTCGCTTCTGAATCATCTGAGAAAAAATGAAGCTTGGCTTTTATGGTCAAAAGTAGGAAGAAACCAGTAAGTTTCTCCTTCCCCATCTCACACTTGCATTTTTTTTTTTCCCCTTTCTCCCAACAGCAGTTTACACACTACATGGCTGCCTCTCAGCACCCACTGACTGTGAACCAAAGAGGCTTTCCCGGTTTGTTTCTGCACGCCACCTTTCCCTTGCACAGAGGCTACTTCTTTCACTCAGTGCCTGGCTGCCCACTCTACTTTTCTGCTTCACTCGTGCAGTTCAGGTACCACACTCATCACAACTCTCGGAGCTGACCTGAGGGTCCCCAAAACACAACCGTGGAGAATGCATCCCAATTCTCTTTGGGCAAGGCAATAAGGAAGCTGAGGAGGGTGGAGAAGGAGGGAAGCCATAGTCAAATTCAGTTTTCAACTGCAAAAAGTAGTTTTAAAATCCAAGCTCAATGTCAGCAACTTAAAGGCTTGTCACTCTTACTGCAGGAAAAGGCACGTTCTTAAAATTATCTACCTATCACTAGTGCCAAATAAACATGTCACATTTGGGTAGATCCCACTGCCCTTCATCCTGTGCACGGCCTAATGCATGGTTATGTACGGTAACGTGCACAGGAACAGCCCACGTGTGAGGGATGAGGGTACACACTTACTTTAAGTTACAACCACTCTGCTTTGTCCAACCTGCCTGCTCTCAATTATTATTAACTGCTAACGAAAGGTCTGAGCCAGAGAGCGAAGTTATCACTCATCCACGTCTCCACACACAAATACTCAGGAACAAACAGCAAAACAACCGGCACCATTCTGAGCAAAGTTCTCCTTGCTCCGTATATGTTCCACTTAAACTCCACCGGGTCTCAGCAGCCTGCCACAGTACCACAGGAGTTGTTACAACTAAACTCCGAGGACCTCAGCAATCATCCCATCTGAAATTTCAGACTGCCATTGTTCAAGTGCTATGAATCATTAATCTCCAGTGCTTGTGATCAAATGAAATCTGTAGTGGAACTGGAGTGTAAACAGCATGACATTGCTGACACACTTATGCGTAAGGACCGATCAGGGTAAGTCTGTTTACTATTGAAAGGTGACACTGAGCACAGCAACTGTGGTCTGTGGTTTGGTTATCATGTTTTTCATAGCGGGTTAATGTCTTGCTCACATACAGGAAAGAAACAGTTTTCATAGACACTGCAACCTTCCCAAAGCAAAATTAAAGGATGGGAAGGCTGGGAGGAACTGAGGCACAGACAAATAAACTGACTATTCCAAAGTCATATGAGAAATATGAGAGAAATCCTTAAGTCACTGATTAGACCTTGACCACAAGACATGTGTCTCTCCCATACCACAAAAAAGTGTTTTTCTAGTATATTTCAAGAGACATCAGGTTTGAAGATGGTAACTGAATCTATGCCTCAATCTAATCACGCGTATTTTTGGTGACAGTCCAAGACTGACTGCAGGAAAGCAAAGCACTGTTGGCTGTGCTGGACCCGATCCTGCAGACCCACCTTCCATCTCTCCGGCCCTTCCATCACTTCTGCACTGCACACTTTTGGTTCCCACACAGCTGTATTCAGCTTTGACGAGCATGACAGGCACTTAAAAAGTTTGTTGGGTTTTGGTGGTTTTTTTTTTTTTTTTTTTTTTTTTTTTACTTGATGGGCTGATTTTCACTCAGTTTCTAGTCACTTCTCTCCATCCCTGGAGGCAGCACGGATCTGCATGTGGCTTGGCACGGGGCAGCAGCTCCCCAGAAGCAGTGCCAGTCGCAGGTGCCCTCGCCCCAGAACTGCAGCACTCGCATCGCAGCAATTTTTGCACCCACGTTTTGTGCAGCTGAGCCCTGACCCACACAGGGGAACCAAATCAACTTGAAAAGGTCTTTTTAAATTTTATTTATTTGTTATGTATCATTCTACAGATGAATCGGTTCCTTCACCCAGCTCATGACGCAAGGCAAGGAGAGCTGTGCCAGCACAGCTCAGGGGTGGCCAGCAAAGCCAGGAGGGGGAGCATATGAAGGAAGAACCAGCAGTTGGGGACAGAGCAAGGAGGTAAGTAGCAGTAACAAATGCCAGCATCACCACCAAATACTTCCTCCCATGAAACCACAGTTTCAGACAAAGACACAAAACATTCACCTAAAAGTGACATTTCACACGTCCTCTCCAACAGCTCTGCTGCCTGCAAGGCAGGACCACATAACAGCAGCTCCCTGTGTGGGCAGTGCTGTTTTTACAAATTGCAGTTGAGGGCTACAGCTATCCCAGGGCACTGCGGCTTCGTCTCTTCTGCTGACTCATTTTACGACCCAGGGGTTTGTTAGTCTGCCAGCCTGTGGTTTTCATCCTATGCTCAAATTTGGCTCAAAACCTTTCACAGAAACAAAAAACAAAACAAAACAAAACAGGATTGGAAGGGACCTCCTGGAGTGTTATTTCACCACGTTTCTGCCCATCTCTCCACTACTGAGGGGAAACATAAGTCAGGTAACCTCCCACGCATCACGAGGACAGCGGTGGCATGGGCGCCCCAGAGCAGCACCCTGGGTACCAATGCACGGAGTTTCCCTGCAGACGGAGGGTGTGCGGCATGTCCCTGCAACGAAACCCAGCATCTTATTACAGGAAGTGTTCAGTAACCTTAATTGTACCCTTAGATAAGTCACATTAACAGCCGCCTCTACACCACCAGCTAGCTTACACATGCTGACTTATTTGGGGAAGAGACGCTTCCTGGCAGTGCCAGTACCACTAGCATGGACGGGAGCTGCTGGGCAGGGGTACAGGCAATCCTAAAGTCACGCAGCTCACATCCCCTGTGTGCAAGGCACAGGGGTCATGGCAGCAATATCTCCAACGCGCTTAGGCGCTTTCTAAGGGGCTTGCGCAACAGTATGTCATTTAAATATCGAGAAAACAAAACCCGAAAATGCTCTTGCAGATCTGCTTTTTATCACGATGCCCACCATCACACGTTTGCGAGCACTGACTCGAGGGGAAGGGTAGGAAGGGTGAGCATTACCAGGGTGGTCTATGCGACACTAGCCTGATTTTTTTTTTTTTTGGTCTTAGCATCACTTCACAGGCTCCATAAGAGTGTTTGCATAAAGAAGAAAAGATGGGAAGAACTCACTAGTACTAATGTACCCAGAGCCTCAGTGTAACTGCTCTGCAAAGGATCCTTTCAAGCAAATACACCAGCTCCATAAAAATCTCAGCTTGTCATCACAGGCCACATAAATCATAATTTTATTATTTCTGCTGGACATCTTAACACACATCCAGGAGGCTCTTGTACACAGGTGTAAAAGCTATTATTTGACTTCTTTTTTTTCCTCCTCAAAGGCAGCTAGGAGAAAGGAAAAAGACTACAGAGAATGTTTCCTACTACACATTAAGAACAATTATTCAATAAAAGACTGATCTTGAAATGTCAAGACTGGAAATTAGCACATTTGCACCATTTCCCTCCCCACACTAACATTGTTGGAATGAATAGTGGTTCTCAGGAAGAAATTACTGTGTTATCAATATACCAATCTTTCCACCACTTACTATAGCTGCAATGGTCTGGAAACAAACGCTTAGTGAAGACTGGATTTCAGCCTGTGCAGCAGGCTCTAGGCAAGCAGTGGCTGAAGCCAAGCCTGAAGCGTGAACAACTTCCCGTTACACCAACTAATGGTGCAGAAAAGGGGCAGCCGACTCATCTGCTCTGCAAGCCACATACCCGAATTTTCATATGACGAAGAGCCGCAGACACTTACAATGTCCTTTGAAGAGACAGAAGGGAGCAGAGGGGAGATGAAGCACGCAAGCAATGACAACAGCTGCCGAGGAGCAGAAACACTGAAGGATGTAGTCAGCACGAAGCAACCCCCTGGGACAACCAGTAGGTCCAGGCTGCGCCCTGCCTGCTGGCTCCCTTCCTCCAGCAGCAGGGTCTCGTGTCACCCAGTGACAGCACAGCCCCATTGCGGGTCACGCAGTGCTGGGGCAGGATGGCAGCTGCTTCTCGCTGCCTGACAGCCACCACCCGCTACGTCTGGTACAGACCTGAGCTCAGGTCTCAGCCCTGCAATCAGTCCCGTACGTGCACCGACAGACACCGAAGCCCCAGGAGAGGGGAGAACTCCTGCAGCAAAGCCAGCGCGAGGAAGATGCAGACGCCTTCCAGGGGCTCCTCGCTGAGCTAGTGCCAGTGACACGATGTGGCCATAATGGAGGTAGAGCAACCCCAGCCAAACGTGATGGGTGGTCCTGCAGCTCCTGCAAGCTCTCAGGATGCTGGAACGTGCAGAGGCTGCTCCAAACCACTGAGTTGCAATTAGTGCGCTCACTGCTAATAGCCTCATTGGTACACAGCTTAACGAACCTGTTCTTCAGTAGCAACATCAGCCCACGTGGCCACTGCCGGCCCTTAATTTTGACAAATGAGGTGTTTGTGTGGCCAAATTGGAGAACTGATTCTAACTAAAACCAAACCATTGGGGGGAAATACATTTAAGCAAGATCGTTTCCTCATCTAGTTTACTGAGAAACTGCAAAGACTGGGAGGGCTGCTCAAGCCTAGACATCCACTAAAATTTAAGACACGGAATCTCATGATCAGGTCCATGAAAGTACTATCTTGGTCAACTCCCTTAAGTACACAATACAGACGCTTAATTTGGATTCTTACTCTGCATGCTTTGGGCTATTCTCACTGTCCTCAGCTGTAGCATACCAAGGACAGAGTCCCAGGTAGAAAAATAATAGGAAGAAACAAGAACAAGAATATAAATACATTGAAACCACTTGTTATTCTTTAGAAGGAGAGGATATTGATCAAGTAAGGCTGGAGTGCAGGCGGGAAGAAACAAACTGTAGAAAAATACCTACTAAAAGGGGAAAGCAGCACATGCAGCAAAACCATGGAGAAAAAGAACTCTGCAAAGATACCATTTGCAATACAAAAATTCAAGACAAAATAGCAAAATCTGAGATTGAGACCCCGAATGCTTACAGCTTTCCTCCCCGCTGCCCTTCCAAGTGCATTGAGGGTTCTGTCGGGATTACAATAACCCAGGTTACAGGGAGTAAAAATAGCACACTGGTGAATAACTTTATCAACACATACTTGAGTGTGGCAAAGGCTTACCACCCTCTGCCACACCAGGACAGCTCTTCCATGTGAAAGAAAGGGCATTAGAAAGCATTCGGCTATTAAGCCTGTGATAATGCATTAGGAATGTGAAGAGGCCTGAGCCACCAGGTTGTTGCTACTCAGCCACAGAGCAGCTGCAGGAAAGGGCAGTACTTTTGTATTTTCTTAACTTGAAACAAGTCAGCAGGACTTGAGACTTAACAGAGACAGCAGTTCACAGCTACTTAGTCCTTGGCTAGCTTGCTATAGTTTGGTGAAGATTACCCGCTCCGTGCTGAGGTACATACCAACTGGTAGAACATAACATTCTGGTCAAAACTCTGGTCTGATGCCTCTGCACACCGACTCTCAATATTTCACTGCCAGAAACAACTGCAGTCTCTTTCATAGCCAATGGCTTTGGTAAAAGTTGCTCTAACTCTTGGATAGTAAATTAAATCTGTGTAGCTCCTTCAAAGCCAAAAAGCTGAGGGACTGACCACGACTTGAGCATGGCATATGTGTCTTCTGTCAAATGAACAATCACATGCTTATCCAGTAGTTGAAGGGCGGCTCAGTTAAATCTAAGACCTGCTGGTTCCCTGCTTTTCCACAAAAATAAAAAACGGTTTTCTTGTCTGCAGGAGCTCTACAGAAGACTACAGTCATTTACAGAACCTGAACTGCGGCAAGACGTACTATTCCTTACTCCGCAGTAATAGTCAGTGCCCAGAAATAGCCCAGAACTCTCAAATGCCTCCATAAAAACCATTACCCAAAATAAATCCATATCATCTTACCCAAACACTTAAGCCACAGACCGAATCTGCAGTCTGTTAAATCCTGAAATTCCAGTTACAAATGAAGCTGCTGCTATCCCCATCTTCGGTGTCTTTTAGCACCTGAAAAATATCTGCAGCTGCCAGCCCAGCACAGACCCCTGACCTCAAGCCAGGGCCAGCTACAGCAGTACGCAGGTAGCAGTAGGGAGCTTTCCCAGATGTCCATAAAATACATCTGGCCACAGAGATACTGCTGCCCAAGTACTGCTTTGACACTTTGAATATGTTAGCTACCCAGGCCAGACACGCTGTCTCAGAGGTATGAGCTGAAAGACAGTTAATGTTTTAACTTATTAACTCTGGGCAGGCTTATCTTTGAGCCTTGACACTTTAATACAGTATAGCTGCTCCAACAGCACCTTTTTGAATCTGTGCTTAAGAATGATACCTCTGATCAATTCAGAGCAAGGGTCAACTGTCAGGCTTTCTTTAATAATTTATTAAGAACTGGCAGGAGCAGTGGCTTCGCTGTGCTGTTCAGTTGTCCTAACAAACTGGACAGTTTGTTTCAGGCAGCAAACAAAATACAGCATGAAACTCAATGCATAAAAAGACTAGGAATATTAATCTAACAGATCAATATAACCGGGTTGTTTAGAGATGGCAAAGTGTACCCGATGATACTATAAGAAAAACATTTCTCCTGCCATGGCCCAGCTGATCTCCGAAAGCCCCACAGCTCCTTGCTGCTGTGAAAGGCGGTTTCATGCCCACTTCTCCAGCAGATGCTGCCACGGAAGCCCCGAGAGAGCAGCCCAGGAGGTACAGCCTGGGTATGGTTTCCAGTATAATTAGACTCAGGCACATGGATGGGGGTTATTTGTAGTTCTAGTGATGGAAAGGCAAAAAAAAATATACACGTCCTTATGAACATTTTCACAACTTTTATAGAGCAAGAGGAGTCTATATTTACAGAGTAACCAAGTGTTATAAAAAGCTACATAAAAAAAGCACATGGAGGGAGACACAGATTCAGTTCAGTGTATAAGCATAGCATTTAAAGGAAAAAAGAACTGTCCTGGCTGACAACCGCTCCAGTCGTCATTTATGAGAACAATCCCAAACCGCTCTGCTTGAGTATTATCTGAAACAGGACACAGTGCAGCAGATCAGCAGGAAGACTGTGACTGAATTCAAAGAGCGGGCTCATTTAAAGTTTCCAGACAAATATGTTACCAGAAGAAAATTAAAGCCTGCACTAAGGAACATGTTCAAAACTGAAATGAACAGCCGAAGAGGACAGACTTCAGGCACGACAAGCTTCAAAGCTGAGTCAGGGACTGCTACGGTGTGAACAGAAGTCAGCCAGTCAGCAGAAGACTTAGATGTTTCACTTGTAGCTATCACAGGTAATCGAGCTGGAAATCCGTATCAGAGCTGGAAATCCATATCAAAGCACTTGGAAAAAGAGCGAGCTACGGTGCTAGCCCAGCTTAAGTGGTGTCTGCATAATCCCAATAACAACAACAAACCAAAGAAAGCACGTTTTCACCAGATTTTGCCCTGGATAGAGGAAAAAGACATCCACGTAACCCCTAGTCTCAAAGCAGGGTAAAGCTCAGCTATTTTAACACTGTAAGCACTAGGTTCAGCTCTTCACCATCTTGCACCCTCCTGCAATCCCTCAGGGCCTGCCTGGCACAGAGCCTGGGTTGTGCCCCGAGCGTTTCCATCCTGCTATTCTCATGTGCGGGATTTTTCAAAAGAATAAACTGAGGACAGCAAGTGGCTGGGAACACAGCCGTAGGTCTTTTGGAAGGGAAAGGGAAAAGAAAACAAAAAGACAAGGGGAAGTCAGCTTCATTAAGAAAATCCAGCTAAAAATCTTGAGGGTAATAGAATGAGAAGCAGCCTGTATAGCTTTATACAGAATAAAGCCTGCCAGACAAATTTAATTGCTTTATTTGTTCTTTGATAGAGTTACAGACAGAGTGGATTAAAGGAACACAGCGGAGGTCATATTTTTTGGATTTTAGGACAGCATCTGATACTGTGTCTCACAAAATCCTAATTGAAAAATTAATTCAAAAAGACTTGGGAAGGACCAGTGCACAGCACTGGAATTGAAAACTGGCTGCAGGACTGTAAACAAATGATAATGATAAATGGCACTGTATTGAGCTGAGGGGAGGTCGTATTGAACAAATTCATTAGTGACCTGGAACAAGGATTAAAGAGCACGCTAACGAAATCTGAAGATTGCATTAAAGCCAGATTGCGTCTGATGGATGCCAGCCTGCCGTAAGGTGAAGAGGACAGGTCCAGCATCAGGATCCTGCCCCAGATCCCTGGCAGGCAGATCAGACACGCTCTGGCCACGGCCGCCCGTCATCCATCCCCCCTGCCCCCTCACACAGACCCACGCACTGTACGTCTCCTCCCCACCACTGGGCACCCTGTCAATAAACATCACTTTCTATGTTTCCTGAGAGTCAAATGAGATGACGGGAGGAAGGCTGAGCCCTCCCTTCAGGCACAGCCAGAAAACAAGCCATCCCACCACTACAGATAGCACAACACCCTAAATCCTACCAAGATTTGTTTTCCCATTTCCCTGGTATAGTTTAAGAAACTGAGGGTTTATGGAATAATGGTGCTGAGAAATCAATTTAGGACCAGACACTTCCTCTGCATGAACTAACTACATTCCAATCTTTAAGAGAGGAGAGAAAAAAAAAAAAAAACACCACAAAAATAAACAAGCAAACAAGCAACCCAAAAACCCACCACAAAAAACCAAAACTGGGTCCTCCCGGGAAATTTTTGAACACAGAATTTGGTAATGCTGATCTTTAAAGGATGAAATAGGTAAATAATTTTAAGTACAGCTGTTGATTTTCAGACTTTGGAAGTACTGAGGTTTAGCACTAGGCTTTAAGTTTAATCAATATGCTACAGGAAAAGATAAGGAATATGCACAGGTAGAACAGCAGTTTTGGCTCCCTTCTGCAGTTTTCATGCCAGAACTAAAACATATTTTTCCCAAATAACAGAGCCTATCCATCATTTTTATTATCAGCCTGGATGCAGATCCAAGTTTCATCACTTGGTAAGTTGGAAAAAACTCTCACTAGCATCTGTGTGTGCAGGGAGCCCATAAGAACACCTCATTAACTCATTAAAGAGGATTCTCACAGAGATTAGCTTAGTCAATCCTTCATTTAGCTACCAATCCATTCATGTGATGCCATTAAGCCCCTCATAAACAGCCAAGTACTTAATAATAATACACTGTAGGAGTTTGGTTTGTATCACTATACTAGTATACAGCACATTGGTATCACTATACTGGTATACACTGCTATTGCATTTATGCTGCATCAGTGTGAAAATTACTACAGCCCCAAATGATCATTTATTATCAACATACGTGAAACATGCCCACAAAATCAACTGAGCAGCTGAAGCCAACATGGCTGTACTAAAATGGGACACATGGTTTGTTAATGCCCAATTCCAATGATTTTAAAGCAGTCTTGATCAAGCCTTGCTCAACATCACACATTTAAATAGTATGGCAAGAAACAGGCAGTCAAATGGTTGCATAATACCCAGTGCAAAGCAACTTCACTGCTGCTCACTGTCTGCACAGGGAAGCAGTCAGCAAGGAACCTCTCATCCCCATCATGAATTTCCAGTTCTCCTTCTTTCCCCCCCTTTCTTCTGTCAGACCATCTGCAATCTATTTTCTGTAAGCCGCCTCTTCATAAACAGCGCAGCTGCCTCTGCCAGGAGAAACTCCCTCTCTCTTCTGGAACAGGTTTCCAGCACTGCTTTGGCTCACTAAGTTGTGACGATGGGAGAAAGGTGAAGTCTGCCACTTCAGCATATCAACACAGGTATTCTGTGTTGGTAAACAGCAATTGTCGTCAAGACACGGGATAGCCCTGCAGCAGCTCCATTTTGCACTGGCCTGCAGATGCCATGGTGATGGCTGCTCATGTAAGAACACGAATACAGAGTCTCACAATTCCTGCCAAAGCATCTCCATTCACCGCGCTGCAGACAGTACTGCTTCCACATGTGTAGGTGTCAGAGACTCAGCCAATCTCAATTCTTAACTTTAATACAGATGCATGATTTTATTTTCAAGCTGAATAATTCAAAGAACATTAATTCAGTCCCACCTGCTTAAATGAACCAGATTTTTAAGACCCTGATTAGCTTGTATGTCCATAGTGCCCTTTTATGCAGAGCCACAGGCAGGGTTCAGACCTTCAAAAACATCTTAATGCTCTTGTTAAAAAGGCTCCAAAACTCTTCATTGCAACTCAGTACCATCCCACTAAGCCTGTGAACTGTTCAGCTCAGACCTAACCACTGCTGTTACTAACTGCACAGAGAACATCCCCATCCGATCCACTCTGGAAAACATAAAATAACCTCTTTTACTAGAGGATAAACATGGCAGCTTGTTGGACATGCAGGAGAGGAGAACCCACTGCCCTCAGCTGAGCTGCTTGGTCCCGGGCAGTCGCCTGGAACTGAAGCTGTGCAGTAAGTAGCTTTCCATATTTCAGGAAGTCAGACAAAAGATGGTATTAACGGCACTTGGGTCTGGAGGGGGGAAATCCTTGAATGTAAAGTTTCAAGTGACTGCACATTGATGAAGTGGAGTAAACAGCAAGAAAGAGTTGCCCACAGTAAAGGATTTTGTGAAAGGGAGCTCCACAGCTTGATAATATCACAAGCACCCTAGGAATCTGGGGAATGAGACCAGAGAAACTGTGGGGAGACTGAAGTTAAAAACTGCACACTGCATGGTCCATTTTCCTGGTAATTCCTTTTATTCATTGCTATAATCAACTTGACATGCAAAGCTGTTCCAAATTTACTGACAGCTTTTCAGCTGACATCTAGTTCTCAAGGTATTTTTTTTAAAAACTTAAATAGCTAATTATTCATCGCCTTAAACCAGGATATATAACAATGTCAGGAAATCATCTGTTCAAGTTATATCAAAAAGCCTTTTGGGATTAGTTCATCTCTTTTGTATGCTGCAGAAAACACTCACTTGTAAACAATTAAATCATCATTTGAAATCTGTCTACACTTTTAGCATCTCTGAATGCAGCCTGAAAAACCATATAAACAAGTACGTTATTGTTGCATCCAGGATCCAGTGCTGAAAGGCCTTCCTCCACAATACCTTGTTTGGGGGAGGCTGAAGGCTGAATTTATGGGCTAATGCAGGCTCTCTGTAAATCCCGTAGAAGCATATCTAAATAAATGTAACATCTGCTTAAACAGATCAGAGCTACAATATTCCCAGGTTATGCTGAGAGTAGAGGACATGCCATGAGGATATCAACCTATTTTGACATACAGGCATATTACCTCCATGTAACATAGAACATGGCTGATACAAAAACAGGCATTTGATTTAGCCGTAAGGGCTCAGCCTTTGGCCTGAAACTGCAATAATGAAACCTCCTAGAGACCTCCTTTAAGATGCACATGTTACATGCATGTTACAAGAGACAGGCGAACATCGCTGGAGCAGAAGCATTTAAAAGTGGCTTTGGATTTCTATTTGAAATTGAGCCTAGTTCTCTTTGGTCTCCTACTGACTTGACTGCATTTTTAAGGGCTGTACCTTTGTGGAATGATACAAAACCAATGTAAGCAGAACACCCCATAGGAAAAAGCTCCTTTACAAGTCTGTCTTGGGCTGAGCGCTTTAGCAGTAGGTTACGGAGCCTGGAGAGCGCACGTTAGCACACACCATTAGAACTGTGCAGCATGAGGGCTAACAGTTTCCCATAATCACCTCTGAAAGTGAACAGTAGTATTCCACTACTCATAGCATTTCTCAATTTTGAAAATTTGCTTGTGCAAATACATACCTTAACAAATACACTGGTCTCCCAAGGTTTTTGTTGTAGAGTTATACCTATGTTCAAGAATTTGACTCTATTCTTCTCCGAATGAAAAATCTGTACAATCTTGAAATGAAAGGCCAACTTAGTGTTACCACTTCACCACTAATTGTATGATTTCATGGCTTTAGTAGCTTGATAAACATTTTGGCTAATTCATCTTAATCACTGCGGCCATATCCTTTTTATGATATAATTGCTGACCCAGTAAAGAAAAACACAATAAAACCAAACCAAAACAAATTCCATCATCTTCCTTATGGAACGAAAGGCAAGTAGGTCTTTGTGGAACTACGACTTCCTTTCAATTTATGGAAGAAAACCCATGGCATTCATAACAGCACACAGATGGAGGGGATGCAGACAGCACATCATTGTTTCAGAAAGGAACTCCTTCATAGCCGAGAAATCCGCTGAGATGGTATCGCTGAGCAGTAAGGCACAGAGCCCTCACTTCTCTGGCGCTCAGTGTGCCTTTTGGGCACAAACATGCGCCCTGTGCGCTTTCTGCCAGCAAGTCAGCGCCGATACCTGGGACAGTGAGTTACTACGGCGGAAATGAAAAATATAACAGTACAGCAAGAATGACTTACACAAATTTCAACAGTGTTTCCCGACAACCCGAGTCCCCATCTTAGCCGCACAGAAAACCTCAGACTAGAACTAAAGGCAGGATGGATGAAGCCAGTTCATCCCAAGCTCCCAGAGGACAGAATTTCATAGACTGATACTCCACATACTCCACACCGAGCATTATTTTTAACGGGAGAAGAGGCTAATACACAAGCATGCTGTTCTCTCCGACACATCAAGGGAAAAGAAATAACTGACTGTGCTACCTGGACTGCCATCCTTCTGGACAAAACACCAAGAAAAAAAGCAAACTCTCATATTTTGTTTCCTTGAAGCAGGAAATCATCGCATAAGGCTATCAAAGAAGCTTTCTGCTGACACTCAGCTGTATTTGAGCACCTTCCACAGAACAAGCAAGCAAGTGCAAATTTCCCAGTGGGCTTCATGCTGTGTGTCTAGCATTTCTCCCTTCTCTGGGCTGATTTTCATTGTCATTGGGGTTATTCCTATAATTTGATTTTTGTTTTTGAAAGGCTAGGAACTACCAGAAAGTAAGGATTGAAAGGACTAGGTGAGTTATGATTACAGTGAGTCCTGTCTCAGGGGTTGCTCTATACCTACATACACAACAATTTATTCTCGGCTATCATGCGAAATTTTCACTGTCCAAGCACTACACATAGCTGTTGTGGGATGCTCACAGAGAAAAATGTGGGGTTTGTTTGTTTTATTTTGTTTCTTGGTTGTTGTGGGGTGTTTGGTGGTTTGTTTTTTTTTTTTACTATCCTGGGAACCATGAATTGCCTTTAAAACACAACTGAAGCTGATTGGGAGGAGTCTGAACACAAGCCTGACATCTTCCTGGCAGCCTGGATCAGGGGAAAGTTATCACTTTTTTATTTAAAAAAAAAAAAAAACAAACAAACAAAAAAGCTGAGGGGTGTGTACTTCAGTTCCTGACATGATACATTAAAGTAAACCAACATGGAAACTGTAAACTAATGGGATGTTGCAGGCAGGTTCTCACCCAAACATAAAGAAAAGTTTCCTGCTTGCTGGAACAAACCCAGCACTTTTGGAGATGAGTGCAGAATGATTAACCAGGCTTAAAAAAAATTTTTAAAAAATTGCAACACATACAATATCTCTTTTCTTGAAGATACCATCACTGATCTAAAGCATAAACAAACACTGTTGCTCTGTCAGAGGCAGATAATTTACTGAACATTACATTGCTAATGGCAATATTATCCAAGAAGCGAGTGTTTCAGAAAAAAATAATAAAAATCAAAGGAAGGTGTTTCTCATTCTAACTATTCTGCAACTGACAGGTGACTGCCAGGCTGCAGATAGGAAATTAAGTTTTATCTAAGAGGAAACATACCTCAACTCATTCTGTTGGCAGCTTCCGTGAGCAACAGTTCCTTTAAGTAAAGGCAATATATATCAAACACCTCTCAAACTACAAATCACAAGATTCCTGTATTTGAAGAAATGATGCAGTTTTTCAACACTGTCTTGCACCTAGAATAATTATATTTTTACAGAGATAACAAAAAAGTTTTTTCTACTGAATGACTTAAAATACAAAATTTCCACAGCAAAATCTGTCAATCAAATCTAGGGTGTTCAGTTCTAAGACAATGGATTTTTTTATTTTGAAGAGACTACAGAGACACTTTTTTTTTAAAAAAGAAACCAGTTAATGTATTCTTACTATTTTGATTGAAAAGAAGCTGAAAATTTCAGTAGAAATAAACCATAAGTCTACTTTAATATCAGCTAACACTGCTCATGCCAGATCAGCCAAGAATTTGACTGCTGAGTTGCGTATGTTTTTAATTTAGACAAAAAAAAAAAAAAGCCAGTCACCAGATCTGACTTTTGGGGGTGTGCGTGTATTTGTGAAGAAAGGATCATCAGAATAGCAGTCATTGGGGTTTTTTTAAACAGATGTCTTTGAAAGCAACCAAACACATACTCTGAATTTATTCATTCCTTAATGACCAGGAGAAAAGCTGTCCCGGGCACCTGAAGTGGAGCTCATTCCATTTGAAATCGGGGCTTCCTCAGTAAGCAAGAAGTACCATTGTGCTAACCTAAGCAGAAATGTAATTAATGCACAGCCCTTTAGAGCTGTTTTAATGGACTGAAGGTTAAGAAACTCCATGACCTTCCTTAACATGTGGTAAGCAGGATCTTTAAATAGTAATTCACAAGCCTTATCCTCAAGTTCAGCTAAAATAGACAACTCGTTTCCGAAAAAGGAAGCAAGGAAATGAGCCTCTGAGTTTTTGATTGCTAGCTGAGGAAAAGTAATATATAAAACCCTGAAAAAAGAGGAGTTACAGTGTTAAAGTAAGATTACTCCAAGTGCTGTAATTAAGAGTTAAAACCTGCAGATAGACCTCAGGAGGACAGAAGCAGAGGCCAGGGTGGTCTGGCTCATATTAATCCTGGCCACTGTTTTCTGGTAGTAATGAAAGATCCACAGTTGGATTTAATGATGGGAGATGGAAAGGGCATGTATGTGTGCATACTGAGAAATCACCGAATTACTCCCATGCCATAAACAAATAGGTGTTGCAGCGGTTTACAAGGGGCATAAGTCCTTTTCTCACTGTTCATTCACCCATAGCAGGCAGCTCGTTTGTGAAAGAGGGAGATTTCAAAGCAAAGTACATATAAACTGTTGTACATTGGAAATGGGGGCAAAAAAGTGTGAATTCATGACATGAAAGTCAAAAGAAAAAAAAAGGAAAAAAGAAATGGAAAACACTCCCACATGATGCTGGAAAATTCTGTTAGGATATGAAGTATAGCCCTTTTTGTTTGCAGGCTGGGACACATACATGCTAAATCTACTAATGCAAAACATGATCTATGGAAGAGTCAAACTGAGTCATTAAACCTGACAAAAAAAACACATTTGAGTGGAGTGCTGGACATTACAGTCTATAAACTCTGTACTATAGTTTATAACACTGATTTATCATCAAATATTTTGGTTGAAGCTAGTGTGAGCAGATGTAATTCTACTCCGACAATAGAGTTGCTCCATTTTATATCTGGATTTAATGTGTGGTTCTCTCAGATGCTGTTAGAAAATGTAAAGTACCTCTATTCTCCAATTTCTACACTTTTTCTAAAACAGACACTGCAGTTGTAAGATCTCTTAAGTTAATCATTTCCATTAATCCATTAACACCTGCCAGTAATTTGATTGTGGGTTCCTATCTAAGCTGATAATGTAAGTTATTATAGAACTCACAAAGTTTTACTTGCCAATTACAGCAGAGATCTGCACATAACTGGGCAGGATGAGAAAACATCACTGATGAGGAGGAAAAATTACCATAAAGTAAGGTTTGAAACGTGTAATTAATGAGTACTTCACTGAAATGTGCTTCAGCAAGAGTGGGGGGAGAAAGGCATGGCAGAAGAAAGGAAGCATTATTCTTCCTGACCACTCGAACGCATACACTCAAACGCTAATGTACTGTGGCACTACTCCCAGTAAGCCCAAAATGCCTCTTTACGATTAGGAAGTTCCAATTCTTTGTTCCATCTATATCCACAGGTATGGAAGTCTCCATCTCAGAGCGTTACTCTGTAGTAACTGAGCATTCAAGGTGTCTGCACCCTTTCTACCTGGAGATATACTGAGATGCTTTTCTAACCAATGCTCTCACAAAACTTCCAATGGACAGGATTATTTTCCTTCCTATTCTGCATCACAATAGCTTCGAAAACCTTTCTCTGAATTCACCAGAACAGGTCCTTTGACTTCAAAAACTCTGTTAAGGCAGTAAGAAAGACTTGAGCTTGATTTCTGATGAAAAAAATAAACATGCAGTTTTAACAGAAAGCTCACCTACTCAGGAACCAAAAAAGGGTGTTTTGTAAAATGCTTAACACATTTATAAATACCTTTAACTACTCAGCAACTTTGCTTTTAGCATTAACTTCTCCAAAATCCACTTTCTTACTGCAAAGAATGTAGGAGCAATTAGGATGCTCTTTCCTTTCACATGTACATCCTGGGATGAAAACAATGCCATATAAATCAGACTTCTACTGAACAGGGAGATTATTATATCACTTTACAGCCATCTATTACAAACTAATTTCTTCCAATTTAAAGCCAAGTATGCCAGCTGATGGAGTCTAAGGAGAAAAAAAAGGTATCAGGCAATGAATAAACTCTAATGGCAATTCTGCTCACTGCTGCACAGGTCTTGAAGACAAAGCAAATGCTTTCCTCCTGCACAATCAGTCCTTTTAATGGCAAGGCAGAGATCGCTCAGAATGCAAACACTCGCTGTGCCGGCATCCTATAACATTTGGCACCAGAGCTCTAACTTTGTTATTTCCCTGAGGAGCAACAATTTTCTTTGTGCAACAGCAAAGCAGTGTGTCTTTCCAAACCCACCTTACAGCCAAGTTTTACACTTTGGTGAAAGAAGCCCATTGAGCGTGCCTGCCAGCGTGCAGACCACGCTCAGGCAGCGTCCCAGGGAAGCAGGGGCAGAGAGAGAGGGCTCCTTGTCAAACTGCACTCACCTGCGAGAGCCCACAGTGACATGTTAACACTCGGGATTATTAAAAAGTCTGTTGGCCAAATTAAATGAATAATGATTATGAGGTTTTAAATAAAGCAGTTATGAAAGTTACAGGGCCTCACTGTTCTTTTTCTTGGACAAAAAATTACTTCACTGAATCCTATGCAGTAACGCCTGTTGGGCAAAAAAAAGCTGGGACTGACTCTCGATATTAGCAGTTATACAAAGATCCAACCTTCAGCTGCTCATAACGCAGCTGAGACACCAGCTGAAGATCTGCCGCCCTGTCTCACCACGTTTACACACCACTTTGTGTATAGTTCTTGCAAAACACTAGCCAAAACTTTTCTCTTTTGGCTGTGCTTCATGAAACAACCAAGGTATTTGCTTTTCAATTTTTAGGAGGCCATGAACAGTTTTAGTATAACCATAAGATGTCGCATGGTATTTTCCAAGTCCTTTCTAATGGACACACAAACAGCCAAGCCCATTCAAGTTCACGATGCAAAAGAGATGCATATTGAACATATACCAGACCTAAAATTTTGCAGGACAGTATATTTAAATATTTCTCAGCTGACAGCAGACACTGCTTCAATTTCATCCAGATAATGGATTGACAGTAGCAAATACATATGACAAACTTGTTTGGTTGGTTTGGCTTTCTTATTCTGCTAATTATTTACATAAATTACCTTCTCAGTTGCCAGCAAATAGCATGGTTATATCTCAAAGTATCTTGCCTAGATACCAAGTTAAGTTCAAAGTTTATAAATGTAAACACTTAAGTGCAAGTTTCAGACCTCCTGTAATAAATATTGTGTTTGCAGAAAGAAACTTCAGTGGCAGTACTATTTAATTTCTAGGTAAAGCAACCATAAATCCCTGTTCATGCTGCAAACTGAACAAAGCTCCATCATCTGGATAACCCTATGCTCGCCAGAGGACCCCACTTCCAGGGTTGGTGAGGAAAAGACAATTTTCCAGGGGAAAAAAAAAAGTTCAAGTGGGCAACACAATTTTTTGCTGCTTCCCTCCTCATGGCACAGGAACCTGCCTTATTCTCACTGTTGGTCTCTCTTGCAGCCACGTATCCTGATCTGTGATTTTATATTCTTACATGCAGCCACAAAGTAAAAATGTACATCCAGCATATGATTGCAGATGAGCCCAGAAACAGGACTGTCTCGCAAAAAACAAATGTCACAGCAGCCCAAAGCTCGGGACAAGTTTTGCAACAAGAACAAGTTGCAAAGAGCAGTGGAAGGCAATTAGAAACATATTCAGCTTCTCCTGAGCGATGCAGGGAGGTGGACACGAGTGGAAGCCATCTGCACTGATGCTGGAGGCCCACAGTGCGGTGGGGCGAAGGAGAGGCACTCTGCACTGCCCCGCTGCTCAGCTCCCAGAGGGACCAAGGGCAAACCCAGTCTAGTCAGCAGACCAAAAATTACCCCATCCTGCTTGTCTAGTGCTTAAAACATTTAATCAGATGCAAAAGAGAAAATAGTGATATTAGGCATGCAACATAATTTACAAGTCTTTTTAACTGTCGGGTGTGAATATCAGAGAGAGCGCAAGTCTGAGGCATGCCATCGTGGAGTATTCTGAAGGTAAAAAATGGTAAAAAGGATCTCCAGCTAAAAAGCAGCAAAGCCCTCCTACACTTTAATATGTAACACAAAAGCTCTTTAGTCTGCTTCGTACAAAAATAACAGGGCTAAGTTGATTACTCACAGGCTATCAATTAACATGTTCTTATTCATATCCTCCCAACAGCTGGAGGCCAGCAGTACCACTTGTCACAGATGAACCGGCATACCATGGCCATCCGGACCATGAAGTCAGATCAAGGTCATACAGATGCTCCTTACAAACTGTTATACGCTGCCATTTAAAATCGTGGCCAAGAACAATTTGGATTGTGTAGCTCACAAAATTATACCAATTACCTGCCTACATATCAGTAAATAACAAAAGATAAGCAATTTTGTTAATAACTTAAGCCAACCTACACAGAGTGCTTAGCAGGAAGGGGCTTGTTTGGGATTTCTGCAGGGTGCATGTAAATATTTCTGCCTGACGTACCCTTTCAAGTCGGGGAGGTAATACAACACTGTCCACAGAGCTGAATTTATGCCCACTATGCAAATCAGTCAGTTGTGATTTGAGTAAAATGAGAAATCCTTATTGCAATAACCGTATCACTTCAGGTATTAAAATCATACTTCCACTTTCAGACTTAGTCTGCTTACCTAAGAGGAGGGAGGGTTAAGACAATAGCACTTAGGTGATTGAGTTAAAACCATAAGGAATTGAGCTGCTCCTATGAAACAGGATTGTTCCTCTTTGCAGCTGTATCCAGCAGACTCTCCTGGAGGAGAGCTCAGGCAACGGGCTCGGGCTGCCTCACCCGCCCCACTGATCGCAGCCAGGCTGGGGCACAAGGCATGGCAACCCAAAAATGAAAGACAACTCGGTTTTGGTTAAGATGAATGATGCATGCACACACACAAAATCAGTTGCTGACTGTTCCAACGCCTGGCCACACCCTCGCATCACAACTTTAACAGCCAGCCAGAAGCTCCAACACATTTTTCATTCCCTTGGCAAGTAACTGGGAATTTTTCAAAACTGCTGAGTCCTCCTGCAGTGGCTAAAGGCAATATTATCTGTGGATGGTGTGGAGAGATGTATGTCCTCTTGATGAAAAGAAAGCAAGGATCCAGACAAATGAGAGCAGATTCCAGTAGTCAAGAAGCCTTGATTTCTTATTCTAGATCTGCCACCGATCCTTTGTGAGGCCTCAGGCGTACCTTTCTGCAGCAGTTTCCTCATCAGATGTGGCAACGTACTCATGCACATTTACAAGGCATTATACTTGTACTGAGCTCAAAGAAAAGCAGGAGTCTTAATTTTGCCACAGTGTTTACTGCAAGCTTTGAATGCAGTGAAGCAAAGTAAAGTCTTACTGCTCTCGCAATCTCTGAATTTGCTGCTGCTACTGTTGGTATTACACACTCTCTTAAAAGGAAAGGAAGGAAAAATAAAAAAATAATTTAAAAAAATCAATCAAATAATGATCTGCCATTTTACCAGATTTCCAGCATTATTATGAAGTGGATTACTCTAACCTAATCCAATCTAAAACAATTTGATGGTAAAAAATGGAGCTATTTCAAATTCATACCACAGCCCAACCTCAGCAAAGTGTCGTGGGACAAAAAAAGAGGTACCTCCTTCACCTGAGGGCTCTCTTCCTTTCAAAGTTCAAAGGCTTACCACAAAAACAGGTGTGATAGCATTTCAAAAACAGCTGCAACCCCATTTTCTTCTCAAGTTGCAATCTGTAGTCTGCCACAGAGCAACTGAAATGATGAACATTACTTTTGTGATAATCTCTGCGTTTATCTTCTTTTTCAAAATCACGTAATATGGCTTTATCCTAAAGTGATGACACCTGAAATGAATATAAACATAACTCCTTGTTGGCCTATTATGTCATAACTGTAGGGGGATAAAAGTTAGTAATAAAAAATTAACTTAATTCCTACCTACAGTTGGGTAGAAATTTCACTGCATTAATCAAAGTTGGGTTTCAGCCAGCCCACGCTCTCTATCTGAGTAGTGAGCTGCGTCCTATTGGAACAGCATTGTGGAAATGAACCAAGTTACACCACTACCACCAGTCAAACGTCTGCCAGCCCCAGCTCTCTGTAGGTGATATTCACTCCACAGGTAACCATGCGCCTCTCAAACAGCTGTTTGAAAAACCACAAACACTCGCAGCTTCTGATGGCATTTCTTAATGCGTGCCCGTTGGGCACTTCCCAGCAGCCGCAGCACGGCTGGCCGACGTTCATCTCGCCCTGCCCCAGGAAGCGCACACTTACACCTATCCCAAACCTAAACCAAGTAGATTAGGTGTTGAACCCAGAGCCTGTGCATGACAGCGTTTTCTGAGTAAACACGCGATACAACAGGTTTTTTTAGTTTAAATGCCATTTTTGTAGAATGGAACAATAAAACTTCTTGCAGATAATGCTGGCAGGCTACTAAGGGGGTGAAATGCATGTAAGAAACTAAGGGATCTCAACACGGCGTAAGTGAGAAGCAACTGGTGATCCCAATGTTGGCACTGAAGGATGCACAGTTGAGATTTTCGTACGCCTAAGCGTCATAGACTCTTGACAATTACAGGTGTTAACAAATATTCGACTGGGGCCTAACTAAAAAAGCGCCAAATGCCCTCTGGATGGTGCCAGAGATCTTCAGTCTTGACTGAAGTTCTTGAAAACAACGGCTAGTTGGCACCCATAAGAACGGGGTTCCACATACATACGCCAAAAATCCCAAACCTCAGCTTGGGAGCAGTCTTCACTTTAAATCTCATAACTTTACTGCCTAGTATCACATTTCAATAGAAAATCATCTGGAGGCAACATACAAGAGAGAAAAAAAAATACTATTTGTTTTTCATATGTAATGTTGGTTCATCCCTGTCAATAAAAACAGCCGAGATGCTCCTAATTGTGCCTGTGTAACCACTGACCTGTAAAAGAAAGTAGTCACTAAAAATTAAAGTCATTTCATTTCAGAAGACTCAAAATTTCCAGAAAAAAAAAATTTAAAAATCTGTCGACAGAGGAGGATACATCATCACAAGCAGATATATATATATATATATATATAATATGCCGTAGGCCTCATCATCAGCAAATGCACATTATTTTCAGCACTACACAAACTCATCTGAGCAATTATTTATGCAAAGCTTCAAGGCTGCTGAATGTACACCAAGGATGATCTGCTGAGCTGGCTTCAGCCACTACAGGAATTTAAAACAGACATCAACCATCAGCAAAACCCAACACACACAGCAACCCTGCACGTGTTTACAGGAGTAGGAGACAGAAATATACAGCACTCTGGCTGTATACAACACTGGCCTCATTGCAACACACATCTGTACAACAATAAAACGCATTCTTAAAACGATGTAGCCTAGTACAATGACATATGTTAAATATAGCCACGAGTGAGCTGGGAGCAGAAATCCATGAATAACTGTATTGATTGCAGTAAAGAAAACCTGAACATACTTGGAGTGGAGACATTTCCTGATGAAATTCTTTCCATTTGGTAAAGACACAGACATTGTCTTACACCTTTCCACACAGTGAAATAATAAAACAAAACTCAGGACGCTACTGTTAGAGTTCAAGTACGCATCTGCTCAACTATTGCTTGTAGATGTGGACAGAAAACGGATCTTCCAGCGCAAACCAAGTCTGATGCTTTGAAGTTAATCGTAATTCTTAATATGAAACAGAAGTTGAAAAATTTAAATTTAATTCTATGAAAATTCTAGATAAAATTTCTTAAATGTTTTCTATACTTTTCACTTTAAGGACATCAAAATTCTACTCTGTGGAGCTAATGCACACATTATTCACGTATAGTTATTACTAGGTACTGTATAGTCAGACTATATTGTAACTAATGGGATAGAAGGAAAGATGACGACAACGCTGGGAGGGTGGCTGTGCAGTTAATGCCTCTTCTGGTCTCCAGTTATTTAAAATCTTACATTGAGTTTTCACACATGCCAGGTGTACTATTCTTAGCAAAGAGCATTTTCCAATGTCAACCTCTCTGTTAAAAAAAAGTCAGATCTTCTACGCTGACATCTAGTCTATCTGTGAAATTCCTTATAGAAGATGCTGGCTGAGACGTAGATTATGGCTGAATTTATTACCTCTGAAAATACAGGCAGTTACTTTATGCAAGAAGTACTGGTTTCAAGAATTCACTCTATTTGCCAACAACCATTAGGAAACTTCCCCGCAGAAAACTTTGCCCCTCTGGAAGGCAGAAGCAAGGCTTTTGAGAGTCACCTTTCCAGGAGGTGCGTGACAGCAACTTGCCTGACACATTATCCCTTAACACTCCTAACTTTGTGTGCTGCTGCTGGTCCAAGTTTCCCCCAGCAACAGGGGAACAAACGTGCCAGGCTCTGCGGCTCCACAGCCCTGCCATTTTGTGGCCACCGTGCAGCACGAAGAGAAAACAGGAACTGGCTCAGCCGTGGCCATGCCTCGGTGGCGGGTTGCTATGAGCACCCAGCAAAAGCTGGGCTGAGGCTTCTCACAGAAACCCTAAACAGGAAGCGCTACAGAGGCAAGAGTACAGCACATGGGCTGCTAGGATTTACAGGGGGGAAAAAAGAGCGGTCAGAGGATGAGCAACAGTGATAACATCCAGACAGCAATTAGGAAAATAGAGGAAGGGGTAGAGATACGAGAAAACCACAAAAGAAAGGAAGTTTAGAAGTGGGAAGCTGAGAAAGATTTTACAGGAAGCACAAATATGAGCTCATCCTCTTGAGCATCTACCTGTTTTGCAGGGGCTGGCAGAGCGTAGCCAAGTACTGAACACTAACGTCATCTCCATGACAAGCACTTCAGCAAAAATAAAATCTTCCTTTTCCCAAAAGCTTAAGCTCTGCCCTGAAACATAATCCTCTGCTGTTTGCTTTTCCGTTTGTCTCCTTCCATCAATCATTTCAAGCGCTAGGAAACACGTAGTCCTAGCTGATTCCAATGTAGTTTTCATTAAACATACCCCTGCTACCTTATCCAAAGGATTAGGATTTCAAAATCTGCAGTTGTATGACACCTCTAAAATTCTCTTTTAAAAGGGGCCTACAAACACATAACGAACATCTAATAACCTAGATCACTGCTTTGTCATAAACTTCTTCCGGGAATCCTCTGCATAACATTTACAATCCCTTTGTACAAGACTTTCAGCCATGCATAGATTAGATTTGCAGTGAAAAACTGTATGAGAAAACCATCCTTTTCTCAACAGGCAGGTGAAACGACAATGTTCCAGCACAGAATGGCTCCCCCTACACCTAATAAAACTTCAGCTTTGTCATTTATCTACATTTAAGTGTTCATCTTTTTGTTACCTAAGTAGCAGCATGGAAGGTTCCTGTTACGCCAACCTGTATAGCGTGAAAGAGAGACTTTAAGCAGGTAAGCAATATCAGAAGTATTTCCAACCAACACAGTGAGAAGCAAGAGCAATACAACCTAATTTGGGGCTCTGGACCATCACCTTACATAAAAGCCTGCTGCAACTGAGAAATCAATACTGACACAATGATAGCCCCTAACAACTAATTACACAGAAACTGCTTGCAGTGTTCAGAGTACACATGCAGGAGAGTACAAATAACACCTGCAGGTGTGCAGGACACAAAACCTGTTTACCTCAGACGAGCCTAGCAAAACTTCTGAGATGCTCCATAAATACAGATGCAGATGGAGATAGAGGCTAAACATGTACTTATCAAAGCCCAGTTAATTTATTTTTTTCCATCAGCTATGCCTAGAATATTTCAGCAGACAAAAGCAAATTCATTTGTTTTTTTAAAGCTTCTGTTTGCTCCCACATAAGCGGAGCAGACACTTTAACGCCCCTTTTTCCCTGCAGTATGTGTTCCAAGAACACCAACCTGCCTCAGCAGCCGTCCCTGCATAGCTGCTGCTGATTGATGTCACGTTAAGCTGCCTCCTGACCCCGATCGAGCGTGGTATTAGGCACTCGCTGCTGTAACTCACAAGTAGCAGCGTTTGCAGCCCCGCACCATCCAACAGCGGCTGGCACTTGGGCTCACTCAGAGCCCATTAGCATGGTCTGTCCAAGGCAGGTCCATGCGGGTGGAATACTGATAGGCTCTCCAGCTCTCTCCTGCACCGCTGGGTTCTGTAATGATACAATTTTGACATTGCTGGGGTGGGTTTTTTTGAAACACTGCGAATGAGCTAATATTTATCATTGTGATTTTACAAGGCGACTGAAGCGTCACATCCCAAGCGGCGCATGCAAAAAGCTGGCTGAACGCAGATCAAGCCACCGTGCCAGGAGTCCCCAGAGCAGGAAGAGCTGCACACCTCTGTCCACAGAAATCCACCTGACATAATCTTGAAATAAAGCCTACCAGAAGTTTCTCCCTGACAGGGCTTGCAGCAGGCCTCTTGCTCTCCAGAGAAACAGAACAGGCGTTTTTGTTTGGAAACACTCTGTTCCTTCGCCTCCTGAAGACTTTGAAATCACACACACGCTTAGTTATTCCGTGCAGGCATGTGAACCTTTGCACTTGGGTGTTGAAGGAAAGATTTATCCTTGAAGTAAAAATCAATCACATTAACAGAGCGACTTTCCAAACTCCTGCAGGTTCACTCCAAAGAGAGCACTAATTCTTTTTTTAACTTTGAATGAGTTAGATAAAGCATCTGCTTGGGGCTTTGTTTGTAGGAATTAAACGTTTATGTGAGATCCCTGAGAATTTTATGTAACAGCATTTAACAGAAAAATAATGTTCCCAACCAATTTTTCTTTGAATTAGTATTCAAAACCACAGCATTTCTCAGGGGTTGGTATTGTAGCAACTGTTTCAGAGCTCCCAAAATTGTCCTTTTCCAGACTAGGAAAATTTGGCAAATTGATCAAAACTTATGAGATATTTAAAACAAAAGGATAAATGGCAATAAGAAGAGTTTGACAAGCAGATGAATAATCAGAAAGCTAAAGGAAGAACATCTTAGCAGAAAATGTTACAAAGAAGTAATTTATTTTCTCACAGAGTAATAGGCCTCTATGAGATACAATCCAATTTTTAAAAGGTTTACCACCCCTGCAGTTCAAGGATTGGTTTAACTATCACAGTTAGGCTGCACAGTTTCTAACATGACTCTGCATTTCTGACAGCAGCAAACAGCAACAAGTACCAGTTAATGTCTGTAAATCAATCTGCTGGGAGACAAGAAGTGCTAGATTAATCAAAATTCCTAGTAAACACTATCTTGTAGAATATTTCTATAAAGATGGATACAAATAGGATGACATAGAGCCCTGAAGAGAATCTGAGAGAAGAATGCCAAGGTAGAACACACAAAGCACAACTTCAGGAGACAACAACAAAGTTCTAAGAGTCTTGCAGTCAAGTTACAATGAAAAAAAAAGTTTGACTAAAAAGAAAGGAGTTTGCCTCTGATGATAGCTTCATAAAAAAGCCCTAGGACCAATTACATATGTTAAAATAGCAAAATAGTGTTTTGGAAGAGGCATTTTGCTAGACAATTTGGATGCAGGGAAGATGAGGAAAAAAGAACATTAAAAATTGAAATTTGCAGAAAGCTACAGCTAAGCATTTCTTTTGTAAACACACTTCAGTTTCCTAAACTTGAACAGATATTTATGCACAAACCTGCCTTCAAATCAGAAACACATACACTCTGCTCTCTTGGTTTGTTTACTTTGCCTTTTTTACAATACGGACCGATCATTACACATAACACAAAAGCCCCTGAATGCCCCCGCTGTGAGCGGGGCCTCTCTGTGCTGAACATATAGTAAAATAACATTCCTGCTTCAAAGACAACTTACAAGATCCATAGAGACAAAAGACTAAATGCAGGAAGAAACAGAGGCACAGAGGCCAGCGAAGGCCACAAAAAAAGGTCAGCGAGAGTAAAACTTACAGAGTTCTGTCCCCTCTGCATCCAGTATTATCCCTGCAGAGTCAAGAGGTCTCCCAGAGTCGACTGATCCTTTCTCCTACTCCCAGTAATAAACTGTAACATCCTCTGAACTCAGGAGGAGACACGGGACAATGAGAGAAGCTACTCTTGCACTGTGCAGAACAAAAGTCATTGGGATATACTCTTCCTCAGAAAGATTAAGTATAAAGTTCACTTCTCTGCAGGAATCAAGCACAAAGATCACTCTATACTTAATTTAACCGAGGTAAAGTTACTGCAGAGGTATTGGACAACTTCACTAGAGGGCTTCAACTGCAACTTGTAACATTAATTTGAAATTATTGTGAGAACTCAGAAATTCATGGTTTAGTAAATTATTGATGCTTTAGTAATCAAAAAGTAATTCGGGCTATGAACTTGTAAAACTAGAGTCTTCACATAGCATTAATTTATCCATCTTTGGCTGCTTTATCATGAATAGTGATTGACTGAGTATATATTCTTACCCTAAGATACAACATTTTAAATATGGTTTAAAACTCTATAGAAGACACTATCACTGTAAGCTGGCAGCCAGAACTATTAAAATAGTGAATAAATAATATATACAGCGGTAGTTTCTGAAAACCTGCCAGATGACAAGATAAACTAACGAGGTCAGCACCTCACTTGCTATGTCATCATGTATTTCTCCAAGTTTACTACAGGAATTAATTTGGGGCATAAAACAATGTGCTTGTCTAACTGCAAGCACGTTTTACTTTCCAAGAGAAGGCTCTGAGGCTCTTGTATGTTACATTTTGCTATCATATCTGCCCTTTCGATTTTTTCAAGCTAGAAAGATGCCAACAGGCAACCTGAAATACAGGCGCATAAAAAATGAACAAGTAAGAGTTACTTTGTGCATCAGTTCCTGTGTGGTTTTAACTGGCATCGCATCCCTACATCTGAAGTGGTACTTCTGATTAGCCATTACCTCAGCTGAGGTTATCAGGTTCTGTCATATACCACATATCCTGGACGGTAACATGTTCCAAGCACTCCTTACAAAGGGGATACTCAAGCTCTTCTTCATGAAGACACGCCCTGTCTGGTACTAAGAAGTAATTCGTTCATACAGGGAAAACACTTCTTGAGATCTCGTAAAAGTGGAGGAAAAAAGCAAGCCAAGAAAGGAGGATCAGTTATTTCTTTGACAAAGACTTTTTTAGAAGCTGTATTAAAAAAGGTTATCAAGTTGGCAATGCACAGAATTGCCGGTCTGTATTAGAAGAATCACTCTTTAGGAATAAAGGAACAACTCCACTGAGACACCTTCGAAGCAGAGGTCAGAAGTAGCCCCAACAAGAAGGAATGAGACTGTTTATCTGTTTGGCCTTCCGGGGTTTTGCTGTGCAAGAACACAAAGCATAGACCGAAAGTCAAACCTGTTTTCCTCTCCTCCCAAGCTTCTACAATCCTAGATTTTAACCTGGAGCTTAAGCAGAGACCAAGCAATCCTTTGCACCCAACAACTGGATCAGGAGGGCAGCATGCTGGCAACCCACTGGTTCTGGGTGTGGGCTGGGGAATGTGGCTGGCAGGGGACAGGGACTCAAGGTCCAAGACCCAGAGAGAGAGGGAAAGAGCAAGAGCCTCCCCTTGAGTCCCTACAGATAAATAAAAGTCAGAATATCCACAGGTTTTTCAGGAGCATATACAACTAAAACTACCACACTTGCTACAACAGACAGACTACATCCTTTCCACCTGGGATTTCCCCCCACCTCCCTGCTTGCCCCCAGCAACCCTCCCTCTCCCGTACTTCTGCTGCCCACTGCTCTCCCAGCAGCGGGAAGGCGCTGCCTCGGGCTAAGGAAGCTGCTGGATGCCCAGGTGGGGAGCAAGCCAGGCAGCAGCAGTGAGGTATCTATTTTTAACGGTGAGACGTTTGAAAGCATACTGTTACTCTGGAGTGGGCTCATGCACGTGAGGATACAGTAGTTGTTACAAGGACCAAGGTGCACGCAGTCCCTCTCTCAGTAGCACTATCAAACTTATTGCAGGTTTTTGGACCTCAGAGAAAACCCTCAACAAATGTTTTGCAACAATAAAAAAGGATTTTTTTTTTTAATATTTATTTATAAACTTTCAGGCAATGCCTAATCATGGCAGGATGCTGCTCCTCACTTCCTGCCAACTTACTTTCTCTAGCAGTATCCTGTCAACGGCTCTGGAATGGAATTGCTCATTACAACACTGCAGAATCATAATTCTTCACCTCTTTATCATCTATTTTGCTGATAACTTCTAGCATATTAGCAACACTTCATTTTCCTTTGCAGAAACTGAACTGTTTATGCTCCAAACTCCTGATGACAGATACATAAACTCTGCGGGGAAAAATACAGAAATTGGCAAGAGATGGATAGGATCCCACTGACAACCTCAATAACCAAGGAGATTGCAAATAAAAAGATATCACACTTCTATGCTGTTAAAAAGGTCACCAGATTATCAACATTTGTTTTAGATAAAGACAAGCTACTTTCCAAATCTTTCTTTTACTGTGCTTTCTGTTCCAGCCATATAGAATTTGTGCCAAGGATGTACTTTGTCATGTTGCAAACATGAAACAAAATTTAGTTGGCAGCTTTTGTTACAATCACCAAGAAGAAAACTTACAAGAAAAAAAAAGATAGCAGGCAGACTCCACTTCTCATCTAAAAGAGTAGGAAAATATAAGTATGTTTCTTTAAAAAACCCTGAAGGCTTTGCACAGCTTTAACCTGAAATCAAATGTGACAACAGCTTTTGGATGCGCTGCAAAAGACTAATAGCAACAATTTTGTTAAGAATCAAAAGCTAGTTTGTCACAGCAGCACAACTCTGCACACAACCTATACTCTCCAAATACCTGAGCCATGTATGAATACAAATTTCATCTTGTTATCCATTGAAGTTCTTTTTCCTCAAGATTTGCTCTCCACAGATGTAGTGTCCTTGTCTTCCTCTATGCAACAAAACACAATATTCACTGGGATGCTAAAGCTGCTTCATGCAGCATGAAAGTACTGCATCAGTCTTTTTACACAGAAACTGGGATGGGCTGACACCATACTGTCTTTCAGGGAGAGCATTAACCCTTTCATCTCTGACTTTCACACTGCAAGAAATCTCCTCCTCCAGGCTTTTGAACAGGCCATGGGCACTGTGCACATATAAACACATGTATATGTATGTATATGCATATATGTACATATGTATATCTGAGCAAGGCTGGCTGGTTTGTTGATAAATGGGGTATAGGGAAAAACATTTATGTGAGATGTATTTGCTTATGCCATATTTGGACAAGCGCATTTCATAAGCAGGGAGAAAAATCCCTAAGTGCTTCGCATTGGCAGAATAACCCTAAACATTAGCTCAGGATGGCCATGCATCTGCCATCTTATAAACGTCATGTCATGTCATGGCGTGCTGCTTTACAGAAGGGTAGAATTTGAAATGCATCTTTGGCAACGTGAATCAAAACTGCACTTGATTTTGAGAAAGAAACGTTACAGGAAACATCAGCCTGAGCTTAGAAAACAAATGTCACATTGGTGAAACGCTCCAGGTGACGATGACTGCAGTCAATCACTATGGATCACTACTAAATATCTGTGCCAGGAGTTTAGAACTCAAAGGACAAAAGCTGGAGCAAACAAGCCTTATGGTGAAATCTTAACTCCTCCAAAGTAATTGAGGATTTTTCCACCAGCTACAGAGTAGTTGAGAATTCACACTGGACACACTACATGTAGCATGTTAGGGGATAGTATAAATTCTCATTTTAATTTAACTCTAAATGATGTTGAAAAGGTAGGAATTAGAAATATCAAGTAGCACGTTGTCCTGGAGCCTAGCTAACAGAAACATTAGCACCAGGTAAGGCCCCTGTACAGGGATGTGGATCACACACAGCTAAGCCCAAGGGCAGTATTTCACCTAAAGCCTGGACTCCTCTACCTCCATCGCCCCTTCGACTTCCCAACACAGGCACGTCCCACTAAGGCCAGCAAGGCAGAGCCCACAGAACTTTACCCTGTGATACCTGTACTAACTTCTAGTTACCCTACAGCCTCTAGTCTTCATTTAAGAGACTCCAACATCAGAAAATTCACCCTCTTCCTAAGAAATTGCTTCCACATTTAATTGCTTTTACCATTAATTACATATATGCTATTTCAAATACCATTTGGAAATTTCCTCATTATACCATACTATATTGTGCCACCCTTGCAGGGCACAAACCACAGTGCGAAGATGCACACCCACTCAAAGCTGAAATTTATTTTACAACACTGTTTACAAAATATAAGAAATGTGCTATACTGTTTCCATTGGCTCTTTTAACATCCATACAAGTAACTACCAGCCTTTCCTATTACTGCTATTGGAAAAGCAACACAGAAAGATGCACCTCTTAAAGCAGCTGGTATCATAAAGAACATACACATGTGAAAGAAGCAATTTCCAGGGGAAGGGGGGGGGGGGGGGGGGGAAGTGTATGTTTTATCCTGCTTCGTCAGAGTTCACTTTGGACTTTTCACAGCCTCAGAAGCACGCTCATCCCTTCTCAGCTGGCCTTTGGATTGAGTAAAAGAATATGAACTCAACAGCTATTTCCTAAAGCACATTACTTAGGACCCCAAGACTTCAGTGACAGACACTTCAACACATTTTCCTCTGACCACCATTACTATCAAACCTGATTTTTCTAACTAATTGAAAAAGATGTGACCCCTCATTATTCACATTTCCACTTCTGCTTCAGAGCAGACTTTCCAATGTACTTTCTACTTTAGGATAAAAATTCACGTTGGAGTGGAAAGCCATGGCACATTCCTTTGCACTATGTGCTCTGCTTTTACCCCATAACTTGGTTTGATGAGGACCTTTGAATAAGTTCGGCACAGAATTTGCACTGACTTTCTGCACAGAAATAAGCGTCAGCCATGGCACAAAAATGCCATCAATGCAAAATGGGATGCAAATGAGGAGTCAGACATTGCAGAATCAGCCAAAGCAAGTAAAGGCTGTGTTACCGATGCAGCTAGCAAAGTAACTCCATGTTAACGTAACATAAGCCACGAAGTGTCTCCCAGTACTAGTTTGTGTTAGTTCCTATCACCTCTGACCCCTCCAGCTGTCATCCAAAGAGGAAGTGACAGTAACACATCAGACAGGAGACAGAAAAGTGACTTTTTTTAGAACTTAGACTAAAAAATCCACAGTTTCTCTTATGGATAACATAACTTAATGTAAATACTAGTTTAAAATTACTCTTGAAGAACATGCTAAAAATAGCAACTTCTTTGAAGATAAACTTTTTTAATTGTTCTTTGCTTTATTTATATAAAGAATAAATGATCAAAAATATTGATATTTTGGAACAAGTTGCATACTCAGGACTTGGGTCAATAGCCCAGAGTAACTAAACCTCACCTCTTCCTATGTGGTGGCTTTCAACCATGGTTCAGCACCTATCAGCTGAGCATTGCCAGCTTTGGGAGTGGATCGAGCAAACCCCCAGAACAGCACCCTACCTGTGGAATCAAAGTGCCCAACGTGGGGACTTTGCATCACGTAAACTACCAAGGTTTAAACTCACACCTTCGCTTATTTTGCCATCACTTTCCCATGTTGATAAGTCCTTAGTTATATTATTCAATATCTAAAAGGACTGTGGGTTCATATCAAACGTGAAGCATTTGCCAAGGTCTCTGGCTGCATAAATAAAAGCTACGTGCCAGAAACGTGCTTCCAGGGGCAATATGCTAAGTACCGGCTACAAAGACACACTACAGAGTATACAAGAAGTGCACAATGTGAATTTCTGCAACCATTTGCTTTTGATCAAAGTTGGTCTATCTCTGCAAAAAGGGAACAAAACTTTGTTACTCAAGCGCTTAGAAACAAGAAAGGTTCTTTGTTCAAAAAAGGGAGGGAGGAAGAGAAACAGAGATGCACATCAGTGAGAATAAAAAAATTAAAGGGAGGGCAGGAAAATCTGATCTTTACCAAGAAAAAAGGTGCCAGCAGAGAGGGACCACAGACATGGACATGAACCCAAGTTTCCACGGTGCACTGAAGGACAATCCAAACAGAAAGTTCATCTCTGCACCAGTGATGAGTTGTCCTGCAGGTGAATCAGACGTGTTGTGTGGGATGAGGGGGGGCTGAAGTTGAAGCCTCTGGCATTTCTGATACAACTCCAGCAAAGTGCTGGACAGCCTCACACAATCGGTCACACATGTGGGCCCTGGGGAGCGGCCATGCCACAGCGCAGCAATCGGACACGCAGCTGAACGTTTCCATGTGTCACTGACTTGGGCTAACAGAAACTGCAGCAACAGCAAGCTCAGCCTGATGTGGGAATAAAGGAGTCAGTTTTCAATGAAAAGGGCGTTGGGAATAAGAGCAACAACAGTTACCAAGAAGCATCAGGAGTTAATAGAGTAGTAACAGAAATGAGCAGCTCTGAGATAACAACATCCCACACAGGTTGTTTCTAACAACTAGCTAGGTGACTAAAGTTATCTGCTTTCCAATAGCAACTGATACCTCAAAAATCCCCAAAATACATAGTCTGAAATAATAATTAAAACACAAGTCCTCACGCACACACACGCCAAGAAGTAGTCTTTCTTTTTTTTATATATTTTTTTTTAAAACACAACAGTAGATCCTGTAGTGACAAACAGGGTGTAAGTGGTCAGATTTCTCAAGCTTGCCTTAAAGCCTGAACATAGACCTGCTCTACTATACAAACCATGACCTCATCTCTAGGCAAGCTGTGAAAGTTGTATAAGATCAGGGCATCTTGGAAGCACCCTCTGCTCCCAGGGCACATCCACCGCCGTGGCTCAGGTTCACTGAAGAATTGGGCACTGTTTCTGGCTTCCCCTTCCCACCTACATCATCAAAGTCTGCTCTATAAACCTAAAGATCTGCAGGGAGGCAGCCTGATCAGTGTAGCACCAAAGGGTTGTTTTGTTACTAAATACAGACTGCAACCAATTCATAGTTATTCCTCTTTCATTGTGTGAAAAAGTTTTCTTACAAAACTGTTAAAATTGGCATAATCAGAGTTTAGCCAGAATTAAAACACCTGTAAAGGGTTTCTGTACAGCACTGAATTTGATTCTGTTTTCACCCGAGCAGGAGCCAAATAGCTGCTCCCCAGAAGTACAGGCAAATGCCTGTTCACACGGTTCAGCCCACTCCTCCAGGAATGGGGCACAACCTCAGCAGCACATAGCAGAGTCCCCGCAGCATTTCCATGTGGTAAGAAAACAGCTTTTTGGCTAATTTAAACACATCTGGGTAATTCATTAAGTGGTTAATAAACTGCTAACACAAAAAGTATTACTCAGCAAGCCTGTTCAACTTTGCAGGAAGTTTTCTTGAGTAAGACTGAATTGTTTGGTCAACAGATTTCTGCACACAGAAGTTTAAGCTGCAGCTGAGTAATGCCTTTAGTGGTGCAGTCTTATGAACTGTACCACCAGCAAGGAAACATCTGTGTTCATTTTGTTTATTCAGCTAGCTTTAGAGCATTAGGGATAATAGAAAAACTTCTTCTCAAGGACTTAGTGCTCACAACTCAGCAGCTGGAATGGCCAAAGGTTTTTGGGTTTGGTTTCCCCCCCCACACAAAAGGACTACTTAAGGAGACTGGTAACCCCTACAGAAATATTAGGCTTGCAATACATTAGGTATGTTCAGAAGATACTCATATTTACATTGGTATGTGCAAACCAAAGGACTTCATAAATATCAGTGTTGAATCCTTAAAACTAAAACGTGCAAGAATGAAGCAGCACAAGCTTCCACTAATGGCACATGAACGCCGGGCTGTGGGAAGCGTCGCCTTCCATTGCCTACCTCTGCCAAGCACAGGTTTTAGGCCACAGATGCTCATGGAAAAGTTATCCTGATTACAGATGTAGCAGAAAGAAGATAAAACGGGTTCCCTCCCACCAACTGTTCCAAACCAGAAACAGCAGCTGCAGGGTGAGCCAGGCACAACCCCAGCCCATAGCACTAGTAAGACAGTCTAACTGGCAAGTGGTTACCAACACTGTCCAGACCTGGACCATTCATCCCACCAAACCAAAGTCTACTGGAGAGCCAAAGCAGGAGAGTCTCCTCTCTTGTGGCAGGAAAGATGCTAGCACAACCCACCTGGGTAAGTTAAGGGCTGGCAACCGTTTTGTCAACAGTCATTTTTATTTTGGGTTCAATTAAATTCAAGACTCTGAAACTGAAACAAAGAGAAGCACGTGTCTGCTTCTGGGAGACCTGCACAGGGTTACAGTGGGCACATGCTGAACACACAAAAGCTGTATAAAACAGCCGCTTTTTGCACTGGTATTGGAATAAGAATTTGTTACAGCAAAGTACATCTATGCAGTCACGGTAATCACCCACAGATATTGTGAAAAAAAAAAAAAAAAAAAACTTATGCTTTTCTTCAAATACACCTTCCCTTCTGTATTCCCCAGTGAGTCACTTGTCAGGTTATGAATGCCCTTTAAACCCTCAAACTCTTTGGCTGACTGGTATTTTCCTCCTCCACGAGAAGGCCACACAAGCAGCATCCTGTAAAGCTGGGAGTTGAATCTACATCCATTTGCTGCCACACAACAGCCTTAGACACAGCACCTTTCTTCTAGACCCTGAGGTCTTGTTTTATTTTTCATCAAAGTTAGACTTATAGTATCATTTAGGTTGGAAAAAACTGTTAAGATCATCAAGTCCAATCGTTAAAAATGCTGTTAAAGCCGACATGCTGTACAAGCTGATCAGAATACACAGTCCTTCAGCATAAATGTTTGCAGTTTGACCTAACGCTGGCCGATCCCCAGGCAGACCACCATGTACGAGTATTTTGGATATCTCCTTAAGTAGGGATCAATACATTTAAATTAAATTCTAACATAAGTAATCTACTTGAATACAAAGTAGGCATTTTCAAACCAGTCAGAAACCCCACACACTCCTTTCAAAGCTGTCCCAAAGAAGTCCACCCGTAAACACTTATTGAAGCATATGACCTCTTAAAAGCTGACTGAGAGTATCAGAGGTAAAGCTACATAGATGGATTTAACACATCTTCCATCGACATAACATTTCCATGCATCAAGCATAATATAAATCTCAGTTCTCCTGCATGAGCATCTTTAGTAATTCAGCATGGAATGAAATCATTAACATTGCACAACTTAAAGACCCAACAAGGCCAGTAGAATACTAAGGGCCTTTAAAAAAAAAAAAATAATAATCCAGCGTTATAAGTTTCAGCACTCCTAAAAACACTAGCAATGGACAGTGATTGTTAAATAATTCCACCACTGCCAACAGAAACATGCAGGAACTCAAGTTGTACCTGTCTAGCCCCATCAATCTCTCTGTCACAGGTAATCTCCATTCAAAACACAGAACAGGAATGAAAAGTTAAAAGAATGTTGTGTATTATTTTGAATTTAAGCTAATGCTTAACAGAAATAATCATGCCAGATTTATATCAGTTTTAGGTTTCACAGAACCAATATTTATAAAACCCACTTAAGTGTTGCTATCAAATACTTCCCTTTTTTTTTAGTATCATGGAACACTTTAGGACAACAGAACAACCTTCATTTTAAGACCCTTTTCAGTTTAACAACTTACTTGAATATATGAACGCTACATTAAAAAACCCTAACACAACCATATTCATAAGACTATTCTTGCCTCATTTTATATCCAAGTCTGTACTCCAGCTCCTAGTGAAGGCACTTGGTGGCTCTGAAGAACTACAGGTTATTCACAGTGTACCATATTACTTGAGCTCTTGCACACCTGTGTCTTCATCCTATAGCAAACATGCGAGTACACCGAAAAAGGTGAAATTTAGTTAGCAAAGGTGTCTCAAAATTAGTCCTGTACAATAATCTCTCATGCATCATGGTTACATAGGATAATGATCAAAGTCTGAACTAACATTAAATGTGAAGATTTTCAAAAGTGACTGGCTAGTAAAAGAGTACAACCTTGATAAAGTGTTGACTTGCCAAGTCCTAGGCCCATTTAAACCGGGTACTGTAAAGCAATATATTTCAAAGCGCTGGTCAGTCTGGAAAATCCTGGCCAAATCACCCAAACGGGTAACTCTTGCTTATACTAACTGGCACTGACACTCACAAGTATTTGATCACTATGGAATGCAGGTACGCATGCATGCCTCTGTTCACTTAAGAACTGCAAAATCGAGCCCTGAATACATTTTACCCTAGTAAACAGGGAGGGGGGAAACCCGAAAACCACCAAACCACCAACTCTCTACTAAAGAGATTATTCAAACTCCTATAGCATCTCCACATCACTATGAAACTACCATCCTAACCATAGCAACAGATTTAAACATTTGAGGATACATTTTGCTGTCTGCAGGCAGTGTAAAACAGGCGAACTGCAGATGTGTTTATTTTAAGCAAACAGGAAACAGTCTTTCAAACTGGACAGCTACAAGTTAGGAAGAAAACCTCTTACCAATGACAGCAAGCAAGGAAAACAAAAATGCACCAATTTATTCAAAGGAGAAACAGAGTTCCATAACAGAGTTACTATTTACCAAGTGTCTAATAGAGACCTGAAGTACTTTCCTTTGCATTTAGATTAACCTACCTCCTAAGCAACTGTGCTACCACCACAGTCCCAGCTGAGCTACTGAAGTCAACGCCCTAACTCACAGTGACTTCAAACTAGAGCTCGAACCAGCCTCTGCAACCACCGAGAAAACCTCCAGAAACAGGAGTGCATTGTTCAAGCAGGAGGAAGAAGTTAACACGCAAGGCTACATTAAAACTAACAACAAAATACCAGTTAAAACTAACAACAAAATACAACAAAATGTGCAAAATACATTTAGTAACAAGCAAAATAAATAGCACCTTACTGATTGACTACCAAGGGCTTCAAAGCACTGAAGAGGTTTGTTTAGGTGGCAGACTTCAGATCAAAGCCTGGCTAGGTCTCGTAACTAAACTGGAAACACAATGCAGAAGTTGAATCCAGGACAGTATGAAATTCGAGGGCTTCCTTTCACTTATCCCTTCCAAGTGACACACGCTCCACAAACAGAAAGCATCTAGAGCATAATACGTGACTGTTGAACACTCACTACAAAATTACAGTGACACTTCAAAAGCAACAAAATGGTCCATCAGTTGTTGAGATGTCCACACTGTCCAAATATGAAGTCCTTGAAGAACCATTTGACCTGCGAGACCCTTATTTTCCTTCACAATTACATTCATTCATGGGTCCTTGATATGAGAATTACTGCAAATTTACATCAGTGCAACTAGAAAGTGAAAATCCCCTGAAGGACTTAAAACTACAGAATGAAATATCCTATCAATAACATTCTGACAGCATGAGATCATTGTTCAGTCTGACAGACTGGTGATGGTACTAAAAAGGACAAAAACCAAAATGCCTTAAATAACTGTGTCAAACTCATGTGAACTGTAGTAAAGTACTTTTTACTTATATATTTGGCTATACAAAGGTAAACAAACCCTATAACCTAACTTTCACATAAAATACCTTTGAGTCAAATTCTACTGTGTGGAATATGTGCATAAACCCATGGATCCCACAGCAACTGCAGAACCAAAGTCCCAGGCTATGTGAACCTAACCAAAACACCCAATTAAACCTTGTTCTTCCTCTGCATCAACTACCTCTCAAAATGAACACTCGTTATGAGATTCACTTCTGGAAAATTCCTGTGCTCTGAAAGCGTGATAAATGCATTTAGATTTTTTCCAATTTTTAAATTGGTTGTGCTCCCAGAGGTCCCACAGAGCTTTACAGCTGACTTCTAACTTTCTATTCTTCCCCATACAGAAACTTGTCTGCCAGTTTAAAACCTGAACTCTCCTTCTGCCAATTTCATGAGGCATTTTGCTGAAACCCTAAGCAAGAGGAGCAAGCATCCCAAAATTCACGCTCCAGATGCCCACTGCAGCTTCACACAACATGGGCAAGCAATGGACAGTCCTGTTTGCTTTTTTTAGATATCCAGAGGTGAGAAAAATCAACTTCAAAAGAAACTAAACAGAAAAATACCATATTTTATAACTGGGGCTTGGGGGTGACGTGTTTATGCTGTCTGTAAAATGAGCAGGTTTGAGACCATCTTTTTCTAATAAATAGTCATTAATCACTTGCAGTCACTTAGCACAGGAGGTCATGCAGTGGCAGCCTGGCTAGTGCAAATGTTTAATACTGAATTAGATTAGAAAGGCTCAGGGAAGTGTCATCATAGCTAGAGTGCTTCCTGATAATGGAAACTTTCCTTTGGTTTCAATGTTACCAGGGCCGGCCCCGGGCTTTTGGGAACAAGATGACATAATCTTGCCATGAAGTCGCAAACACAGCAAACTACAGAAAGCCAGACAGCCATGAGCTTATTACACCATTTTTTCACCGTACTGCTGTAAAATACTATCACCTATTTCAATCATATCTCTTGTTATTAGAAACACGAACACAGGGATGATGATCAGCCTGTAAGGCAGACCGTGCGGGAACCTCCAGCTCCCTCCTACGTGGAGCCCTGCAGCACACGGGCGCTGCCACGTATTGGCACATGACATGCCAGAAATACAGGCACAAACACCCTCATACGTGTGCACAGAGCTAAAAGAGCAGGATTCAGATGGTTTTGTGAGAGTATTTCATAATCCTCCTCCTGCCGCCCCCTACTCAGTTAGCAGCTCAGTCAGAGCCAATTACAGTTATAATTATCACCGTAATTATTATTTTATTAAGAACCAATGACTTATCAAAATATTGCGCTGAAGACTCACACATCTTTTCTTGTAAGACTGCCAAAAAGCTAGTTCATTGCTGAGGTACCACTCTATGTATGCTGCTAGCAGACATCACCTCCAAGTTTCTA
This sequence comes from Grus americana, assembly GCF_028858705.1. Lineage (NCBI taxonomy): Eukaryota > Metazoa > Chordata > Aves > Gruiformes > Gruidae > Grus > Grus americana. Next base: position 17,220,934 of record NC_072866.1, read on the forward strand.
TTTATGCATCTGAGTGACTAAACTCAATTCAAGTCAATGCCAAAATGTAAGCAATTTGAGGCACAGTAGCTGTGCAAAGTATTATTATTCTCCTGGTGTATACACACTAACAGCTTTGTTTACTACACTTACTCCTCTTCTGCTTGTTTGCTTGGGTTTTACATACTGTAGGCCAAGTTGCTGAACTTAGATGCCTTAAGGTAGCCACCTGAATCCATATTTACATATTCAAACATCTGTGTCAGGCATCCATAAAAAGTTTTAAGTGCGTAAGCAAGCCTGTAGGCATCTAAGTTAATACAAGTAGGTGCCTAGATTTATCTCCAGCTACCCAAATGTGGACCTCTGCAGGCAACAAGTTGCTATTTTTTGTGAGAGTATTTTTTTCTAACGGGTAACATTAGCTTGATAAACAGATTATTTTTTCTTCGCATTCTTGTTCAAGATGACCCCAGTCCAGATCTCCGGTAACACTCCATTTCTACACAAAAGTCCAATTTAAATTTTCATAATCAGCAGATGGCCGTTTACAGCTCCAGGTACGCGTCCAGATTGAGGAAAACGTTCCTCAGTTAAAAAGATAACTAATGACTCTGGCAGCTGTGGGGGCTCTTCATCAAGGGTGGCCAGTTGTCAACCCAGCAAGTTTACAGATAGAACAAGTGACACAAGAACTCTACTTGCCTCTGTGACATGCAGTTGCAAGTTTCTGAAGAACCAAAAATTTACCATGGAAATGACATTTTTCAGGTTTGTCTGTTCATCTCCCAAGTAAGGGTCAACAGGCTGGATATAATTTCAGGGAACTCGCTTCACTTTAGTCAATACAGCCACGACCTCCATTGCTTTTTCTTTCAAAGACGACGTTTTAACTGAACCATGTGTCTTCCTGAATCAAAGAGTGCAATTATAAAGAACAAAGCTAACTGCAAACAGGCTGATTTTTAAGAACAAAACCAGAGAGATCTCAGAAATTCAGAGAGCATGAAATCCAAAACTCACCATTCAGAAAAGTCAGCAAATAGCATCAATTCTAAAAAAAATACTCAGACTTCACCAATATAACTGAACCAAAAAGTACATCTGAAGGGCAAGCAAAGGCTGCAGTATGAAGTATAAATGAGTGCCCATGACTCATTTGACCAAATCTAAGTTAAACTGAAGTTTGCAGTGTCATTCAGCTTTGCAGAATTCTTTTAAATAAGCATCCCACTTACTCTCTAATAATATAACAGAACAGCAATAGAGCAGTAGCTTGAAAACAAAATACGTGGGAAGCATTCATGATCTGACCTCAGTCAGCCACACACACTAGTGTGAAATCTCTTTTAGCTAACTTTTTTTACTGAACTGATATTCACTTATTGTGAAGTTTAATTTCATTACCACAAAAAAAGAAGCCAATTATAGACATGCTATAAATAGTTCATCCCTTGGAGGAATCCTCTAATCATCTCTAAAAATAAGAAGTCTCATGATTTAAGCGTCCTGCACTGACCCTTTTGGTACTTCACAATAAAAGGTTACACCATATAGAAGTTTAGGCAACATTACATGTTACTCAATTTTTATGTCCACATAATTAGAAAGCCTGGTCTCTTCACTTCTAGCTCAAACTCAGTCAAGTATTCAGTCCTGTATCTGATGTAAAGCTTGGGAGTAACTCCATAGGAGGCACAGGGACTATTTTCTGCTTCCAAGTGAAGCCTGGAAAGCTCCTTCACCTGCCTGAAAACAGCCGGACAGCCAATTTGTAATACTAGCCTCTTGCTGACTTCTTTCTTGATCCATCCACGTTATTTATGCCACCCTTAGGCTGTATAGTGCCAATCACGGAGAAATTCTGATGGGTGAGTGGAAATTGCAGAAGAAGAGTTTGTGGAAGTCCTGTGCTGAACAGGTCCCTGACGGTAATACTGCAAAAGTTACACTCATGACTCGTTAAGTGCTAGCAGCTATACTTGCTATTCAGCCTATAAGCTCTTCAAGGCAGGGACCTTTCCTCACATGTGTCTGTAAAGCTTCTAGTGCCCAGATGGTGCCATACAAATGAATAATAATTATATTTCCATGTAGACCATTATTGTGCATAATGTAAATTACTTTCACTGATCCAAGAGGAAATCATTTTCTCATTTTGAAATGAAAAGAGAGAGTAAAAATAATGATTACTTGTTTGACGCTATTATTATAACAATAATTACATTTGTGGGTCCAGAATCCTCAGCTGGTCTGTACTGACTTTAATGGAGCTATGCCAACGCACGGCAGCTGACAAGCTGGTCCCAGTCTTTGCTGAAGATCTCGTACTATTTCACAAGGACCAATTACTTCAAACCCACACCACTTCCGTGGAAGATGGGAAGTTAAAATTAAGCACACTTTGCAGACTGGGGAAGAGAAACGCCAGACCTGGCGTGTGAAGGAATGGATTCCTACAGTGGCATGGCAGGTATCTGAGCATCACTGCCATGGGCCCCCCTCTTTCGCCGGTGCAGAGGAACAGGCTTTTGCAGAGATTCAGACCTCAAGCGAGCTGAATTGCCTTCTGGAGGCACTCATCTCTTTCCATTCATTAGAAGGCCTTAGACTGCCTGAATTTAGCATCCCAGTGTCTGTGAGATTCAGCCTGGCCTTAAGTGCTCACAAGGGGACAGCTGTAATCACCAGCACCAAACGTGAAGGGGCAAATAAAGTTGGAACCTGACGGGGCTCAGCTCCTCTGGAGGAAAAAAAAAACACAACACAATTATCAGACCAAAGAGGATTAAGCCTGGACAGCCAATAACTGAAAACCCCAAAATTACACGTTGCTTTTAGCTATGTGGCTCTAAACATTTTACTACAGATGTCAAGAAGTTACTGATGGGAGAAGGCAACCAGGACTCTGACTTTCCCTGCTCCCACAGAGCACTCTCCTGTTCAACACATGCTCTGCAGCACAGCACCATTGCTTAGAAAAAATTAAGAGGGACTGAGGCTCCCAAGTCTAAAAATCAGACTTGAACACTTGAAAGTGCTACTCCTCAAGCTGCACTAATACAAGAAGTTACACACGCCAGCACTCGTGCACCCTGCGAATATCCATGCAGGGATGCTCCTCCATCTGCCCAGACACACCACTGGCCTAAATTAGAAGAAAAAATACAGGACATTGTATCCCATTTAGAGTCACTGGAAAAGCTCCAGTGAAGTGCCAGACCTAATTTTAATACTGTGAAGAAAAATCAGGAAATATTTGATTAAAATTAATCCTTGAGGTTATATAATTTGACTGTTCCTACAAATTAAGTTCACTTCATGCTTTGATTGTACTCCTGTCCCTTCATCAAGCACTAATAAGATGCTGTATCACATATTATGGACTTTCAATACTGAAGGGGAAAAAATATTTTGAAAAATATTTCTCAATACAGCTGAGACATGTGGCAGGTAATGAGGGCCTTTTACACCAAAAAGTATCCGTTTTGCAATAGCTGACAAGTAGTAAATGGGATTTGTATGTCTCCTGTACAACAGCTGGTCTTCTTTTGCTAAAAAATGAAAACGCTTCTATTTCAAAGGGAACATCTGCAAAATCCCATCATACATTAAAGAATAAAAAACCAACACAACAAAAATACATCAGTGGCCTGAAAAAGACTTCCGATGGCATAGCCAATTAACACAGATTCATTTCATATAATACCTTCCCACATCCCCACAGAAAAGATGCTTAACGAGGTAACTGCTGCAGGAGTCCATCAATCTAATCTGGTTCTAATACTGTTCTTAAATAATGCATACATTAGTTCTCTGTTACTGAAAAGATTTGTTTGTTTTATTAACACGTGCCTTGTTAAGTGCTAAGACTTGGTAAAAATCGTTATGCAGCTTCTAGCTGCAGCTGTATTGTCTCCCCCTTTCCCATTACGAAATGATTTGTTGTCTCCATTCTCCTTTGCAATTGTTATTAAAGCTGTACTGCAGTGTGATTAAGCTCCTGTTAACACGCAAAACTGTACTTAACGGTCAAGTCAGTACTATGGACCCATTCTCTAAGAAATATATCATTTTTGGTCACATAATACCTTGATGCCGTTAATTTTATTCACGGCCTAAGGTACCGTAACCAAGCTGTTTCACTGAGACCGGCAGGTGTACTGAAACAAGCAAGGACCCAGTTTCCAGAGCTTGATTCGCACTGAAGTTCACCATGAAAATCATTAGCTCACATTAAGCTCCCTTGCACCTTTCAGGTCTGGAAATTTTTCTAAAAACCTTTTTTCTCCCCTCATTTCTTGTATTCAGAGCTGAAACTACTGAGGCCACATGTCTACATCAACAAACTACTTAGAGGGGAAGATGTTTAAATAAGTACCACCTGGTTGGGTCATAATACATGGAACCTATGCATTCACTGATTTAAGCAATAAATAGGATAAATTAGGGGTGAATTTTTTTTCTTTCTTGAAATCTCTCTTGTTTTCTGGAGCTTAACAAATTGTTTTATGCTTAAGAGCAACTTTGTAGCGTGAACTCCCAGCAGCGAGTCTTCCAGCAGTAGCCCAGTTCCTGGCCAAGGCAGGAGCTCTCTCCTCCTATGCCCACCTTGCTACCACCCCGGTGCAAAGCTACGCTTTAATGCGGGTGCTATACCGAAACCTGTGCGCCATGCAGAATCACCCTTGTTATGTGCCTCCCACGCAGATAACGCACTGATGCTCAGCAGAGGGTAGGTCCATGCCATGTGTTTGTTTCTGGCAAAACAGTGGTGGGAATCCACCTGCAGAATCTAAACACTACAGGGGCAAATACTCCTCAAAGGAAAACTCTCTTGTTTCCAAACCTGAAAAAACACCAAGCTTCTGCTTGATACGCAAGGTGAATTCTGCACTCTTCTTTCTTCGGGGAAGCATTTGGAAAAGGTGGGGGGAAAATATTTGATGGATGGACAGACTTTAGAGAAAGTGGAGTAAAGTTTCCCGGATTTTCTTTCCTGTACAATTCCCCTAGTTTTCTCCAGCGTCACAGAGTTGCTGCTACTCTGCATTTGGTTACAACAAATGATCACAGCTTTTTTAACTGTTAGCGTTGAGCAGAGTAGCAGCTGGATGCCTTTCCTAGTTTCAGTAACCAACAGGTATTACAGAGTTTAGGCACACATGTTAATAACTTCTTGCATCCTTAACCTGGTGGAGCTCAGCATGCATCACTTAAGTGAGCCAGGAGGAACAAACAAGAGGAAATATAGCCTGCTTGAGCACATTGAGCTGACGAGCCCATGGAGGAGCAGTGGACCGAGCCTCACTCTCCATGTTCCCAGGGGAAGAAGAAATACCACATTTCCCACTGCAGAAATGAAAACAAGGAGAGACACTAGGACTGTCCCCCCTAGCTTAACTTTTGCTTGGAGTTAAACCAGATAATCCTCACTGTCCCCAAACACACAACGCTTTCTTTTCATGTTACGGTTCTGAACATTTCAAGCTATCGATAGTTCTGTTTGGTTCCTTTGACAGCTTGATGCTGAAAGAAACACGCCCTTTCTTTAAAATGAATACACAAAATTTCAGACTAAAGAAATGCTTTGATCCCACACCAGCAGGCAAAAGCTATATTTCACTCAGCTGACACAGTAACAATGCACTGGCATTTTTGCTTTATGGCAAAACAGTGGTAATGAAAATCCAACAGTGCCACAGGGCATGAAAGAGCATTACGTACCCACGGCCGTTGCCTTCAACGCCTCATTCCAAGGCAGAGGCCACAGGTGGGTAACGTGAGCACATCACTGCAACGCACAACTGCCTCTCAGTGCAACGCTGGGCGTGAGCTAAGACCACAGCAGATGCTCTGCTGTCACATCCCTCTCGTCACCAGCAGCCCTGAAGCGGGGATTTGCATTCCTTCTTCTTCCCTTTGGGCTCCCAACACAAAACATCCACCAACAAGCCCCTTCCACCATCGCTAGCAGGCTGCATTTAAAAAGCCTGAGACTAAGCAGCATGCTTATGGTATTTTTGCAAAAAGCTGTTGCATACTTTTCAAACAAACACCCTTACATAAAAATCAACCCATTCTCAAAAGGTAGCTTAATTCTTGCTTGCTCTGATGCTTGAGTTTTGCTGAATGAATAAAGATTGTGCAAAGGGTGCCAAACAGCTGCAAACATCGTACATGGTTGCAAGCACCCACTGAAGTCTCTACTACTGATACAATTCATACTTCTTTAAAGATATCTATAATCTGGTTTAATTAAGTATGGAACAACTGCAGGAAACTGCCTATGAGTAATGAAAGCTCCAGATGTAGCTGGCCAGAGGATCTAGCCCAGTAAATGTTTTCAGTTGCAAAATAGCTCAAAATTGTTTCTTCCTGCCAAGTTGGCAATTCATATTCAATTATGCACAGGTACAGTGGCAACATTTTTTACTACAGTATGATGTTATTTCATTTTCCAAATGAAATTGCTTATTACACATATCTGACAACATTTAATAAAAGTCTAAATACCTCTTAAACACCTGTTTCAAAGGATTGTGTTTCTTTTCCCACAGACATAAATTACCAAGTCCTCATACTACTTATGTCCAGCTCAGTAAAGTAAAATATGTACTACCGTTTTAGTCTGGTACATAGGTCAAAGACAAAGAAAAAACCAAGATAAATAATACCGCTGTAACTTCATATGGCAACTTTCAGACAGAGGTTTGAGAAGTGCTATCTTCTGCAAAGTGTCCAAAATCTGGTTTGCGTCACTTTATTTAGCATAAATGCTCTTGTAAAGGCAGTTATCAGGACATTTGTGTGTTAAAGGCTCTCTTCAGAGCACAAAAAAGGTCATCGGGCACTACATCACAAACATCTAGCAGCCTTTCAGGAACATACTCCCCAAAGATGTATTAAACACACCACTCCATTAACAGACCAAAGACACATTAAAATTAATATTCTTTTTTGGTTAAAATGCAAGACTGAGGAATCTTTGAAAAATCCTTGCAGGGTCTCTCAGGCGCGCTTAACCCAAAGCCAGTTGGATATAACGGCACTACTGTATTCACACCAGCCAGCTTCTCCAACTGTTGCAAAACAATTTGACATACACAAATTAAGGGAAACTTGGATTGAGGAGGATAATAACTTTGCTCAGGCATTACATAAATTGTATTATAATGCAGAAACAAAGCAACATAAAAAAAAAATCTTCTTACACATCGATTCTATATCATGTAATTGCATTAAACAGAGATTTTCCTCATGAATTGAGTCTGAAATCAAAACTGGGCCTGCCTCTGAGACAGGCAACATCGGTAGGGTTAGATAAATCAACATTTGCATGCCAGGAGTGCCTGAGAACTTCACCTACCAATTCAAGCAAGCTGTGAGACTGTTAAGGCAGAAAACTGCACAAATCCAATTTCCCTATTGCTTTTCCACCAAGCACACATTTTAATCAATAGACTAAGTGTGGGGTTTTGTAGTCTGACAAAATAATGTTAAGGATGGCGGCCACTTCCCAGCGTGTAGGTTAAGCAAAGCCACAAGTATCATAAAGTCATCTTGAGGAAGTATTGCCAAATCACTTCTTGACAAAGCACATTGTCAAGCACGCTGTCACTTGTCTTGAGTGTTGCGGGGGTTTTTAATACCAATGTCAGACATTGTGGGACAGCCCAGCGTGATCCACGCTAGTCAACAAGGGGAAAGTGAGTACACTCAGTACACGTTTTAAAACGTGTTTTCTATTCGGAACCCCAGTGCTCCATCTTTAGGTCTTTGATCAAATCTGTAAGCACAAAGGAGTGATTCATAACTGCCAGCATCAAAACAATCATATTCTACGTCCGTGTATCGCCAGCATGGAAACAATTAGTTCTCTGCCCCAAACACAGCATTTGTTCCAACACACCAGGCGCAAACTGGACACCATGCCAGGACGTTTGTAGGACAACTGCTAATGGTACTTATTCTGATGCTGCCCTGGAGCCCAAAAAGAGGATTATTTCTTAGAAAGCCTGTGGAGCATGGCTGGAGGCCCAGGTGCAGCCTGCCCCCTCCTGGCCCCCCACCTGCCCAGGTACCAGCACCCCCCAGCCTTCGATAACCCACACTGGAGACCAAGAAGGAAAAAGGCTGGAGAAGAATGAAAGACAAAAGAAGAAAAGACTAGACAGATAGGAAAAGAAGCAGAGGGCAGAGTACTAGAGGAAAAATAGTGGAGCCCGAACAGTTACATTTATGAACACAGCAAGCACCAAGACAAGATCACATGACAGACAAAAACTGAACTCAGTAAGCAAGAATGTTAATTTTCACATCTAGAAAGCCCAGCAGAATCTGCACACACTGGATGGGTATGTACTACCTTTCAGAAAGTTGTCCCAAATGTTAGTGACAGAGCACTCGTGTGCTCAGGGCACGGTTCTCTCTGCAGCCTTTCTGTGGTTGAAACACCCACAGTCATTTATGAGGATAAGTCATCTCTGAGCCCCAAGCTCTTGCTTTCTCTCTCAAGAGATAAACAGAAATACAGAAACAGACAAAAATATGCACGCATACTTTAAGAGGCAACACTTACTCAACATAAGCCTACTGCTAAAAGAATTAAATGAAAACCAAAGGAAGCTTCTCTCGAGCTGAAGAATACTACATACTGGTGGTACACACTAACGCGTATCTCTGAGGTTTGCATTAACTGACCAAGAACACTGTTAATTTGCTTTTTCACGTGCCTGTTCGAAAATTCAGAAATGCAACTGGCAGTATTTGCAATCCCTTGTGGTTCCAGGCCCAAGTCATTTGAATGAAAACTTGAGAGTTTGCAAAATAAAACGGTAAAAGATAGGGCGAGAGGGCACAGTTTCGGTATCCTTGAGTTTTTAGTGGTTAATAAAATGATCGCATTAGATTTCATTGCCTGTCACCTACTGGGCCTGATAGAGCTGTGCAATAAAGACTAGCGCCTGCACCGTTTTCAGGTGGAAAAAATAAAGTAGCACTGAAATAAACCCTCAGGAACGTATCGGGCAGGCGGCCCTCCAGCGAAGTTCGGGGATGCTGAACCGCCCGCTGCGGAGGCTGGCAGTGCCGGAGGGGCACCGGGGAGAGGGGAGGAGAGGAGAGGATCCTACCGATGCGTTTTCTGGCGTTGCACCGCGGCCCCCGGGCGCTCCCGCCGCCGCTGGCCGTGCCGGCAGCCGGGACCCCGGCCGCGGGTGGGAGCCCACGCGGCGGGACCGGACCCGCACCGCGGCACCTGCGCGGCGGCGGGAGGCGCCCACGCGGGGTGGGGGGACACGAGCCGCGGGCGACCGCGGCGCCTCACTCGCCCCAACTTCCCCGCGGCTGCCGGGCGACCCCCTCCGCACAAGCGCGGAGCAACGCCGTGAGACAGGGGCGCACCCGCTCCCCCCCCCCCCCGCCGCCCACCGCCCGCGCCTACCATCGCCTTGCCGTGCGGGGCGGCGGGTCCGCGGCGCTGCGGGTGCCCCCGCTGGTCTCCGCCGCGGTCTCGCTTCTCGCGGCCGGCGGTGCCGCCGCGCTGCTCCTCGCCGGCGTCGAGGGAGCTGAAATTCCAGACGAGGAGGGTCTGCAGGAGCAGCACGGTGAGCGCCGCCACCAGCGCCGAGCGGGAGCGCCGCGCCAGCCGCCGGGCGCACGGAGCGGCCACCATCTTCGCTGCTGCCGCCGCCGCTGCCGCGCTCCCGAGAGCCGCCGCATCCGCCGCGGCACGGAGTTTTCAGCCGGGCAGAGCCAGACGTCAGCAGGAGGAGGGCGGAGGTGGGGAAAGAGGGAGGGAGGGAGGGAGGAGGAGGAGGAGGAGGAGGAGGTGTGCGCGGCGTGCGGGGATGGGGGAAGCCGGCGGGGAGCCCTGGCAGCGCGGCAGCCCGCGGCCGGGCCAGCCCGGGGCGAGGGGTGGGGTTGGCGGAGGAAGAGGAAGGAGGAGGAGGAGGAGGGTGGGCTGGAGACGGAGGAGGAGCGGCAGCGGGGGCTGCTACCGCCGGCGGGCAGGCGAGTGGGTGGGTGAGCCCCGGCCCTGCGTGAGGGGAAGGGGCCGGGCTGGGGCGGCTCCGCGCCTCACGGCGGGCGGGAGAGGGGAGGGGGCCAGCGAGCAGACGCCGCGACCGGGGCGGGAAACGACTGCCATCTTCTGAGGGAAAGCTGCCGCCGCCGGTGGGCGGCAACCGGGCGCGAGGCGACGGGCGCGAGGCGGCACCTGGCGGGAACCCGCCAGGTGCCGCCTCGCGCCCGTCGCCTCGCGCCCGGTTGCCGCCTTTCCTCGCTCCCGCCCGGCAGAGGGTTCCCCTGTGAGGGCCGGAACTCGGCCTCTGTTCTAGTAGTAGTAGTAGTATTTTAAAAATTTAAAAAAAAAAAAAAAAATCGCGCCGCACTGACCTACAGCCCTTTCAGATGAGGAGTTTTCGTTTCGGCTGGGTGCATTAAAAATGGCCGCAGCAAAAAGGCAGCGCGGCTTGCGCTCCTTAATGAAAGATTCTGTCGATAAATCGACTAACTTCCGCAGCTTATCAGCGACTCCGTGTATACTCGTTAATTTCCCTGCCGTGTAGCTGTTGACCGGATGACTTTTGAAAGGCTGTTACTCCAGCTCCGCTCAAAGTAGACGCGAGTGCGGCGTTCTTCGGTCTGTGGGGCCTTCGGTGCGCGTAGGCCTGCCAAGGGCCGAGAGGTTGCGCTGCTTGCAGCATGGGTACGCCTTTAAAGACACTGTCTTTCCCCCCATCTGGGAAACAACCATCCCATACGTGCAAACCGATTCACAGGCAAAAATGGTCCAAATCCCAAGACTGATTTTTTTTTTTTTTTTTTTTGAAGCAAAAGGGTCGCTAGCAGCGTTTGGCCTCAGTGGAGTGAGAATGAGAGCGAGGTGCAACGCCTCCGCAGCCCTGCGAGGTTTGCAAGTACCAGGCATGGGCGCGAGGTGACTAATTAAATGCCCAGTGTCTAAAAAAGTGTACGTAATGGATGGCTTCAGTTGCCTTTTTCTCCCATGCTGGTATTGGCTTTCTAATCTGAAAGATCTCATTATCTGATGATAGTAGTGAAGTCAGGAGGGTTTTTTAATCCGCCTGCACAGTGCCTCTTTTTGTAAACCTAATTCCACTTTACAAACCAAATCCAAAGGTGAAAAATAGTATCTTCTGATAAGGACAGTTGCTTTTTATAAATGACAGCCAAGTAGGATTTGCACAGACCAGCAGGATTTTGTTTGCATTGGAAGTGCTTTAGTTTCTGATCTGCAGAACAATGAAACAAGTAGTAAGATTCAGAGGCATCCTTTATTAAGGGAATATTCCTCACGATCCAGTGAGGCTACAAATAAAATGTCACAGGATGTATCTTTTGTTGCAGTGTTACAGAAGCAGATGAAGTACACAGCAGGTTAGTAGTAAGAAGCATTGTGCAAGTATTCAGCTTTACAGAGGTGTGTGTGATTTGACAAGTAGGCCTTCTAATATTACAATTAATTTTTAATAATAAGCTCATGATCTGATAGAGGAATCAGGTTTAGGAATAAATAATTTGTTGTTGTTCCTAACACATGAATTTTGAGTCTCCAATGGGAAATTGTATCCTCAAGAAAAACAAGCAAGGTGTTGTTCCACACATGGCGGTTCCTGGGCTCTTTGGTCCTGTTCTGTCCTCTGATGCTGTTAGATAACTCACTTCATAGCAACTCTATCCTGGTGTAGGACCATTGACTCAATGCTGTTACTCCTCACGTAGAGAGTAGTGAGATCTGAACCAGGCCCAAATATACACATGCAGTTTCAAACAGGGTCGCAGCCAGAGTACCACTGATTTCAAGGTGTCTCTACACGGAGTGCTCAAAATACACCATTAGTAACTTCCAGGAAAGCCAGCACGGAAAGGCTTCTTTCTGTGTGAAGGCTTAGCACCGCCTGTCTGACCTTCAGTTCGTGCAACGGCACAGCGTCCGTTTTTGCCATCTGTGGTGATGGCGAACTGCTCTTTATGGGCAGAGAGCCCGTGATAACAAATTTTGACAGTGCCAGGCTTCTGCACCAGTTGCGCATGCATCGAATTTGCTGGTCACACAGTACAGCAAAGTGAGCTGTTTGAACAAAAAACCAAAAGAGATTCAAAGTATTCTTGAACATTCTGACAGAGTCTGCACAGCTCAGGAAATTGATGGATAATTTTTATTCCAAACCATCACATAATTGGGCATTATAAATACACTCAAGCAAATCTGCTGACAAATACTAGATAAAAGTGTCTTCCACGTGGGATTAAGTGTCTGCCTTTTCAGAAGGAAGTTGTGGTTTTAGCACATGGTTGCCCCATGCAGCCTTCCCTTGGGCTTTTAGAGGGCAGGAGGTGCCCAAGGAGACAGAAAAAACAGACTGTGAATAGGCCAAACAAATCCCTCAGAGCTCTGAAGAGCGACAGACCTCGGGGCCCGAGTCTGATCCTGCGTACCTCATTGTGAAGTGGCAGACACATTCGAACTGAAGCCCTACAACAGCTAAAAGCATCGTTTAAGCCAGGCAGTGTTTTAGCACAGCACAACACTGCTCTCTATAAGAGGAGCACAGCAGTAATTATAACCAAATTGTGATCCATGTTCCTTAAAAATTTTATGACTTATTGGAAAATGTCCTCCAGATTTTCAGGGGCAATTTTTATACCAGAAAATGTCTGTGAATTTTCCTAATCTCTGCATATAATTACTGTGACTGATAAGGCAGTGAGGAACAGCAGTGCATGCTCATTCTCACGTGTGTCCTGCTGAAAGCATGTCTGGAGAGAAGATTTGTATCCAACCACAATAATTTATAGGCCATAAAGATCTGAGTCTTCAGTGTAAAGTCAGCCCTGCGTATGGGTGGGAGTCTCAACATGAGACACTTCTGCAGTGAGTGAAAAAGGGGAGTGGGGAGAGGAGCAGGCTTCCTCTCTGACAACATCATCCTTTCCCTGTATTCACAGAGATTATGTAAAATCTGGAAAGAAGAGTGCAGTAGGTATGGCATTCATTTTTAAAACCGTGCTGTGACCAATGACCACTAACTGCTCAAAACATCCTTCTTCTGTTGATAAGAAAACAGCCAAATGGAAATAAGAAGGATGATAATTTAACTAATTATCTTCCCCTGTGCTAATTCAAACTAGAAAGTAAAAAGGGCAAGGCTGAGCTTCTTGAGAATTTGAAGATGGAAAAAAAAAATCACTAAAACTGAAAAACTGAACTGTACAAACCCTAAGAACACAATAAAATCAGAAATTACATAGCAGTTGAAACCATAAAATGGACTTTTCTACATTCATGAATAATGGCAGCTCAAGTGAGCTATGTTGCATCAGAAAATATTTAATCTGGCTACATGGAGGACATTTCAGAGAGCTGCCACTCTGAAAATTCCTGATGTTGCCCCTGTTATGTGAGACTATTAGTATCTAGCACAAAGTATATACGAGAAAAACCAGATTTGATTCTTAGTAGGCAAGTATTATCATGGTTGCACTTAATGGTCAAAGAGATGATGTTTTAAGCAAGGGTAACTAATGTGACTTGGCTAATTTGCTCTGAAATCCTAACAGATAATTGGCTTAAGTTTTTTTACCTCTGCAGAGGTATCTGTAAATTCAGCCTGGGTGCGTTTGAGAGGAGGTGGGTATCGATCTTGGCTACTTAGAATGATGTAAAAAAAGAACCATACTCTGTTCCAGTAAAATTTTTACTCTGATCTACTTTGCTAGATTTACCTATCCTGTTATAAAAATACATTTCCTCCTCCTTGCAGTGTAGATACAGGTTAAATTTGAATCAAGTAACCAGACTTTGTACAAAGAAGTAAGTGAAGTTTAGAGCAATGTTAATAAGCAATATCCTTCCCTCTACTTTGAAGAGCTGACGGTCCATCTGGTGAACAAACACTACAGGCTTATCTGAACTCCAACTCACAGGCTGACTCACAGGCGGTTTAGAAGCACATTCTGTAATCAGTGAAAGACTGAGTTATTTCAGAGCAAAGATTTGCATTTTTCTTAAAAACAGTCGTGTCCCTCTCACATCAAAATTTAGATTTCAGATATATGTTATCAGGGTGAAGGGGAAAAAGGCGTAACTGGGAATGAACTGATTTGTCTAAGAATAGGTGTCTCTAATATACTCAGTCTTGAAATCTGTGAAGAATCCAGAACAATTAGTAAATTTGTGTATATTCCCATGATTTCAAAAAATCACAGCACCTAAGGAATGCACCTTAGGAATAGAAAAGATTGAAAATAGGCCACAAGCATGAGCACTGCTTTATGAGTAATCTGCAGTAGAGGTAGAGGTATCTTCCTGAAGTTTCAGCTTCTCCCCTAAAGTGGCAACTTCTTTTTTTTTTCTTCCTTCTATCACTAGCCTGAACAGCACACCATTCCTAATCATTTTAGTGCAACGTTGCGCATATGGAGGACATACACCTTTTCCCCGGGGAGGCTGGCAGTCTTCCTGGTCTACGCATCAAATCTGAAAGAGCAAAACAGGGCAGGGAATTGTTCTTTGAGAGGCTGATAAAAATGTCACCATCTCAGACTATGGTTCAGTGTCTGCTCTGCAACAATTTCCCAACTCATTGCTTTTTGTTTTTACACACTGGCATATTGCTACACTTTAAAGGTAGGGGAAATGTATCTTGATTTTTTGGAACCACAGCACCATCGTTAACTGACTCTGTGTTCTCCAACTCAGTCATTTTATGGTTTACAAGTACATTCTTCACCACTCAGGTATACCATACCAAGAATTTTCACTATTCCATCGCTTCTTTTCATAAACAAACAGCACCCCAAGATTCCTTGTGACATACTCATTTTACATCTAGCTACTCTCCAAGCGAGTTATAAAAGCCAGGCTCTCTCTAAGCATGCATTGGCAGAACTAAAGGCAATGGAGATGTGACCATTGTGTGCAAGAAATGCCTTTAGTCGGTTTTGTAAAACTTGAGATTCCAGCAAGCCATTCTTAATCCACCCTTCTTCCGTTTTACCACTGAATAGTTTGCAAATGCAAACTCTGGTGTCAATGTATGTGCAAAAGCCAAATTTTTAACAGCAACATTTCATTCTGGTAACGGTATGTATAAATTAGCAACATAAATAATCCTTATTTTTCACTTCTGGGTCAGTATAGTCAAAGACAATAAAAGCAGGTACTTTTCTATGTTCGATTTATATAAAATATGTAACACATATGTGGAATATATACTACTTCTTCCTTCTGAGAGATAAATTTAGTTCAGGACCTTGGCATATGCTCCACTTCAGGAAGTGAAGGAGAATAGAAGAATTATTCCCTTCACCATCACATTAAAGCGCCCCTTTTTCGTTATAATCTCTTAGCATATATAACCTTTTACTACCAATGAGGGGAAATGTCATGTATATGTACTTTATATACAGCTCTTAGTGTTGCGACAGCTTTTTCTTTCAGCCAGTGGTCGAGGATAATCACGGAAGGATTACCCATCTGTTCTTGCCATGTGGCATTCTGTCTTCGGTAAGGAGATATTGCAGTTCACAGCTTCCTGCAGTTCTTTTTTCTGATGTTCTCTCATTAACTAAAAATTGTATTATTTTCCTTCTGAGTTACTAAGTTGGAAAGTCTGGAAGACTCATGAAGGTGACCTACTTTGGATTATCTAAGTTAGAACCAGCCACCAACTGTTGCAAATAGCACTTTGTTTAGATGCAGAAGGAACTGGTTTCTTTGGCTTGGGCTTTCATTCTGGGTTTTGCTTTTTTTTTAAATCTTCCCAATTGATGGAAAAAGACAAGTGGTAACCAAAACCAGAAAATGAAAGGGGGGGGGGGGGAAAGAGGCTTTTGCATGAAGAGTGGCACTGTAGATTGTGTTTATGTGATTAGCCAGTTTTTCAAAACACCAACAGAGAGTTTTTTAGATTACATTTATTACAATGACATACCAATGCAAAGTATATGTAGAGATTTCTTCCACTACTCACCTGCAACATTTTCCATGAGTCTAAACTTTCATTGAGGCATCCCTACCATTTGCTGCATGAACAATAATTAGAAAGGAAACAAGCTTTTTAAAGATTTCAATACTCTTTCATTTTGCCTAAGACTGAAAAATACAGTATTTTAAAGGCAAATGAAGTTTTATTCTGAAGCTTCTGATACAATAGAAGTTCATCTGTATGAAAGCTTGCTATAAAAATATCTCATGAAATAGTGTGGCTGTTCTTCATAAACAGGGCCATTTTGTGGTAATTGATTTAATACAACATTTTATGTCAGGGAACATTGTTTATGGTATTATGTCAAACCCAGTACTGGCAGCTTCAACAGATCGTTTGCCTGCCACTGATGCACTCGTGTCCCTTGACCGCACTGGGCAGTCCCACAGAAAACGGTGTGCGAGGTGGAGCTGGTA
This sequence comes from Grus americana, assembly GCF_028858705.1. Taxonomy (NCBI): domain Eukaryota; kingdom Metazoa; phylum Chordata; class Aves; order Gruiformes; family Gruidae; genus Grus; species Grus americana. The sequence goes on from NC_072866.1 coordinate 17,237,345, forward strand.
CTGTGTGCCCGGTGAAATTTTGCGGAACTTAACGTTTCTCGTGTAAATTCTCCAAGCCCTTGGACCAAGTTGCCCGGGGTGTGCGGGGGGGAAGTGTGAACGTGCTGTTTCCCCCCAGGAGAGAGGAACAGAACAGGTAGCCTGCATCTCCTGCTGCAGTTCCTAGCAGCCAAGTTAGCTAAGGAGTGTTTCAGCTTACCTTGGTCTGTCAACACCGCAGGCTTATCAAGGATGTTATAAACCAAAGACAGTTATACAAATTTAAACAAACAAGCTCGATAACTATCATTAATCTTGCTGTATTTAGAGAAGCATTAACGAAAGTGGGTGCTAAAACCTGCTTGGCTATAATTTGGATGCTACAAAAAAAAGGAAGTATTCAGACAAGATGTTTGATGTGCCTTAAAATAAATAGTTTTTGGAGGAGTAAGGTATTAGTCCATGTATAGCAAAGATGACTGCATCATATACTGTATGATTTCTCATTTTAATACCTTTTGAATTCATAGAACTGGTAACAAATTGTAAACACTTGTTATTGAATCAGGGAAAATGTTAGTAAAGGTGATACCTCCTTTACAGTCTTTGAGAATTACTCTCATTTTTAACAGTTCATGCACTGACTTTTATCTGTGCCCCAGATCTTCCATCACAATGAAAAAACCTCCAAAAATAGGACCAAAAGATGCAAGATTCATTGAGAATCTAGCAAACATACCCCTCTAGGGAACCAGTTCCCATCTTTGCAAAGACAAGAAGGCAGGTTCTTGAAGTCCTACAGAGACTGAGGAGCCGGAGGAAAATCCTCGTGAGCTAGCTAGCTAACAGCAGTTTTGCAGTAACAGACAGTAGACGTATATTGAAATGATCTTCTACATCTGTATGGTTTCTGCCTCATAATGATTTCTGTTTTGATGAACTTAAGGACTGAGAGGAAAAAGAGCTGGTAAACCAACCTGTCCACATCAGGAGCATCATACAAAACATACCAGCTGCCTGCGATTTCCAGAGCTACGCTGCTGACCGTGCCTAAGCAGTGGCTACTGAGTAGTGACCACTTGCACACACATGTAATCTGTGGTTTGTTCGCTGGCTTGCATGCCTGCAGCTGCACAAATTAGGTATGTATGGAGACGGCCAAGTTACGCCACAGTACAACACATACTGTTGTAACCACCTTTAAGGAAAAGGTGTGGTTTGGTGCCCATCATCATGCCTCCATCAGTTTTGAAAACTGATACTTATCTCACGTAAGAGCACTGTAGATGTGCTGACTCTTCAGCAAGGGCCACTGGAGGAAGTGCCTTGCTTGCTCTCTGAGGTCTCACCACGGGACATTATACACGAGGTACTAATCCTGCTGCTTCTCCTCCCTTCAGGTCTGCCTGGTCAGACAGAGATACTTACATGACTGCAGTTCTGCTTTTTGGATAGTACAGGTTCTTGCCATGACAACTCAGTGCTGAAATTACTGGTTCCTTCCACACATTAAGTTGTGGGTATGGCATATATCTGACATCTTGTTTGCCTGGAGAACATTCTGCTCTGAAAGGCCAAGACGTGTCTGCCACGAAGGGTAACTATTCTGGCAGTGACGAGACATGCCGGGGACATCCATTTTTCGTGTGAGAACTCAAATAATGCACTCCCCCTAACCCACCATAGGTGCATAATGCATGTGCTACATTGCGGAATTACTCAAATATCTAAATGTTTATATGCACAAAATTCAGGCATGTACATGTATCGGCATTTTTGAATAGACAAATAGATGCCATGGGTAAAACACCTTAGCTCACAGAATACAGATTAGGGGTTGGAACTTAAATTACAATAGTTTGCCCCAGGAGTGACATTAATAAGTGTCACCTCTCTTGTAAAGGCAGAGAAGATTTAGAAAAGAAACTAAATATTATTCAGTGAAAGGGAAAACAACTAAGTAGATCCTACAGAGATTACACTGTGCTCATAAAACAATTCAAATATACTCCTGTTATCTCTGACACTAAATTACAGTATAAAATAAATTCTTCAGGAAGTTCATAGAGCAAGTTATTTGTATATAATGTGCAAGCCACCTTTAAGATCAAACAAAATGTTATGATGAATTTTAATTCTGATTAACTCTGAGCCATGTAGTAAATTTTGACAACACAAAAGCGATCCAATTCAATACAATCTACATTCTCAGCAAAGTGACTCTCACAATATATGTCCCTCTGTTGCCTTAGAATGGCTTCTAATATGTAGTTGCAATTTCATGTAATGGTGGGACACACCTTCCTTGATGATTAGTGAAAGCAAAGTTTTGCATTAAGTTTTTCTTTTCCTGAAGAACTATTACAATAAAATATGTCAGATCTCTTATGACCTAAATAAGCACCTGGAAATTCCTGTAAATTCAAAGAATTAGGTCTCAACCCAGAAAAGCACTTAATGAAACGTATGATCTCATTGAATATGGTGGCATATGCAAGGGCTTCAAATAAAGCATGTACTTACTATGAGCTTTGCTGAGTTGAGGCCTTACGGAATGATGCTATGCAAATCAGTTTAAAAATATTCAGGAACTAAACATGGCTTGAAATTGAATGTAACCACTGATTAACAGTGATTTCTTAGGCTCTTTTTTTTAATGTATTTGTAAAATAATCATACCTTTTCTTTAAGTTGTACTTCTCCTACCTGCATATTCAGAAACATGTTTCTGGTTTCTGTTCACTAGTAGGTGTGAGGGGTTTTTTCCTGAAAATTCATATGCAACACGTTACTGTCTCTGGATGAGCTTTGCCTGTGGCTGAACTTGGAAACAAACTGCCCAGCCCAACAAAAGCTTATCCGATTTATCTGAGGAGAGATGCATTTCTCCTCCACTGCAGACCTACCAAAGACGACCTCGCAGGAGCACAATAGGGAGGGGGAGTCAGCATCCCCATTTCTCCTTCCTTAGCAGTGGCCTGCTAAGCTTTTGCTTAGGAAGTGAACTTCTATAATTCGTTTGGCTAACGGTAAACATCTTCGCATTTCATGAGAGAGGTGCATTTGTATCCAAGTCCCGCAGTGACACCCAGACTAAGAGCTAGTCTAGTCCATAACCAGACCATGCAGAGAGAAGTCTGGAAATGTTTTGATTTGCTGTGCGGGCAGGTCCACAACATAGTCCTGATCCCAAATCCGTTCTCCAGCACTGCTGCTGCTCCAGGAAGCAGCAGGATATAGCCAACGCTTCACACAGATTTTATGCATGCATGTGCAAGCCCATTTGTTTGAATAGATAGCCCTCCATTTAATTTGTAAAACTATTGCTAAAACATTGTTGCAAATACACTCATAAAAGGAGTAGATTGCAACTGGCTGGTAGCATAGGTTGATTGCATTTCATAGCCATAATCTCTTCACCTCAGTTTGCACACAACTTCCATCATTACAATTACCTGTTTGCAACGTCAGAAGGAATGACAAAGATGAAGCTGGAGTCTGAGCCCGTCCCCCTTTGGAAGGAGCCTCTGCAGGTCAGTCCTTCAAAGTCACTGGGCTAATGGCAGAGGAAAAAACCAGTCTGTTTCACCGGTTTTAGTACATGACTTTCTGTGACTAAACAAAGATTTTTGTTTGACGTACTGTCAATCTAACATCTGTTTTAAGCATTAAAACATAAGTAAAAAGCCAGGGTACTGTACATTTGTTATGTATTTGTATTTATAAAATAAGTGAAGAAAGTAATTTGCTTGTTAGGCAGCAGAGAGGCTCTAGGTTTCTTCTCGATCAGTTATATACAGGTAGACCTCACACCTCTGTTTCCTCTTCAACCCCATTCCTCCAGATTTACACAACTGTTGATGAGACTGTAGCTGACCCTATACAACACTGAAACTCCTCAAATGGCCACATTCTCGCCTGGAAACTGAACCCACAAATTTGGAAGCTCATTTTGCTAGATGAACAATGCTGAAGCAGATTCTTATCTCAGACTTGGATTTACCTGAGCACAGATGGAAAATGCAAATAGGGTCTGTAACAATTTTTTTAAGCCCCATGTTGTGAAGGAGGCGGCATATTATGCATTTTGTGCATTAGTCTCTCCTTTGTGCTGCACATAATTGGCAGAGCTTTTCAGTGAAAACCTATCATCTGGCCAAATTCTCTTACAGCCTCATGCTCTGCAGAAATCTGTCTTAGGTTAATCTATATTAGGAGTAATATTCAAGTTGACTCTGCACTCATATGAAAAATGTGTTTAAAAACCTCTAGCAGATAACAATCCTTTTTGCCTGACTTTGTTCCCTGCTGTTATTGGTCTCTCATGGGATTTCTTGCAGAGTGGTTAAGTGATCTATACTGAGGTTTCAAAAGCAAAGATAATAGAAGCTCTATTCACGGGTTAAACACTTAGCTGCTTTAATACAAGATGTGTAGGAGCAGCCCCTAATGACATTCAAATCTTGTTATTGCTGTGCTGAATGTAGGATGTACTTGGTTTTGTGGCTGCAAGAAGCAATTGTCAGAGAGGACTGTAAATCCTGAACAGCAAATAAATCCCACAGCATGTAGAAATGATGCCAGATTCTGCTCCTACAGCAGCATGTATCTTTGGACTCCACTGTGCATGCTCCTGACTTACACCAATGCGAGTGAGATATTGGAATCAATGACTTGTACCATACCTTCCATCATGTCTGACTCTAGGGGCATCAGCTCTTAACTTCGTATTGGTGTAAAATGTCTAGCCCTTCCTTTGCAAAAGACTGCTACCTATTTGTAGTGTCTTGGCTTGTAAGCATTCCCCTAAACCCAGTATTGTGGCAAGCTCTGGCCTTCAGTATTTCTGGGTCTCATGTCCAACCTATTTTTCTTATGTCCTTCATGGCTTGCTAGCACTTCCCTTGCCTCCCTCAACTCTAAACTGGCAAATTTGCTAATACTGTGGAGAAAAGCCAAGCCTTCTTCCAAAGAAATGCAGATTCTAGCCGAGTACACATTAAATAATTTCATTGCTCCCTGTGCCTCTGAAACCTTATGAACGCTCTTTGTCGCAAGGAGAAGTCGTAATAGACATAGATCCGGAGGCATATCAGAACAGGCTTGGTTTTACTCATTAATCCATCAAAGATGTTAAGCACAAATATTAGAACCCTAAGCGAGACATAAAGAAGGAGCTGCTTGAAAGCCAGGCTCATATTCATGACACAAAAGCTAGCCAGATTAACGGATTAAGAGGTCTATTGATATTAGTTCCATTTGTTTCACATACAGAGTAAGAGATTGGGAAAAAAATGAAGACTAGATGGAGAATCACTGGTTAATTAAATAGTATTGTAAAGTTTATTGCTAATTAAGGCCAAAATATTTAAAGGTGCACAAGTGAATCTGGTGTCCAAATGTCACTGGATGTCAATGGATGTTGGATGCATGTAACCAATTTAAGTCTCTTTGAAGAAGATGGTGTAAACTTTGCTGCATAAGCAATGCTAACATGGTATATGAAAAGGAAACATAGGCACCTGTTAGCCAGATAGAGTAATTTTGGCCTGTTAAGTGGCAAAATAACTTGCAGATCATAGGCATTTTCTCAGTCTCACGTGGCACAGTACCAAGTGTTCTAGGTGTCAGAATCACCTTCAGAAAGGTTATGCCACCCGATCGACTGTAATCACTGCACTGCTTAAGCAGCCTCAAGTGCTACCTGATTTGATGATGACAAAATGAATCATTCTACCATATGAGCTCTGAAATGCAGAGGAAGCATTCCAAGGATATTAAGTGCAAGATGCAACCGATACTTGCAGATCAAATATAGGTGAAATTCATAATACTGCATTTCCATCCAATTTGTTATTTTTCTTTCACATGTCCTTTATCACCACTAGCTTGGCTTATGATTTATTTATTTGGTATGTGTGTCATTATAAACAAAATATTTCACTAAAAATTAAACATGATGAAACTAGACATCTTATTGATTTTAAATTTGGTATGAATCACAGTCACTACCATCAACTCAGGAACAGGCCCTTAATCCATTTTTGCTGTCGTAGTGTAATCAAAACAACAGTTTTAAGTGCTTCTTCCCATCTCTCTCCCACTTCCAATTTTCAAATTCAATGTGTTTGTTCAAATAGCAAAGTCATCTCCTTACAAACAATAGATGGGGATTCATCTGGAAACAGTCACAGTGTCTTTAAATAGTCTGGTATATTTAGGTTTTATTACTGCATGACTGAGATGAAATCACCCAGTTTATCATAGGCTAAGAGCACGCATCAGATAGGTTAGTGTAATTCAGCTGATGCACAGTAAGTTTCAAGATGCAAGGAAAAGTTACACTGGACTAAACTCAGGTGTAAATTTCCATTACTATTTATATGACCGTAATTCCTGCAGGGATAACAGGGTCTTCTGGTTTAGTTTAAGGTATTTAGGGAAAGGTTAACACTGAACTGAGAAAGTCAGCATGGATAGAGAGCGCATGGCTGATAAAACATTCATACGCAGACAAGTCCCCTCTGAAGACACAGCCAGTGGCACTTACTGCTGGCCTGGGGACCGGGCTGGAGACACACATCATCTCCCCATCCAGCTGTCTTAGTGGGAGGGAGCGTCAATGCCAACCACTCGTCACCACTCCGTGGTGGAGATAACTCTGCTGAATACATTTACAGGAACACTCCTACAGTTCTTCAAGCAAATTTGTCCGATAGAGCTCAGACTATCCATTTTAAAACTGTTTAAACTTGCCCAGTTGGCTCTGTCAGAAGCCTATTAGCACTCTCACAAACTCTTCTCCTTCAGAACGGGAGTGAAGAGCATTTGAAGACTGTGACCTCATCCACAGACACAGCTGGATTGGGAAGGAAGTGGAAAGGAGTGAAAAGAGCAACTCCTCCCCGGGTTTCTGAATAATTGTGCAAAAGGGCTAAAAAAAGCACTTAAGTCTTACTATAGAGAAATGAAAACCAGTACCCTGAGCAAGGAGGAGCCCTTCTAGCTCTGCTGCTGTTTGTCTCACATTGCCATTTGGTTCCTCTTTTGGATTAATCTCTGAAATATCATCATCAACCAAGCACAGTAACTGAGACCCCACAACAAAAGGACAAGTATCATGGGAACTATCAAAAACCTTTGGACGAAAAAGCCCTGTGCTCTTTGTGGAGTCTCAGGAAATATACCCATCTACTACTGTGTCAGTCTTTTAGAGGAGCCTCCGAGGTTGGCCTTCTTTACCAGTAAGACAAGATACTGTTTACACCACGGTAACTGAATGTCAGAATTATAATTTACTGTTGGATAACTTCAGCAGTGGTGCAAATTTAAACTGACGTGCAATATCACAAAAGGGCCATAAATAATTAGAAAAGAGAATCATATAATGTATTTGCACTTAGTACATGTAAGTACATACTGAAAACATTTCAAGTTGACAAAATAGCTTTGAACATCTCAAAATGGCTTTTCTTTTTTTTTTTTTTTACAGATGAATAGTCCTGATTGAATTTTGAGATATTGCTGAAGATACAAGAAAGGTGAGAAGTCAAAAAAAGAAAGGTGGTAGGACTAAGGCAGCACAAGCTAATAAAGACACACACAGAATATGAAACAATATGCTTAGGTGGGCTGCCCCAGCTACTGCAGAGATCTGTAGAGAGTGATGAAGTCAAGCCCTTAGACAGGCGTAGACCCTACCAATGACCCTGACCTGTCTCTGTGGTCAAAAGACACACCCATAGCTTTAGCAGAAAGGGGCAGGGGGAGAAAACTTTCATTTGCTAAATAATATTAGATACTGGCAAGAAAAGTAATAATGAAGGTAAGTCTCAAGAGAACTGCGTACAGTTCCTGCACGCTCTGAACAGACTATTGCCTGGGCCAGCATACCAAAGAGCTGTCTCTCAAGTCCAATTAATCTCCATTCCTCTCTCTTCCCCACCGTCACCAGTTCTGGGCAAAAGATTGGGTTTTAATCCTTTCTGCTGCCACTGAGAAAGAAGCCGTAACAACTCAGTCCCTACATCTGGGAAGTAATGTGCTAACAGCATATAAACCAAAGCAAATTACTTCCCGACTGAAGCAATGAGGCACCCAAGAGGGCAGAACAAGAAGAACTTTATCCTTGGCCTGTTCCTGAGCCGATGCAGATTTATACCACCTCTTGCTAAAAGCCAATGGGCAAACTCTTTCTCTAAGCCCTTAACACAGTGTGGAGTAACACTGGAGATGGTAAATTCCATGACACAGCCTATCTGACTGTATGTCCTGAAATGCAAAAAGAAAAGATAAATTATATAGATTACAGATCTTGGACAAAATATTAGTAAATATGCCAATGGCCTCAAATGTACACAAGACTGTTGCAAAGAGAAAGGCAATAAATTGTTCTCCAAGTCCAAATGAGGACAGGACAAGAAAAATGCAACGAAAAAGATTTAGAAACATTAAGTAAACTTTCTAAGCACTGGTAAGACCATCCAGGGAGATTGTGAAGTCTCCACAAAAACAGGTTAGATAAATAAGCTGTCAGGAATGGCTTAAGTGTTTCTGATTTTCCCTGAGGGCAAAACAAACTTTCAGGATCCCTTTGCACCCAATATTCTGTGATTCTACAGAATATGCTAGCAGGTGAACGAAAGGGACAGGAGCCCTGCTGATTCCATGTGGAAACACAGATGAACTCAATGTTTCCTGTCTGCAAACTGTAGGATGCTAGAAAAATCCTTTCACAGCCGTATGTATTAGTAAACGGTATGATTTTACAGACAGGATCTAAAGAAACAGTTGCAGTAAGAAGGTCCAAATCATGGCTTCGGAGGCGTTTGCAAGGAGCGTTATTTACCTGTCAGGAAAAGGAGCGGTGAGTTCAGTGCTCCTGAAAGGCTGGCAGCACCCACTGCCGCAGCCACCACTCCAGCGGGCGACGGCGGTATGAGACACTGCACGACGCGTGAGCGTCAGCCTGGGCCTTGGTGTAGTTCATTTAGGAGACTAATTTAGCCTTTAATTGACCGAGATCATTCCTTTGGCTGACGGTTGTTATTTTGCATGTAGATACCTGGCTGTTTCACGCACGTTGCGCTCGCTGCGACTACTGCTGGACCGAGATCGCTAATTCCCTTCAGAACTCATGGCGATCGCAACCATTAGAATGAACAGCTAAATACAGCTTTCGGCAGCCAAATTTCAGTTTCGTTGCTGTCAGAACTTCAGTTATCATGGTTGGGCTATAATTTTCAGGCTGGTAAAACCTCAATTGTCATGTTTGGAGTTTCTTTAATGTTTATTCTAAATGCACGAGTTTGATTTGTGTAGAATGGAGTGACTTGCAGTGGCTCAGGGATTTGGCAAAGAGCTTCATATATTTCACCAAAATTCTGTTTGGCCTAGAGGGGTGTTGCAATTCTAGATAAAGAACGCACTTTTTTTATACAGAAGTAATTTGTAATAGAGTATGTTCCAAAATAATTCTCTATAAAAGATGAACTACGACAAAAGCAAAATGATCTTTGCTTCCCCATCACGGGAACAAATTCAGATTCAGAAAACATATGGGATTGGAAGAGTCCGATTTGACACATTTTGCAAAATACATTGTGGGTGAAAGCAGGGGAAGGAAGCAATTCTGTTACCATTAATCTTGAGCAGGAGGCCTAGGGGTGAACCACTTAAGTTTCCCTTCAGTAATCCTTTGAGCTGCCTAGGATCCTTACATAGTGTTAGGGAGCAGTGCCATTTGTGTAAATCATATCTAGTAACAAGCCAGATTACAGTAAAAGCTCTGATGAACTACAGAGAGGAGGAGACTGATGAAATCTGCTTCCTTTAAGTAGGACAATTTGGATTATTTGGAGGCATCTGAACATTTGGAAAAGTCTGGGAAGAATCTGAAAATACCATATTTTCTAAAACAAAAGATAAAATTGTACCCTTTCTGGGTCATATAATTCTGACCTATATTTACACATGGTTGCACCCGTAGACTAAGCAAATACATTATGTATGAGGTCCTATTTTTACATTCAAATTTGAGGTTTTGGTAAATGCAAATGACGGCAGAAGTTGACACGAATACATTGGCACCAGTTTGCAAGTCGCTTCATCGCAAAGAAATCGAGATTTGGGACTATTCATCACCTTCACCACCTCAATACAGGGAAGGCTTCTGGTGTTAAGAAGTCGGTTACATGTTAGATATCGGAAATGTTTTCAACTTAAGGCTGAGAAACCACAAGCTCTGAAGGAGCCAAGGAAGAAATGTAATATTTGAGCATGTTTACTGTAAAATGAAGCGCTATTTTATCTCAATCAAATAAAACAAGTGGACTGCAAAGCTGATATTGAAATAAATCCAATTTACTCTCATGTAATTGCTTATTTGATTCTCAAATATGACATGAAGTTAGAAAACAAATTGATATTCTGTCACTTCTATTTCAGTAAACTTGACTCAAACAAGTTGCCCTTTAGGTGCATCTTGGATGGAACAGTATTTGATCTTCATTCCAAGGAAATCAGAGTATTAAATTTGCTTGAAAAATTATTATCCAAACCACAACGCCTTTTCAGACAGTGTTCGAACTGCATACTAAAAAGACCACATTTCCCCTGAGAGCCAGCACACGCACAGAGAAGATGAAATACCATAGTATATCCTCCCTCTGCAAGAAAACGTACCGGCCGTAAAGGTACTATATAAGCTCAGATGAATACAGGAGACACAGAAACTGCAGGAGTCTTGTGGGCATGGGCCATCTCCTTCCGCCCTCCTCCCGGCCAAAATAAAGACAGTTTTATATGACCTTGATGTGCCTCAAGCATTTAAAGAAGAATCAATCCTATAGACTCTGTACTGTCTCAGCCATTGTCAGAATACTGTATCCAGCACCAGAATCCACAGGGGGTGCAGTTAATAAATTGAAAGGCGTTAAAAAACCAAAACCAAAGGAATAATAAAGGGGGTGGGGGCAGGATAGGAGGAACACCCTTTCTGCTGAAAGTTTCCAAAGGTTGAAAACGTTTATTCAAATAAAAAGCGAACTAAGATCACTGTTCCAAAATGACACCAAAAATTGTGCCCGGGTTGTTTAGCATGGCAGAGGTCAGCGGGAGAGGCCGACGCTGCAGCTGGGCCGCTTGAGGAAGGCTCGGCAGCAGCGATCGAAATAGCCTATAGAACTGAGGACTCGGGATAATCTTCATCGTCTGGAGCTTTAAGGTCAAATCAAGGCAGGTTTAGGAGAAAAATTCCCCCTAAAAGGTCCAAGACATAATTAATTCACTTCTGTGCAAGCTGAGAGAAGATTACAAAAATGGTCCCTATGATTATTTTTTATTTAATTTATGAATATAGGAAAAAAGTTGTTCTAGACAGATTACCATTTTTAGTGATATGTTCCTACTTTAATTATAAAGAATTTCAGATTAGTTCATATGCTTGAAGCTACAACTATTAAAATTAGTGTTACAGAAACGAATATTAATAAAATTACGATGCGGTAGGACAAGTTAGGAGTGTGGCGCTAAGTACTGATATGTTTGGGTTGCCAGTTTGCAGGAACTGAGAACATTAACTAAGAACTTCCAGAGCAATCCAACTGTCCCCTTTCAAGAATTCTATTAATGTATATTTATACTCTGTATACAATAACCATAACTACCTCTAAAACATTTAGATTTGATGTAATATGTCCTGTTTCCCCTGCTATTGTACTCTTGACCTTTACGTGATAAATAACATTAATTTTCTAGACCAGTCCAGATGTGTCTCTAGGAGGATTCGTGGGTAACATTCAGATGACCCTTCCTTCCATCCTTCTATCTTCCTTGAATAAGAAGTTTGATCCCGAATTCTTCACTTACAGGATCATTTCATTCAGATTTCACTGTGAGTCTACATTTTTCTGGTTTATGTCTTGTATTCTTCTGGCACATATTTGTCTCTAAATAAATTTAGCCTATTACATGCAGAGGGAAAACGGGATTCCAGGCAAAATATTTGCAGACCAAAAGACTGACAGAAAGCAGTAGAAGCAGCTTTAATTCAGTACTTAAGTGTGCAAAGTAATACAAGTCAGTTAAAACTTCTCTTTTTTTTTTTTCTGTGCTAGGTGTGATGTCAGATCAGGAGACAGCACTCATTTATACTACCATCACGATTGTTGCTGCCCATGTCAGCGTGACTGCAGAGGAGCATAATGCAAGAAGATGTGGCTGAAGACACAATAGATCCACCTGATCCAGCAGCTGTTCAGCTTCCTACGTATTTTCACGACAAACCTCCTTTTTGAGCTGCTAATAAGTCACTGTCATATTTCAGGCTGAAACTCCTCAGACTTGTAAGCTCTAAATGAACATAAAGCTGAAGCTGATACCAGAGATACGTCCAGGCTTCCAGCTGAAGACTAACATTGATCAGTCAAGGGTAAAAAACACAGAGAGCAGAATGCTGTTACTATAGTGAGCGCCGCAGAAATCAATGCGTTTGAAATGGGAATCAACCTATTGAGGCTGGTACATTGCGATGAGAGCTCATATTCTGATTACAGCCCTGTCTGCAGGAACTGGGGGCAATTCCGTGAGCTAACGGGGGGGAAAGCACTCAGCAGTGTGTTACAGTAATGTTGTCTAGAGGGAATGAAGCATGGACACAAAAGTCCATCTTGTGAGTAAGCTAAGCTCTTACCCTTGAAATTGTTTATTTAGATTACTATGGGAATTTTTAATGTAAACTGTAGCAATATACTCAATCAAAAAGTATGTATTAAGCAGAAAGTGACCTTTAACTTTTACCTCCTCTGGTGGAACTTAATTTCAATGGATTCGAGAGTACTGTGAAGAAGGTAAAAGTAGCCATCACAGTTGATGTCTGTTGACGATGTGTCTGTCTGCACAGCACACAGGGTATGGTATGAAGGTACTAGTTTTGGTCCCAGAAACGGCCCTGTCGCACCAGTGCAGTGAGTTACTCACGGCAGTCTCAAAGGAAAGCAAACGTCAGTGGGACGTGGCGATCTAGCTCACATAGACTGCCAGAGAAAAGCCAGTCTCCGGGGCTTTCTCCGTCTGTCTCAGTTGTCTTCCAGCGTTCTCCACAGTCATTTCCAATGCGAGACCTCCCCCCAGCCCCATTAGCTTTAGCTCCGACTAGTCAACCCTCCATGGCCAGATCAACGGTAGCCTCTTCCACCTAACAATTGCAGCAAGGCTTATTGTGTTAATGCCCTCTGCTCGGCTCTCTGGAATAAGCTTCTGTAGATCCTTTGTGCCAGAAAGATTAACTAGAGGAATATCTGTCTAAAGTAGATACTAACGGGGCATAAAGGTGCCAAAAATGTCAGAGTGCTCACAGACCTAGTTACAGCTCAAATTATTCACCACAACAGTCATGTCACCGGTAATTCCCGAGGGCTAATTAGAGAACTGGCAGCTGCGCTGCTGCCATCACAGCCTTCAGTTTCACAGTCCCCGTACTGACCCAACCCGGAGACTCAATCCGACAGCCCAGGGACAGATATGGGACTGACTACCCATAACTTCTTTTTTAAACAAGGTCACAGTGGGTCTTACTCAATTGCATTTTTAGTATTTCCTCTGTATTCTTGCATCACAAAAAGTGCTGATTTGTACACCAAGTAATTCTTTAACCAGAAAAAAAAAAAGGTAGTACAGATCAGATATGTCTGAAATATGATATGCTAAAAAAAAAAATTAAAAGACATGCAATCCAGTTTTCTAGAATTTAGGATGAAATTCTGCTGAGTTACACAGATACGAGTCATTCCACCAAAACCAGGAAGTTAGCACAGCTTTCCACTGTACAAGGAATAACATCTTATTTCGGAAGCTCTTCCTAAAAATCAAAAGTATATACAGCCTATGAAACTAAGGTCTCTAAAACTGGATGAACCATTTTCAACAAGTCCCTGCTTCTACAACATAATCACTTTCTCTGATCAGGAGTCTTCTACAAACAAACCACGCTTCCTTCTGAATTTGCTCTTCACGATTACTTAACACGTGGTTTACTGCAACTTGTTTCGCTGCCAAAATTTGTGCTTTGCAATGGATGACCTGAGTCATGATTATCCTAGGGGAGGACATCCCATCACAAAGAAGTTTCAAGACCTGTGCATGAGCCCCCCCAGGGCATACGCAAACATCCATTTACTTCTGCACGTGCAGTTTTAGCCCTTTTAATTAGGCCCGTGGATTTACCTGTATAAATAAGTGTAGAGCAGCATTGTTTCCAAAAGAAATCAGTGACGTGAAGAACTCTCTTTCCCCCACTTCATCCCATTGTGGACCTATAAGCGTTGATGATTATTTTAATAATAACAAAAATGAAGAAAGAACAAATCCCAAAGAAGATTTAAGTGACTGGTAATGTGTAATGAAGTGTAAATCTGTGCAACTGAAACAAGGGTTTGGACCAGCTCTTGAGGCTGGAGTAACTGATAATACTGTGCCAGTCAAACCAGTTTGTGTTGGTCTAGAAGTCCCACCCAGGACCTGGCTATCAGAGGCATTCTGTTTAACCAGAATTCTTCTGTTTAGAACTCAGCTGAAAAATCTTGTGTTAGGATAGCACAAGAACAGAACAACAACATCTTCAGTCCCAGTTTGCAGTTGTGTTTGCCTATCAAGACTTTTTTGTTTTTAAACTGTGGAATAAATGCCTGTCCTGACTGACATCTAATGCAGCATATTACATTTTTAATTTTTATTCTGTGCTCGCTACAGTTCTTTCATCCCCACTCTCATTATGTTAATAATATAGTGAAATAACATTGATTTTAAAGCTCTCATTTTCTACCTGGTTCAAAAAATATAGATAAAAAGCCTACAACCTGATTTCTCCCCCCCAAAACAGAATATGATTGGCTTGCCCTGCAACATATGGGCCAGGCACTAAGGTGAAGTCACAAGCCGAGCATCAAGAACTCACTTGAAATGGGGAGTGGAGGGACAACCCACGGACCAACAAGAACGACAACAATCACAACAACCACCAAAAAAAAAAAAAATATATCTGAAGGAAGAAATGCAATAAAAATTGGGTAAAATTATCTCTTAAGTAATGCTGGATGAAATCCAGACTAAAATCACTGAAGAGTGGAGCTGTTCCAATTTGTGCCACAGTAACATCAAAATACTTCCTTCTCCTCTATAAACATCCTTTAATTCTTTCTGGAAAATGGAAGGGTACCACATGTGACAAGTGTTCTTAAGCAGCATGCTGAGTGCCAAATGTGAACTATAATTCATAATTCATGCTCAATTAATCATAATTTATAAGGAATGGCTGCTTCTGCTACCTACCTAACCTATTCTGAGACGTGCAGCCAGAATTTTAGTTGTTGTGACTTGCTATCGTGAGTGACAGACTATGTATACCTTGGCAGCTGTCAAAGGCAACAGCCTTCCCTCAATGAAGAGAAAAAGCAACTCTCAGAATTGCAAAAAGGCTAAGGAAAGCTCTGAATGAGAAGCAGAAATGAAAGTGCATGAGGGTGGAGAACGTCATCACATAATCCAGAGCCCGGGGTCAAGCTAAGACTTGAATAACCTTAATTCAGCAAATGAGCAATTTCCAAGCGATACCACTGAAAGAGGAGAGGTCTGGTATCTCCAGATACTGTTCCGGAGTTATTCTTCCATGACAGCCAGATAGCAAATGCTCTTGATTTCGGGGCACAAGCTTTACCTTCCTGCGTTGATATTTTTGATAATCAGAAGGAGGAGGTACAGACAGACTTGCTCATTGCTCTACTCGATTCAGATGCTGACAAACTGAGAACTGAAGTTAGAATCATTAAGGCCACGTGCACGGTTGACGGACCTGGAGCCATCCTCTCTGCCCCGGGATGTGGTTACGGATGTTAAAAGCTGGACTTTGTAGGTCACAATTTCTCAGCCCTATAAGCTGGCACAAGAGCAGGGACTGAATGAAACCTTGAAATCCTCTGGCCCAATTTGTGTCAGGCATCCATCACAGATCCATGGAGATATTTTAGAACCGCCCAGCGCATATACAGATAGATGTTTACGTTAGAAAGCGTATATCAAAGTACCGTAACAAGAGAGGAGAATTATATGCAGAATGCTGATGTGTTTCCACCAATAAAATTTGGCTTATTCATCCCTGCCAATTAAAACTGAGGGGCAATATAGAAAATATGTATTTCAAACTTCTTGCAGTATCGTTCCAAAGGTCTCCCGCAACCCTCAGTATTTCGGGGCTTTCCAGCCAGTTCAGCTAATTGTGTTCCAACCTGTCGTCGCTAGAGTTTGGGTTGTTTTCTTTTTCCTCCCTCTCCACCTTCTCATTTCTAGCAGCCTATTTTCCATCTCAAACCAGTAAAACCTGCCATGGAAAGCTGAGCTCAGCATTAGTAGAGAAGCACTCTCCGAAAAAATCTCTTGGAAAACTATTAAAACAGGTAACGAGGCACTTCTTCTCCCGTGAATACCAGTTCCTGGCTGTTGGGAATATCGCGACAGCCTGAGCCGACAGAGCCCTACAGCACGGCCAGCAATTTTGATTGCTGCCCATACCTAACCAGCAAGTCTGGGGGGCGTGGGGTGTGCGTGAAACCGGGATGTTCTCGGGAAGCGCCCACGGTCGCCGACACGCGTGGGCGCAGCGACCCGGGGCCGCGGGGGAAGCGGCGGAGCCACCGTGCGCCGCCAGGTGGCGCCGCAACACTGGCCTCGGGGGCGGCTCCGCCCCGCATCGGCCCCACCGACCCCGGAGGCCCCAGCGGCGCCCGGTGGGCGCCGCTGGGGCCTCCGGGGTCGATGGGGCCGGTAGCTCGGCAGCCCCTCGCCGCGATTTAGCGTTCCCGAACCTGAAAGGGCAAAGGAAGCGAAGAACCGAGGGGAAGAGCCAACCTGCCCTCCCCCCCCCGGCACGGTTTAACCCTCAGAAAGCGCCTGGGGTTGCTCAGCGCAGCCCGGCGAGCAGGACTCGGTCGTTGAGGGGAGGTGTTAATAAACTGATTTGGGGAGGGGTGGGGAGAGAACTGGCCAAAGCTCACACACGGATCCTTCTTATCCCTTCTCCTTCCCCCCCCCCTTTTTTTTTGTTAATTTAAACCCACATTTCAGAACAGTCATTTCAATTTCGGGAAACATTGTGCTTTACAACACTGCCTATGTTTGTGCACAGACACTCACCATAATAAAAACTAAAAAAAACCCCCACCAAACAAACAAACCTCAAAGCACTTTATAAAAAGAACATTTATGTTACCAGCCCTGTTTTACCAGCTGAAAATCTTGGATACACAGGAGTAAAGCAATTTATCCAAATTGCCCCAGACAAAGACAAGGAAAAAGCAAGGCGTTTTGCATTCCTGTCCAGCCTGCTCCTTTGTACCCTTGAAAGGTGGGGACCCCCCCAAAGGAACTATCTGGTTGCTGTTCTTTAATGCACATGGGCACAGCTGTAAGGGCCTGAGCAAACCAGGGGTCTGCTCTGGGAGCACCCCCCCCCCCCGCCTCTCCTCACTCTTGCCGATCTTTCTTGCCCAACATACGCTTTCTCTCCGTCTGCTCCTCCGTGCCTTTTGAAAGAGGAAAATGAAACCTGCAACTATTGCAGCACGCATCTAATTTTTAATCCCAATATGTCAAAAAGCTTTTTACCAGAGGTAAAAGGGCCGTATTCACACTTACCATCCATCCCCCCGCACCCCCAAGCACGTCGCACCCCTCGCTGGGAGGTGGGCAAGCTGCAGGCACAGAACGGGTCTGACTCCTGCTCCCAGCCGCCATGGCCACGGGCTCCCCTGCGGTGCTGGGGCTCGGTGCTCAGCAGCAGGTGAGCAACAGGGTGCCCTGCAGCAGGACAAGCGTCCGGACTTGGCTCGGACAAGGTATGTAGAGCTGAGGCAGCGCCCGGCCCGTGACGGTTTGGGTGGCCAGTGAGGTTCCTCACCCGGTACGGAGGCCTCCTGTCCCATCGCTGGGTTTACTTCATGTGAAGAGGCCAATTCACATTTAGATTTGACCTTGAAAAGGCCAGAAATCATTTTTTCTTCTAATGTTGCAGCTTTGTTGGATGCCGTGGCCACAGTACTGCGCACCTGCAGAGTCAGCAGCTGCCCCGGAACGCGGGGTGCCTGGGCACCGACGGGCAGCGCACGCCCTGGGGCAGAGCAGTCCTGACATCCCAGAGGCAAACGCGGCCTCGTCTACAGTCACTGAGAAGTTTTTCCTCTGTTCAACAACCAAAGTACTTGCAACAGCCTGATCCTGAAAAAAATACCCATGCATGAATAAGTTCACTCGAATTCGCAGTCCCACAGAATCCAATTAAACAACCCAAGAGCATAAAGTTATTCATGTATTCAAGGCTACGGACAGCTGGGTCCGACATTTATTTTGGTCTGGTGCCAGTTACAGTAACCATCCCTTTATCTGGACTTCATTTCTCAGCCATACAATTAAAAGTTAAATTCAAACCATCCTATTCCCGGTGGACCCTCAAGGATGAAACTTTTATAGGTCTTTAAATACATTATGTATCAACTACTTGTGTCTGTTTTCTAGCAAATCTCCCATGGATTCTATGGGGAAAGCACAAACCAATGAATTATGTATTCAGGATTTTGTGCCGATCTCAGTGTGTAATTGTTACAGTGTTCGGAATAAAAGGAACATAGCTATTTGATAATTAATTACGCTCTAATTGCATTCACCTGGGAAAAATAGATAGCACTAAGAGGCAAACAGGGGTCAATAATATTAATATAGTTGATCACTAATCTTGCATATACAAGTACCAATTAGTTAAACAGAGTCAGTGATAATTTGCATGAGGAATCTGAATGTAGAGGTAAATTAAACACGTAGAAAGTAAGAGAAATGAAGCTACCGACTTAAACTGCAATAGCAATCTATTTTCCTTTTTTCAGGTTACATGTAAGGGACTGTTGTGAAAGGGTGCCAGATGACATTTAAGGCTCCTGCGTATCCTGGAAGTCAAGCTCACCTCCCTGTTACTTTCCCCTTAGTGCAATGAAAGGTAGGCGCTTGGTGCGCCGTGGTCCAAAAAGGAACGTAAGCAGGAGACGTCAATAGAAGTTCCGTGCTGGGAAGAGGAACAGAGCAAAGCACAGCGAGGGTATTTACTGAGTCTGGCTTTCAAGGTGGCAGTTGTGCCTACGCCCCTCTCTCCGTGCCGGTGCCCCCGTGCAAGCCCTGCACACGGCTGAACATCCAGTTCTTTAACTTCAGGAGATGTCCGGACCACGCGGAGCATTAAACACAAGCAGAGCTGTTTTATGGGATTAGAGCTTAAAGGAGAGTAGATGGGGGCCGTAGCAGTTTGGTTTGGTACTTCTTGTACATATCAGGCAGTGGAGAAAGCAAAGGAGGCACGACGCTGGCGAGGAAGGGTACCTGTGCTGCTAGGAAGCCTCTCTGAGCTGCTTTGCAGGGGGTTCCCACACCGCACGCCCAGACACCAGGTGATGGGGTGAGCCGCCGCAGGGAAACGGCACTCCTCCTCATTCTCATGAAAGGCTGCTCTCTGCTGCGCCCAAACAGCGGCGCTCAGCAGCAATAACAACGCGGAGCGTTGTCCGAGGCAGGCTCCCGGCTGCGGCGGCAGGCGGACCCCCCGGAGGAACGGCAGCACTGACGCCTCCACCACCGCAGCCGGGCTGCGCCCCATTTGTGGTCTCACTCTTCTGCAAAGAGCTCCTCTCCCCGCATGGGAGTCCAGCTGCGCGACATCAACCTGTGCAAGAGAGATGGAAAAGCAGGCCTGGTCGCTTTATGTAAAAGCAGGCCTGGTCGCTTTACGTAACGACAACCAGATGCTACAGGGGAAGCTGGCCCGGGATGGCTGGAAAGCAGCCGTTGCACGGGGAAGGCGGTTGGTCCATCCGCGTGTGCAGAGGAACCGCTGGTGAAACTTTATTGCTTAAGGAGGGTGGGGCCCTGGTCTTTCATCTCACAGAGGGGAAAAAAATAGATGGAAACAGCCTTCACCACCACTGATTCATAGGATATTGCACCAAACCACAGAGAGAGGTAAATTTTGGGCTGCTATTTTGAGGGCTCTTATTAATCTTCAGTACAGCAGAGCTTTTCCCCAGCCATTAGCTCAGCAGTAACAACACAACTGAATAGAGTCTTTCATGGGTTTAACAGTATGGAGCTCGCCCAGGACTCCTTGGCCTGTGCCTGCAGTATCTGGGAGTCACACGTGAACCCCATCCAAGAACAGCATAAGAATCAATGCTGTGATCAGCACTGCCGACCACGCGCGTTTAGCTCGGAGCCGTCGAGAGACAACAGCTTACCACTTGGAGCGAATGAGAGCAGGAGATTTGTGACCCCTGGTCTAACGCTTTCCAAGCTGAGACCCCAATGACTATTTCCATCGATGCCAAGCCCGTGTGGCCGAGCGTTCCTACGGCAGACAGCCCGGCCGTCACGCTGTGCGGCGCTTCCAGGGCTGCTGGAGTCGGAGGAGCCCAGCTCTGCCCTCGGCCCGAGCCAGGCTGTCCCTTCCACCCACCTCCAAATCAGATGCTCTCCTCCGGCATCGCCAGGGTAGAGGAGGAGAAAATTCATCGTAAATAAGCCTTGCGGCACGCAGAGAAAGCGTCATGCTCAGCTATTAGAGTGTAAGTTCTCCTCTTGCCCGTTTATATTGCCATTTAGCTACTAGGGACTGATGCCTCCTCTCTTGAGGCTGGAAGCTGGTTAAGCACCACCATGGTCTTTCCCTTCTCTAATACGCAGTAGACGTAACTACTCCCCACCCTGCTACACGGACTTCATACACGGTCAAGTGGTTCTGTGTGATTTTGTTATTGTCTTGCTAGCTACTGCTCTACAACCCAGAAGCACTTCCCTCTCACATGGAAGGGCAGAACCCACCTTCTTGCCCAGGGTGAAGAACTATTATATACTATTCAAAGGGCATTATTTTTAAGCTGAGCTATACTTGAAGATACCGACTGTAAAATTATCTGTAATGAAGTTTCTAGACCTCATAAGGACTCTCGGACTCCTGTGCGGTGGTCAGATAAAAAAAAGAATATGCAGGAAGTCACAGTCATCTCACAAACACCAACAAGGAACCTGTCCGACGTATTACGGCACGTTCGCAAGAAGACACTTTCTCATTAAAGGCCCCTCTGAAGAGCAGGCTGTCCAGCACCAGGCTGGGCTCAGGCCCTGGCAAAGCACCCGAACCACCCAGTAACGCACCGCGAGCTCCAGGCGTGCCCTTGCTGGTGGGGTCCCTGCCCGGAGGGATACCGGACGCAGCCGCCTCCATCCCACATCCTCAGCAGCGTGATTCGCCCGCAGCAGTGCTAACCTTGGAGAGAACTTGAGCTCTCTTGTCAGTCATCTGCATTACAATACGTCTACGTCCTTATGTATTCTCTCTGCCAAAAGGCAGCTTTTAAAATGCTATAAAATAAAACTGTACAAATTAAACAGTCAACACGTTTTACTGCTGCTCAGTAACTAAAGTGCTTTCACTGTGCTATGCAATCTATAACTGCTGAAATTACTTTCATGTGTGTTTATAAGTCTTCCTATATTTTCTCCTCATTACTCCAAATACATTTTAAAAGCTTGTTAAGATAGATTTGTTGGCATTTTGTATCTAGCTGACTGTGCATGTTAAGGGCTCTGAGTGTGACTTTCCTAACTTGAAACGCACTGTTTTTCATGCTGCTTGTTAAAACACGTATCATTCCAAGCATGTACATTAATTGGCTTGTCTAGGGAAACAGAACTCAGTTTATGAAGTCTGTCATCCTGCTTTGTAGCTTAATTATAAAATAAAATTATTTTCCTTCCCCCCAGTCAGACTATTTGCTCTGGGGTTTTTTTTCTTCCTCATGCTGCTGTTTTAAATTCCAGGGTCGTGTAACCGATCCGTTAGGCCCTACTTCAGTGGCTGCTCCCAGGGCTGGTGGTTAGCGCAGCGATCATTAGTAACGCTGCATGCACTGCGAGGGTCCTAAACTGCACCTGTAAGCATATGAGAGATGCTGGAAGGGAATCACATATAAGTGGCAGACTTTAGAATAAAGTCAAGGGACTATTTAAGTTATTGCATGTTGACTTGGGATGTTCTACCCGTACCCAGTCACTCTACAGCACAGCGCGGGCTGCCACGTACCCAGAAAAATAGAGACCTCAAACATGAGGGCACCTCTGCTCTGGAGACCTCAGGCTGAGAGAGTTGGGGTGGTTCAGCCTGGAGAAGAGAAGGCTGTGGGGAGACCTTAGAGCCCCTTCCAGTCCCTGCAGGGGCTCCAGGAAAGCTGGAGAGGGGCTGGTGCCAAGGGCAGGGAGTGACAGGCCAAGGGGAATGGCCTGAAGCTGCAGGAGGGGAGATGGAGATGGGATGTGAGGCAGAAATCCTTCCCTGTGAGGGTGCTGAGGCCCCAGCACAGGTTGCCCAGAGAAGCTGTGGCTGCCCCTGGCTCCCTGGCAGTGTTCAAGGCCAGGCTGGATGGGGCTTTGGGCACCCTGGGCTAGTGGAGGGTGTCCCTGCCCATGGCAGGGGTGGCACTGGGTGGGCTGGGAGGTCCCTTCCAACCCAAACCAGTCTGGGATTCTGTGACTTCCAGGTAGAAAGAGACAACAAACCTGTAGAAAACAGAGGTGTAGTAACTCTTACCAGAACCGTCCCTCAATGACAGGCATGCCATCAAGCTCCCTTGAGACGGACAGTCCAACTACAGCGCCCACAACTGAGGATACCATCCTTAACTCCCCGGGGTTAGTCCTGTGGGTTTGCTCTTTCAGTAGCAGAGCCCTTACTCAATGGGCTCTGGCAGAGCCAGAAGCCAAGAGCAGCCCAACTCGCACTGTCCGGGGGCAGAGGTGAACCCTGGTGTCTCGCTGCAAACCAGAAGCTGGAGATAAAACCGTGGCTCAGCAGCTGTAGGCCACAGCAGAACTCCCACCGACTTCAGGGGCACCAGGAACTCCCACGTAAAAAACCACCCAGGCCTTATTTCTACCAACCGAAATCTAATACACTAAAGAAGGGATTTTTAAAAACACCCAGAACTACAAAAAGATTTCATGGAAGTTAACTTTCTTTGCTATGCCATCCTGCTCATGGTCTAAAGCCACACTTCCCACCCAGCAAGTCTCAGCTCCCAAAACTTCCTCTCCACCGAAGGAGCCCACTTGGTTGCTTGAATTTAAGGCAACTCTGCGACGGTGGAGCGGTGCAAGCCAGCAGGAACCTGAAGCGCTATAACTTTTAAAATACCTAGGGATGCTAAAACTTCCTGCCTTCTCTGACACCGCACGGTTCAGGGGTCTGATCCTGTAGCAGCTCTCCTGAGTCATAAGCCAGAATCTTGACCCCTTGCTACCTAATCAATACCCCCCATTTTTAACAGCTCCAACATGCTCTTCCATAGCCCTTAGAGGTTTTTAGGATGGAAAGGAAAGGACAGCTGTGCTTCACTCACATGATTGTTTTATTTTCTCCCCCCAGTATTTATGCTGTGCAAAGCCCTCATCATTTAGGAAAAAAAGCAAGGGATGCAAATGGAACACAATATTCCTCAGATTTACGTAGAGCCACAGTAATTTCAGATAGAAATCAAAATTATCAAACTTCACAATACACATACTACTGTAAACTTTGCTTCTTATCTCACAAAACCTAATTTCCCTTCACAAAGAGATCAGTCTTAACCAAGACACAGGTCTTCCAGCAAGCAGACCCCTCTATAAAAACATTCAGGTAAAAATCCTTACTTGAAGAAAAGCACCAGGATCCTCAAAGCCCTCCCTCCTGACTGAGCCAGCCCGCTCCCTCCCACGATGGCAGGAAGGCCCTATGTGCCAAAGAGTTATTGGCATCATCTGTAACTAGGCATTCTGTTAATGATTTAGGAAATCTGTTAATGGGAAATTAATTGGAATCAAGATCAGCCAATTGCACAGATTTTCCCCTTGATTAACACACCCACTTATCGACAGGATGAATTACAGGTTGTGCCATTCACTGATGTAGCTGAGTCCCGGGGAACTTGTCGGCGTGCTCGCAGTACGGTGCCAGAAAACGTGTCCCAGAAGGGGCCCGCGCGAGGAGGGCTCGCAAAGCCGGGGGTACCGAAATAGCAACTGAGCAGGGAGAGCGAAGCTCCTTCCCCCGCAGCGCCCGCCGGAGCCTGCGCTGCGCCCGGGACAGAGCTGACGGCTCCCGTCTGCTGCCTTCAGACCTCTCAGTGCTGAGGACCGGAACGTCAGCACGGTGGCAAACACGGCGTGAGATGACTACGAGCTGGACAAACGCGGCACCGGCGCTGGGATTAAGGCAGCACTAAGGGGGACGGCGAAGCCCAGCGCGGCGTGCGGTGCCTCCCTGCTGCTGCGAGGGCTGCAGCCCCCGGCTCTGGTCGCTGTGACGGCTTCGTGCCTGGCTTTGCCAGCGCTTGTGCAGTTAGAGAGAGCCCACAGGCAGCACCTCCGCCCAGGCTTCGCTCTTTTCCCCCCCCTTTTTCCTTTTTCTTCCCTCCCCTCGTAAGCAGCGAGTGCGGGTATTTCTACTGCGATCGTGGCTAGGGTCAAATCTTCCCCCTTCCTCCATCTGTAATTTCGGAGGCCTCCTGGTGATGTCATTGACCTCAGATTAGCGTGAGGCAAGCATGGAATCAAACCTGGCCAGTAAAGGTGCTGCGGGCACTCAGCCCCCCAGGAGCGCTCAGCACCCCGAGCTCTCTCCTTGTCCCACTGAGTGTTTCCGCAGCCCCCTCAGACCACGCCTGAAGATACCCCCAGCGAACGCCAAGGGGGAAGCGTTTCTTCAGCCCCACAAGCGTTCCCGAATTATTTCCGACTAAAGCCCAGGTGGGATTGCCACAGGCATTCAGGTTTGGCCTGATGCTGCTCCACCATCACAGGCAGAGCACGTCTCGCTACGACAGCCCGCAGCTGGCCACGTAACTTAAGGCAGACCGTCTTCATCCGAGTTCAGCGTTTTACAATTCCACATTAAATACAGTGAATACTAACGAGAGCGCCCCGTAGCTGCGCGGGCTGGTCGGTAACGTGGGATGACAGGTCCCGATGGGGAGGATCGGACTCTCCTCTAAGGCGACAGGTCTGGCCGTGTGATACGCTGCTCCTCTGACACGTTTCCGTGCTGCCTTGCGGAGAAGGACAGCCTTTTATCTCGGGTAGGAGGCGATGGGCTGGAAGAAGCTGATGATCGGCTTTGCTTTTGCACGGAGGGGAACGAGTTGCAAATTACCTGCTGTCAGCAGAAGGCTGAAGCCACGGCAGAAGGGAGAGTCCTGTGGCTAGGCAGGGTGCCGGGCTGGAAACAAGATGTGTCGTAAAAGGGGAATATGGCGCTTGAAGGGTACTGCGTCTTCGGAGGCAGAAAAGATTTTGCAGAAGAGATGTCTGCATAAGTAACGTCTTTATGAGCAGGGATATATGGAGATGAGAAGTTGCTCCTAGAGCTCTAAGAAAATGAAGATTTATTGCTTTAAGTAAAAAGGGAAAAAGGGATGCCAGGCTGTGCCCCTACCTCGCAGGACAAATATTACTACTTTGGAGTTTTGATGAACAGCTCTCAGGAAGGCTGAGCGGGCTTTGCTCACTTTCAGAGGCAGAGATTGAATCTGAGCTCAGTTGCGGCCGAGCACGATTGGCCCCTGCTCGCGGTGAGAGAGCAGTCGGGTGATTTTGCCCGTCAGGGCGCTCCCGTGATGCCCGGCGTGTCCCGCAGCAGCGTATCCCTTCCCGGCCCCGGGCAGCCTGGCCGCACACGGGGCCGGGGCTGTGCAGGATTCGGGCACTGAGAAACCCCCCAGCGCCCGGTTTCACGGGTCGGGAAAAGTGGTTTAGACCCAGTCCAGGGAAGCACTGCAATTCCTTGCTCTCGGGTGTGACAGGAGTTCCGAAAACACCAGACGGAGCAGGGCGGTGTGGTAAAGCTACCGGTGACCTGCAGAGCCCGCGGGATTCGCCCAAGAGGGATGAGCCGACATCAGACACAAAATCCATCTCGTGGGGCCAGCGCCAGTCGGCTGGGCACGCGGCATCACGGCACATCGCCCCGGCAATCGCTGCCTGTCACAAACGCATGCGTACATCACGAGCTTTGCATCCAATCAGTACGCAAAGGCGTGGAGCTTCTTCTGCATTTAGAAATTTCTAAGAAATTAATCTCCAAAGCACTTGCTTTCAATCTAATGCCTCCTGAGGGTTTGGAGGGGGGTTATTTGTTTGGATGTTTGGTTGTTGATTTTTGTCAGGCTTACACCGAATGCCACGCTCCTGGTGATTTTCCCTGTGCGTCAGAGGATGTTGCAAATACTGGAAACTGCCGTTTTCCTTGCCGGAGACCGGTGCCTCCAAGTCAGTGAGGGCGGCCACCCCCCATCACCCCTGAGTGCCCCAGTCTGTGCGGAGAGCATCGCGGGTACATTAGTGACCAAAACTATGTCAGCTGTGACAAAATAAAAGCCTTTGAAGATTAAGCAGGGAAAAAAAGTCTTTGAAATAGATATTGAAAAGTTACGTCGTCTTTTCACTTATCTCACTCTAAAGCTCCCGACACTGGTCTCTCAGAACAGAACTGACCAGGGATCGCTTTATCGTGCATGAAATTATTTTATTTCATCCTGGTGGAGGAAATGACATGAGAACCAGGCAGAAAATAGTCAAGTTTTAAGTCTGACAGGAAAAAAAGGCGAAGAGAATGACTTACGCTAAGCTCAGAAATAGTATCTCTCCTCACCCACCGACCATCCCAAACCGTGTCTCTGGGTGAACTATTAATTAAAAATACATCAAACTCCATTCAATTTGCAGGCATCAGAGAGGTTTCAAGTGGAAGAGATTAACCCATCCCTTCCTCTCATGCCACTTACAGAAACCACACAGCGCTCAGAGACTCCCGAACAAAAACGGGATCTTATTTTGCTGCAAGACAAAGCTGCACGGCTCTTCTTCAGTCGGTCAAGCTGCTAGCAATTACTAGATGAGTGGCGGCGTTCGTTACACCTTAGAAAACTTCATGAATCGTATTACACAAGAGGTCAATTCCCACTATTAACAAAACTAACAACTCACATCAACAGATTGGTTTTTTTAGACTGATGCTTAAGGTAGAACAGATTTTTTCCCTCTTCCTTCCAGTTTATCCAGCGTTCCTCCTCCTGTAATGCCATCCTGTGGTTGCAGTTCCAGTTCCAGAGCATCGCCCCCATGCAGGAGGAGGGGCTTTGCCAATTTTTGCTGTCTGAGCATCAAATCGCAGGAACGCATAAGGTTTACAGAGCTCAGAAGTAATTCCATGGGGAGTAGAACATCTCCTGCAGTGCCAGCTGGTGCTATTTGCTGCAGTGAAAGCGCCTTCAGGCCTCAGTCTTGTCAGTCTTTGCTGGCTACAACGTCAAAAATGATCCAGGATGCGATGCTCTGAATGCAAGGAACACTGGAGGGCCCAGGGCCCACTGCTCACCAATAAACTTCTCCATTTTCTGGGGCTCTTGGCAACTCTAATGGAAGAACCGTAATTCACGTCGCTGCTCTGAGCAGCTTGTGGGCCAAGCTGAATCATGCTTCACCAGCACGTCCCTAACTGCCCCAGGTCCTCTCCTGCAGCCGCCGCCACACTCGGGAAGCTGCCGCAGGTTGCCAGCCTGCGTGGCTGTGCCGGGTATCCAGCCACCTAGAGCAAACGGAACCGTATCCAGGATTTATCACGGCTCTGCTTTCCCTTCCTGCTGCTTGGCCCCAGGCCAGACCCCAGGGCCCTTCGATAACGCTTTGCCCCATCCGCGGCTCGGCAGCGTTGGGCAGACCCACGAGACAGGCAAAGGACCCGTGTTCACTGAACGCTCCTGTTGGCTCCCAAGTTAAGGTGCCTTATCTATACGGAGACAGATACATCCTGCAGGTAGCTGCTGCGTTTGTGTTACAGATGGAGAAAAGGAACGTTACGGGCTGTTTGTGTCACACCGCGTACGGTTAACACTAACACTGGTTCAACAGCATCTTCTGCTGATGGTCGGTCCGTCCTGCTAACACACGTGCTGCTCTTTTGGAATGACTGCAGATAAAACCGTGTACGCATCCGTCCTGTATTCCCCAAGCGCAGTGCCTTCAAAATCGAGTTGCCAGTTCCAGCTTACGATCGCAGCAGTAATTGAACGGGGAAAGAGCGGCCACTAATCACCACGACGCTGTAAGGCGGTCGGCCCGGAGCTCAGCGCACAGCGCCCTGCATCCCACGGCCCGAGGGCAGGTGCAGCCCCTTCCTTTGCCACTCTGGGGGTCCAGCCGGCACTGCCGGTGCTCTGTGCCCGTCCCAACTGCGTAACGCCCCTGAAGCACCAGCCTCACGCTGTCCCCAAGCTGGCATCCACCCCAGACGTTCCTGAGTGGGCTCTGGCCCCAAGAGCATCCCGGGGGTGCCCTGGGGAGGAGGGAGAGTGGGACCCAGCGCCCCAGCCCAGCAGACCATCCCCGTCCCCACGCCCCGGCCGTACAGCCCGCAGCCCTCCCGCACACCCTGCCGCAGGGCCACAGCGTCGTTTGGGGAAGAGTTCGGCACCAGTTCAATTTAAAACCAGCAGGTTTAAAAGCGGTGTCTAAACCGACATTCAACCAACCATAACTCCTGTCATCAAAGTGAAAGGGTTTGAACTTCAAAGCAATTAGACCAGTAAGCGTAAAACTGGCTTTGAATTAACCTGAGAGCCTTGAACTGTGACCACGAACTGCCCTGTCCCATCATCTAGCTGAGAGCAGCTGGTGGAAAACAGGCGAGGAGAAGCGACGCCGTGCCTCTCCCAGGAAAGCGCTGACGTGTGGGTACGACGCTGTTACACCCAGGCCGCCGCTTTGCCGTCTGCAGCCATAGCGGGGCTCTGCGCCTCCTCGCTGAGGTCCTGGCGTGCCTGGCCTTGGCCCCAGGTCCCACAGGAGCCAGGGGAGGAGGACGTGGTCCTTGGTGGGACATTGCTCACGTGCTGCCAACGCAGGGGCTGGGGGCTGCACGGGTGCAGGGAGACTCTGCTCCTGCGTGTAACGCCGGCGGCTTCTGAACTGCAACGGGGCCGACAGGGAAGCACCGGCCGTCCCTCAGCTGCTGGAGGTGCTGCTTGGCACGTTGGATAATAGCGCTTTGTGTCTGTCTCAGTTATTAGGAATTCACCAGCAGTATTTAATTAATTATCACAGGCAGCTGTTTGCACTAACATTTATGACTCCGGGTAGATCACACACTTAATCTGAACTCTGTCTGCATGTGAATCTCGGCGTCAACCTCGATGTCTGCGCTGACTGCTCCCCGGCTTTGCTGTCACGTGTCTGACAGCAGCAAACCAGGGCTCTGCCGTGCCAGAGGGTGACGGCCAGGATGGCGCTGGCCTCCCGCGGCCAGGTCCAGCACGGGCAGCAGGCTGTCCTCCCGACAGGGCCCCGGGCAGGAGAGGGCTGCCACCAGCAACGTATTGCCATGGCAAGGCTGTCCCCCGTCCCTGAGCTGATGTGTCACCCGGAGAGCAGCTCCACGGTGCAGAAGGTGAGTCCGTGCACAGACTCGAGTCTCTCCTGAGACCTGCAGTGCGTGAGTGGCACGTTCCCTCGACAGCAAGTTTATCTGCCTGAACACATGCTCCTATCAGGGCTTTCCCACTCAAGGAGTGCTATCGCAGGAATTCCACGTTCCATTTAATCCGGTGCAACTGTAGGTTTCTGGCAGAACCAGCAGCTTGCGTTCCCTCCAGCGGTTTGTCCCTGCTCCGGGCTCCTGTCCCCTTGCTTGTGTTCGATTTGATGACTGGGCTGATCAGAGGGAAGAGGTAGGGTTTGGGATTTTGTGGGGGTTTGCAGTGAGTTAGTTTTCCATCAAGCTTGGCCAACCGCCTCTGCACGACGCAATGCGAAAGGGACAGCAGGAATGCAAACCAGGGGCAGAGCTGGGAGCACTTCTGACAGCCGCTGCCATTGACCAAGCTTAGGTGTAACACAAGCCTATACCTGAAAGGGACTAAGGATGTTCATATAATCTGAAAGCCAGAAACAACACCGAGGAAGAGCGTGACAGCTGGAGATAAGCAGGAAAAGGCATGCAAACTAGCAGAGAGATCCATTAATGCACTCCGATTCAAGGGAATGGAGCTGATTCTCCTTTTGCTCCTATGGAGCAAACCCCATCTGCTTCACTCGCGTTGCTTCAGACTAACTCCGAACTCACTTAGGATTTGTTCAAAATCCCACAGCCTACCTGAAAACTGGGCTGTGCGTCATGCCCGCTGCCGGGGTTCACTGATTTGTGTGCTTGGGTGAGACCCGACATGTATAACCTTGCAAAATTCAAAAGGCAGATCGTGTGCAAAGAGATTACAGATACGCTGCCTTCCCACGATGGGATAGGTGAGGTTTTAAAATGATTCTGCATTTAGTTATTTGCTCCTTTGAGGTCACCAGATCTTAGATGGCGTTTCCCCTTTAGACATCCTTTAAGTACCTGTGGGGTTGTGTAACTAGCAGCAGAAATCCCTTGGATTCCTTTTGACAGCTGATTTCCATTGTCACCCAGAGAATAACAGGCTCTGACTTCTAATCCTGCACTGTTCATCTTTTAAACTAAAAACTGGCAAAATCATCTGCTAATGGAGGCAGAAACATTTGCAGTCTAGTTTGCTTCTGAATGATTTAAAAAAGACATTACCGGCAGCTTGGAGAAATAACTATTTAAGAAGTCTACCCAATTTAATATTTTTATTATTGTTTGCTATTTATACACCACCACAGATGTCCCTGGTGTTTAACAGGGATGCTCATCATTTATGTAGCACTTTACATTTTAAAGACCCACAGAAACATTAACTAATCCTAGCAAAATCCCTGTTTGGAAGATGAGTATTGTTATCTTTCCTCTACGGCTGGGGACGTGCTGGTGCCACAGCTCTGCGTCGTGCCCAAGACCACAAAGCAAGAGGCAGGAGCAGGCCGGCAAGGGGACGCCTTGTGCTCGGGGCCAGCTCTGGCCGTGCCAGGTGGCTTTCCTCGGCAAGAGGACAGCCTTGCATTTTAAAAAGCGCTACCAGATCCCTGGTCTGCTGCCCATTTCCACGGGCCTTCCTGCCTCTCCGTTTATTCATGAATATGAAGCAAACCCCCTCAAAAATTAAGAGTACGCTTTGTTTCTGCACGTGGTACGTGCTGATGTGCAGCGTGTGGTGTGACACCGTGCAATGCAACTCCTCCGGACGTGAAGAAGCAGCCAACCTCTGTAACCGTAGTGTTAGAGACTCAAGTACGGACGGCACGGAAGCACATCTGAGTGCTTCACACCCGACTCGACTGCTAGAAAACAGTATTAACCTTCACGTATGTAATTATCACCTACATGAACGCGAAATATCTTCCACGTGATCGTTGCTTCAGAGCAAGACTCAGAGCCAAGCCCCAGCTGGCACTGCCCCAACTACCCTGCGCATCACCTAAAACCTGGGGACCCTTCTCGCTCCCGGCCGGGCTCCCAGGCTTGGGCCCGCTGCTGCCTGCACAGGAAGCTCGCTTCACCGCAGAACAAGAAATACCCGGGGTTTTTATTTGGTTATTTTCAGGCCTTAAAGTGAGGAACACAAAACCATGGTGCCTCCCTCCTAGATCTGCTGCCTTGTCTATTAAACCAACAGAAAATGGTTTCTCATTTCATACAGACACTACTATCTTGAATTTCCCAGCTGTCATCTGACAGATATGAGCACTGGGAGAGAAAAATAAAACAAGCATAGTGTATAAACAACCCTAGGGACTAAATTTTGCAGAGTCTGAACATCAATGATGTGCAATTCTTTGTTTGCTGAGGTGAGCAAGTACACAGGGAGAACTGTACACAACAATTATGTTAAAACACTGCACAGCGCTTGAGCTTTAAATATCTCAGAGGGACAAAACAGAAGTGCAAGTTGCTCTGAAATGAAAAGAGATCTTTTCTGTTGTTTCTCCAATAGGGAGAGGTGAAGGTTATAAACAAGGCAGCCGGCCGGTGTGAACAACGTGGGTAATCTGAGCACGCTTGTTCTGGAAGAACTGCAGCCATCCCTGGGATGGACCTCAGCTAGAGATCCCGCAGGGATGAAAGAGAAACATTGTTCCCAGAATTTCTGATTAAAAATCTAAAAAAGAGGAAACTAATGAGTTTTATTCCACACAGTATTTCTATTAAAAACCAGTGGGATGTTGTCACATAAAGAGATGTATAAAAGACAATGCATACCCCCCCATGGCCGCCCCTGCAGGTGCACCAGGATTGCTCAGGAAGGAGAGCTCTCGTCTTGGGGACGTCTTTGGGGTGGCCACATGCTCTACAATGACAGCTCTTCAAAATATGCCTCCCCTGGCAAAGTCTGTAAAGCTCACAGCAAATCTGGCCTCAGACGTACGCCTCTTCTCTTTGAGACAGACAACACAACCCGTTATAAAACCAGATCTCAACATCTGGTTATTTGTCAGTTTTTGAGAGAAATGTCTATCAGCAACAGCACCTAATTTCTCACCAGCGTCCTCCACTCCTTCAAGTTTCTTCAAATCATTTGACAGATGTCCTCCTTCCCCGCCGAACTTGTTCTCTTTTAAGGTTTATTTTGAAGAACTTACTGACACAAAACTCCCCACTAATCCCAAAGATCTCGGTTCACTCTGCCACAGGCCCTTTTCCCAAGCACCCAGCCCTACGTGTGAGTTAAAGAGCTAAGTATAAAGAGCACGAGGAAAATAACCAAGAAAGCTTTAAGTAGCAGAAGAGTTCCAATAATTTCTTTAGCATAAATAATATTTTCCAAACCATGCCTATTAATGTCAGCTTGCAGCACCAGAAAGGCTCTGGTCCAGCAGCTGCTCCTGGGACCGGCGGGGACGTGGCAGGGAGGGCTGGTGGACCCGCTCCAGAGGAACCGCTCTGGGCTCCTTCACAGCCCTCCCCGGGCCAGAGCTCGCAGACAGCAGGCAGTCCCTAAACTGGGCGAAAAAAAAGCCACAAATCCTTTGTTCTTCCAGAAGCCCCGGATTTTGCTTTTTTCCTGCACGTTCGACATCTTTGCCCACATTCAGAATTTAAAACATTTAACAAAATGAGAACATCCCTTCCTAGTGAAATGCTGGTAATTCAATTAAAACACAAGGTAATAAAAACGACAGCCAGGTCTTAAAGAGCTTGGAGAGGTGGACCAGCTCCATGCACGGAGCCTTCCTTACCTAAGATGCCCTTCGGCATTCCCAATCGATGTGGAAAAGCTGTTGTCGCTCCAGCCTGCCTCTAGCCCTTCGTTTCCAGCAATTCTTGGCCTCAGGTCTCACGGATCCCTGTGGCAGGTCTGCTAGGCGGAACAAAATGCTCAAAATTAATGAACAAAACTTAACAAAGGCAGAAACCTGTTTATTCAAATACCATTAAGATTTACACTGCATTAAGCCTATTCTAATCCCCACGTGGAAAAGATGAAATATTCTGCACTACTTACACCAACGAAATCCTTGGTGGCAGACAGAAGGGGCATATGTTTAATGACTAGAAAGGATAGACCAATATTTTTAAGACAAATTGAGGCAGTAAGGACTGCAGAGCAATCAGATCTATTTAAGGATCAGCTTGGGAGTTTTTACAACTACAAACAGAAATAGGATTTTGCTGTAAGCATGCTATAAATGTAGAGCCACAGCAGACAGGGAGACATTTTTGCAGCATTTATAAAGACATCAAAGTATGGAGGATAACTCCAGAAATAAGCTTTAGTTCTCAAAGAAAATTTATAAATGCTTGGAAAAACTTGTGAAGTTTCACAAACTTTGAAAGGTTTGGGGTCTTCCCACCCGCTCTGTAACAGCAGCACTGCTTTACCTACGTTAAGTAATAAAAGCGTACTTCCTAAATACCTTTCCTTGGCAATCAGCTGCAAAATACCACAGGTAGAAAAATCTGTCTGCATTCTCTTCTGGTGACTTCTACACACTGGCAGAAGCAGAGGCACGTAGCAGGTACAACAATGAGTGCAAAGCTTCATGGAGAGCTCAGTACTGGACAAAAAAAACCCCCAAAAACCAACAACCCCCCCCCCTCCCAAAACGTTTTTAAAAGTTTTCTGCAGCACCTAGCTTGCTTGCTGCCTGAGGTGTCCCTGCAAAGCCCGACCTCGACGGTCAGCCCTTTAACCCCCTCGTCCCCTCTGTGCCCTGCAGCACCACGCTGCCAGTGCTGAAAGAAAATTAAATTAAACAAGCATTTCATTTAAAAACCCACAAATATTCAAGTCTCTCAACAGTGGCAACATGCTATAGACCGAGGCCCAGCACCGCGATCTGATCTGCTGCCCACGCCAACCTCGCATCACCACAAGTTCTGCTCCAGAAGCCCAGAATCGGGCCCAGAGCCTGGGTAAAGTAATTCAGTGCCGGTCCAACACGAAGGGATTCCTGGCCTCAGATCCGGCACACGGGACACTCGCTGCCCCCACAGTGCATTTCAGAAGACACATGAGCTCCCAGTACCGATGCGTTGCAGCACTCAGCCATCTCTCATTCGCCAGCCTCCCTGCTCGTTTGAAGGTTACTCTGCTCCCCCTTATTGCAGACAACATCTGAACCGGATTAAAACTGGTTAGAACGGATTAAAGCGCGTTAGACTGCCAAAGCAACAGCAAAACGGCATAGGCTAGAACGCCAGACACACAAGATACCATTTTTTAAGTGCCACGTGTCCTGCCACTGGTTTTAATCACACCCTAAAAACTACAGTAAGCAAACATTAATGTGATAATGAGGAACCATAAAGGCAAAGAAATTCACAGGCGAGGGCAGAACAAGGCATATTTCCTCAAGTATCTTGGCACAGACGGGTGCAGGAAAAAGCCATGGATTAGCACCCCTCGGCGACTGGGTAACGATACGGCAAAAATCTGTTCCAGCCTTCACCATGATTTTTCTTTCTTCCTCTCTCTCTCACTTAGCTTTAAGTGGTTTTAATGTGATTTTAATGCAATGTGTGCTGCATGAATAAAACAGTGCAATGGAGGCATGGGCTGAAATCTTTCCAAATTGTCAATGGATTAGGAAAGAATAGTTCCTCAGTGGTTTGTAACGTGCAGAGTTTACACACATCTGCTATTCTCCACAAGAGGACATCATATTGATGCTCAGAGTTTGACAGACGGCTCCTCTTGTCATTGTAGAGATCTGACCTTGGTATTGGAGACTTCCCCGTGTTCTTCATCTCAGGAAATGAAGCGCTTCCTTCCACATTAGGAATTGATTCCTGCAACTGCCACGCAGCCCAGCAAAGAGCGAAGCCCCTCCTCATTCCCACTGAAGGCTCTGGCAGCTCGGCCTCCGACAGGCACAGGGCTCAGCAAGCTGCGCCGTGCACGTCCCCAACCCAGCAGACAGCCAAGGACACAGGCAAATAACCTTCCGGCAAGATTTCCAGCTGTATCCCGGGGCTTCTTGAACATAAGCAAAGGAAGGAGTGCAGCAGTGCAGGAGATGAGGGGGGTGAGGAGGATGTTTCAGTCCTACAACCTCTAATTTTCAAAGATTTCACCCAGGGCGTGCCGCGGCAGGACAGTAGTGCTGTCGGACTCACACGCAGGGGCACCAGGGCTGGGGGCCAGCGCCCTCACGCAGCACTCGGCGAGCCGAGCACCGCAACCCAAACCCCGCGGCTCTGCACAGCCGCTGCGCTGCGAGAGGCATCACAGCCTCTGCCACGCCACAAACGGGGCTATCGCGCATTTTCCTGGGCGATGGGGGCGCGGGGGGGAGAAGTCAAGGGTACAAGCTGTCAGCGGCTGGGAGAGATGGCAGAGGAGAGCGGTAGGTCAGGAATCTGTCCCCACGAAGGGGCAGCTGAAGCCGCTGCTGCCTGTAAGCTGTGACGCGGTGCCACCCAGGGAAAGTCGCTCTGGTGCTAGACGAGGGAGCTTTGCTGTACAAAGTGAAATAGCTACAGAACAGCTTGCTGAGAGCCATCCTTGCTATTTCGGATTCACACCCTACCGTGTTGCACAGAAATGCCTTTGCTAGCCACAGCCTCTTCCCTCCTCCAATTTCTGCTTCCCAGCCAAGAGCTGGGACAGGCGCCAGCAAGCTTTCGACTCTGTACACCTCCCAGTTAGTCACTTCTCGTGACAAACCCCGTCCTCGCTCGGTCTGTTTGCCTGTGGTGCGCAGCATCACCCCCGCGCACGGGTGCGACTCCGTTAGCCGCTCGGTTTGCCCCATGTTAGCTGTTGCCACTCATTAGAGGTCATTAGCAAAACGCCTACACCACAGGAACATTCACCAAAGGCTCACAAAAACTTTCACTCAAGCTTAAATAAGGCTGTGTTAATAAAAAGCCAGGGTGCCATTATAACACTTACCAATCTGCAGTGTCTGTCTGGAAGGAGAACCTACACTGAAGCCACCCTCTGCCATGGGAGCAGAAACAAGAAGTTTGGATACAGCTTCACCTCCAGCGCTTACCGCCTGGCCGAACGCTACGTCCAGTCGGTGGAAAATTCACAAGGGGAACGTAGGATGATGTAACATCTCTAAGTGGAAGCACGGGAATACTATCGGTGTAACTTATTTATGTTAGGTTGCACTCAGAAGCTTTGAAGAAAATAAGGGTCTCGTTATGCTGAAGGGCTGTAATAGAAAAGACACAGTTTTATCCTCATAACATCTTCTATACTAAGGAGCTGAATATGAAATGTGTACCATAAAAAGCAACCAGCAGAAAGATGTAAAGTGTTCCTTACATTTGCATTTTTCTCGGTTCACCTCTCAGTGACTGTGAATTTTACAACCTGAGCTCACTGCACGGGAGCTCTTCTGAAAACTTTGAGAAAAACCTACTTGTGCAATCGGTGGCCCAGTTGCAGGGGCTTTACAAACCTGAAAGCGCTGTCACACAGCAGGGATGAATGAATGTGAGAAGACCAAAGCGATCCAGCCAATAACTTCTAGTAGTTTTCTATCAGAAGCTACAGGTAAGATAACTTCAAACCTGACAATGAGGAGTGCAGGGACATATTTACATTTTTACAGAAGTCAACTAACCTTTCCAAAATACCCCAGACAGTTTCAATTCACTTTGAATTTTGGACCAGAAGTGCAGATTTTTTGCTATTTCCCCCAAAGATGTTTCCACAGACTGACTTACACCGTTCCTTAGGAGAGAAAGAGTTTGAGATGTGTTACTGAGCCTCTCTGCACATCATCTGTGAATCTTACATGCTATAGGCTATGCCTAACTGCAGTACTGCAGCCACATTTAAGACATGACTAAGCTACCTGCACATCTCAACCTTTGCTATGGCCAAAGGGATATTCTATACCATACGACATCATACTTCATATATAACTGGGAGTTGGCCAGGAGGCAGCACGGCTCAGGAACTAGCTGAGCATCAGCTCCGGGTGGTGAGCCATTGTGCTGTGCCTCACTTGTTTTGCATATTCTGTTATTATTACTATCATTATTATTATTATCATCTTCCTTTTCTGTCCCATTAAACTGTCTTTATCTCAACCCACAAGTTTTACCTTTTTTTTTCTTTTCAATGCTCTCCCCATCCCACTGAGGAGAGAGTGAGCGAACGGCTGTGTGGTTGGTTTAACTGCTGGCGGGGTTAAACCATCACACCAGCACACCGGCTTATTTTTTCCATGGTGAACTTGCACTGTTTCTTGCACACTACATCACTCTCAGACACTTGGCGGCTCTCAAAAGCTTCTGAAGTTATTCGTTCTGGCTTTCATCTTTACTTGGTGAAGTGCCATCCAGAAAGCCCTACTTAACTTCTCCCACTTGTGCATCCTAAAGTGAAGAGACTACCCAGGGAGAAGCAGAGGCTTGGGAAGGAACAGGTTTCTTGAGTGCGGTAAACCTCCATGGCGTTGCACCGCGAACTGTTATATAATTTAAATAGAGATTTCCTGTGCTCTCTTAGGAAAGTTACTGCTTGCTGAGACGCGAGGGGCAGCCGTTCCCCTCCCAAACAAATGGCTTTACTAACACCCCGGCAGCAGCCCGGCTGTTAAAACCAGACCCATTAGCCGCTCATTCGTCAGCCCCGCAGCGCCTGGCTTCGGTGGGGTTAGCAGCAAATGGAAGAGCACGATATTTATTTTTTACAACTGAGAACTTTGATAAACAGCGGCAGGCAGCAAAGGTCAGTCGATTTATATTTCTTCCAGTATATATTCTTAAGAATGGCAGTCAGCATTATGGAAGCTATCAAAAAGCTAGCTCTGACCTTAAATAAGTGTGCTCCTATGTCAGGCAGTTCCAGGAAGGAGAATTTATGAGGCAGATGCTAAATTCAGGGAAGGAAGAAAAGTTGGGTTACTCTCGCTAGAGATGCAGTCCAAGTTCACAGCGCAGGATGCAGCCACCGATATTCAGCCATTTGGTTTAATCCTTTGCGCTCCTTTGGGATAACAACTTCACCACCCTTAACGTTTGGGTGCGACTCTCTGCTGGTCTATTCAATGTGACCGTCTAAACAGCAGCACCCACATTCACAGGGCTCCAGGCTGCTAGGTGTGCAGGAGGCAAGCTTACTCGCACGCATATGTCTTAACTTTATGTAAAGAGCAGAGAGGAACACAATTAATTCCGTGACTTTATAGACAAGAAAAAGTGCTGGAGGAGCATTCTTACGGTGCAGGTTGACTACCTTTTGCATATCTTTTCCTCACTGAAAATTTTGCATAATAACAGAAAATCTTTCATATCTCCTCTGATAGAGGATAAAAGCAGTCATTAATAATTTGCTTTGTCTAAGTACGCCATTCTTTTGCAAAAATGGAATCCCAGCCATAGCACAATGGTCATCTTATTTACATCTCTTCCTACTTTAATAGTGCTTTGCAGAAAATGCTTACTTATTTTTATGAAGCTAGCTGGAAATCATATTGCTTGAATTTCTTTTATATATTAATTTGGAGAAAAAAAAATCAGTAAATTACTTGGCTCTCCCTTCAGCTCTATTGCATTTTTCATCATTTATTAAATGGACTAATTTTAAGTTCATTTGCAAGCAAAGTGGTGTTAATTTAAGACCCATTCATCATTTTCTTTCTAAGAAAATACCAGTGAATGCAACCTAATTACAAAAGTAGGGGAAAAAAAGAACTGACACTTTTTTCCCCTATTGAAAAGATACTTGGGGAAAACAACCCCAGAACTCTCCAATGCGGCCCAGCCAGCCAGGTACCGCTGCATTACCTAAACACGCCACTCCCGAGACTTTTTACACGGGGGGACAACCCGTCGTGCTGTCAGCTTCCCGTGCCACCTATTGCCCAGAGAAACACCAGAGTGTCGCTGCTTTTCTCAGCTATAGTTCCTCTCCCTGCTACTCGGCCCCGCACTCACAGCGTGCCCCCCGTGCCTGGCCGGGCTGCAGCCACGCGCTCGCGGGGGAGGCCAGGCCTCTCTGTGCCCTCGCTGGCATCGCCTTGTCCGGAAAGAAGCAGCATTTTCCTTACATACAGCTGTTTCTCAGATTTTTTTCTGAGGAAGGACTGCTTGTGGGAAAAAGCAATCGGGAAATAAGTAATATTTTCCTTCATTTTGCACAGAGCCAGTAGAAACATTCGGATTTTGAAAAACGAGAAAATGGCAAAGACAGAAGTAGCATCGGATGTAGGAGGAAGGAATGAAAGGGAGAGAAGGGGCAATGTTTTTCCGGCATTTCTCTCCTAGTTTGATTAACTTAAAAGCAATTTAAAATACAAGTCAGCTCTACACGGAGCACGGGCACAGCAGCACCTGCTCCGCAAGGCCTCCCCCGTCAGCAAGGGGATCGCCGTCCCCCTGCCCCTCCCCAGCTACCACTTCACTTCTGGTCTGCTCCCACCGCCCCTGCCGCCTCCCCTCCTGCCTCTGGCTCTCGGTGAAGCACCCTGGAACCCAGCCCAGCCTGTTCAAGCTCCCAGCACATCTTGAATTTTAATTCGCTCTCATTTTAAGTCATCTGTCTCTTTTTTAAACCAAGCCACAAGCAGAATGAGCCAATTTATTATTAATATAAACCAAAACAAATCTGCAGAGAAAGCCTGGGCTGTCCGCTCTCAGCACCCCACAGCACGCCCAGCTCAGTGGGAATACTGATTTGAAGGGGGGCGATTAACAAACTGGGGCACAAAACTCACTGTATGGTGACAGCCCACTTTGGAAAGACGCTACAAATATTGTATCCATCAGTGGTCAAATGGATCACCCAGTAAATAGACCAATTTGGCCTTCAGGTCCGTGAAATACCACGTAGCCTTCTGGCCGGCCACCACTGGCGTACCGTGTCCCCTGCGCTCAGTCAGCGGCAGAAGAAATTCGTCACAGCTGGTGAAGAGCAGGTCTGAAAGGCAGTGCCCCCAAAAACTCGA
The DNA here is from genome assembly GCF_028858705.1 of Grus americana. NCBI lineage: Eukaryota > Metazoa > Chordata > Aves > Gruiformes > Gruidae > Grus > Grus americana. The sequence continues at coordinate 17,277,740 of NC_072866.1, forward strand.
GTGGGAGCGTTCCGGGTCTGTCACCGTGGCGTGACCGCACATCTGCTGCAAACCCGTCTGCTCCTCCGGCTTGGCATCGCTCCCTGCGCCCCGGGAGCGCCGTGCGCCATCCAGCGAAGTGGGACCCGGGTCGTGCAGGATCCCTGAGAAGTGAACTGAGTCTGGAGTCGGTGTGGAGCTGCTGGGGCCGGGGCTGGTCCGCAGGGCTCTGCAGCCCACTGGGACGGGGGCTCCAGGCAATGAAGTCTCCCAACCCAACCTTTCCTCTCTCTCATGCAGCATTTTTCTCAGGCCTTACATTGCTTCAGCCACCCTTATAACTAAAGTTACTCTGATTTTGATGGGCTTTGCTTCTGAGTTACCCTAACGTGACACCTTCAGTGACAGCTGTAAATGAAGATGTTAAACCTCCTTGGCCCCAGTATCGACACCAAGGGAGCACGACCAGTACCTGGCCTCCAGCAGGACATCCTGCCCCCAATCGCAACCTCGTGTCCACCAAGAATTTTCTAGGGCAGTCGCCAGGGTACTGCAACCAGACTGAAAACGAGCAGAGGCTTTGCTGAACACTGGCTGGCTGTATATCCTTTTTGCCAAGTAATAATTAAGCTACTTTTACCCTGTCGTACAACTGATTTCATCTCTTCCCTGGCTCTCCTCTTCCACAGCCTGTGCACTCCGCAGTGATGCTTGCGTGCTCCTTTCCAGCACTCTTATTAGGGGCTTTTCTCCATCCCGCTGACAACCTGCCAAGCTAATAAGAATGAAGAAAGTGTGAAAGTGAATGAGTGTAAAAGCGCATGACAGGTTTCTCCTTTGCTCTCCTCATGCTCAGCCAGCACAAATTCCCGAGATAAGAAGATGCAAACCCATCTAATTAAGGCACCCGCAGGACTTGGCAATCAGCGCTTGTTCCAGCAGGCAGCACCCCTGAGCCCCTCAGCGCTGCTGGGACCGGAGAGGTGGGCACCACGCTGGAGCCAGCCCTGGAGCGGGGCCGCGAAGGGGCCAGCCCCCGGTGATTTCAGTGCCTCGCGGACACACGGAACCGACCCGGGCAGCTCCGGCAGCCGACTGCCAAGGGACAAGGAAAGCCTCAAATGCCCCCGAGCCCCATGGGGCCATCCAGAGCTGCAGCTCTGAGCAACCAACCCAGCTCTCAGAGACCCCGCCGCCGGCAAACTCCTCCTGGGAGGCACCGTGTGTTCAGCAGGATCTCAAGGACTGCTGGCTGGCAACCACTGATCCACCGTGGAGGAGTCTTATCTTATGCAAGAGCTGGAAACAGGAGAGTTCACCTCACTATTTCCCTGCTTCTGCTTTCTTGGGGGAAATCATGAGACGCGTCTGCCCTGGGCCAGCAGCGTGCTCTGCGGCCAAGCAGCCAGGGCAGTGTAAAAGCACATCATCTCAGAGCAAAGGTGACGGCAAGAGGTGTAACAGCGGCACAGCCTGCTCTGGGAGCACCTTACTGCCCCATCTGGGCTCTAACGCTGCTGGCCGGGGAGCTTTCCTGCCAGCCGACGTTGCATTTCATTCTAATCGGCGCTTAAGTTGGTTGCAATGAAACCTCTTTACTATACGTTTCATAAAGAACAAGGCAATCAGAATTAATTTTTGTCAATGAATGGAAAATTTACAACAAATATAAACGGGATAGAGGAAAATGGGATTCTTTGTTGAACATGATGATAGTTCACAAAACTTCCCATTAAAAAAAAATATCAGAACACTCAAAACCAATTAAACAATTCCAAATAAACTCATGTGGCTGTAGGAAAGGGTGCAACGAAGCCTTGCCAGTGGCTGCCCTGTAACTGCACGCGTTAGCACGGATCTATCTGCTTTCTGCCTCCTGCCTGTCCTGTGTGCTGCCCAGCACCCAGCGTTTGGAAATAATGTGCAGTGAACACAAATCTGAATGGAGGTAATCTATGCCAGCAGCTTAAATCACCAGTATAAATATTATTTTAATGCATTAGGCTTTTAATCCTTGTCCTAATTTGTGGATTAATCATCTTAATTGGTGAGAAGACATTGGTCAATCCTTTCCCATTTTACTGCAACTCAGCAATCTGTCCCTGTTGCAACTCTGTCATCAATACAGAAAATGCAACTGCTTCAAGTGCCGATCGCAGAACGGCATTTCATGTTTCCTTCCAGGGAACGCATTTGTAGGGATACTAAACAATAGTGGATTATTTGTTGTATTTCTTCGATCCATAAATAGGACTCCTCTGCAGACAATATTTTTAATGTGTTTGGAGCAATTTGGATGCACTATTCTAAAGTATATCCAAGTAACTGCCTTCTCGTTTTAAAGTCCTGTGCCTGCAAGAAGTAGCTGTACCAGAGCGAAAGGCCAAACAAGAAGCCAGGAGGATGGAGCGACCCAGGGGTTTGGTAACGGGACACAGAGCCGCTTTGCTCTCTTTCAATTTATTTACTGCTGTGACTACAACTTATTTCCCTGGAGGCTCTTCTGGTGGCCTGCAGGAAATGAGCTGACAGTGGAGGAGCATCCCCTCCAAGCTGTTCAGCCCAAAGCTAACGGAAGGTGAGGTCAGGGCCAGCGGCAGACCTGGACTTGCTGTCCCCTGCCACACCGAGGGGCCGATCCCCGGGGCCGGGGTCATCGCCAGCACCCGGACAGGCGCCAAGAGGCAGAGACAGCAAAGCAGTTCTGCGTAACGGCACCTGCCGTGCTGTTCCTGTGCCTTCATTAAGCACCCGAGCTGGAGACCTTCAACTTCATATGATCTCATTCACACCTTTTCTTTATAAAAGAAATCTTGTGTCATCAGCACATATTATTTTTTTCCAGATTTGCAAGTCCTATTCATAACTTGTAATTTCTATCTCTGGAAAACTCATTTGTTTGGACAATTTGATTTAAAAAAACCCTCAAGGTTATTATTTGCAAAATAATAAAAAAAAGGCAGGCGCGCGCAGTGGAACACGTCGCGTAAAACTCCCTGTCACTTTTACCACCAACCCAAAGTACAAATGTACCGAACGCGATAAAGGCAAACATATGCCAGCTTTTAAGATAATGCTTCGTTTTGCTACAAAAAAGCAAAGACAGACCTATATAGCATTCAAAAGGACAAGAGACTAGCTGGCTACATGTATTGACTGAGTATTTATAGTTGCAGCATTCAGGAATGCAAATTGAAATGAATCAATGCCAGCAGGGATGCCTAAAAGACATAAGTGAGAATTACAGCAATTAAGAATGTTGTCTCAAAGGAAATTAGAACAGTCCATTAATTACAATGCCTTAAAGGAAAATGAACCAAAATGAGAAAGAAAGAAAGAAAGAAAGAAATTAAAATATCAGGAAATTAGCAGAAAAATAGGGGATTAGAAAAGATAATGAGCACAGTAGGTATTTCCCACCCTCTTTTTATTAACAACAAAGAAATAAAAAAAGAAATGGTGATAGGAACCGAACCACCATGAAGAACAGAGCCGATATATTCTGGCACAAGATCAATAGCCAGCACGCTCAAGGCTTTGCTGATTTAAGTCCAATTCATCATTAAAGTCTGTAGAAACTGGTTCCATGGAAAAGAGTGCAAAAAAGAAAGTGCCAAGCTAATAGGTGCAGCAAAAGCTGCAGTTATGGTACGTGTAGCTGGACCCCCAAACGGCTGTGAGGAGAAAAATGGGTGGTTTACACCCTACAGGTAAGCGGGGCTCGCTGTGCTGGGACCGGTGCACGCTGGCAGACGGCACTTCTCTTCCTTCTGCTGCTGCGGCGGGGGGAACGGTGCCCGTGCCAGCCCCCGGGCCATACCTTCTCTGCCTGTCCCAGGCGCGGGCTGTTGTAAATCCTGCCGAGCCCCGTGAGCTCCCAGCCTCGCCGGACCTGTGTTCAGGGTGGCCTTACACAACTCTTAAACTCAACTCCCTTTTGCTGTACTATAGAACTGCCACATTTGAAATTCTTGATGGACAGCTTGAATGTAAATACGCTGGAAACAGTCAGTGCAGTATGGCTCCTGGCCCTTCACCAGCAGGAAGGTCAAACACCAGTGGCCCGTTTCAGAGTCTAATTGGTATCTGGGATAAAACACACCACTCTACTGCTTGGGTACTTTCAGTTCTTTTTTGGGAGAATAAAACCTTAGCAGGTCAGCAGCAACACGTTACAGCGGCAGCACAAACAGCTATCACGGGTGGCTGTTAGAGGAATGGTGAACAGCCACCTCTCACCGAGGGTACTTAAAAAACCTGTTAAACTTCCCCGTAAAACAGCAGCTCCAGACAAAAATACAGGCACACACACGAGTTTCCATGAGCAGCTCTTCCAAGAATTTTTTCCCATTTGCATAAAAGAGGCAAAAATGACCAAAGCGCAAGCGAGACAGGACCCCAGAGAAGCTGTGCCTTGAACGAGCGCTGGCACATCGCACAGAAACCAGCGTCACTGCCCGCACGACTGAGTACACAGAGAGCACGGGGACACTCACACCTAACCTTGCATCCCAGCTACCTGTCTGAGATTGGAGAGGGTGAAATTAGGGCTGCCTTGTGCCCAATGCTTTCTCCAACCCACGGAGCGCAACTTTTCATAAAAGCAGGAACATGCCCATAACCCCTTCCTCCCCCTACCCAGGAGCAGCTCCGAGACTCCTCACTTGGGCTCGTCCTCCCTGGCACAGAGGGCACGGTGAGGCAGCATCGGTGTTCCCGATGAGCGTGACAGCAACGAGTTCGCCTGCGAGACAGCCAGGTGTTTCTGTGCAACACGAGGGGCAACACCAGATGGGGACAGTCTGCTGGAGAAAGTCCTTCCTCCCAGACCTGGAATGCCTGCAGAACATAGCAGGTCAGGTTTATACTAATGTATTTCTTATTATATCTAAAACCACATTTAAAAATAATGTTTTTCAAAGCAAACTGGCTTATGGGGACATGGTTTTCATCTGCAGCTGAACGTCAAGTACCACTCTCAGCCCTTGTCTCTCTGATGACCTCATTTCACAGCAAGTTCTGTGGACAATTCCTCCCTTCATGAGAAAGACACGTAAGTGTGTATTGGTGTGCCTCAGACACCACAGCCGGGAAGACACCGAAAACACAGAAACCCAAGCGGCAGGATCTGCATGGAAAGACACAGATAGCTTGCAAAGCGTAATCATTGATGCTCCTTGCTGATGGCATCATACCGCCGTGCTGGTTTGCAGGTTCATGAAACACATTTAGGCAATTTCTAAACTGAAAACCACCCTTGGCTGTGGAAAGGTGTTTGCTGCTTTTCTGAATTACAATGCCTCGCCTTGCCTCCTTCAGGCTCACGCCGATGAATCCTGATGATCGGGCTGGAGCCAGCCTGCTGCTTGCCTGGGTGTTAGCAGGAAGAGGTTCGGCTGTGGAAACCCGCAGAAACTCTTGGCAAAAGGGAAGGAACCATTTCCATGCCAGACTCCCGGTTAGGATAAACCGGCGTGGCCGCATTCACCAAGAGCTGGGCCCGTACCTTTTCCATCCACTGTCTGCACTCTAAAATGCCCTTTCAAACCATTGCATTTCGGTGACAGTGGAGGCATTCAATTATTTCTTTAAGTGCAAATCCTGCATTCCTTCATCTGTTAGGTATATATATTTAGTACAGATTGAACAGCACCTGCTGACTGGATGAATCATTTGCATCCGAGTCACAAAATGGGAACTTAAGGACCTCCAGTGCTGCTGCTGAAATTGCTGCTACTGACACTGCCAATTCAACTCCTGTTGCTGATACTAATCAGCGTCTCTTTAAAATGATTACAGCATTCAGACAGGGCCATAAAACTGCCAGGTGGGCTATATTTCGTACTGCTTCCCAGTTTTTCTGCAGTCTTCCCTATGGGAATGGTTTTATTGGTCCCATCAATCCCTCTTACAGTCTTTAGCATGGGAAGGAGATGTCACAGAGTTTTAACATCTCATATATTTTCTGAATTACATGATCATTATAACCAGCTTGGCACAAAATACTGTTTTCATCAAATTCAGTATTTAAGGCAAAAATAGCATTTGTTAACTTAGCTGCAGATTAATGCAAATATATTTGCATGTATGAAATAGAAGATTTTTATTGTTTATGTAAAGGTCTTCTAAACTGCGTTTGCACGAGAACTTTATTAAAAACCACACAACTTTTATCAGGCTGGATTGCTCTCTAACAAAAGCTGGCACAGTGAATTCAAGTCAGTAAATCTGAACCTGCTGAATCCAGCTCCACTGCCTGTCAGGGCACTTGATAAAAGATTTTTTATTTTTTTTTAAAGGAGAGCTCACATGAGCTAAAAGTACAAGAGAGTTCCTTGGGTTTGGGGCATTTTTATTTTGTTTGTTTGTTTTAGAGCAGATGTAAATTTTAACTGGAAGACAAAGGCAGCTTGTTGGTTCTCAGTAATTTTAAGCACAGTAAATCATTGAGTCTCATCTAACTGATTTTTGGTAGAAACACTGATAGCGTTCCTTTACAGTACTTTCAGACCAACACATTTATTCTGACCATGCTCTTGAGGAGGAGGTAAGCTAGATCTCCTGATAGTTCCCCTCCTCTGGAAAGTGAAGGTGTGCCTTCACCGCAGGGAACCCAGCACAGTGCCGGACCACAGCGATAAACCATCAGGTGCCCAAAGCCCAGCCCGGCTGCCCCGCCACTGCGACTCGGGTTTAGCTTGGGCTGAGCTTAGTCTCCTGTCTGGTCCTGCAGATACGCCGTAAACAACTCCGCCAAGGTCTTGCCCAGTAAACCTGCCAGAGCCACCTTTCTACTGCTGCGGTTTATAGCATCGCCCAACACACAGAGGAGACGGGGCCTTCCTCCGTGCCTATGGAGACTCGTTACCTTTTATGATACCGGGAAGGGAGAAAAGTAAAATTCTGATTTACAGCATCCCTCTCTGTTACTTGCAATGCATATCAATCACATTGACAAGTTTAGAAGTCCATATATTTGCTCCTGGTTTTTAGTTTGATTTCATTTATGTACCTTGCACCAATGAAGAGTTCATTATGAACTTCGGGACTGACTCCTTCACAGCTGACATACACGTTTGGTGTTTTTATATATAGACGTATATAAATGTAAAATAAAAAATATATATAAGGAACACTTTTACCTAGCTTTCCAATGCCCTGTTATAGTCCCATCAGAAACACCTAAAATGTCTCTAGTACCCCTTAACACAGCACTTGGGGCTCAGAAGACCACGAGGGGTTTCACCTGGGCTGTCATGGTGGTTGCTCACCCTCCTGAAACCATGGCTGATGTGAGCACGGGAGGTGCCCATGGCTCCACACCTCTTCCACCTGCACACCTCATTCCACCCAGCACAGCGGCCTTGCTCTGGTACCCATTGAGGGGGCGGTGGCACGGCAGCCATGGGACATGGGGGACAGTGATGGGCAGCTCTTGCCTGAACAGGCCCACCCTGATGCAAAGGACCAAGTTGGTACAAAAAGGGTCAAGCTTGGTGAAGCTGGCTCAGGCGAGGCCTGCCAACGTGGTTTCTTTGGAAGTGCCAGCCTCCGAGTGCAACAGCAGGTTTAAGCTGTGCTAAGAACACGTGTTATGGAAACAGGAAAAAGCTTAAAAAGCTGACCGAGACATACCAAAGGTCTGCTCAGCCCCGCTCCTGCCTTCAACAGTGCCAGAGGCACATTTGGAGGTGGCTGGGCAACTATAAATCCGAGTTTCCTGCTATACTCATGCAAGGTTGCTTTTGGCCCTCCATGTTAATAGGTACTTACAGAGTGCTCCTCCATTAGAGTGCCTAATTTTAAAACTGAACTATGGAGCCTCTGGTCACCTCCATCCTATGTTTGCTGCAAACCACAGTGAGTGTGTCACACACAAAAATGGATTTTTATTTTACTATTGGCATCTCAGATAAGCTAATGGTAGGAAGCAGCAGCAAACTACAAGTTTCTCACACCAAGGGTTCTTCTGAGCGAGGATTTGGGCAGCCAGGCCCTGCAGCAAGTTCCCAGGCCCAGCCTGGCTTCCCTAACCACACAAGAGCCAGCCATCTAAGAGAGGGCATTGCCAGCAAAGCGTTCCCCAAGACATTTGGTACATAAACGTTATCAGTAAAGGGCAGCAGTAGGTACGTATGAAACCACGACTCATGCTTGCTGACGAAACCCCCAAACAGCTCAGTCCCTCTGATCAGTACAGAAGCAAACCGCAGGCAGAACGCCTAATCCACCTCAGGCAGTGTGGCAAGGGACTGGCCACAGACGATGGCCAAATGGTGCCCTCCTGGGAAACAGCTGGGCAACGGGGCCGCCTGAGAGCAAGATTAATAACTGCAAAGGTTTTCCACCCTCTCTGTGTGAGGTAGGGAGAAAAATGCAGCGAGTACGCTTACACCGTAGCCACGAGATGAGTGTTTTCTACATGGGGACGGACCCTGGAGGGTCACACTGACACTGCCAGCAAGGCCCCCATGCCACCTCAGCCCCAGCACAGACTACGTGGGCTGGATGTGGCACTCAAACCATTGCTGAGTCTAGGACCCTGCCCACAAACCAAAGCAGGTCCTTCTGCTGGAGGCTGTTCGCCAGTCAGACATGAAAGAGGAAAGAAAAACAGACCAAGTAATTCAGCTGAGCAATTACAGACAAAGCCCTTGCCAGTTCCCTGACGCAGACTTGGGGGAACTTAAGTACGTTTGGAAAGTTCATGAGTCTGGCTTTGGTTCTCTAACCATCAACTGTGAGTTTAAATTGTTCATTTTCTTTAATTAAGGAGGGAAGAACGACTTCCTCTTTCAACAGTGTATTTCCCCAGTGCTGCTTTGGCCTTTCGGCATCACGATGTGAGAGACAGAAACTCGGTGAAAAGGACAGCAAGGCAGATTTCTTTCTGTGCTCCCTTTTCACTTTTCTAAAGTTCAGTGAGTTAACACCGTTCTCATTAATTGATTCTGAATATTAGCAATAGGTTTAATACAAATCACTGAGCGATTGTATTTCAGGTCTAAAAACTGTTAGGAAAATTTACCAAAGAATACTTGCCCTTCAGAAACATGAAGAAGACATAGTACAAGTGCTAGCTTATTTTCCATAAAACGCTATTATTGGCCCCAGGATGAATATATTTATAGCTGATATAGACTTTCACCCAGATTCATACAAAAGAGGTGCAAATACTTCTATAAAGATTTTCATAGAATGATGGCATTTCACCCATTATACTTTCTCCATCCCCTCCAGTGTCCCCCAGGCCTGTCCGTACCTCTCCAAGCCCTCAGCCCCCAACCAGACACCCGATCGCCGTCTCCCGACAGCGACCACGCTCCGGTTCCTCCCAGCTCCTCCATCCCTGCCTTCCCACTTCCCCCCCACAGCATCCCGGTCTCCTTCACACCTCCTTCCCCTGGTCCTAGTCCACACTTGCTTTTTTGCAAAATCTTCCTGTGGCTTTGTGCTAACCTCACACTTTCCTGCTTAAACCCTTTGCCTCCAGGTTTGGCCCCGCAGCCACAGCATCCCCACAAACGCACAATGGTCAACAAACACACGCTTACAAGTAAGAGAGTGCAGACCGGGGGTTCCTTTAACCAGAGCCGCGGGTGCTCCAGGCGGCTCAGGCTGGTCCCTCGCACTCAGTCAAGCAAAATGCAGATATCTGAAAAATTCTGTCTCAGACTGCAGGCACCTCATCTTTGCTACAGCTCAAAATTCAGGCATGAAGTTCTCCCCTGAATTCTGGTTTTCCCATTAGCAGCATCACATAATGAGTGACGTGAAGCAGGAAGAAAGTGACATTCGGGGTGTTAATTAGCGTCAGCGGTGCGGCGTCCCCTGGACATGCTCCTGTAAACAAAGCGCAGGCACGTGCCAGGCAGCCGTCTGAAAGCACAATACAGGGAGACAATTAAAAGCAGCCTAATCTTCACTTCAGCAAAAATTCTCTGCTCAAGGAAATAATTCAAAAAAGAGAGAGGAGTACAAAGGAAATTAAGGACATTTTAGCTGTGAGCAGTCAGGTCACTGGGTATCATTCTTCCCTACGTATGGGTTAAGGAAAGGGTTTGCAGCCCTTTGAATGCCTTGGCTTTGAATATTAATTTTTTTCTCACCTTTCTGCAGTCAAGTTTTCTATGAGATCTTTGGTGTGAGAATTTAGAGCAGCCACGTCCATATCCATGAACATGTCAGGCCTGGAGAAATTTCTGCTTCTACCATTCCTTCCTCCCTCATATTGCCAAATGACTAGGCATTAGCATTTTAAATACTTGTCATATTGAATTTGGGTTAATTTGCCTTTTCTGCGTAAAGAGGAAGGTGGAGGTGGGCTGAGGGAAGTTTTCTCCAACTGTCTGAGATCTGCCCCACACCCTTTGCCGGGTACCTGGCACGCGGCGATCCCGCCTGTTGTACATCGCACGCCTTGCGATGGTAACGCATGCAGCTGGAGAGCAGCCACCAAGCTAACCAGCCTCTGCTGTTGTGGATCATCGTTCTGCGCTTCAGTACAAATGGCAATCAATTAATTAACTGCCTACCATTAAGAATTAATTGCAATTCATTACAATATTCCATATTCTGGGGGTTCTAGGAGGCACGGCTTTCAGTTAAGTCAATTTACCAGTTTTGGAAACTGATTATTTTTTCACGCAGTGTGTTCAATACTCCCCACGTTCATACATCATCCTTCCAGCCAAGCTATTCCACTGTCTTCCATAAATCAAGAACTGATGGGAAGGAGCTGGTCTGGCAGCAAACGGGGCCCAAAGCTCAGGGAATGGGGGTGCCAGTCCTGCTGCAGCCACCTGGCGCCGGCAGGACTGGAGGCGAAGCTCTGTCGCAGGTCCCCGCTCAAAGACAGAGGCTCCAGATTTCACGGTGGTGTGGTAATTGAGGCTTTCTGAGCTGGTCTGGTACAAGGGGGACATAAGACACAGCCAGAATTTCAAGGGCTTTGTGTGTTTTCCTGATGACCCGGATTCTCACTCACCTGCACCTTCTGCTGCTGCATCAGAAGAGGTTGCGTGTCAAAGGAGAAATATATTTTGTCCTTCCTTTATACTGGCAGAAAAGGCTGGCACAAGCTGCAAGTAGTGAAGAGGTCCACTGGTTTTAAATCAAAGCCTAAATGTGCTCCTGTTCCCTTTCACTCAGCAGTTTCTACACTCCTTCCTCTCCTGCAACGAGATCTTCTGAACCAGGATCAATGTGATGGCCTCATCTGGAGGGACAACAGCCAAATGCTGGAACAGAAAGACTTTTCCACAATTGCAAAGCCAAGAAACACTTGAGACACGTCTCCTTCCTTTTCTTCTTTTTTCTTCTTTAAGTTCTAAAAAATTACCCTGGTCGACTTTTTTTTCCAGTTGGTAGCTTTTGACTTTGCTGGGAAGGGGAATTAGCAGATCTCCACTCCTCTGCTTTCATCGCCTGAGTTTCTCAAGTGCCTGAGCTCTAATGACAGCCCAAATGAGTTCACAGAACTTAACATTCAGAAGACATCATTTGCTTAGCAAATCTGACTGTCCTCCTTCTCCTCCTCCCCTCTGTAAAGCACAAACCGTTAAATACTATATATTTACCCCTCGACTGAGCTCAGTAACTGGGGGTGAGTACCCTACTGCGGTTCCCCAGAGATCCATTATCTGTGCACTGAAAGAAGACGGAGGTACAGCAGCGCCAGGGCCTTTGCAGTGGAAGAGAGCTGATTGAGAGATGGTTTCCTAGCACACATCATAGGCAAAGAGCACCCTCAAGGTAGGCAAAGCAGCTTTCTTCTGCTGAACACTTTATTTTTTTATTACATGGTGGCATTTTGCATTTCTCTCAAGCAGTCAGAAGATGATTTTGGGCATACATTACTTCAAAGCTGGAAGAAATTATTTTACCGTTGGAAGGATTTTCTATGAAAATGAAGAAGGAATAGAGGGATGATGGAAGATCTTGTGTGTGTTAAATGCAAATGACTGACTTGATACAACGATAAACAGAACTGTCTTTGCACGCCTCTGCTGGCCACATAATGCAGTGGAGAACATCTGCACACTGCATATGTGCACACTTTGCTCTTCCTGGCATTCCTCCAGCTAATATTTTTAAGATGTCCATATTGACTGGTTTTATTCCTTTTTGATAGCAAATGTTCTGCTAGTAACAATACAGTTAATGGATAGGAAAGATTTGTTTCTGAGTATTTGGGATAATGTAGCTTTTCAGTTATTATGAAGCCATATTATTTTATAGACCCACTATCTCAGGCTTACTTTTATGTCCCTTGAATTTGTGTGCACAGCGTCCTAGAGCACAACAGCACACAAGCTCTCTACCAAACATGCAGAAATCATTACCACGGGAAAAATATCTGGAATAATCTTCTTACTACTTTTTAATGAAGATTTACGCTTCCTAGATTTTTTTAAGGTTTTGTCTGAAGAATTTGGCAACTGCTGCAATGACAAAACTGAAATGTATTAAATATGCAAGAAAGTATTAATGTGACACGAAGTTTGAATGACTAAAGATATAATGTCAGAAAAATGTCATGAAAAAATGTTAGATTTCAAGAACAAGCAGCAGTCTGTAATACATTTAACAAACAATCCAGTACAGCTCCACATCCATTAATAGCAATGTTTGATGCCATCTGAAACATTTAAATAAAGTCTATATAATAAAAATGGAACTAGAAAGAATGAGAATGACACGTCCAAATTCCCTGAACTGTTTCAAAGTCTCCAGAAGCAGCTTCAGTGAATGTCAAACTTTGTTTAAAGTCTTTTTTTCACTCTCTGCCTGAAATGTTTTCACCACAGTTGCTGTTGGGGGTAGCAGTGGTCAGAGAAGGTGACGTAACGCTTCAGTAGGGGAGGGCGTGGATCAAACTGGTGGAACTGGAGATGCCATATTCCTGATTTGGTCTGGGGGAAACCCCAGCAATATACGCTAGAGATCTCTCTGAACGCACTCAGGTGGACATCTGAGCTTCAGACAGTGGAGCTGCATAAGGAGTGGAAACAAATTCTTGATCTGCTGCACTGGAGAAGCGACGGGCAGTCTCCAACCACGTCTCAAGCAGGTTGAAATAAGCAGCCCATTGGCCACCATTGCTATGTTGAAACCCAGGCATAGAAGACCTACTCTGAACGCCATGAGAAACAGTATCTCAAGTACTTCTGGTGCCTGGCTATGTTAGGACTCAGAGGTGAACATGAGGTTTCTACCATCACAGATTTCCCCACAGCAGACACGGTTTGCCTGAGTCCCGCTTCCACTCTGCAGATTGATTCCTCAGCGAGGGAAGTCTCCTGAACTCCTCCCAGAGCACAGCAGGTACCACCTGGCTAACAGAAATAACCGGCTCTGTGTCTCTGCCCTGCCCTGCCTGCCCGGACAGCGGGGCAGTGCCCTGCTTCCGCATGAGGCTGCCCGCAGAAAGCAAGATGCTCGCTAGCTGTACGGCACAAATCCTACGCGCGCCACTGCTGTTCTCTGCTACCTGCAGAACACAGCGCAGCAAAACGTGTGCTCTGAGATCCTTGGGAGGGGACCCTGTACCAGCCACCAGACCAACGTCCCCAACACGTGCTCCTCCTGCAATCGTTTCCTTCCTTCCCCCCTCCCTCCCCAGGGGAGCGAAGTTCAGCACTCAGCAGCTAGAGGTAGGGGTTAAACAACGTCTGTTTAGCAACATCACATGCAGCAAGGGCTGAGTGTAGGAGCAGAAGCGTTTTAAAACATTATCTGCTCTTTCTGTCTGTTGCCAGGAAGCTTTGAACCGATTCCCTTGCTGCTGGCTCCCGTTGGTCCCTGCCTGTTTGCTCTGCTCTTCCGCAGGAGCGCAGAACTCAGAGGTGCTGCCTGCGGCATCACCGGAGCTCCCTGCCAGCAAAGGTTACTCACACCTGCAAGCTGGGGAGGCTCCCCAAACAAAGGGAGGTAGGGCTATCAGTCAGACACAGCAAACGTGTTGGCAGCCTCAGGCTTTTGGGTATTTGCACAGAGAGTTGGGTAAAATAGGAAAAAAATACATTTTTTAAAGACATATATTGGGTCCTCAGAAATAATTTCCTACCTGAGCAGTCCTGGGCAGTCAGAGCAGGAGGAGCAGTGCCCAGCGTCTTTCCCAACAAATGGTCTGTTATCCCTCTCTGTGTCTTTACTTGACATCAGCAAAATCAGCTCCATTAAAACAAGGTTACTCTTTGGAAATTTTTCGTCTTGATTAACTCCATTTATGTAATTTATTTTGGTCCTCTGATTCCTATTAGTGGGATCAATATTAATTTAAATCAGAACGCTGTGTATTTTCTCTTGCTCCATTCATGCAGATCAGGAGCACTGCATTTCTCCTAATTGTATTGCTGACAAATTAACCTCAGTCAGGATTACCAAGATCAAGCGAGAAGAGTGACTGCAACCAGTTTTTCCTTTCTCTTTTTGGCAGGGATCAAATGGTTAGCCCACAGCTAAACTTCTAAAGAATTCTATACATCAGACTTGGGAGTAAACCGAATAAAACTGGTCACTGCTTGAGAAAACCAGGTCATACCTGAGAGAGCTCCTTCCTCCCCAAAGAAAGCACTAGACGCTGCGGCAGTCGTCCTCTGCGCAGGGATGAAGGACTTGCTCTCCCTGCCGCAGGCGTGGGTCTCTGGAGTCGAGGTGGGCCTGGGTGCGGAAAAGGGCACAAGCTGAGACGGAAGAACTGCGGCTTCCAGACAGGTAATAATTTAGACAGGGAAGCAGGAAAATGTACTTATAAATGAAGGAGCAGGACAGTGAAGCATCTGTGCACCACGGTGGAGTAGGGGGTAAACACCATGAGAACAGCGATGCAGAAGGCAGAGCGCGTGGAATAGCGGCAGAGCGCGGAGGAGGAGCCGGGACAGCCTTACGGCGCTGCTCTGAGCAGACATGGCTGCTGGGGCAATCGCTTATACTCCAGTCAGGATATTATCTCTGACTACTGCTGTAATGCAAGCGGTTAGTAGTATTATTAATATAATGATTAGTATTATTAACTTGTGCAGTCACTGTAATTAATGATCACTGGAGCCTGATGCTGAGCGCTTTTGAAAACCAGTGTTTCCACCCTGGATCGCAGTGGTACGCGTCTTGCAGCTTACACTGCTGCAGAAAATGAGCTCCACAGCTCAGCAGCTCACTGCTTAGTCGCTGCTTCTACTTTTTCTTGGCAGCCTCAAGTGTGCCAATGATTTCAACTGCCAGATCTAAGTTAGTCTTCCACAAGTTGCATAGCTATAGAGCAAATATTTCCAACCATGTACCACTTCACTGAATTCCTTGGCATTTCTTGCATTAGAATTAAATGATCTTTCCTCAGTTCCAGGCTCCTTGATAAACTTCCCACCACTTTGCAAATCTAGGCCCTTACTTTTCTTCTCTCTCCCCATGAGAATTGTGGGTTTTCTTCATTTGAGGGCAAGTGAAGAGAAAAAAGAAGTGAAAAGGAAAAGAGAGAGACTGTATTTTTTCCTCTTTGTATAGCATTTCTTTTGCACAGAAAACTCTTTGTGAGAGAGTCATCTGTCTGCTTAGGTAATGATCAACACAAAGATCTCCCCATGAAATTGCTTTGTCCAGAGGAACAAGGCAAAGCAACACAACCATTCTCAGTCCAACAAGTCCCACCAACCTCATGCCCTCCTTTGCTGCCGCCACCTCCTCCTCCTCCTCACGTGCCCTGGGATGCACCAGCCCTCCCAGTGACGGCGCTTCACACGTAGCCGTTCCGCTTTGCAGTGCTCTCCCTTTCAAGTTTGCCTTCCAAAATTGTGCACTGCGGGGAAGAAGGATGAGTAAGAAACATATCTTAACCTTCAATTATAAACCATGGCTATGATATAGCTGTCCTACCATTTCTATTTTCACCAAATATGTTTTGATTCAACGCCCGCTCCATGACAAAGGAATAAGCTAGCACTGACTCACGGACACCCGCCGCAGTCACTACATTGCTAATGTTTAGTCACCAAACCTTCTCTCAAGACTAACACATGAAGAGACGGGGGGATGTGATCCAAGTGGAGAATGCTACGTGCCCGGTCTGGAGAGCTCTGACCTGACCTGTGCCCATGGAAGTGGAGACCGCTGTCTGGAAGAGCAAAGCAATGTTTCCAGGAGTGTCCATCAGGACACGTTCACAGTGACCAAAGGGACACCGTCTGCTGCCCTCTGCTTCAGGGGGGACCAGGGAGAGGCCTGGGGAGTAGGAGTTTGTAAACCCATCACTGACCATCGGGATTTAAAGCAGTAAGGATGGTTTATAGGGGTCAGCTGAATAGATCCAGAAGAATGACCTTGCCTGACGATTTGATAGAAAGCCATTTGTACATCTTGAAAGCTCGGTAAAGAAAGAATTACGGGAAGAACTAACATTTAGTGTGGGGACAGGGAACTTGGGCTGTCAATAGGGGCAAAAGTATCTGATAGAGGGTGTAACATGAAACACTGGTAAAGCCAAGATAAGAATTTTCTATGCATGATTAAATTATATTAACAAAACACTAACAGCACAGCCTTCAAAGGCAGAAGGAGGATTTAGCTACATTTACTTTTCACGCAGGTGGGAGATAGATTCTCTGTGCACTTCTGAAGGCCTTTATTAACGTGAGATACAGGAAGCCCAACACACCGAGCCACCGAACCAACAAGAGCTTTTGCTATTCTAGACTTGGTTTTGTAAGTAATGAGGGCACGACAGAAGATTTGACTGTGAGCAATGAATTGGCATTGAGTAACAAGAAGTTGATTGTGTTTAAATTAAATGGAAAGATAAACAAAACCAAGCCTGTCAGGACAATCTTTGATATATTAAAGAATCTAGAAGCCATCTGGGCCGATGTGTTCAGGGTCTGTGGGTGTTTGATGGCCTGGAAGTTCTTGACTTCAGGATGGTGAAATTCCCAAGGGCTTTTGTCACAGGCATGAGAAAAAAACCCTTGGTGTGCTCCAAGTCTAGGTGAATAATCACTCCAAAAAACATATCATAAATAAATGGAGAACACACAAAGAATGGGGAAAAGGTACAATCTGCAAAGAAATCACACTCAGAGGCTAGGAGATAGGGATAGGGTGGGGAGACTCACAAATCAGTCTGAATTACATCTTGAAAGGGACATAAAACAAAATAGCTACAGGCCCTTCAGCAATGTAGCCATATAGTTGCGAGACAATAAAAAAGCAGTGCAGCTAAGCAGTGAAGATGAAGTAAAAAAATAAAGATTTATAATTACAAGCCAAATTTAAATGAATACTTTAAATCAGTTTTCAATCCCTCTCCCCTTCTAGTCCTCCACTCCTGTTTTACACACCCTACCTAGGTTTGGACATCTCAGCCAAGCGGTACCTTAGGAGTACCGTACTCACGGAGCGCTCCTAGCTGGCAGCAAGGAAGGGAGCAGAACGGTGGTGCTGGGCAGACTCGGTGCCCTGGCTCTGGGCTGAGCGGTGGCTGCTCTGCCCAACAGCCGGCGAGGGTGCGACGAGCAGCCGGGCTGGGCAGGGGCAGGGCAGGCTGGCCCCAGGACACGTGGTTTGGAAGTCTGGCTTCAAACTGAGAACGGGGGAAGGACATTGGCATTTAGACTTTTCCTGAATTACGAATGGTTTGAGTACATGGTTTAACAATGAATGCTTTCTCTTTTAGGACTGCATCCAACTGATTTGGATAAAACAGTTTTTTCCAATACATGTTTTAGCCACAGCAAGTCATCATCCTATTGTCTGAAGGGTAACTACACTAAATTGTACTAAAAATAAGTCCTAAGATAGCTACTGGGAAGAGATTTACAACGATCCAGATTTTTTCAGGGCAGCTTGTCTGCTTACAGAAACTGCATGCAGGCTGCTCTGTACAAAGGACCGCTCCAGACCGTCAGCCAGCGCGGTCACAGCCAGAAATGGGGCAACGGTGGAAAGGAAGAGCAGGCGCACACTGGGCCTCTCCCCACACCAAGACTCCTCTAGCACAGCGGAGCAGAGCTGGCTCTGCACAGCCCTGGTGACCACCTTTATCTAAGCTCACAGGATTTATCTAACCAGCCAAAGACAGATTTTCATGGGACTCTCATCTCCAGTACACACATTTCCCACTCACGCCCTTACCAGACCACATTTACCATTAGAGGAGAGCTCCTGCTCCAGCTCACCAAACCTTGAACCTCTCCTGCCTTCACTGCATTCTTCCCACGATCAGGAACAAAAGGAGGACAAATATTTTGCCGAGCACTCCATTTACTGTTACTGCTTTTTGGCAGCAGCCTCTTTTAGCATCAAAACACTTTACAGAAGAGCGTGGCCAGGCTGTGAACTGGGGCATCACTCCAACTACCTCTTCTAGGCAGTGTGAACAGGTCTGCCTTCCACATTCACACAAGCCCCTTCTCCCAGGTCTGCCTCCAGACCAAGGTCTTTCAGCCTGGAAAGGCCACATGTATTTAGGTGCCTAAACATGCAACTTATTAACATATATCTCCAAGGATTTTCATAAGTTCTTAGACTGAGTGCCTAATTCCCATGGGAACTGTGTGCTGACTTTTCATATGTGCCTTTGGGAAGCTATCAGAAACTTCTCTGTATTCTCATAGGCTTCAACTCCTTTTTGAACACAGATCTTTATCTTCTCCCAGTCTGGACAAATTCCCCCTCTTTTCTTACTTGATTGAGCACCTTTGGCAGGTTCTCAGTTTTAGCACACCAAGGGAAGAAGGATTTTGAGAATGGTTTCCTCCACTCCTGCATTACAAACCCCACGGTCCCTTCATGTTTGCCCGCGGAAGTAGAGACGCTGGCAGTTCCACCTTGAACGGAGAGGCAGAAGAGCCAGTTCCATGTGATAAAGTGCTGCGAAAGGCATGGCAGAGTTCAGGCATTTAGCTGTTCCGATGTCTCAGGAAACCATCAGATGGGCCAGGTACCAACTCCAGGAGCTGGACACTGGAGACTGATTTAAGGCAGTGAAACCAGACAAAGCAGAAGAAAAATTCACTTTCTGGCTACGTACTGCTGCAACGTCACAGCCTAGAAAGGATAAATTTTGAATCCCTTTGCACATGCCAGTAGCAGCTTTGTTACATCTGTAGTAAAATACCCATTTGTCTATGGCTGCAGGACACCACGCTCCTGCAGATCTCGCTGTTGCCCTCAGCCCTGCGATACTGCGACAGACTGTGCGAGTGCTCCTGGCCCCTTCCGGCACCAAGTCTGCTGCAGTTTTTTGCTTCACAGACTGATTCAGCCAAAGCACAACTGCTGATGCTCAGAAGGTAGGTGGGTATCACAATATGCAGAGGGATGGAGCTGTGTAAGAATCTTGCTTACTCGCCTATCGGTTTAGCATAACCACCTGCCTCTCTTGCAGTCGATGTCTGAAAGGACTTCTCTGGCCTCCGGTCCCACAGCGAGCTCCCTGCTCTTCAGGTGGGAAGGGAGGGACTGCATCCCACTTGGCTTCCCTCTGCTCTCCCTTTCCCCTGCCTCTTCAAGAAGAAAAATGGTGAAAAAAATGCTGCTTCAGGATTCAGCTTATGTTGCCCTTCTCAAAGTCGTCAATAAATCAGAAAAGCACATAGGAAGGATTTGGGCCACAATTTCTCTTTCTTATCGCCCAGAGTTTCCAACTATCAAGGTCTCTTTTACTGCACAATTCTGAATAAGCGCTGAAGTAGTGACCTGACTGAGCAAGTCCTTGGTGGCTCCCACGGCCCCCTCGGCTCTTCTTCCTTTGATTCATTTTAATGAACTATACAGAGACTGAAACATAAATTGCAACCTTAATTTTTTTGGCTAATCCCATGATCAGATTAAAATCTTGGCTTCAAGTACACTCAGCCCTTTTGGAGTATGGCATTTGTGTCTGGATCAATTGCAAATTATGAAAAATTCCCTAAAGCATTACGCATGTGGGATTTTTTCCCCCTTTCCTTAAATAATGAACTGCAACAATCAGAAGTCTAAATGAGTTAAGGTGACATCCTTTTGCAGTAAAAAACCACTTATCACACACTCAGCCGTCTCCCTCTTAGAACCTCCATCATTTTTCATGTCTTTCATGACTTTGTCAGCCAAATTATATACATTTTTCCCTTACACTCTGAAAGTCTCCAGGAATTATATGAAATACATTAGATATGAAAGGCTGTATTTACCCATGTGACACACAAGGCCAAAAAATCATGTTGTAAGAGCTCTGAATTAAGTGTTTACATGGCACACCACGTATCTGAACCAGTCCCAAAAGACACAGAACTATGTAGACTCCAGTTTTTAAACCTCAGATTGCTTTGCTGAAGCTTTGGCTTTTCTCTTAGTACTCAGACTGACTGGCCCATTGAACTTTTAGAGATCTATCTGAAATGAGGTGTGAAGGAAAACATCCTGGAAGCACTCATCATAATCTTTGTGCTGTTATTAGCCCCTCGTGCACTGGGCCCACTGTCATCTTTTCTTCCCATCGGTGTCACCAAAGTTCTCCGTTAAGAATAAAACAACTCCCCGTCTCTGCAAAATGTCCCTGCCCAGGCATGCGGGAACCTCCCTGTAGTGGTTTACAAGCTAAGAACCCTTTTACCTCTACTTGGCTATTGACTTTCGCTAACGAGTTTATTTTCAAGGCTTGTTTTTTGTAGGAATTATTCTCTTCAGTTATTTCTTAGCATACAAGGTAACTTTTAAAACCAATGTCCTTCTGCCTTTTTGGAGTGACATTGTTTTAAGAATAAATTAAGCAACTCAGCAGACGGAAAATCTGATTTCTGTCTAGGATATCTATATTAGCTTGTGATTTAATCAAGATTTAAACAGATGTCTCAAGGCTTTTGATTTGCAAAGCTGTATTTTGAGATGGGTTCTTCTCTTTCTATACTTGACTGTTCTCTCACATGAAGAGCATGGGCCATGACAACGTGCCATGTTACAGGGACCTCTCGCATCCCCCGGCCCCACTGCATGGACCAGGTTCCATCTGGATCAAATGCAGATGTCTCCTAAACAGGAAGACAGCAAGATCTGGATCCACCAGGCCAAGGGTAGTTCTCAGGGTGCTCCGAGACAGCCACAAAGTGAGCTAAACTTTGAGAACAGAGGTCTTCGGGTTCATAAATGCTCTTTTCTGTGGCTTTAGGAGTAAAAAGTTGGAAGCTGAGAGTCAGGCACCAATTTCAGTTCAAACTAGGTGATGTGTCTGGTTTGTTTCCTTCTGGAAATTTCAGTGCAAAGCCAGGACAGCTGTGTTTCCCAGAAGAACCTTCACAAGCAGAGTGCTCTGGCCGTTGGTTTGGGTTTGTTCTCTGAAAAGGTTCAGGCCTTCAGGGAAAGATCCTTTGAATCTGACTGCACCTCTACAGGGATCTGAGACCTCAGTTGCCCTTGCAGAGTCTTTTGTGGCAAATATGCAGAATCTTCAGCTTCCACAACCATTTCTGTGTGCCTCCTGACAGTTAAATACCATCACTCCTTCTCCTAAGAAAATTTATTAATGGAAGATGAGATACTACATTTCAACTTGAAAAACTAATGCTCCACCAGTAACACCTGAGAGCTCACAGCACGGACAGGTGAAGCAGCAAACCAGCTCACATCCAAAGGAACAGTCTTTTCAAATATTTCTGTCTTGGAACCATTCATATCTTCTTGAAACTTTGAATTACACTAAGCTCCCAAGTCCCCTGCGTTTGCAATCTTTAAAAAGGAGGCACATTTGGAGAATAAGCTTCTGTACTGAGCTCCTAGGATATCTGACAGATATCAGGCTATGTAGTCTCCTTAAATCTGGATAAATGACATTACTGAGACCTCTTCTTGCTAGGAATGCCTGCTGGGAACCTGCGCCCACACCGCACAGGAGTTTAGGGAGGATTTAGGCTTAACAGAGACAAAAGCCTAAGAAAAGTTGTATGGGGTGATTCGAAGATCATTCAAAGATCCAGGATCCTGTCTCTTGATGCCAAGGGCAGAGTGCGAGTGCAAGACAACCATCTAGTGAGCGACACTTCCCTGTTATATCTCCTGGTTCACCCGCGGCTCAGAGGTGACACACACATGGTCAGTGGCCTTTGCCAGACCAGTCTTCCATTACCGTACCTAATTGCTCTGAGAATTTACCTGCCTGCTCTGACACAATATTAACATTTGACATCCACAGCAATAAATGGTGGAGTTTCACAGCTCAGTTGAACTGCTGTGTGAAGAAATTCCTTCTTTTAGATGTCCTAAATCTTATACGTGACCATCTTATCCGAAGGTGGCTTGTTCTCACACTAAATTCCCATGCCCCTTCTCCAAGCCGCTCATCACGTCATACATCTCAATCACAGCCCACCTCAGCTATCTCTTAGCTGTCATAAGAAGGACGAGTCCATTTATCCACTCTCACACACCCTCTCTCAGCACTGAAAGCCTGTGTTTTTCCCAGTTGTACCATCACTTTTTGAAATGGGAGGTGTCAAACCTGGATAAAGTGTTTAAAATGTGGGTGCAGAACAGATTTATACAGCCACACAGCAATGTTTTCTGCTGTATTCTCCAGTCCTTCCAGTAATTCCTCCCATTCCAGCTGGGTTTTTGGTTTGTTTTGCCTTGCTGCTGAATTGACAATATAATGGATAGTTCTATAAAACCACTCAGGAAAGAGATCTTGGAGTTAATAGCTAGTTCAGAGACCATCACCGAGTGTGTTTTTCCTCCCATGTGCATCACTGCACATTTATCAACAATGAATTTCATCTGCCATTTTGTCAAAGCGTTTGACAATACGAGCTCGGGGATCCATTCCTGCAAACTCGCCTTGCCCGGCAGGGTTTGCTCTGCTGAATTCACCGGCAGGCTGCTTGGAGCTCTCCCGTCGGCACGGGGGGAACAAATCTGCTGGCAAGCTGCGCCACCACAGAATAACTAATTCCAGTTAAAGAAAACTGCCGCCTAAAAGCAGAGGTACAGCGGGGCTGCCCGTCAAAGTCGTGGGAAGGAACTGGTGGGTTCATTCCACCTTCTGTATCCTCAGCATGGGAGCAGGGAAACGTGGAAAGCACGCGGTCCCGAATCAACACTGCTTTTACAACCTCCAAAACACGGTGCAAATGCACATGAAGACAGAATACAAACGGATAAGCCCTCAAAGAGACAACGTATCGTGTTATGATGTCAGCCCTACAACCCCCTTCGACATGATCTGATGTACAGAGTAGGCTGCTTTTCTTACTCAGTGCATTTCCTCTGTGACAGCTAAACCCCCCAAGTTTAAGAAATCAAAAGCAACTCTTACAGTTAATCTGTTTCTCAAAAAGATACTTGCCTTCTCCTTTCAGAAAGGAGTGCCCTGTGTTGCTGCTGAAGGCAAGTACAACTAATGTGAGAGACAGTTGCTTTTGGAGTGTTGGTTCAGACAAAGTACCTCAGAGAGAGGAGTTATCTCAAGGCAGTGAATAACACCACACTTATGAGCCTCTATAAAATATAGAAAAGCCTGCAGTCTGGGAAAGGGGTGTTTAGTCACGTCACGGCTCCATGGTCTCCAACATGACGGAGCTGTTAGTCACGAAAGATAATGTTTTCAAACACGAGTGCTCTAAATTCAGGAATGAAGCTTTGCTCCAAAACCCAGCAACATGAACAGAAAAACTGGGTTTGATTTTGGGGGAACTTGGGTGGTTCAAGCTCTTCAATCCATATTTGTGGCAGTTACAGAAAGAGGCCTTATTTTAGACGTGTCAGATATCTGCTGTATCAGGTGAATTGTGGCAAACTTGTCTGTTTAACGACCCAGACTGAATCAGAGTCTCAAAATTGAGCCCACGGATAGTCTGGGTCACCCTTCCTGCAGGAAAGCCACAGCAGCAGATACATGAGAAGCCTATGACCTTATCAAGGGCTGAATCACCACGGATGCAGCCAACGCTCAACTGTGGAGCATTCAAAATTCAGGTGAAAATCCCAAGGCTTCCTTTGAGAGGAGGAGATGGTGTTACCGTTCCCTACTCGCAACTGCTCGGCTGACTGCAGAGCTGCTTGCTGGAATATTTACACTGAGAAGCATCTGTCTGCACAAGGGTACGCAGACCTACAAGTTCAGAAGCAGAGCTTGATTTCTGGAAATTCATATTTTCCCAGAATCTAACGAGCTGAAGGCTTCACAGACACTGACCAGTGTATAATAATTTTTTTTTTTTCCTGTGAGGATCTGCAGTCAGCAATATATGGGATAATAAAATGCAGCTAGCAATATACAGGATAATAAAATGCAGCTTTTTCAAGAAAGGAGAATGCTATAGCTCCCTCATATGGCATGATTCATATCCTTTTCCATGATCATTTTTTAGCAGTAACCATCCTATTCTAGTATTTCATTAACTTTATTTAGGCAATTAGTTAATCTGCAGTGACGATCTCAGGAAAGCTGCACTCTTTTTGTGCCGTGCCATTCTGTCATCCCTTACATTAGAGATGTCTGACCACAAGAACGCTGGCAACGATATGTTACATTATGAAAAAACAAGAGTAAAACTCATAAATTGGGCAAAATAATTTATGATCCTTCCAAACACGATAATATCTCTTGCAATAATTGCCTTCGTGAAATGTCACCCGAGGGTCGGATGGCCCTGTTCAGGACCACTTTGGGAAGCGACCAAATGCAAGGAGACTGGCACTTTTGCCCTGCGAGCTCTGGCAATACGGAGGGCGATGGGTTTCCCGGGACGCCTCTGACACTTCTTGCTTTCAGAGCCACTTTCCCCATACCATTGCTCTTCTCCTTAATCCCTTCGATCCCAACAGTTGTTATGCTGTCCTTCAAAGCATCTGCTACAAAACATCACTACAGGCAATGAAGCTGATAGCATTATGTGAAAAGGGCCATTAAATCACCATTTAAAAAATAATTTTTAACCTACACTATTGGGGTCACTAATTAAAAATCAATTCCTTTCTGTGTTGCAAATCTGACAGTAATTCTGCCTCCAACGGGTACAGCAAGATTAACAGCACGTCAGGTAAATGCAGCTGGGAAATGACATTTTCATTAGTGATTTATTGGGTGTGAAATTTCCACCATGGTGAAATATTCATGAACAATGCAGGTTAGAATGTCTCCATAAATATCCACATTACTAATTACTGCTGAAGCCCACACTGGATTAAATGTTCACAAACCAAAGCATTCACAAGCCACAGGAGAATTATCTAGGACAAGACTTTTAGGGAGAAACCAAAAATACACAAAGCCCAATAAGCAGCAAAGTAAGAGGTTTGCTGCTAATCACAGCGTATCACCTTTCCTACCCCCAGAAAAAAAACCCCAAACCAACCAAGAGAAAGCAAAGCGAAGCAATGCAGTCTCTGTTAGCTGTTAGTCCTGCCAGGGCCCAATCCTGGACCCGAAGACCAAGTGGTAGAAAAGCTGCTGCTCCACCTCAGCCTAATGATACCCACACCAGCGACTGCAGAGCAGAGCCTGCTTCTTTTAGCATATGGCTTCAGCCAGTTATTGCTCTTATGCTGAATTCCAAGAAAGCTGAATTGTCACAACATTCGGAAAGGTTCAGATAGGCAAAACAAACCCAGCAATCAGAGACCTCCACCTTTTTCAGTGAACCTCCGCGTAAATGGCAAAGCCAGAAGACCGAGAGGCAGTAAGTGGAACAGAGCTGCTGACTGCAGGCAGAAGAGGTACCTGCTCTCGGGATCGTCAGCGATTGGTATACGAGCTGGTGCTGGCTCTTACGTGGAGCCAGATCAGGGCCTGTGCACTTCTGGAATCTGCAAAGGTGAACTTAAGCCACGCTGGCTTCCAGTCACCGGTACTTTGATGGGTTTTTACTCTCAATTAGATCACATCATAGATCCGCATTAAAGCACAATCACGCAAATGCTCACAGAGAACAGGCACTCTCTGTGGTGGGAGAGACTGGAGAGGAGGCCACCAAGGAGCCCAATAAACTGCTCCTGTTCTTGACAGATTGGTAACGTGGTGCCCCAGACATAAACACATTTCGCCTTGCCATGAACAGTTGTGGGCAGAAAGATAAATCTGCATTCTTGATTAAACAGGGTTTTCTTTTTTCTTCCCTTTTGTACAGATCTTCCACATGATACATTGCTAAAGCCAAAGTTACTTCTCTGTCAGATTTGGTGCTCGGACAAACCAAATCCTCTCTCATGCTCGATACTTTCAAACTGGTACGGCTTTAATAGCGTTTGTTTTCAGCGGAATGAGCTGCACCGGGTAACGGGGCCCAGACCTGGAGAATAAATAGATGGCCACAGCTAATAGTCTGTTAGGTCTTCTCTGGCATCCGACAGCCCCTGAATAACAACACGCGATATAAAGACATTTGGAGGGAAGCACAATCCTCAGAATACTTCATGTTTTGTAGATTGGAGACTCCAAACTGTTTAAAAATAGCTTTAGGAAATCCAATTTTGCACAGTTTGGACTAGATAGAAGAAACTAAAGAAGCCGATGAAAATGCAAAAGCAGCAAGTTTAAGTGACTCGAGCGTCAGAAGCTGTTGGAAGATAACGGGAGTAATCCATTCTGGTCATTGCCAGCCTTGCACCAGGGTTTCTACATCTCTTTTTGAGCTCATTGTTAAAAGCCTCCCTACATATTACTAACATTGTTGTTGCTGACTAAAATGCTTAGTAATGACACAAACATCACTCAAAATCAAATTATCAGATGTACAGACAACATACTCTAGAATTTAATAGCGTGTTAAATGATTGCGGGGAAATGTTCTGTGAAGTCAGTGAAGCAGCAGCAAAAACTAATTCAATTCTCAAATGAGTAAAAGTGAGAAACTGTTCTTATAAAACCAATATTGTAAAAATGCATGCTGGCATACACTGCTGACTTCTAGGGGAGGGAGAAGGAATTTCTTCCCCTAGCAATAAATACCTCATTTCGGTGAGTGATGTAGTTCACCTTGAATCAAAACTGCTCTATGTGCCTGGAATAACAGTGTCCAAAATAATTTTATGAGGAACGTTGTATGTTCGAAATACCAGTCACGATTCAAAACTATTCATCAATGATCACAATCTGATGAACATATGGATCTCAAGTTAAATGAAAGTCATCTCAAATTTCTGGAAACTGCTGAAGAGCAAGAGCAGAGTCTTTCCGTCATCCTCTGGAGCAAACAGCACCCTGCCATAAAACTTGCCTGGAACGTGAAGGCTTTCCCATTGCCCTAAATTAGTTAAATGTGTACCGACCCTCACTTAGCCTTATCAGCCTTGTTCTGGCAGCAGTCCCAGGGGAGCTGCCACTAGGAGAGAATCCCACAGCCACTACCCGCTTCCAAAAACCTCACATCAACAAGAAAGAGTTTTCATAATACATCTCGGGAAAGTCAAAATCAGCCACAAATACATTGACGTGTCAGCTCCAGACTTCTTCAGTTATAACAACCACAACATTTTCTGTTTCCTTCCATTGCCTGAAAGTTAGAACTTGTTTATGCTCAGCAGGAGTGTGCTTTGAATAACAGCTATTACCTGTCCTTCCACATTACCATCTCACAGGATCAATAGCAGGGCTGTTTACAGAGCAGTCGGGGTGGATGTGGGTAGTTCAGCATTTTAAAGCAGATGTAGCTTCCTCTTGACCATTTCACATTATCGAGGCTTGCCTCAGGTTGAACGCCAGTACCCAAGACTGTGCATCAAGAGGATTTCTTCCTTCCATTTCTCTTGATGCTCAGATTTTATACCACTGCCTTAATGTTTTTGCCTTTCTTACTCATTATTGGAAACGTTTATAGTATATGTTACCTCATTTGAAACTCCTGAATCCAATATTCAGATTTTACAATGAAGTCACATCATGCGAAATCTTCTGGCTTTCATGGCATTGCTCCAAACCCACAGCAGTCAGACTGAGGCATCCTTGAACTCCTTACTTTGAACCCCAAGGGCTGAACTGTTTAAACAGTCGAAGGATTATCAGGAAGCTCGTGGTATTCACTTTACCTTTAGCATTGTGTTTCTGGAACCACTGAGCTCCCCTAACCCATAACAACTGTCAGCAGTATGAAGTATTGAAAATATTTTCTTCACCTCAGAAATCCTTTCTTTTTGTACTTCCAAATAAGACACACACACACACCAACATCTTAATTTCCTCTAAATTTACCATTAATCTCATTGTTTAAATAAAACTTAGAGAGATGACTAAGGAATGGCTGACCTGGAGCCCAGACGCCCATGCTGATCCGCGGTGCCCACGTAACCAAGGACCAATTCTCGTGGCTGTCGCTGATTTGAGGTAAGGCGGAAGTACAACCCACGGCGAGACAGCGGTACACCACCGAGGCAGGTGTGGTGAAGTAAAAGAAAAGATCCTTTCTAGATTCTTCACAGAAGAAACTACTCAAATGACAAAAATCGGCGAAGAGCCGATGCTAATTCCCATTAGGTTTCGCCATCCGATCACGCGATTAACAACTGTAAAGAAGCACAAGTGGAAGTGATAGGGACATAACGAAGCAGGCAGGTGCAAAGTGCCTGTGCCACCTCTGCCCGCTTCCTACTCACACATTATAACTACTTCTACTTGTGTACCCTGTACGTAAAGGTACAGCGACACCATACATACCACTTACACCTGACCCCATGGCCAGCATTTGTGTCTTTTAATGAGAACACCCTTAGAAATGAACAACTGTTCACAAGGTAAGGACCTGTATCCAGAAAGAACTTTTATAGCTATTATTCACATTTAAAATGAAAACTGCTCCTAGACTTTAATATGTTTGGAATTATATCAACTTCAAAAACTACAGAACTTCTAACCGTCTCAGAAACATATCACTGAATGAATGAAACCACCTTCTTGGGTATTAGAGAGATATAACGTGCTATTTTGGATCTCATGTTATTTCTTTTGGAGAAGGGTTTTAATGGTGCTTGAGGTTAAGTAGTATGTAATTGAAAAGACAGAATAAATTGATAAAAGTTCTATTAAAAGACCTGCAAAAAAATAAGAACACAAATCTTGTTATAAACAAGAAAGCATAGTATGGTTGAACTCTGTGCCTCTTATAAGCTTTTTTTTATTAATGTTTTCTTTACAACGCTCAGCATGTCCTTAAAGCATTGAGCGAGTCGCAGCAATCGCAGTGGCGCTATATATTGGCGAGGAATGGCTGCTGCAGTGTTCTCTGCCTGTAATAGAAAGGGAGTTTTATAAACAAATAAAAAAGGTAAAAAAAAAAAAGCCATGAAGTTCCACAAATTTGTGCTCCCTAATTGATACGGAGTTGGTTTCTGTGAATGGGCACACAACACAGAAATCTCACTTCTGCATTCATCCAAGCCTGCAGATCTGGTGCTCTGTGTTGAATATCCCCCCAACAATTCCGCCTCAGGTCCCTGCAGTAAATAACGGAGGGCAGCACCCGGGAGGACTGCCTTCCCCCGGACCCGATGGGCTGATG
This sequence comes from Grus americana, assembly GCF_028858705.1. Lineage (NCBI taxonomy): Eukaryota > Metazoa > Chordata > Aves > Gruiformes > Gruidae > Grus > Grus americana. The sequence goes on from NC_072866.1 coordinate 17,307,172, forward strand.
TGTAGCCCTGCTTAGCCTCTCTCTTCTTCCCACTGCCAGAGGCAGATTTGAAGCTCTGCAAGCGCAGGGCAGGAGCAGTCCCCGCGCTCCCCTGGATGCAAGCACCACCATTTCAGCTGTGCAACATCAAAAATCCCCCCATATTCCTGCACTCCCCAAAAGAGACTATTGCAGAGTGTCTAGTGGGCATCTCAGACTGAAGAAACCCTCTAGTACCTTGAGAAAAAGATTATAGTCCTGGATCTGTGGCTTTGGTGAGCAAAATGCCAACACCGATGGAAAGACATTTATCACCGTGGTACAGAATAGAAGCATCTCATCAATGTTAACAATATTCCACCACTGCAGAAAGCACAGAGCTGTCACACACAGCCCTCCCCTCTGCAGCACACAGCAACTGAGGTGCAGATACAGCCCGGCCCTGAACTGAACCCACCCAGAGTTGGAGAACAGTCCCAATTCCTTTTACCTACTGCAGATTGTACTTTACATTTGGTCCTTCTTGCTTCTAGCTCTTATTAAACCATTATTTAACTTCACTGGCCTACTAATCACCAAATTCCAAACCTTATTATTTTGCTGATCTGTCCAGCCTCAAAAATTATCCCTAATGAAAAGTATTCTCTAGCTACTTTCTGTATTTGGGGGAAATGGGCAGCACGATTCAACAGATACCACGCACAATCCTTTTGATAAGATGCTGTAAACCATCTTCCCAGAAACAGAATTCATTTGCTCTCTAGCAAAAGCACCTTTTATGCCATTTATGGACTCAATAGATAAGATTTCAGAGAGACGTTATAGATACTAGATATTCTCAAATGGAATATTCAAGAATATTGATTTTCGTAGTACAGTTGCATCGTATTCCCAAACATCAAAACACATTAAAATGTTTTTAGGTGGATATCTGAAAAAAAGACATCAAACGCCCATTAACTACTTGCTTATAGAGACTTAGCTTTTCTAAAAGTGCTCAGGACAGTCAGGGACACAAATCCTAAGGACTTTTAATTACACTTATAATCCTGTCCCTGCCTGGCATGTTTGAAAATAAATAAATAAAGCACAGAAAGACAACCAGAACAGCAACTCAGGCAGGTCCCAGGGTCAGTACTCAAAGCCTTTGTTCAACTCCCACCCCTGCCACCAGCTTTGCTTCCAGCTGTGGGTCACTCCCTTTGTCCTTCTTTTTCTCTCTTACGGCAGGTACAATACTCTGGGAAGGGGAAGCTGACCAGGAACTACCCAGCAGGTACGTCTGGGAGGTGGCAAACGTGCTGGATACAGTTGTTACATACTTTAAAGGGTAAGACAGACTGCTCTGGGAAGCAAATAGTATATTTAAAAGTCTAGGTAGGAAGAAGGAAAAAAAAAAAAAAAAAAGACAATAGACAACTCCAAAAGAGAAGGTAGGGAGAAGATCTGGTCCTTCTAAAGGCAATAGGAATTTTGCCTTGACTTTACTGCAATCAAGCTTTCCCCATTAAACACACGTGGATCCTGTATCCAATCTCTAAACCCATTCTGTTTGATGCAGTATCACGATTCTACCTTCTGCACCTTCCTTAGCTATTTCACAACTCGGGATAAAAGCAGGATACAAGGGGAACGATGAAAACCTGCAATCAGTGTACTGCAGAGGAGGACAGTGTGCTGGCATGTGTGAATCACGATTGTTTCGGCTTATAAAGTAATCTTTTATAAAGACAGGAAGTCAACTCCTGCAGCACTCACATTTTCCGACACAGCCAGAATCCTCCAAAACCTGGCGTGCTCAGAATGTGATCCCAAGTTCCATGTGTTCCATTGATTTTATAATTGATTACATTCCCAGGGTCAGTATCTGGAAACCTGTAAGACATCATTTTTTCAGCTGATTTGTCTCCCCAGACAGCTGCTGCTTACAAACTCCGACTTTCTGATAGATGATGACAGCACGGTGAACAATGGCTCAACTATTGTGATCATTCACTTCCACCCTATGGGCTGCAATCCAAAACTTTCCTATACTTCATTTTTTCCATACACTAAATGATTATTGGGAAGAAGGTCTCCAGATTTCCACTACTGTGAGTGCACTGAATTGTGAGTCAAAATGTTGCAAGGGGATTCAAACACATTTGGCGTGAAGCGACGCGCGCTCCCACTGCTGACCGCCTTTCCCTCTGCTCAGCAGAAGTTCATCTGAAGACACGTCTTCCATTTGCAGCTCAATACTTCCAATACCTTGGTATTTCACAGCCTGTTATTTCCAGGCATTTACTTGCTTGTAAATATACAGCTAAGAATCCAAAGTCCACTAAAATCAAAGAGAGTCCGCCCACTGACTGTGAGGTGGTAGATTTAACCCCAGGAAGATTTGGCAAGACCAGGCTTTCACGCAGAAGTATGGTCTTTCTGAAAACCCGGGAGCCCGTTACTGACTGCTAAGGTACCTTTACTAGTCACAGACACCAGGGAAACGGTGAGGCTGAGGATGTGCTATTGCCGTTGCCCCGTGCCACAATACACATATGGGGTGCAAAATCACACGTCAGGAACAAACGAGTAACTGTGTGTCACCTACCCCTGCTCATGCCTCCTGAGGAAATCCGTACGGGCAGCTCCTGGGATCACCTTCACGTATCCGTCCCAGCGAGCCGCTGCCGGAGCTGCGTGCTGCACAGCCCTGGAGCAAGCAGGGGCAAACACCGCTGCTCGGGCTAGAGGGAAGAACGAAACAGAGAAAAACCATCAGTGAAACACTGGGGAAAGCCAAGAAATGAACTGACGCAAACAACAAAAGCCTCTTAGCAACAGCCTTCAGAATCCCCGCAGCTGCAGGACAAGCGACAGCAATATCCCTCTCCCCTCCCAACGTGCTTGCGGCCCGCTGGAAGGAACTAGTATTGGCACCCGCGGGCAAGAAGCCCTAACTGAGGGAGTCTCACTTGTTCAGGGATCGCAGAGGCCTTGCGGATGACAACTTCACTTGGCCAGGAACGCCTTGCCCCCCAGGCACATCCCTGCGCACGAGAAGGCACGGGGCTGGCGGCTCCCCTCCAGAGCACTGCCTCCTCCCCAGAAAGGGATTCGTCTCGCCAAGTGCAGAGGCATCACTTTGTAATTTTTAGTAAACAGCAGCACCCTAACTGGCTTTAATGCCTGACCACTTCTTCAGAGGTTACCACTTCTCCTTAGCTGGCCGTTATTTTGCTGTCATTAGTTACTGGTTTCAACCTTAGCATTTTATTCACAGTAGGACAGGAGTCCAGTTACAGTCCTCCAGCGCAAAACGCATTATACAGACCTGGAGAAACCCATTCCTGCTCCAAGGAGTTTACAATTTAAATCTCTGATTGAACACTTGTTCACGTCCTTATCTTGAGGGACATAGGTTGTTCCAAAGACCCGAAAGTGATTATTCATCCTATTCATGAATTCAAGAGCGCGCATATATATTTGCACAACTGGAAAAGGCCACAAGAGCTGGAATAGCAGCAGGTGGATGTAGAGAGAGATAATTGTGACTAATGCAATAAGCAGTGGCTGCAGGAGAGTAGCTGCCTGGCTGTTGCTGAATATTTTATTGGCAGTACGCTAGGGGCAAAAATCAAGGAAAGATTTGAAAAAAGACAATATAGTGTTTTGTAGGCTTTTAGGAGAGCTTTTCTTGTGCATTATTATAGGAAAAAGCATGAAAATGTCTGATGGAGACTGGATTAATGGCTTAATTTCTAGGGAGTATTAAATTACCTGGCACACTGTAGAAACATTTATAATTTATAAGTAAAATGACATTAGCAATTTCCACGAAGCTTAGAGAAAGAGTCTAGCCAAGAATTATTATATTCAAATCCAAGGTTCACACTTCAGGACCATGTTTAACTCCCATATCCTGTAACAGGATCCACCACGCAGAGGAAGACATCAGTTCTACTTTCTCTGACTCGGCTTTCACGCAGACAGGAGTCAGACTGATGGAAGCGAGGGGCTGGGAAATAACGGCGCGGGGGAGCCGCACCGCTGCTGAAGGTGAATGCAATCCCACTCCAGCTCCACCGGTTGTGGATTATACAGCATCATGAACTGGACCCTTTTGCAACATCATCCATCACTAAAACACATTAGAGAGATGGAAGCTAGAAAACAACATAAAAATCTCTTTCTGCTAAATGATGTTATGGACTGTGGGTTTCCTTCAGATGTGTCAGTATTTTACTTTTAGAGGGATGCTTCACTGTTGTGGCTAAAATAAATGTTGCAAGCAATAAAAATATTACAAGGCTACAAAGGGCCATTTCTCAGCCGCGCAGCTGAGATCTGCAGGCGCAGGACAGGAGTCGTGGTCAGCCCAGAATTACTTCAGACTCAGGGAAGGGGTAGGGTTTGCCATTTTCTGCTCTGCTGTGTTGCTTATTGAACATTCAACATTTTAAAATTCACTTTCCTTCCCAGTTACCTAATTTCTAACCCTCCCTATTTTTATCTACTATTTGAGGTTCTCTCATTTTTCAGGCCATCAGGAGGTCCGGGCACCATTGCCTGCCCTTTTAATAGGTGTTCAGGGAGTCGTAGCTGTAAATTTTGTCCACAGAAAGCCGCGCAGGGTGATGAGCACCGCGGGTAAGGTCTAGCCATCCTACAAAGATAAGACGACAAGCTAGCAAGAGGCATTACCACATAACGAGTAGCGTGACTCTTCCTTCAAGGAACACGAGGAGGTCACAGCCTGCCCCAGTCGCTCTGTGACACCACCGGCTGCTCGCAGAGCGTGGCATCGCTCAAACCAAACGCGGGGCACACAGTCCAGCTGTAAAGCATGCAAAACCGTTGACTAAGTCCTACCGTCAGAGCATAAACCGAATCCTGTACTGCCTTTATGCAAATACACAGTTATCCAAATGCACTTGGCCGCTCGTGGGGTTTGCTGGAAGGCGCCCCGTCCTGCGCCTGCAGCGGAGGAGGTACCGTGTCGGGCAGCTCTCCGTCCCGCTGTGCCACGCAGCACGGCCGCGCCAGGGCGATGGGGAGCACGGCGAGATTTCAGGCCTGCAGACGCTGTAGCAGGACATACTGCAGCGCTGTCACGAAGAGTTGCTGCGAGGCAGGGCTGAAAGCTAGAAACAATACAGTAAGAGGAAGGAGGTAATAAATACCCGACGGAGAATAATTTCCAACCGTTGGTTAGCTGCTGAAAAAAGGCATCAGGACTGTCGGTCTTTAATGTCTTTATAGTCAGCTGTGGCTATGCAGTGCAGTTCAAGAGCTGCCGATACAATTTATTCTAAAATATTCTGAATGTAGTGCTAAAAATAATGGAAAGCAGAATTACCCACAAGGAGTGCCTTTTCTAATAATCTTTAAAACACATTCACACTTAATGCCGCCTTTTTAAACTTCTGCAAAACGCACTCGAGCAACGGATTCTGTGCAGCAGGGAGGTATTAATTTAGCACTTTAGTGCGAGTCTGGTTTTGCTCAGTTAACTTTAGGCTATTGCTGTTTTATTGCGTGAATAAATTAGTCAGGTCCTATTTATTACATATCTTTATTTGGCTTTCCATCTTTCTTCTGAGCACTGAGGGTGAACGGAGACAGCTGAGGCTCAGACACGGTGAACTGTCCAACACATCAAGACGTTTGACTGTGTTCTGATCCATTGGCCAAAACTGTGAACACCACAAGCTGAGTTTTATCTTCCAGGAAGTTTGTGACGTGCAGGAGGAGGGTGGGTGCCTGCTCACAAGCTGACCGATCACACAGGAACACGGTCCCACTGAGCAGCACCTTACTGTCGTGGTTCCTACCGGCTTCGAAAGGTCTTTTCGGCATGAAGACCAAATCGATGTCCCAAAGGGAAGAAAGTCTTTGGGAGCTCTACGTGAAAGAAATGCAATACCTCGCTTGGTAACTTTAAATAAAACACACCTTTAGACGCTGCAGGAGCCACTGACTTTGCTCATTCTTTAAGAAACCTGCCAATTTCAGCAGCATTCCTTCTCTCTCCCTTGACCTAGAAGTGATTTTACAGCCCAGCCTCCGTCTTTGCTCCACACCGGAGCATTCTGGAAATGGAAGAAACATTAAAGTATTCGGGTGCCGGCAGCACATCGGCAGTAATGTGATTCAAGCATCTCCTAGCAACGAAGAAGGGGTGGTTATCCCCAGCACCGCTGTATTCGATTTGATGAGGAGCCGTGCTACGGCTGAGGGTCTGGGCATGCCCCAGCCTTAGGGGACAAGAGCAGCCCCACAGCAATGCTATCTGGTCATCTCCTGGCAACGCCCGCCGCCCACCCCACCCCTTCTTTTTTTTTTTTTGCCAGATTTTAGTATTATTTTGAATTCTAAATGAGGTCATTGCCTGGCACGTCCGAGTGCACGAAAGCCCTGGGATCAAAGGTCTGCTCGGGACTTCTGGTTCTCCCACTGACTCCCAGCACGCTCCAGAGAGGAGCATCAAAACCTTCTGTACGTCTTCTTATGCAAATAGGAAACGGCTTAACGTTTCCTGGAGCGGTAGCAGCAGGTAATGGCAGATTGGAAGAACACAGACAACCACAATATAACTTCTGTCTAAAAATGTGGAGTCTTCTGCAGTGCCAGAGCTCAAAGCTGAAATCCCCAGGATGTTTTCCCTTTGCTTCACTGGACACTGAACCTTCTAAATTTTACACCTGGCAGCGTTTCACTGATCATGCTGGCGGCAGGGAGATAGGAAAGAAAGGAGCAGTAAAAACGTACTTTTAAAATTACATTCCTTTATAAATTCACTTAAATATGAGAAATATTTTTTTTATTTTATCAGTTGAAAAAAAAAATCAATTTGGCAAAACTTTCTGAATTTCTTAAGTTTTGAGCTTTAAATAGAAGCCCTAAGTAACTAATTTTACCTGTCTTGTAACCCCTCCTATATAAAGGAGAAACAAGCCTGCTCTTGTACAAATCCTGGGCTGCAGCAGCTGCTAAATCCCTCTTCTCTAACGACTTCTGCTGCCGAGGCAAAGTAAGTGTTTTTAAATGCTGCTCAATACTTAGCAAAACTAAACTAAAGATTAATGGTTTATAGTTTTCATTTGTATTTCCATTAGAAACAAGAAAAGCAGCCAAGCAGATATCCAATTACCTCTGTGCACAGCCTTCCTCCAGTCTGGTACGGTCTGACCAAACAAATGTGTTCTGTGTTTTTCAAAGAAAAGGAAAAAAATCTGTCCAGCAACAAACCTGCCTTTACCCCTTCGAATCTCGGCTGTCGTGAATTTTCAAGCCAACAGTTTCTCTGCTGAGATTATTTCTTCTGTTTGTTGGAAACAAATCAAATCCTGGGATGAGGATATCATACACCCATCTCTTCCACAGGTTACAGGAACTAACTGGGGGTCTCTTTCTGATGCTTCTTCACAGTTCTACGTAGTAAGTGCTAATGAAGAATATATAAAACAGGATCAGGTTTTTATATAAAAGAAGTCGAACTCCGTGCTGATGAGAGGATCTGGTCTCCCTGGCCTGCCAGCCAGTTTGGATTTGGACAGGAACAGTGGCCGGGGTCGTTTCAAGGTTTAAAGGAAAATTTGAAGACTCCCACCAAAGAGACTGCTTGAAGCAAGCGTTCACGCTTGAGATGTCTCTCTGCTTGCGTGACAGGGACTGGGCACAGCGATTTACTTCCAGTTGACATTTTGCTACTGTTTTACATAAGAGGCCAAGTTGGGAAAAACACAGTGCACACAGGTGACGTCTTGTATTTTGGGAAGATTTTAACAAATTTTCTCACTTTATTATATTACCCATGAAATTCATAAAGGACTTTGCAAGGAGCGTTTCATTCTTGCTAATGCAACGACACAGGGAAAGAGATCGCTCCATTTCTGATGCGGATGACAGCAGTTACTTAACAGAAAAGGGAAGTTTCATACAAACATCATGGCGAGAACTGGACACAAACAGCCCCTGTAAATGGAAGTGCCATTTATATACCTGCCCTGCAGCAACCTCAAGCGGCGTCTGGCCAGATCCAGTTATTGGCTAACAACATGGGACCTCTGATGGCCCACTCTGAACCCAGACTTCGCGTCACAGCTCCGAAAGGCACCACCACCTACAGCAAGTCCACGCAAGCTTCAAGCGTTGGTTCCCGACGGAGGGAAAACCAAACGGGAGCTCCTGGGATGCCACCAGCGCTCCCTGGAAGGTCCCTGGGTTTCTTTAGGAATCCTGTCTCAAAACTGACTTGACTTAAACTCCAAATTTGGAAGATCTGCTCAGGTAAGTTTAAAGTTGTGAGGCTGCATTTGAACCTGACCAAGAGGAAAAATACGTAACTAAACCACAACAAAAGATAAAGCTTTGCAGGAAACGCGCTACCCTTCACCACAGGTACAGGCCGTAAGAGACGCGAGCAGTAGTAGTTCTGTCCTTTTAAACACCAAAACTACCAAAATAACTCCAACATAACTTTGGGCACCCTTTTGTATATTTTTCCTCCCTACTGGCACTGAACTGCCAGGAACACTGAAGCATTATAAAAGTGATTTATAAGACACCATCACTACGGCCAGCCCACCTGCAGTCACCCCGCACGGCTATCTATACCATCACGCACTTGACCTCACAGCGTCCTGCCCTCCGCCAGCTCGGCTGGCCCGCACACATGTTCCTGACCAACCAGAAATGCCTCACAAAATGGTGTTGCAAGTTCATAGATCAGAGGCTCCAGCTTTTTAAAGCACTTCTGCAGTAGATTCTCATACTTTCAGAATCTAAAACAATCTCAAAATCTCATTCCTTGGCATTTACTTTATACTTGAAAACAGAGACGTACTATAAAATTATAATAAACCAGCATTTTTCACTGAATCCTAAATATTAAATGCATTGCTTTTACAGGATATTTTAAACACTAACTAGGAAAATAAATAAAAACCTGCGCGGGCCGCAGCTCTGCACAGCCTGCCCTCGAGGAGCAGGGATGCCCCAGGCTCCGTGGTTCTCTCCAGTCCTTCTCCAGCTGCACAAAAATACCTTCTTCTATTCAAAGGGCTCATTTCGAAGCCGTGTCTTCGTCTAGCAGAAGTTTCCAACACCTTACACAGTGCTTCTGAGAGACATCGATACAGGCAGCAGGAACAAAACAGAAAATGCAGTTTAAAAGATGAATCAAGGGATCAAGTTTTGGGGCCAGACTGCCTTTTCTTGTCTGGGACTGCTTTGGTCCTGACAGCCTCACAAACACCAGCAGAAACAATACGGCGAGACTAAAGTTTTGCCTTAAAAAAGCAGCAAAGAACTTCTGTACAAATATTGAATTCTGTGAACAGATTTCTCTTTTATTAACTGCTTCAAAAAGTCATTTTACAGCAAGCGTCAGAATATCATTTGTCACACCGGACAATACCGGCGTCGGCACCGACGTTTTCCCCTGCTGCTCACTGTAACGATGCATAAGATGTTAACTTGTGCTATTTAAGCGTTGCTCCTACTTTTACTCCACGAGCACAAACAGATATATGCATAAATATGTACTTTTTTCTTTTTTTAATATAAAAATACATTTTGCAGGGAGATGAATGTAAAGCACAGTAGGGATTCTATTATCGCACGTACTGTGAAGTAACTGAATAATCTCTTCAGACATTCCTATTTTCGAAACTTCAGCAACTACATCTATAGTTAATTATTATGCAAAGCATATTCATGTCTGAGTACTTCAGTAGATCTCAATGCAAACACTTGGGAATCCACTCCCAAATTCTGTGCCTGTGTGCAAGGGCAGCTGTGACAACTTTCCTGCCAACGCGCGTCCTTTGGAAGCTCTTCCTAGGGGCCGGCTAGGACGCGAGGCTCCAAGAAACGCAACGCGTGTGGCGACTCCCGAAAAGGACCGATTTGGGCTCAGGACTGCAGAATCCACAGTGAAGTACAGATTTCTAAAGCCCCTGAAACTGTTCAGAGATAACAGCAGAGCAGTAATGGAAGAAATAAGAAAATAATAAAGCCACGAGTATGACACCTATTCACAGGTGCCTGTAAAAATATTGAGCTATTATTACTGAATACATTTCTGACACAATAGCAGTATCTCTCTAACACAACATTTCAGGATTTCAAATAAGAGTAGAATAATGTTATGTTAGTGCCTCTCGCAAACATAAACTGCAAAAAGGTGATATTTCCTCTATCGAGGGAGCAAAGTACCTGCTGCCAAGGGGTCTCTGAACCCTCCTACCCTGGCATCCAGCATTTTGGTGAGAGAAAAGTTAACTTTAACCTCATATCTACCTAGACAACTGGGTTTCAATCTGGGAACGCAGGAGATTGTTTCTCCGTGGTTATGCCTACACGAGCGATAGAGGATGCAGGAGAGAGAGTTGCTGTAAGCGGGGATTAAAAGTGGTCTGTGGTTAAGGAACTGGAGTCGAGAGGTATAATGGAGAAGATGGAACCTGACTCAGGTCTGGTTTTTACTTGACCATGTAGGTACCATGTAATGGGGAAGGGTCCCCTTCAACACACTGTCGTCAGAAGTTAGCGAGTCATAAAGAATGGAACTTCATAAGGAAAATGAATTTCCCAAAATACAAAGAATTAATCAAAAAAACCCCAAAGCATTTCACACCCGGTGACACTAAAGTAAAGGTAACCCGTTCTGTGCATTAGGCAATATCATTCCCATAGGCTGGGAGGGAAGGAGGATTTTAACAAACTAATAAAGAGATACAGATGATACAATTGGGTCAATAAAACCAGAAAGATGGAGTTTCATTATCCTATCCAACACTGCGTACTGTGCAACCAAGTGCGTTAAATGAAAACTTTCAGCTATATGATTTCAGGATGTTAAAAACAACATAATAACAACATGTACTTGGATGCTAATACTGGCACTGTAAATAGACATAAATTTTAGCAATCAAGGCCACTAGAGTACAGTTGTCATTAAATGCATAATAAAAAAAAAAAAAAACAATCCACAGCTCAGAGCGGGAGCAAAAAGCAAATCAGAGCTGCCTGGTTGCTCTGCAGGCGCCGGTTGTGCTGACACCACGCAGAGCTTTAGCACAAAATTAGGTGCGGGCTTGTAGCACTGGACTCTAGCTCCAGCTCCTCAGAAGTTTCTCGGTGCCTTTTGGAGATGATACGATTTCACATTCGATGTTCAAGCTGCTCACTAAAAACATTCACTTTCACTAACACAGAAGCACCAATCTGAGGCCCAGGAAGGGACTGGGAAGGGATACATTTAGGTGTATTATGTGGTCGTGTGAGACAAAGTCAGCCAGTGCCATAACCGGTGACAGCCCAAGAAGTCTCGATAGCAGCATCGAAGTTTTCAGTGTTAAAATACATGTTTACATTCTGCCTTCTGTTAATGTTCTCTGGTATTTGTACTACTTGTAGCACGGCACAGGAGATTAACTGCACATTATTGGCAAGAAACACATCATCTGCACAGACAAAAGGCAGACACCCTCGATAAAAGCAGTTGTTCACAATGACAACTCCATTCCCTCCTCCAGTTAGTCACAATTTTTCATAAGCAACGCTAATTTTTCTTGAAATTAAATGGTGGACATACTTCCAACAAAAACAGAGACATCTTTTGATAGGTCCTCCAAGTTGACTACTTGACGAGTACCACAAACCGCTGTGTCAGAGACAAGATAGGAGATGAGGTCAGCCACCTGTCTGAACGAGTTTTGCAGAGCGTCTTGGAGGAAACCTGCGTCTTGCGTAGAAGAGAGACACAAACTCTGTGTTGAGAGTGTTTCAGCTTGGTGTGCTTGTTTGGAGCAGGAGAAGGGATTAAATGGTGACTGAAGGTTCTTCCCTTCTCTATTTTCTGGGTCAGTTATCTAAACCAGTAGATAAATGGCACACGGGTCCTGTGACGATTCCCTGCACAGAGCTGAATTTCACCGCCATTCCACCAAAATCAATGAGGTGAACACTTTCAGGGTGACTTTTATATATCTACAATGATATTAACCTCACTATTTAAGCCATTTAAAATGATAAATAATTCTGATGGTTTTTAATAATGTTCAATTTCTCCCTAAGATGACTTCTGAGATTTTGACGCATGACATCAGCCCGCACCACTCTGCCACATTACACAGCATGATGAAATGCAGAGAGATAAATCACAGCACAGCTAATGAGGCATAGCAACCAACATCAGAACAAAAGTAAGCTCAGACAAAGATCGCTCCGTTTGGCTTTGACAACTCTCTCAACCTCCCCCCTTCCTCTTCAAAACAAGAGAGCTCTGCGGGTGCTCCTTGGCTGGAGATAACACTGTAATGATGAAGCAGAGTTGCACAGTGCAGCTCCTCAGGAAGTCCTTCAGCAGACCCACCGTGGGCACACAGGAGCCACGTGCAAGCGCGATAAGGTATGAGCACACGTTAAGGCCGTACACACATCCAGCGTCCCTGGGCAGAAGTGCACGGGGCAGGGGGCTGTGACCTCCCCGGGGGTCCCCAAAGCCAAAGTCCCTGGTATCTGGGGATTTGCTGACGCCGATGCTGAGAGTAGGCCAAGGAATCTGCCCTGAAGCACCTGCAGGAACCAGCTGGGTGCAGCAGTGCACAGCCTCCCTCTCCTGCGCCTGGCACCGCCAAGGAGGACCGTTCCGTGGGTGATCAACACCTATTGCATCCGTTTGTGCAAAGAAACTGCCTTAAAGCCTCAGGGTCTGGCTACTTCTGAAGCAGGCAGATGTCGTCACACAAGGGCAGGGAAGGGCAAGCTGTGGTGATGAGGAAATTACACCAGGTTCTGTGCAGCAGATGTACCAGGCATGGGAAAAGGCAGCCAAAAGGAGTTTACCTCCCTCCCCAGCACCAGTTATCACAGCTGCTCAGAACTGCCAGTAGGACCAGGGTCTCGTCCTCCTCCCTCACTATGGGTTGCCTGTCTGGAAAGTGCTCGTGATAACAAGCCCTGGCCTTCAGACCGACTGGCCACAGCCCCGGAGGAACAGGTCTGAGTTTGTGGTTCTGCGGTAATACGGTGCCCAGAGATCACGCAGCTTTGTGCTATGAAACCAGGCTTCAAAACAAGGCAGAGAGGTTCACCGATTCAGTCAACACAGCATCTTGCTGATGAATCACGTGAGGTTTCAGAGCTATCTAGTTCTCACATAGGGTTTGGTGAAGGTATCTGAGTGCAAATTTTTGGCTCTTGTTCAAAGATCACTAATGAAGTGATAGGCAAGAATACCAAAAAACCACAAACCTCTGAAAACCCTCTCTCAGGAACTGCAGGCTGCACTATGCCTCCGAGCGCCGACAAAGTATGAAACAGCTTCTCCAGAAAGAGCCTACTGAGGAAAGCCCAAGCGCGGTTTTCGAGACAGGTCACACAGACGGTGTGGCGGTTTGGTTCAGTACCGCCCATCCCATGACAAAGGGCATGGAAACGCCATGCTTAGAATTCGGTAAGGCTGCCCACTGGACAGCCAGCGTACCAGTCTGCTTGCAAACAAAGAATCTTTTACTGAGTTGTCCAAAGGACCAAAATCCATCCAGATGCATTTGCAAATAACGCTTTAACTGATCAGTTATTTTGCTCCTCCATCTGCATATATGGATAGAATGAGAGCTTACACTAAGAAGTATCCTACCAACAATTAATCACCCACTTTCCATTTAGGCAGAAACTACCGATCAGAAAACGTCTTCCTATCAATTTTTTTGCTTGATGTTATCAAGGACAGCAAAAATAAACAAGGATAACGTTATCCAAAACACTCAGTAGATTAGCCTTCTTTTAACATGCTTTGATGAGGCAAGTCACCACCATAATGTTGTTTCAGAACTAAATTATATATTATATTAATATATAAGTATATTAATTACAAATCAATTGGTATCATCCTGACAGCCATACAGAAGTCCTTGCTTATGACAAAATCTGCACAGAGCAGTGAGCTCGATTCTCAGTACTGTATCCCGGCACGCTGCTGGCCGTAGCATTTCCAGTTTGCACGGATGGCTACAGGTCACGGGGAGCACAAGTAGCCTTCGTGCCCTGGTCCTCTGCCTCGTCCCTGGGCTGCAGTACCTGTGGTGCAGTTCCCTCTGCTGTCCCCACACCGGGGGTCATTTCTGAGCGCTGCTGCGGCTGTAACGACTCTGCGAGTGCAAATGCTCACAGTCAGAAGCTTGTAATGAAATTCCCACAGGACTAACCCAAACTCCACCCCTTAAAATATTGCCTAAAGCAGGATTACTGAAAGGTTTAAAAGACTTAAAAAAATCATCATCATTCTTTTTTGCACTGACTGTGGATGTCGTGTTTCTCCAGGCCTTTCAAAACTGAAGGCTCTTCGCTGCAGAGCGTATCTCAGTCTGATTCTACACGAGTCTGAACAAATTGTGCAAACCGCTGATCACCACAAACCCCTTTCCTTCGATTCTTTGCCATACATTTTTCACCATTTTCAGATGAGAGGTAAAAGAGAGCACTACTGCCAAAATACCATTCAAACCTGGTCTGAACAGAATTGAACAACGCTGTATTTAAAATGCCAGAAGTGGCAGTGGTCTGTGTTTATAGTGTCCATGGCACAGAAGTCTCATTTCTGTTAGCCATTTCTTTCCACCCTAAATTTAGTTCTTGCCATCCCTCCCAAATGCTGAGATTTTAAAAACTCTGCTAAATGATCTTTTTCTCTATTAAATACTCTCCGAAGGACCAGGAACCACCCATTGATAGTCACTCCAAATTCTAAAGATTAATTTATCAAAGATAAGATCTTTTCTTATAATGCAAATCTCGAAGAATATCTGTCAGACATGGAAGGAAGAACAGCTTTATCATATAAAATATTAATTGGTTCACATGCTCTTTAAAATACAAGGGTCTGATATGAGATCTAGTAAACCTAAATGTTAGATCACACTTGCATAGAGCATAGAGGTAAAAGCTGATATGTATCTTCCTCCAATATGAAGAAACTCAGATATCTTCTGCGACTCAAAAAAATTTCATTATTTATGGTGCGGTTTCAGCTACACCATGTTAAAAGTACATTGCGATAGGGTCCTGTTACCCAAACGTAATTTCTGATACTAGAAAATTTTCACTACAAAAAAGAAATCTACATTATCGGCAGAATTATCATGCTTGAGACTCCGTGCTCCTGTACTCAATTCTTACCAGATTTACAAGGCATCAGGGATGCGACTCAGAATTAAATACGAGAAAGCTTTGCTTCACTCTGCAGAACACATCGCTAATAGAAAATGAGAGACTGCAACTACCACAAAGCCTCGTAAAGGAAAACGGGGACACTTTCATTTACTATAATCCTTTATAAATGGTCTTTTTGAATTCGTAGCCCAGCTATGCCATTGACTTTCCCAGCTTATTCAAAGTCCGTCACAAAAAGTTGTAACGGCAATGGCAACGAAACCAGTGTCGGTACCTCGATGGAGAGAAGAGGCATGCTGTCTGCCACTGCCAGAGACTGGGAACTCCCGCCCCTAACACAAGCACCTAAGTGTGACATCAAGTCAGGTGGCGTGAGTATCACATCCCTCCCACGAAGTTAAGACAACTCGTTTTTCTACTTTTTTTCTTTTCTTTATTATACGTATATTTGGATATTCAGAACCTTTATTTTCTTACTGCTCCAACCTGTACGCTGGCAGCGACTGGGTGGACACGAGTATGACCGACAATGCGTCAGAGGGCTACCAAAGGTCTCACGGGGCGCCTGCGTGGCTTAGCGTTACCGCAAAGGGTACTCTGTAGGGGCATGCAGGTCTGCAAACACCAAAATGTGGTGTTCAAAGTTACGCAGCACAATCTGAGCGTGTAACTCCGGTGAGACCATACGGAGAACCTACACCAAAGGCGTAAGGACCCACAGACTGAGTCCCTGGGCTGCTGCAGGGTTTGACTTCCATAGGGGAAGGGCACTCTGCTGCTAGTCATCCTCCCAGGGCAAAGCTCCCGCGGAAACGTCTGCAGTGAGAGCCAGGGCTTCAAGCCATTCTGCAGACTGGCATTTAACAAGCTGTCAGCATGACTTAAAAATAGTACAGGAACTAAAGGAAAAACAAAGTTCTGATTTGCTTGTTCTGCTTTCCCCGCTGTGATTTTGTCAGGAATTGGCCATCTTAATTCAGCTTTGCTAGCTGCCAGAAAATGGCATCATTTTGTTTTAATTTTGTTTCTTGGCTGCGTTTGCCAAACTAATCCGCCGCCAATCGTCCATCAAAGACCGGCTCCAGCAGCTCCCGCCAGAGCCCGGCCCAGGAGTCCCGGGCCCTGCTCTCGCTCCTGCGGCTGCTGACAATGGGGCCGCCGGGCTGCAGTTCCCTCCTCGCGCTTCCAACCCCCATTTATAACAGCAAGTTATAGTTACTGCCCAGGACATTGTGAAGGAAAACTGACACTTTTATAAATGCTTACAACTAGAAATAGTTAATGGAAGCATTCTTTTGTGAAGCTGTAAACTTTCAGTTTTAGTTTGAAGGAAGCATGAAATAAAAGAAAATAAAGCATCTGCAACGTGGAAATCAAAGCTGAGATATCCTCAGAGCGGCTCTGATCTTTGCATTGCTTGTAAGACTGAGATCCTTCTCCAGCTGAAGCGAGGGCTGTTTCGTCTGTCAAACTAGTCCAACCAAGGTAAACATCGAGCTTTAACTAGCACAGACAAAATGAGAGTGATCATGCAGCTCTTCAAAATGCAATGCAATATTTTCTTTTTTTTTTTTTTGCAAGTGCCTGTCCTTCATTGCCTTGCTTAAGCCTAAATATTCAGACATAACAATAACATGGTTTTGAACAGGATTTAAGATTCCTGGAAACAGGCCATTTGGAAAACATCACAACCTTGGTTATAAGATCCAGGGCTGGCTGAAAGCACCCAGGGGCTTATTAAAAGATATATGTTCCAGAGCTAGAATTCAGCAAAACATAAATACAACTACAATTTGCCATTAGCAAGCAAAAGGCAACACTTACGCCTTCTCCTGAAATACCAAACGATTGGGTTTTATTTACCTCGGGTTCCAGTGAAGCCAATAATTCATCATTCCTGAGCAGTGTAACATGATGGCTCCCGCAATATTTAACAAAATCATTTGCAGGCAGTGACGTTATCAAAAGCAACCTTCTCCAGAATGAGGGGTGGACGTTCCTGCAGGGCTCCGTTTTGGGATACCAGCTTTCTTATTTACCCGGCTGGCTGGCTCGCGGGCAGCCCTGGCGCCCCAGTCCGCGCCTGTGCTATCAGCGAAGGTGACGGTGCGCTGAGCGCCGCCGTGCTGGCTGTTACCCGAGCTGTAGGAGACTGTCAAACTGGTGGTAGAACCACCGGAGCTTTCAGGGTCACCAACTTTTCAGACTGCCCACGCACCTTTCCCTGCAAGTAGAGTTCAAACTAATATTCCACATGAATTCCTGACTCATCTAGACAGATTTTGAAAATTTAGGATTCTGCTCCACCCATGAGGTTTTTTTCTAATTCAATATTGAATTAAAATCATTCACACGCACAATGAAACAACAACCAAATGAGAATCAACATATTGGTCAAACACACATGGCCCCAAAGAGTTACGGGGACCTAAGAAACCTGCCTTTCTCGCCACCTTGCAGCATTCAGTTACGTTCAGCAGCATTCATTTTCCCCCCA